>NC_140593.1:996717342-997464842 GCF_964204655.1 Triturus cristatus | reverse complement strand
ATGTGCTATCTGTCAACCTTACAAACTACACAAATAGGGTGATTTTTTTTTGACACAATTGCTAGGGCAGACTTTCCTAATTTCTGTAGGAAGCAGTTCCCGAAAGTACAAAGGTGCCTTATATATGAGTTTCGTGGACAGTACACACTGTCAAATGCAGTGGTTTTCCCGTCTGCTGTATTTAGAGTGCTATTAATGTACTGCACTTGTAATATAGAGAACAGAAGACCCGCCAAATTTCTGACAATGGGATTCATAATGCTAGATAGCTAGACACAAGTGTGATCAACGTATACATTTTCTTGACTCCTTAAAACACACAAAGGCTCAAATATAATTAGTAAAGAAAGAATAGTTATGCTTTTGGTAATTCTTTTGGTGACAACTATTTATAAGATTTTCCATTTCAGATGGAACAATTACAGAGGTGGCATAGGCAAGTTAAATAGTGGGCCATTTTCACTGGACCATGACCCGACCCATAGTTTTCCTGCTAATGAACCTCAGAGACAGCAACCCTGTGCTGCCACTGGCCAGAGAACTTCAACACTTCACATCTGATGGCAATAAGATCTCCATATAAACTTGAAGTTCACCCTGGCAGTGCAAGAAGGACATTCCTGCTGATTAAGAGAAACCTGTAACAAGCAGTTGTGCAGTACGCCCTACTGTATCCTTTCAAGCTACAGATCTGAAAGTCTTCTACCCCCAGATTCCTTACCTTAGAATTATCCACAGGCGTCAGACTGGATCTGGAAATTGTTTGTAAGCAGTACCCCGGCACACCAGTAGGTGGTTTTCGGCTTTGTGTGGCATCATTGGCGTTGTCCACCCTGGAAATGACATTCACAATGCCTATGTAGACGCCACTCAGGCACGCTGGTGTCAGTTTTTTTCGCGCCAATCAGCGCAGATCCGTGAAGAGCTACCCCGTAGTCATTTTCTGACTAGGTTTTTTCGATGTTTTGCTGACACCTTTTGAGGATATCCTCCTGGTGTAGCAGGAAAATGCCCTCTAGGAAGGCTAGCTTCAAGCCATGCGGCAGCATTGATAGACCTGCACCTTGTTTTCCTTTGGTGGTTTGAGCTGGACCACGACCCGAAGGCCTTGAGGGAGCGATCCCTCAGGCTCCTAGCGACTTGACGCACAATGCCGCGACGATCAAGGTCCCGGTTGAGAGGAAGGTCCCGGTTGAGAGGAAGGTCCCTGGACGAGGTGCGGACCTCAAGTCAAGCCCCTCTGGTAAGTCCAAGCATAAGAAGAAGAAATTGAAGTGTTTCGAATTCTCCTCATCCGTTGGCCGATGAGCCGAGGGACCTTCACCACTCAAGGCCTGGCTTCACAGTTGAGTCAGTGTCTGGGTTGGCTCTGAGACTCCCCCCGAGTTTCCGGGCGTCGGAGCGACCCCCGCCAGGCTTCGAGAATTTTATGACGCCATGCACCTCATATTTGGGCAGCTTGCTCCCCCCAGCGCGCCTTCAGGACCCGTGGATTTTGAAGGGGCCCCTTCTGGGTCCACGCCGGCACCTCCGGCCCTGGCACCAGTCAGGCCCCAGGGATCCACAGATGGATCCGGACTGGTGCCTGTTGTATCATCCCGACCTTCCCTTGTGGCAGTGACGAGGCCGACGCTCCGGGCACCGGTGGCGCCATCCCAATCCTCATTCCCTGACTCCGGCATGGAGCCAGAGGAGCGTCATTCAATGCCGACTGGCACCATGCCGTCCTTGCCGAAGCCTGAGTGCTATTCTAACAAGCTGGGTCCCCGGGAGGTCTGGGAGTGGTCACTGGACCCTGGAGAATATCAACCTTTTTTTTGTTTTTGAGTTTCAAAACAACTTTATTGAGAATCTGCACAGTACATCAGCGTAATGACAATCATACATGGTATTGCTGAATTATTATGAAATTGATTTACACCTTCCCGTGCATTTTCTCTACATATTAACATCCCTCTTCCCCTCCCCCCACTTGTTGAAAGATCCACCCACCGGTCATAGGGTAACTTAATGGTACAGTGTATGAAGAGGAACACAGTCCCTATAAAGTCAGATTCTCCAAGCAACCGCACAATGCAGGGGCAGCTCCGTATGAATGACAGCTGACAGATTTCTGCACCCGTCCGCCTCTAGAGCAAGTACCAGGCATGACCCCTCCCACACTCCATATGCCACCTCAGCCTTGTATCGACTCCGCCGTGTTGCTCCCCTTGCGCTTATCCCGCATCTGGGAATATCACAATAGAGTGCCTTCGGGTCCTTCTCCTGCGGAGTCCACCTCTTTCTCCCGCAATGTTGCACCACGGGATGCTCCAGAGTCCAGAAGAAAGGCAGTCAATGGCCCCCATATATCCTTCGGGCGAGACTTCACCGGTAA
Source organism: Triturus cristatus (assembly GCF_964204655.1). Classification (NCBI taxonomy): domain Eukaryota; kingdom Metazoa; phylum Chordata; class Amphibia; order Caudata; family Salamandridae; genus Triturus; species Triturus cristatus. The sequence goes on along the minus strand of NC_140593.1, from coordinate 997,462,465 downwards.
CAGTTCCGCATAATCATGCAAGTGGCCTTGCCACGTAGCCATCTCATTTACCCAGTCTTTGAATTTTGGAGCTCGGCCCCGCCCCCACCTACAAGCTATCTGCCGTTTTGCCAAGAACAGCGCTAGCGCTAGGAATTTCTTATGTACTGTTTTGATGCCCTGGATGAGACCCAAGAGCGCCACAAGCGGATCTGGGACTATAGGCGCTCCATCATAGCGGATAGCCCCTCGAAGACTTGTACCCAGTATGTGGCCACTTGGGGACAGCACCATGCTAAATGTAGAAAGTCCGCCCCCTGCTGCCCACATCGCGCACAGTGATCATGCTCCCTCAATCCCAGTTTGTGTAGTTTAAAAGGGGTATGGTACAATCTATGCAAATACTTAAAGTGTATGAGGCGAAGTCTATTGTTACCAGTAACCTCCTCAGTCTGCCTGCAACCCACCTCCCATTGCTCATCCGTCAGCGGGGCAGCTAGGTCCTTGTCCCACTCCCATCTAGTCCTTGGCGTGCCGGAGGAAGACCCTTTCCTAATGTGTTTATACAGGGTTGACACCACATGGCGAGGAGCTTCCACTCGCAACAGGTCATGCATGAGGTGAATGTGTCCGGTTCATCCGGAAACGCTGGGGTGACCGCCTTCACACTTTGCCGGAGCCTGGTGTACATGAACCGATCCATAGCGAACGGCTCATGGCCCTCAAAGAATTGCCCTTGGGTTCGGAATTGCCCCCCTACATAGAGATCTTCCCAGGTGGTGTAGTGCAGCCTACCCAGTAAGTTGCGGCACAGTCCTTCATACGTGACTTGTAATAAGGGGTTATGCAGCAGACGTATTTTGGGGGAATACATCATGGGGGCACCACACTTGCACACAATATGGTCCCACGCAGCGATCGTACAATCCACCGTGGAAGGGTCGCGCTCTCGCCTCGCCACCCTGGTGAAGAGGTACCCTTCTGGTGGTGTCGGGGACATGTAGCCATCTTCCACTGCTAAGTGTGGCATGTAGGGAGGCGGATGAAACCAATAAACTGCAAAATGCGCCTGCGCGCAATAGTAATAGCATTCAAAGTTGGGAACATCATACCTTCCCTGCGGATACGGTAACATCATCGTGTCAAGGCTTAGGCGCCCCCCCCCTTCATATAAGTCATATAATTTGTGAATTTAATGCATTAAAGAAGAAGCGCCCTGGGTGATAAGGGATATTGACAAAGAGATACAAAAATTTAGGGAGTAGGACCATCTTTATAAGGGAAATTCTCCCCGCCATTGATAGCGGGAGGCGGATCCACCTTGCAATCTTGTCGGTAACCCCATCTAGCGCCACACCATAATTCGTCCGCATCAGTGCATCCCTGTCCCTTGTTATCTGTACCCCCAGGTATTTTAACTCTTCATCCTCCCAGACTAAGGGATAGTCCATTGGGAACTGTTGGGTATTCGGCGTGAGGGGGTACACCGCTGACTTAGCCCAATGTATTTGGATGCCCGATATGGCGCCAAATTTGGTAACCTCACGCAACACTGGATTGAGGTTTTCCATCGTTTTTTTAATATACAAGGTCATATCGTCCGCATACAATGAGATAAGTAATTGCCTGGCAGGATATACCAAAGAGCGCTCCTTATGGTGCTGCCGAAGCTTCGCAGCCAAAGGTTCGATGGCTAGAGCAAATAAGATCGGGAGAGTGGGCATCCCTGCCTCGTGCCTCTAGATACCTGAAAGGGAGTAGAGCGTGCGCCATTCAGCAATACCGTCGCCAATGGTCTCGTGTACAGCAGTTTAACCCAATTCAGGAGGGAAAACGGCATTCCCATATATTGTAGAGTACCTATCAGGTAATCCAACTCCACACAATCAAATGCTTTAGTGGCGTCTAGAAAGACCGCCACTGCGGAGCATTTAGGAACTATGTCCTGCATGACTGCGAATAAGGTGCGAAGGTTGTGGGCCGTGGCTCTATTTGGAATAAAGCCCGCCTGGTCGGGCAGCACCAGGCGCTCCATTAAAAGACTGAGCCGAATTGCTAGAACTTTTGCGAGGATTTTAGTGTCGCAATTCAGGAGGGGTAATGTACGGTATGACTCACAATATATCGGGTACTTGCCAGGCTTTAGCAACAAGATAATTTGGGCCTCCCGCATTGGCGTCGGCAGTGTACCTTCCTCTAGCGCCGCATAAAACACGTCTTTCAAAATCGGCGTTAAAATTGGCGCATATGTTTTATAAAATTCAATTGGAAGGCCATCGGAGCCCGGAGTCTTTCCCAACTTCATAGTCATGATGGCCTCAACGATCTCATCCACTTCTAATTCCAAATTTAAGAACTTTTGTTGTGTGGGTCCCAACCATGCCAGAGCCGTGTCCTCAAAGTATACCTGCAGATCTAACGGGTCCCCCCTGTGCGTGGTATAGAGTGCGCTATAATAACTGCAGAACACCTCCAGTTGATCAGTGAGGTTACGATGCACCTTACCCTGGGGGTCTACCACCTCCGTGACATAATTAGAAAACCTAGGGGGTCTAGTCAGCTGCGCTAACATTTTCCCGGGGCGATCCCCTTCCCCGTAAGCTCTGGCCTGGTACGGTTTCCCCCGAAACCTGCTCTCTGCTCGCTGCTTCCTCATACGCTGTGAGTACCTCCCTCAGCTTAGCCCGGCATACCCCATCATCCGGAGACGCCTGGAGTGCCGCTTCCAATATTTTAAGTTCGCCCTCTAGCTTTTGAATATCCCTTCGTAGCGCCTTTAGGACACCCCCTCCTTTGGAAATGCACCAGCCCCTGGCCGTAACTTTAAATGCCTCCCAAACAGTAGTGAGGCTTGAGACAGAGCACAAATTTCGCTCAAAGAAGTCTTTGATGTCCTGCTCCAGATCACTGCGAAAAACTGTATCCTGGAGGTGTAAGGGGTTGAGACGCCAACTGCGATACAGGCTATGTAGAGCCGGGGGCTGAATGGTCATCACCACAGGGGAGTGATCGGAGTAGGTGCGCGCCAGGTGTAAAATGTCCGAGAGCCAGTGCGCCATCTCCACCGATACCAGAAAGTAATCCAGTCGGGCCCAGGACGCGTGTACCGCTGAGTAATGTGTGCCATCCCTCTGCGTCGGATATGTGTACTGCCTCGCGTCTAAAAGGACACCAGCGTCCATAACGCCCTTGAGTGTTCGCTGCGTACAATGCGCAGGCACGGCACAAGACCGATCCACCTGGGGCTGCACTACCGTGTTGCAGTCCCCCCCCCCCCCCTCCCCAAATGACATACGGAGTGCCTAGCGTCTGGATTTTGTCCCATACGGAGAGTAAGGGTAGGGAGTCATCCGAAATAGGGCCATAGAAAGCGGTCAGAGTCACCTCATGTGAATTAAGCGTCCCCCATACCAGGCAGAACCGCCCGTCCCTATCCACTTCCGACCCACCCGGGACAAACCCCACCCCGCGTTTAATTAGTATGTAAATGTAAAAAATGTAATGTAAATTGATACTTGTATAGCGCACTACTCACCCGCAAGGGTCTCAAGGCGCTTGTACGAATACCGCTGTGGAACCCATCCTGGCTTTCCCTGTGATGTGTCCACTCCTGGGCACCCCCAAGGTGGAGGCCAGGCATCCTTTGCGTTGTGGGGGCCGTTGTGGAGATTAAGCAAGCTATTGCCCAGAATTGCAGAGTGGGACTCCATGATTGGAATAGGTACCGAGGCGAGAATTGTCAGGTCTGTGGAATTTTGAGCCCAAGACCCGCCGAGGCGGGGAATTGAACCCTGGTCCCGGGCCAGACCTCTGCATCAGGGTCTGCCGCTCTAACCATTGAGCCACACTTCTCCATTGAGCCACACTTGGCCACCCCTCTAGAGTATCCAGAATAGGACGCGAAGTACCGATGTGAGGCCCACTTCGCTGCAAAGGGGGGATCCGCGCCAGCGCACAAATGTGTGTCCTGTAGCATGACTATAGCAACCCGGTGCCTGTCAAGATAGTTAAGTACCTGTCTTATTTTCCTAGGGTTATTCAGCCCCCGAACGTTCCAAGTGAGAACTTTCTGATCGTTAAGGTCCCGCGTGCCCTCCACCATTTTACTACTAGGTACTAGTTGCTCCCTACTGACCATCTGGGTGAGTAACAAAACTGTAGACCAAGATACACTCTTACCCCCCCCCCCCCCCCCCCCCCACCCACTCCGGCATCCCCAACTCGCCGGGTACTAACGCCCACCCCCCCTGAAAAGGCATCAACCCGTTAAACACTATTCCTCCCATTAGGAGGTTTGGTGGAACACCCGTGTGGGAAAAACGCTAGGGGCACGCACCTTACCCACTCTCCTCCACGTTTGTACCCACCGCGCCATACGCGCAGGTAGTTTTAGCGGGAGGGAGGAGAGAGTCCAGACGAGAACAGTATGCATGCTATATAAATCTGAGAACATCTCCACCATTCAACAGCTCTGTGCACATCAGTCCTCAAGTGTCCATGTACGTGTAGGCACAAGGGCGCAGGTCAATCCGGATTTGACAAAGGAGACCGTGATCCAGACCGAGATCGTGCTCCCGCTCCCGATGCTGTGTGCATACGATGCTTTTTGAGAAAGTCATCCACTTGTTGAGGGTTCTGAAAAAAATGTTGCCGACCCTGGTGCGTGACTTTCAGTTTTTCTGGGTATAGCATAGCGTATGAAATCGATTGCGCCTGCAGTTTCTTCTTCGCGGACGTAAATTTGCGCCGCGCCTCCTGCACCGATTGTGTAAAGTCCGGAAAGAATGACAGCGTGGTGTTTTCGTAGTGTACCTGCTTCTTCTCTTGAGCCAGACGCAACACCGCATCCCTATCCCGGTAATTAAGAAAGCGCGCGATCACTGGGCGCTGGTGGGGCCTCCGGGGGCGGGCGGGCGGCCAATGATCTGTGCGCGCGCTCCACCGTTAGGTGAGCCGAGAAGGAATCGCGGCCAAACAGCTCCACCACTTATTTTTCGACAAAGTCCTCCATACGCCCTGTATTGGCCGACTCCGCCAAACCCAGAATGCGCACATTGTTCCTTCGGGAACGCGCCTCCAACTCCTCGTTTTTGTCAGCAATTATACATTAAGTAGCCGCTCCATCTGTGAGATTTGCGCCCCGTGTGCCGTAGCACCATCCTCCAAATCAGACACCCTAGTTTCTGCCTCCGTAATCCGCTGTCCATGCGGGCATTCATAGTGTCTATCTTTTCGACGATCATTGTGAGACTCTGTTTCATTCCCAGCAGCAGTGACTTCCAATCCTCCTCCTGGGCGTCCATAGAGTCTTTATCTGCTTGGTCAGCTGAGTTGGGTTTGGAGGATTTACGCTCCTCGAAGGGCAATTTCGCCTGCTTGGCGTCAATGTGGCCCATTTTCAAGCGGTGAAAGGCCTGCGATGCACCCGGGGCCCCACTAGGTACTAGGGGAGACGTCCTCCCCAGCGTCTCCTGTCCTCAAAGTCCCGCAGCTGGTGTCTCGGGGCCCCACGATAATCCCCCTCAGGCGGTCCACACCCCCACCACGGTGGCGCCACAAAGCCGCAGTGTCCCCAGATTGTACGAGTGTTTGGTCTCGGGGAGAGGCCGTCCCCTCAGCACTCCCCACTGGGTCCCCGCAAAATGGCCGCCACTCACCGGGCATGCGATCTAGGCAGCTTACTCCCAGGACGCCCTCATAGATCCACCAGGAGAGGGTTCATCGCACTGTGCCAGGTTCCCCCGAACCCCTTCCAGCGAGGGAGTAGCTCGGCAAGACTCTGTAATAGGGACCTCTCCTCCCGACTCACAAAATGGCGGCAGAGGTCAGGCAGCACTGTCCGCAAGAGGCGATCACTTCAGGGGCACCTCGTCAGCCCAAACAGCTCCTCTGTCCTCCACCAAGGTACAGCCACAGCAGGGGGGCCCGCCACTAGTCCCGGGTCAGAGCTCGCGAGGGAAGCGCGGCCCGCCACTTACACCCGGGCGGGATCCCAAGCGGCTGCCGGGTGATGGGTCTCGTGCATGCCGCTCTTAGGATCAGACCGCAGCAATCTCCTGCCGGGGCGGATCGCAGCCGCCATGCCGCTCCGCCGGCCAGCACGGCCCCGTCAGCGCTGCAGGGATCTAAACCGGGCCTCCACCACTGCCCAGAGAGGCCGCGCAGCACTGGCCTCGCGTATCCGCGCAGCCTCTGGAAACTTCCACCGACTTCAGGAGCGGCGCAGACAGCAACGGGCGCCCAAGATACCTCACGTTGCAATCCCCAGCGGTTCCGACACCGCTCAGTGCACTTTGCGGGTTGTAATAGCAGTCCAGGATACACTGAAGGATGTTATCTCGTCCGGACGGGTGAGAGCCTTACCGGTGTGCGGCCAACTTGGTCGCGCGCCACCTAGCGCCCCCGAGAATATCAACCTTATGAAGAACCTAGGAACTGGTGTGAGGTTGTGGGTGAAGTCAGTGGACTGGACACCTCTCCAGATGCTGGTTTGCTTTTTCATCTTACCGTAGCTACGGAGCAGGAAGCTTTATTTGCAATGGTGGTGCCGAGGGCTGCTGAGGTCCTGGACCTTAGTTCGCCCTCGGTGGCAGTCAATACTAACGTCTTGACAGAAGTGCTTCAGCCGGAATAGTCCCCATCAGAACCACCCTCCCCTTTAATGAGCCACTTACTGATGTCCTGTTTGGGACTTGACCCAAGCCCAGCTCAGGGGCTCAACCTTACTATTGCCCGCCCCGCTCCAGGGGCCCTAAACGTCCTCATGCAACACCCCACCCTAGAGAGCTTGGTGAGCCAAGCCTCCACCTTACAGGTCATCCCTGGTGCATTCCCTATGGCCCTTCCAGACCTGAGATCTAAGAATCTGTATAATTTCGGGAGGAAAATATTTTCTTCCGCCAAATTGGCGTTGCTGTCAGTGAACATCTGCATGTCTTTGGGGCTGCAACTCCCATGCTCTGTGGCCCGGGCTTTAGTCTCTCAGGCTGTTGCCGTTAGTAGAGACGCAGCTAAGTTTACTATTCGCTGTTTACTCAACACCACCGACTCAATAGGCAGTGCAGTTTCGTCCACAGTGGCTCTGAGACACCACACCTTGGGCCTTTCAATGGTCCCTAGTCACCCTAAATCCGCCTTTTGCTCCTTTCGTGGCCACGAAAGGATCAACCAGCCACGTCCTTACCCATCCAGCCACAGCGACGCATATTTTTTTCAGCCTCTGCCTGGCCGCGGCTCCTACAGGCCCATGGGTTGGGTGGCCAGCGGTCAAATTAGTTAACCAATCCCGATCAGCCGAGCCTCCAAACCCTCCTAGTCTATCCGCTTACCATCATGGGCACTCGGTGGGTGGCAGGGTTCGTCATCACCTCCGTCACTGTCAGTCCATAACACCAGTCAGGTGGGTTTTTCAGATTGTCCAAAGGGGCTACTCCCTCCCTTTCAAGACTACCCCTCCTTCCATGCCACCTACTCACAACGAACCACATCTCTCCTCTGCCTAGAAGTGGCCAACAGAGCCATAGAGAAGGTGCCAACGCCAGAAGTGGGTCCTGGTTGTTATTCCCACTACTTTCCAGTGCCCAGCAAGGACAGAGGCCATCGTCCTATCCTAGACCTGCACTCTCTCGACTTCTTTCTTAAGAAGGTGAAGTGCAAAATTCTTGCTTTAGCTCAGGTCCTGTCTGCTTTGGACCTAGGAGACTGGATGGTAACATTGGACTTGCAGGACGCATATTTCCTCAGTCCTGTCCTGTCTGCCCAAAGGCTTTACCTCCAGTTCACAGTGGGCCACAAGCACTTTCAGTTCACTGTGCTTCCTTTTGGACTTACAAGCGGCGCTTGGGTGTTCAGCAAGGTGATGGTTCCAGCTCATCTGTGGAGATCAAGGTGCCATTCTACCCCTATTTCGACGAGTGGTAATTAAAGGCGGGCTCGCCCCAGGTTATTGTCTCCCACCTCCAGACTAAAGCGAACCTCCTGCATTCGCTGGGGTTCACTATCAACGTGCCGAAGTCATTCCTGACTCCCTCTCAGACGCCCCCTTTCATTTAAGCTGTTCCGGACATGGTTCAGTTTTGGGCCTATCCTCCTGATCGATGAGAACAGGATATTTCAAGCTATGATACCGATGTTTCAGCCTCTATCATGGATTTTGGTGAGACTGACTCTGAGGCTGCTGGGACTCATGGCCTCCTGCATCCTGCTGGTGGCACATGCCCATTGGCATATGTGGGCTCTTCAGTGGGACCTGAAGTTCCAGTGGGCGCATCATCAGAGGAATCTCTCAGACTTGGTGCAGATCTAGGAGGTAACTGCGAAACATCTGCAGTGATGGTTACTGAACCGTGATTGGGTCAGCGGCAGACCGCTGTTCCTTCCCTAACCAGATCCCACATTAGTGACTGATGCGTCACTTCTGGGATGGAGCGGCAATCGGGGCGAGGTGGAGATCAGAGAACTCTGGACTCCTGTGGAATCCAGACTCCACATCAACCTGTTGGAACTTCCAGTGATCTGTTTGGCATTGAAGGCCTTTCTACCCATTATTCAGGGAAGGCTAGTGCAGGTGTTCATGGACCACACCACCTCCATGTGGTACCGCAACAAGCAGGACAGTGTGGGGTCATGGACCCTTTATCAAGCAACCCTGCATCTTTGGACATGACTGGAACAGCTGGGCCTTTGCCTGGTGGTTCAACATCTGGCAGGTTCTCTGAATGCCAGAGAGGACTAAATCAGCCGAAGATACCTCGCGGATCGCAAATGGCGTCTCCATCCAGAGGTGGTGCAAGGTCTCTTTCAGGAGTGGGGAGAGCCTTCATTAGATCGGTCTGCCACTGATGAGAGACACAATGTCAGCAGTTCTGCGTATTGGAGTTTTCAAAGTGGCTCTCGCTCAGAGCCTCTTTTCATCTTGAGTGGAGCTCAGGCCTTCTGTAAGTCTTTCCGCCGATACCACTCCAGCCCAGAGTTCCCAAGATGATCAGGAACAACTGAGCCCAAGTCGTTCTTGTGGCTCCGGATTGGGAATAGAGAATTTGGTTTCCCAAGCTGTTGAGCACGGCCATCGGTCCTTCACTCAGGCTACCCCTTTGGGAGGATCTTCTGTTGCAGCAGCAGGGGAGGATTCTCCTCCCGAACATGTCAATGCCCCGCCTTCTTGCATGGAGATTGAGTGGAAACAGTTGACTGCATTCAACCTTCCGCCAAAGTCTGCAATGTTATTTTGGCAGCCAGGCGTCCCTTCACCAAGATGTGTACGCCTGCCATTAGGGCAAATTTATGGCATGGTGTGCAGAGAAACAAGTTGACCCACTTTCTGCTCCCTTTTCTCAGGTTCTTCTGTTTGTCTTTCCCTTGACCAGCTGCGTTCTGCTCTGTGCACTGTTAAGGGATATCTTTTTGCAATATCTACATTTCCGCGGTAGCCTCACCAACCTTTCCTTTTCCAATCCCCAATTGTACATAGGTTTTTGAAAAGTTTGCAACATATGTTTTCTTCTTCTCCCTTTGTTATGCCTCAGTGGGCCCTTAATCTGTTTGAGAACTTTACATAACAGTCCTCTCAGGCTCCTTATCATCAAGACGGCCTTCTTGGAGACAATAACATCTGCCCGGAGGTCAGTGAGCTTCAGGTAGCTTCAGGCCTCGTCATCCAAGCCCCCTTACCTGAACATCTACCCAGATAAAATAGTGCTTCATTTCTTCAGAAAGCAGTCTCTCCATTTCACGTAGGCCAAGCCATCACTCTGCCTACTTTTTACGCTCCGCCTCATCCCTCCAAGGAAGAGGAGTGACTTCACAGTCTGAACCCAAAGAGCGTTGTCGTTCGACCTTGACCACACACAAGAGTTCGGGGTGAATGACCAACTCTTCGTTGGATATATCGAAGCGAAGAAAGGATGGGCCGTGCAGAAGCGGACCATCTCCAGATAGATCGTGCTCTGTATAAAGAACTACTACACATTTGCTAGGAAGCAAGTCCCAGAGGGTTTGCATGCTCATTCCACCAGAGCTAAAGCTGCCACCACGGCGTTAGCATGTGGAGTTCTGGTCCTCGACATGGGCTTCATTACACACGTTTATCAAACACTACTGTTTGGACAGTCTGGTCTGTATGGATGGACACTTTGCCCATTGGGTCCTGCAGGACTTCCTCGTGTGAATTGGTCCACAGACCCACTTTCTGGGAGGTATTGCTTGGTTATCTGTTCTCAGGAAAGGAATCTGCAGCTAGAAGTCTCAATCAATTACTTGCCTTCTGTAACGCCTTATCTGGTAGAAGCCCTATCTAGCTGCATATTCCTTATCGACCCACCCATCCTCCCTGCTCTGCGAACGGATTTCTAGGGACAGGCTTTCCTCTTTCAGGGCCGTAGTTTTCCACACCAGTGGTCAGTATACTCCGTGGCTCTGCATTTCTGGCATGAAAAGTTGTGAAAAGTGACTAACGCCAGTCCGCCTGGTTGGCACCTATATAGGCACCACAAATGTAATTTCCGGCGTGGATGACGCCATGTGGAGCCGAACGATGCAACCTACAGGTGTGATGAGGTACTGCTAACGACAAATAACCAGATCCAATCTGACGCATGGGAATAATTCTAAGGTAAGGAATCTGCGGCTAGCTAGAGTCTCGACCAGATAAGGTGTTACCAAAGGTAGGTAAGTTTCTGTCAATGGTTGACCGCAATTTTTCACGTACACCAAGCAGGCTGCTAGATTCTGTCAGAACTTGCGCAGCTTACCGGAGCTCGGAGGTGAAGTTTTTCAGAGTACGTCCAGTCAACTCCAAAATGCAGAATGATGCCCTGACCCCCGTAAGAGAGAACAACATCGACTATGAGCAACCGACATCAAACATGCTGGACCGGTGCAAGCCTCCTCAGGCTGCCGTCTTGTTTTGAAAGCACCTCCTGTAAGGCAAATTTACCCACAAATGTTAAAAGTGTTTTACCCAGGAAGGAAGACTAACATAGCAAAAAGAATTCATTGTGGCACTTGCCACAAATGTTAATCTAAGCTACCTGCTCATACCACAAGTGGGAAGGGGCCCCCGGATCTTGGCCAAATGTGGGAGTTTCTACAATGAAACCTTTGTATGTTCTTTCTACTGGTGCTGCTGAAGGTTTGCTCCTGGTAGGCTGAGTGTAAATTTTAAGCCATTAGAATGCATGTTAACATTTTGATGTGCACCTGATACATTGCTTGTTTGGGAGTTGTGGGTTTAGTGAAGGATGAATTATCTCATCTAGTAATTTGGGAAGGTCAGAGTGGGTGGGGTGTGGGAAGTACGGAGTAAGGAACCTTAATTTCTCTAGCCCCCACAACAGTCAAGAGGCTTACTTCACAGCTGCTTATAGGCGTGGCGTAATCAAGTATTTCAGCAGAGCTGTGCTCGCCCGACCTTGCATATCAATTCCATCCAGCCAATGTGTGGCCTATTAAACTGCTAACATGGAAAGGCCCACCAGATATATGCTTACTTTAACAGAGAAAACATAGAATCTCTCTCCTACAGAAGACCCGCCTCACTAGTCATGCCACCTCTAGGCTGTGGGTTAACTTGACTGACACGGTTTATGCAACACCATACTCTTAGTATTCTAGAGGGGTGGCAGTTATTATTTGAAAGAATGCCATACTTTGACCCAATAGAGAGTGCGGGATGAGGAGGGGAGATGCCTCTACCTACGTGTCACGCTATTGGGAGTAGTGGTGACCATTTTGTATATGTTAACAATATGGACTGTCCCAGCTTCTATTAGGAATCCTAGAGGAAAATCATACAGCTTAATTCTCAGGCATTGATTTTGGGTGTGACTTTAACATGGTTCTTGACCCACAGCAGGACAGACCCAACCCTGCAGCTGTTTAAACTCTACTTGTGGTCATGTTAGACAATTGCAGGGTTGACATTGTGCGTGCCAGACACCCATCAATCCGAGAGGGCTCTTCCATTAGCTCAGCACAAAATACAAGGTCTAGGATGGATTATTGGTTGTTCACCAGAGATATTGAAACATAGTAAACTCCAATTGAGCATATGCCCAGAACTGTCTCTGATCACTCTCCAGTCTTCTTAGCACTTGCCTTCCCTGGTCCGCACAGCATAAAGGTTTCTCTTGGAAGATTTTGCTGCATGCCTTAAGAGACTTGTATTGCTAGCAGAATTGTATACCGCCATTCTGGAATACTTGACCTTCAGTGGCCAATCAGTCAACAGCACTAGCACAGTGTGGCAGATGTTCAAATTGATTTGTGGTACAAGTATAACCAAACAGGCAGGTCTCTTAAGAGCCCTGAGGGTCCAGCTCTCAAAACTTGAGAATGAGATTCAGGCTCTTGAAAAAGAACACTGTAAACTGAGAGGATACACAGGTGCTCCACGAAATTGTTAAGCTGGAAATGTACAAAGAAGAAACATGATTGCAAGGTTAACTGCCTTGGTAAGGAGACGAAGGCCAGGCTAAATGGAGAGGGGTACTGACTCGGGAAGACGATGACTTATCTTCTTAGATACCCCTAGGCTAGCCCTGGCAGCAGAGAACGACTGTCAAGAGTTCACTATTTTCTGACCTTACACATCTAACTCCTACATGGAATGATATAAGCCCCTTTCTTTATAACATCAAATTAGCATGGCTCACTATCTGAATGCACCAGTTACCACATATGGAGTAATTTACGTTGTCCAAAGCCTCCCAAATTATAAGGAATGTGCTCAGATACTGGTGCTTCACCTCCTCCTAGCTGTGTATTAGGAGTACAAACTGGAGCACTCCCCCCCTCTTTATGAGAGACCTCAAGTGTAATGATCCTCATGCCAGATAAGCCACCCAAGCGTTGTGACTTCTTCAGTCCACTATGATTGATCAAATCTAATAACAAAATCATAGCTAAATTGTTACCCAGTAGAATACTTACTCTTCTCCTGAAGATAATACAACCAGATCTATACGGGCCACTCAACTTTCCATAATCATCACACGTTCTTTCCCTGCTGTATTAGCTGGATCCGCTGGTTAATTCCATGGCCTTATCTATTGATAACCCAGTAGCATACTTTCACCAAAATGGATTGATATCTACCCCTTTAAAACTGTGTAGAGAAACCAGACGGGCGTTCCCCCTATTCCAACTCCTCATTGTGATTGCCATAGACCCCATAGCTGGTTGACTTTAGTAACATCGCACAAAGAGTCCCTAGTTTTAGAGCCAGGCGCCCAATAGTCTTTCTGTATGTGGATGATGTCAAATTTAATGTCTGTGACCCCGCCAAAACCATCTCGCCCATCATCAGAGAATTTCAAAGCTTTGGATTCTTGACCAGCATATCAATCAGCTGGTGTAAATCGGTTGTATTCCCCCTTACCCTGGCATTGCCAGAATGGACCCTAGAGTACCACCTGGAGTGGAAGTCATCTGTGGGGAAATCTTTCGGAATCTGGGTAAGCAGAGAAATAGAGGCCCTCTGAGAGGAAAACTACAGTATAGCCATTGCACAACTGGAGGACCAGATTAGCACCTGGATTAGGATGCCCTTTACCATAGGTAGCTGAATAGTGTTAGCTAAAATGATGGTGCTCCTGAAATTCTTAAATATGTTTAAGAATATACTTTTCATTCCAACCAGGCAGTTCTGTAACTGATTAAGATCATGGATGATCAGACTGGAATGGGCTGGGAAACACACAAGGAGGTGCTGACTCTCCCCTTCGAGCAGGGATGTATTCTGGCACCCGATTGGGAAATATACTATTTGCGCTCAGGCCCAGAATGCACATTATTGGTACCGTCCGGCATTCTTCTGTCTGCATACAGCTATTAAAGCGGCTCTATGCTCTTTGGACACAATTGACTGCTCTTGCGCACAGTGCCCCACTATTGAGATGCCCTGTCAAATGTACTATTTTTCGGTTAGACTTGAGGCTAGAGCTGATCTACACCATCTATATGCTTTCGGAAGTGTACTTTCTTGCAACCTCCGGGCTTCCTCACGTTGGACCTATAATTCATAAACCGCTTGAACATCTGAAGTTGCTGAAACTAAGTGACTTGTATCCCAAAGACACTTTCATTAACTTTGCCACTATCTAAAAAATTGATGCCTATATTTTAAGGAAATGTACAGAAAGACCAACCGTGCATTTCCATTTTTCCCCGCTGAAGTTTACAACACTTTGGATGCCAGTGTATCCCTTTTCCTTGGAGAGATTGGTATCCCAGTTATATGCTGCAGTAGAGAGCGCAGCACCCGTCTGTAGCCCAGGTGTTGCAGATAAAGGGAATGTTGACCTAGATGTACCCATCACTGCTTCATATAAAATTCCTAAACAGACTCTATTACACTCTTGAATCTTTATGCAAGCTAGTTCTCGGAGATAATTCGAATTGCTCCAGATGTGGGGCTCAGAATGCCTGATAAATTCACCTGGCTTGACTTTGCCCATGGTTACCAGATCTCTGGACAAAGGTACTGCAGGCAGTATCCACAATGATCAACTTTGATATACAGGTAAAGGCATTAATAACGCTGCTTGAATATCTAATAGGAGTCGGAAGGGGATGGCAAGCTGATGGCTATGATGATGTTGGCCTAAGTCAGAGTTAGTAACACCATGTTGTCCTCTGGAGGGTGCATACTTCCAAAATAAAAAGAATATATGTTTTATGTAAAGCTACTTATCACACTTGCTCATTCCTGGCATTAAGCCTGCTGCCAGAGTTTCTGTATGGGATCTGCATCTTTCGGGGGAGTGATCGTTACATTTGTGTTGGCTTCTTGGCCTCTGACAACTCTCTGGTCAAAGTAAAAAATAAAATGTGTTTGTGTGTGCACCTTGATTTAGCTAGAGTACACTGCTAAGAAAAATAGTTTGTCTGTTGGCACTGAAAGGAGTGTTCTAGTTGTGTGCAGTGCTTTCAGGCCATATTGAAAACAAGTGTTAAACTATGTCTCTTTGTTTTAGTAGAATGGCTGGCTGTCTTAAACGTGTCTTTTTTTCTTATTCTGAAATCTGCAGGTTAAAGCTGAAGTTTAAGCGTGGTAGCATACCCCTGGTCATGCCTTTGGAGTTTGTAGGTTGCATTGGAGGATGCGACGAGATGCTGAGAGAAATCCTTGACCTCAAGTATCTGCAGGCACCCAGTAGGGTACTCCAACCCAATAATCGTCTAAACGCTCATGTGCAAGCGAGTAACCCTCGTTCCAGAACATCCAACTCTGAAAGCAGCCAGCAGCGGCCAGCGACTGCTAGACCAGCCAAGCCCAATAAAGCACCTGCTACAGTTCAAACTCCCAGAGTTACTCCACAGTTCCCAACCAATGACGACGGAAATGCAGTGGTGTGCAACTGTGGACAGGAGGCCATTTTACTCACAGTTCGCAAAGAAGGGCCTAACCAGGGCAGACAGTTTTATAAGTGTAATGGATCAAACTGTAATTTCTTCCTGTGGTCTGATCAACAGGCAGATGGTGCGGGTGGCGGTGCCCCCAATAGAAGTTTTGGGACAGCTGCAGGGCCACCATCTCAATTCACATCTAGGGGACAAGCATCTCACTTCCCCACAGGAGGGCCAGGAGCTCACTTCCCCACTGGGGGAGCCTCTGGTGGTGGGAGAGGAAATGCGTGGACAGCAAATGACAGGGATTCAGGCGGAGGAGATGAAGTCAATTGCAAGTGTAATCAACCTGCAGTCACCCGAACAGTTCAAAAAGATGGGCCCAACAAGGGTCGCCAGTTCCACACGTGTCAGAATCCTAGAGAACAGCAATGCGGCTTTTTCCAATGGGCCGATGAGAATGCGCCACCAGGTAAGATGATATACATGTATCTCAGATGGCACAGCATCCATGTGTTTACTTTTTATATCATGAACTTCCTTGTATCTAGCTGACTGTAAAGGTACACTCTTCTCTTAAAGTATTTGTACCTTTGGTAATTATTTAATCTGGAGTGAGAGTCCTGGATTTAAAGTATGTGTTCTAACACTACCTGAATAGCAATCTTTTTGTCTGTGCCTGTTCATTTATGAATACTGCAAAACCATGAAAGTACTATAAAACCAGGAATAATGCCAAAAGGCACCTGAGTGATTACAACCTACTAGTTCATATTTTATGTTTCTCTTTCCTTTAATTGTTTGGTCACTACCATGCCTGAACAGGACCTCTCTACCTTGCATGGTAAAACACAAAAATTCTTTGCTCAGTAGAACAGCGACTAGTTTATCTTCAAAAGCACCAGTCATCCAAGCTTTTCAATTACCTGCTTCCTAATCTTCTGAAGGGTTGACAAGTTCTCAAAAGATTATATTTTTATTTTCTTGTTTCCTGGAACACTTTTAATTGCTGGAATTCCTCAAGAGGTGTTTGTTTTTTGACATGGTTATAAAGAGCATGTTGCCAGGCGGGGTGGGCTATGAAAATCGGCACCATCGACCAGGCGTCCAGATATGTTTTACTTAGGAAGGAGTCAATCAATGTATGTAATGTTTGTGGTCCTCGAGTCCAGCTTCAATGTTCCTACGCATCTGCTTTGTAGATCATTACATGCTCTGAGCACTGTCTGGTCTACTCAGCATTTTGGTAACATGACTCACAGGAAGCTTCACCGTGGTGAAGTAGCGCTACATTGAGGAGATCACAAAGCCCTTTCCTGTAAATAAAGATGTGCCTCAAGCGTGTTAAATAGCCCCATTGCTTGAACAAGTGTACGATTTTACATATTTGGGCATCAGTGTATCATCTGACAGAAAATTGGCAAAAAATATCCGGAAGTCAAGTAACCACCTAGCTAGTGTTTCTTACTTGAAAATGCGCCCCTATATTTAAGACTTTATTGGAGGAGGTTGAACCTGCATAGGCAGATATTTTGTATGTAAACCTATGATTGGTACCCCACCTCTGAAATGTTTTACCTGTAACTGGGAGTTAAGCTGGACAGTCTAGGCAATAATATAACAGCCACAGTTGGGTAGAGAAAACAATGTATTTTTCTTGGCGCCATGTATGCCATTCTGAGGGCTAAATTTCTCTGGTATTTGAAAAATAACTTGAGTGTTTGCAATTGGAGTAAACTTGAACTTAGTTTGGAAAAAGCAAAAAACAGATACCTCAAGAACTATGGTCTTCACAGTATCACTATACGTCTTGGCCAATCAAGGACTGTTTCAGCGATTCTTCAGTATACTCTATTTTAATCAATTGTATGCTTGAGGTATTTTATGAAATTATTATTAATTTTTTTTTAATTATCTATACAGCGCAGTGTGCACCCAAAAGCATCTTGGTGCTCAGAATTCCTTAGGAAAAGACCGAAATAGCTTACTTAACACAAAAAAACACAAGTTAAGTTGTAAAAAGTTGGAAATAGCCATGTTTTCAGAAGATTCCTAAATTTTGCCAAGGAAGGCTCTTTCCGTAAGGATACAAGTAGCATTGTCTTGCTGTGTCACCCCAAAAAGTTCTGCCTTCCAAAGTAGCTCTGCAGAATCTAGGCACATAAGCCAAAGACACCTTTTATAATCTTAACTGGTGGTTCAGTTTGGACATCCAGAGATTCTGAGATAAAAGATCCAGACAACCCTCATAAAATTCATTGAGGCCCATGCAAAGTGATTTTAACACAATACTCTGTTTGACCAGCAGCCAGTGAAGCTTAGCTAATGCAGGTGAGATAGTCAAATCATTTTAGATTCAAAGTTAACCTGTTGCCGCATTGTTGTTCAAATTGCAATTCATTCAGAGCTGTGACAGGTAGTCGGAGATAGAGGGCATTACAGTAGTTAAATCTAGATGATAGAAACCTAGTGTATGTATTTCAGTTGGTTGAACATATCAAATTCTGCTCAGGGGTCCAACAGGATCGGGCAGCAGGCATGTCTTGATATGCATGATGTCTGAGCTCACCAGGCTCTTTCGGACACTGCGATTTTGGTGCTGTAACCTGCATGAAACCCAGTGTCCGCTGGGTGCAATAATTTTTTAGATTGACGAACTGCAAAATTGTATTGAATACTGCGCACACAAGAAGTTTAGCCTATTATGGTAATTGCGAGAGAGGCCTTTAAATGTCAACACATTCCAGATCAAGTATTTATATTTTTGCAGTGGCGTAATCTGTCCTTTATTTTTGTTAAGTCTCCTGGTATACCACCTTTGTTAAACTAAACAGTGATGATTGCTTTTACATGAGTGAAAGAGTGGCATTGATTGCCATTTAACAAAGAGAACTAGGAAAACTCCTGCATGCTAGTCGGTGAAACCGGTTGACTATTCTCATCTGTTGCATATTGGGCTTTTCACGAATTTAAGAGAGCTTGAATTGTACCTGGTTTTCCTTCAAAATGACATGCAAATCAGTTGCATGCTGGTATAGAAATAGAGTCTTAAAAAGATGCAGTTCATCCTTTTAGCTTCTTTATTATGGCAAAGATAGCTTGCAAGCTATTTGGTGCTGACAAGATTTTCTGTGACTAATAGGATGTTTTAGTACATTTGAGGGTCTTGAGCCTTAAGAATGTTCCATTCATTTTTAGCTGTAGAAGGGTAATCCCGCCACCAAATTCATTTTAGTAGTCTTATTCTCACCAATTCTTCATGAAGCCAAAAGTTTTGGTATTTGTTTTCCTACAGCGTTTTAATTGGAGGGAGACCAAGTCATTTAAGATCCTAGTTAAATGTTCTGTTAAATCATTTAGTAAAGTATTAGTATTTTCATGTCATAGTTTGTGGACAGTTTTGTAAACAAGAGGCCATACCTTCTGTGGCCACATTTCTCCTCTAACTCTCCCTCTTTACAAATGCAAGAGGCAATCTTGGCTGTCCCAATTAAATCAACCATGGCATTTGTAAAGCGCACTACATACCCGTGAGGGTCACAAGGCATGGGGGTCGGGGGGAGGGAGCCGCTACTGTTCGAAGAGCCAGGTCTTGAGAAGTCTTCTGAAGGTCAGAAGGTCTTCGGTCTGCCGCAGGCGGATGGGGAGGGTGTTCCATGTCTTGGCGGCAAGGTGGGAGAGTGATCTGCCAGTGGCGGTCACTCTTCGGATGCGGGGACGGTGACGAGGGCGCGGTCTGCAGAGCGGAGCTGGCAGGTGGGGGTGTAGAGGCTGAGTCGGCTGTTGAGGTACGTTGGTCCGGTGTTGTGAAGTGCCTTGTGTGCGTGGGTGAGGAGTTTGAAGGTTATCCTCTTGTTGACAGGGAGCCAATGTAGGTCTCTCAGGTGGGGTGTGATGTGGCTGCGGCGAGGGATGTCGAGGATCAGGCGCGCGGAGGCGTTCTGGATGCGTTGAAGCCGTTTCAGGAATTTGGCCAGGGCTCCTGCGTAGAGTGCGTTTCCGTAGTCCAGTCTACTGCTGACGAGGGCCTGGGTGACCGTCTTTGTTTCGGTGGGGAGCCACTTGAAGATCCTGCGATAAAGTGATCCAACCAGAGGCCAAGTTCACACATTGATCCTTATCACAACAAATAATGTCTAATGTGTGCCCTTCTTTATATATTTGAGCACAGATTTTTTGGGCAAACATTAAACAAGGATAACAATTCTCTAAATGTAATCTGCATAGCATTAGTTGCAACATAAAGTGTATGTTGATATTGCTCTTCACTTTATCATAAGATGAACTGCTTAAAAACAAGAAGTGGTCTAGCACAGCATTGGGTCGGCTATGTAGGGGTTGGAACAAAGAAATAAGCTCAATTCCTTCTGAATTGAATTCTATAATTTAGTTAAAATCACTTAAGTTATTGGAGGCATATAATCCAGCAATTTAGGGCATTTCAGTGACTGCTTAAAAATAAGCAACAAACCACGTCTCTCTAAAAACTGTAATAATGCTCTAACTAGGAGGCACTTGGTCCTTCGCCATTTTGCAACAATCCTCTTTCATCGAAATTTCTGCTAGACATAAAATCTAAGTCCTGTTCACTCCCGACATGGATGTTGCAAGTTTTTTCCTGAGAACAAGTGTTTATTAAAATTGCCAGAAGCCTTTAAACCTAACACATATAAGTTATTCCCTTTAGTGAGCATCGTGTTCTTGGGATTTCACCCTCATCGCTAGATGGGGTATATCAATATTGTTCTGTTCCTGAACCAGATAAACAAGCAATCAAAGTAAAAAGAGGCATGGATGTGGAGAAATATCAGTTGCGTTTCTCTGTCTACAAATAATGTATTGTAATGTAGGTATGGAGTAGTGGGAACTGACAGTGGGCCATATTAATGAAAAGTGAACAACGGTTCTGTAGTAGGGGATCTCTGTGTATAGTCATAATCTAGTGAATAGTCCCGCCCATGTGCGTGGACCCCCGAGCAATAAAAATAATCTCTTAAGTTGTCAAGCCATGCAGACCTGCATCTACACTTAAGAGAGGATTCAAAGACCGATAATGCAGCCTATATCCACAGGCTACACTGTCCAGTACTTCAACTAGAAAATTCCACCAACATCCACAAACAGCACTGCCTGCCCAGCTTTTTCCACAGAGAAAAACCTGCCTCTACCAGCAAAAGCCTCTGGAATGATAGAGAGGGAGGAATGGACAGACAAGCCCCATAGGCTGCCATTATGTGGCTCAGAACAGAATACTGTGCCTTTAAGAAAACTTTCCAGAACTTTTCCAGTATCCCAGAATGCACAGCAGGTCCCTTTTACTTTCAGTTCTTTTTGAAGGCGTAACCCGCCAGACCTGTAGCATTCCTTACATTAACATTTATCTCTCCACCGGGGAGGAGGGCGGGCGCTTATGACTATAACAGAGATACCCCTACTACAGAACTGGAGTTACAGAAAAGAAACTACTCCTTCTGTAGTAAAGGATCTCTGTGTATAGTCATAATCTAGTGAATAGAATGGCAAGCCCATCCCCACACCAAAACGGCGGTGGAGAAGACTACAAAATAATACCACTACTGTGCGAACAAATTTCGCAGCGAAGCCTGCCCAACCTGAGCATCTGCCCTGGCATCCGTGTCCAGACAGTAATGCGCAGCAAAGGTATGGACCGACCTCCAAGTGGCCGCCTTGCAGATTTCTGCAATCGGAACATTACGCAGCAAAGCAGTCGTGGCAGCTTTGCCCCTGGTGGAATGAGCCTTAGGTTTACCCCCTACGGTCTTATTAGCCTTTTGGTAACACAATTGTATACAGGACACAATCCACCGAGAGATGGACTGTTTGGAGGTAGCAAGACCGGTCCTGACTGATCCATAATTGATAAACAACTGGTCTGACCTACGAATATCTTTGGTCTTATCAAGATAAAACTTCAACACCCTCCTAACGTCCAGGGAATGTAGAGACCTTTCCGCTGGAGAAGAGGGATTCTGAAAAAACGTAGGTAAAGTTATGGTCTGGTTGACATGTAAATCAGATATAACCTTAGGAAGAAATTTAGGGTGAGTACGCATAACAACCTTAGCAGCATGAAATACCGTATAAGGTTCTTGGCAACACAACGCCTGAAGTTCACTCACCCTGCGGGCTGACGTAATGGCCACTAGGAACGCTGCCTTCCAAGACAGGTGCTGCAACGAAGCCTTGTGAATAGGTTCAAAAGGCTCCTTCATCAATCTGGACAGCACCACATTCAATTCCCATGAAGGCGAGGGAAGTCTGACAGGAGGGAACACTTTCTTCAAGCCTTCCAAAAAATCCTTGATCACAGGGATCTGAAAGAAGGAAGTCTGTGAAGGGCATTTCCTGTAAGCAGTCAAAGCAGCGAGATGGACCTTAATGGAATGGAAATTAAGGCCAGACTGCCACTCCCCCCCCCAAACATTTAACAAGATGATTAAAGCAGTGGCACATTACCTTATGAGGTGTCAGTATCAACGTAATTCCAGCCCTTCAACAAATGACCCACCCGGGGAACCTTTTCACAAAATTGTTTGGCATATTGGTCCAAGGTCTTGGGAACAGAAATCAAGCTGTGATTTTCAGTGAACGTGAAAAGGAACAGTAGGCTTTTTGCAAAGTTGTCAGTTTACTGCTGCAGTACTGCACTCTGTTTTAAATGAAAAGAAATCCACCTCCTGCATGTCTCTTAGTATTCCCATTCAAAAATAGTGGATTGTGAGGATCAATAATGGATTTAGACTGCTTTGAGCACACTGGTAATGCTTAGGTGCATAAGTGAGGCACAAACGTTCACCGGCAATGATAAACAGATTCCTATTCCTAATTTACAACACATCCTCCTAAGGCAGCCTAGCGAAGATAACCTCCTTCAGAATTGCATTCTGCCCTCTGAAACTAAGGGTGACTCTTTCATCTAGGTTTCGCAGACTGCTGCTGTAAATATCCTTGGTTTCTTTACATTAACGTGTTGGAGCTAAAGGTCATATCTGTGGCTCAGATGGTATTGCTAGTAGAGGAAATACATTCTAATATACATCTTTAACACCATAGGTAAGTTTAACGTAAACAAGCGAGAAAACAATTGCACGAATAATTCATGCTAACTCATCACAGAGATGTGGATGCGGGTACTCAAGGACTGGCTTTTTCTGACAGACATCAATCTGACGTGAAAACTAAATCTGGATGTTCCTTCGGAAATTGCTATTCACCACACAGCAGAACACCGAACCCTCAAGTTGTGCCTCATTAACTGGAAATCTTTCATGTAGCAAGGCCCTATCAGCGCAATGTCAAGACCATCTCAATAGTTGTTTCCTAATCTCCAAATTCTAAATAGGGTGGTAAGGAAGATCCAAAGTACTTCACTTTGCTGGATGATCACAATAGCACAGTCTTCTTTTGCCCAATCAGACAGGATTCTTGGACATCATGAACAAGGGTTCTCTTTTGCCTCTTCGGTGCCTGTAAGACGCACTCTCTAAGTAGGGTGGATTGGGATCTCCACCACGCCCTATAATCATTTCAATAAGAGTATTACCTAAATATATGCACTACCAGGACATGGTCTCCTCTAATGACTGGCTATCCAGTTACAGTAAAATACGTAGGAGAGAAAGTGGTCAAGAACATGTGTTCCCTTTATTCAGGAACCCTTACTCTGTGATATAAAGACACTGGCTCATATGCCTTTCAAACCCATGATCGTCACGGGACATAAAACCAGTGACATGGAAGTCTGCTTTTCTTTAGGTGATCCAGTCAGCTCGCAGAGTTTCTGAGCTGGCTGAAGAAGTATATACAGCTCTCCTTCAGGACAAAATTACAGGCACCCTTTTCCCTAAAAGTTTGAGTTGAATTTCAATTAAACCAAGCAACTGGGAGCCCAGCACATGCTCATTTAAGGGTTAAAGGGGGGTCTAAGTAATTTGAATTTCCAGAAGATTCTCAAATTTTTGTTTGGATTGAGAAAATCACAATTGTTCATCCAAGTAACTGTCACATATAGCAGGCCAACCCTGACAACCAGGGAGACAATATCTCGTAGCATAATGGATTAGATGCTGCATGCTCAATAGGTAGTCTACTCACAAACCGCCTTCACCATAACAGAGCACCATAGAGGCTCGTCCCCACAAATGCCATGCGAGAAACGGCCAAGTGTTTTACTCTACATGCACTTTTTGGACACCCCATACATCAAATGTGAGTTCCAAGGCTAACGCCCAATTTGGTCAAGCTATGCAGAAAATCATTTTGATGAAAAAGATTGGTGGACATCGTAGCTGCCAATGGCCCTCCCCATGTATATGATGCTTAGGAATTGTTCAATGTGCGGGATCGAAGAAAATTAGATGTATATTACTCACCAGAATAAGGAGTAGTTTCTTTTCTGTAACTCCAGTTCTGTAGTAGGGGTATCTCTGTTATAGTCATAATCTAGTGAATAGTCCCGCCCATGTGCGTGGACCCCGGAGCAATAAAAATAATCTCTTAAGTTGTCAAGCCATGCAGACCTGCATCTACACTTAAGAGAGGATTCAAAGACAGCCTCTGGAATGATAGAGAGGGAGGAATGGACAGACAAGCCCCATAGGCTGCCATTATGTGGCTCAGAACAGGATACTGTGCCTTTAAGAAAACTTTCCAGAACTTTTCCAGTATCCCAGAATGCACAGCAGGTCCCTTTTACTTTCAGTTCTTTTTTCCGGCTCCTGCTAGCAGGACCCTGGAGCATTGAGCTCTCCCTTTTCAAGGGTTTATTTGGATTTGTTCACTTTTCAAGTGCTTATTAAGTACCTTGTTGCCTTCCTTCTTGTGTGTGCTCTGTGTTGTCAACATGCCTGGCTTGTTTGACAAGTGCCCAGAGTGCGAGAGAAAGAAGGCCAAGTCGGACCCACACAGGGTGTGCATTGTCTGCCTTCCCCAGTCCCATGTTCCAGAGGAGTGTGACATTTGCCAATCTTTCTCAGCCAGGACCCTGAGAGAAAGGATGCAGATCAGGCTCCAAGGCCTGGAGGTCAGAAGGCTGAGGGCACAAGGTGGGTCAGGACGGGCTGATTCTGCCCATGCTGAGGACCCTGGGGGCTCCCCAGGGGCAGGAAGCCCAGCAAACATCCCCATTCTCCGTCGATTGCGTCGACTATGGCGTCGAGGAGGATGGCTGCAGTTTGTTCGCCGTCACCCCAGGGCTTTGGGGAGAAACGGCGTCGACGTCGAGGGAGCTGAGCAGTCCGCCGTCGATGGCATCAGCATCTTCGTCGACGCCGTCGACTTCTCCGTTGAGTCATCGGCGTCGAGAACAGTCCCGGCGTAGGCGCTCGCCGTCGAGGCGAGGTCGCCGTTCGCCGTCGGCAAAGAGAAGAAGGTCACCGTCGAGGGGATCCCCGACGTCGAGGTCCTGTCGGAGGCGTTCGCCGTCGAGGAGGCGTTCGCCGTCGAGGAGGCGTTCGCCGTCGAGGAGGCTTTCGCCGTCGAGGAGGCGTTCATCGACACCGAGGCAGCGCAGGAGGAGTCCTGATGCCGGGAGTTCCTCTGGGTCTCAAAGGAAGAGAACGGAGTCACCGGGCTCGGTGTACTCAGTGGTGTATACACCTCCTAAGCCTAGGTCGCCACCCTTTGCTCCTTTGCCAAGGGAGCCCTCACCACGGATCCCTACGCCGCCACCTCCTCCTCCTCCCCCCCCCCCCCCTCCTCCTCCTCCTCCGCCCCCCCTCCTCCTCCTCATACCATTCCGCCTCACACACCGTCGGACCCAACTGTGGCCCCGCCACGGTCGGTGTCGTTGCCTAGGTATCCGACGCCGCCGAAGAGAATTCCGAGGCCGCGGCACCAGGTTACACCACCGTCGCCTGCGCCTGCGAGGCCGGCTGAGCGGCCGATGCCAAATAGATCACGCTCCCGCTCCGGACGGAGAGGAAGATCACGGGGCTGTGGACGGTAGTCATCGACATCTGGGCGACGCCGCAGGAGGCGCAGAGCCAGATCCCGCACCCAATCGTCTCCCAGGGACTACTCTCCGATGCTGTCGGACTCGCCAGGGACGGGAGTATCGCCTGTCGACGATGTAGTCTCCTTCCAGGAGGTGCTACTGAGGGGTGCGGCCAAGCTAGGGATCACGGTGACGGTGCCAACACCTACGACGTCCGTGATCTTCGAGACGCTGCACAAGAAGCACCTGCCTCGCCCCCTGCTGCCACTAGTGCCGGGATTGGTGGAGCCCGCTACGGAGTCGTTCCTCACTCCGGCGGTGACAAAACCAGCCCCCTCAAGGCTCCTGAAGAAGTATCGGGCGCTGGAATCGGACCCGACCTTTCTGAGGATGGACCCAAAACTGGACTCGGTCATTGTGACGGCGGCAAGGAAGCAGCATGCTACCACTCCTTCCGCGACAGTGCCGCCTGATAAGGATAGCCGTTGGCTAGACGCGGCGGGCAGAAAGGTCTGTGGGACGGCTTCTACCACCATGAAGGTGGCAAGTGCCGGGGCTCTGTTGGGGCGCTACGACCATGCCCTATGGGAGTCTCTCCAGCAGTACGCGGAGCTGCTGCCTCGCGACAAGGAGGACTTTCTAGAGACTTTGCGTGAGGGGATGCTGGTGTCAAATCAGATTATCAGCGCCGCGGCGGATGTATCTCTGTTAGCGGCACATGGATATTGTCATGGCATCAACCAACGGCGTCACGCTTGGCTTCGCCTTACCTCACTCAAACCGGAGGCACAGCAAAGAGTGGCCAACCTGCCTTTCTCGGGGGAAACCCTGTTCGGCCAGCATGCGGACGACGAAATGGCCCGCATGAAGACGGAGGCAGAGACCCTGACGGCTGTCGGGTTAGAGAAGCCTGAGAAGAAAAAGCGCCCGTTCCAGAGACTGTTCGGGGCTGCAGGCAGAGGGCGTGGGCAGGCCTCGGGACAGCAGCAACAACAACAGCAGCAGCAGTTCCGGAAACCCTTCCAGAAGCGCCAGAAGGGTAGAGGAGGCCAGCAGTCCGCTACAGCGACCAAGGGCCCGGCTGGGTCTCGGCCCTCAGCGATTACTTCCCCTGCAACCGTTACCCACTCCAGTGGGGGGAAGCGTTCAATCTTTTCTGGCAGAGTGGAGAAAAATTACTCAGGACAAGTGGGTGCTGAATATTGTTTGCAATCAGCCCGCCTCCAGCGATTCCGCCGGTAAGCTCACGGTATCAACTGCGAGAGCTCCAGGCGGAGGCAGACATCCTGTTGAGGAAAAAGGCGGTGGAAGACGTACCTCTGTCTCAAAGGGGAAGAGATCTGTACTCTCGGTTCTTCCTGGTTCGCAAGAAGGACAAGAACGAGTTCAGGCCCATTCTGGATTTGTGGCAAGCAAACAAATGGATTCGCAGAGAGAAATTCCGCATGCTATCGTTGCATCAGATTTACCCTCTGCTGCAATGAGGAGACTGGCTCTGTGCCATAGACCTACAGGATGCGTACTTCCATGTGCCCATTGCACAGAAGCACAGGAAGTTCCTGCGATTCCAAGTCGGCGCCAATCATTATCAATACACAGTACTTCCATTTGGGCTAAAGTCTGCGCCCAGGACCTTCTCGAAGTGCATGGCAGTGGTAGCTGCACACCTGCGGAGGAACAAGGTGTTTGTCTACCCGTACCTGGACGATTGGTTGATCAAGGCCTTCTCCTTCTCGGAAGCACAAGCGCACTTCCAGAAGACGTGCGTTTTCTTGAACAAGCTCTGGTTGCACGTCAACATGTCCAAGTCTGTCCCGACTCCGGTCCAGTGCATACAGTACTTGGGGGGCCTCCATCAATACACTGTCAGCAAGCGTGTCTCCTTCGGAGGAGAGACGGTTATCACTCCTTCGGAAGGCTCAGGCTCTTATGACCGCCCAATCGACGACAGTGAGGAAGGTGTCTTCGCTGCTGGGATCGATGGCCTCATGTATCTTCCTCACGCCTCACGCACGGCTGCACATGAGACCACTGCAGGAGTGCTTGGAGGATCAGTGGGATCGGAGGACAGGTTCTTGGGACGACAAGATACGCTGTCTCTGCATGCTCTTCAGTCGCTGAAGTGGTGGTGTTCGGCGGAAAATCCTCCTCAGGGGGGTTCCCTTCCACAAGGACATTCCCACGAGGAGTATCGTGACGGATGCGTCTCTCCAAGGCTGGGGGGCGCATTCCGGAGACCTACAGATACAAGGAAAGTGGTCCCCGTTGGAGTCGACGTACCACATCATTTTCCTGGAGCTCAGAGCCGTTTACTTGGCATTGAAGGCCTTCCATCCGTCCTTCCAGACCAACTCGCTGCTTGTACAGACGGACAATACAACCACGATGTATTACCTCAACAAGCAGGGGGGGTCGAGATCACGCACTCTGTCGCAGGAGGCGCAGTCGATCTGGCACTGGCTTCTGGCCCGAGGACTGACGATTACGGCCTCGCATCTGCCAGGTGTGCAGAATGTTCAGGCGGACGCACTGAGCAGACTGATTCAGGAAAACCACGAATGGGACATAAACGACGAAGTACTAGGGGACGTCTTCGCAAGGTGGGGGACTCCAGACGTAGATCTGTTCGCCACCGCCGAAAACAGGTACTACCAGCGGGGGACGCTGGGGAATGCGCTATGGATTGACTGGTCGAACAGCTTTCTGTACGCTTTTCCACCCATTCCCCTGATTCCGGCGGTGCTCATCAAGCTGTCCCAGTCCGGGGCGCGGATGATCCTGATTGCCCCGGAATGGCCCAGACAGTGGTGGTTCACGGACCTGCTTCACCGGTCTCTCCGTCCTCACATACGGCTGCCGTGCAGGCCGGACCTTCTCACGAAGTTCAGGGGGCAGTTGGTGCACCCCAACCTCTCGTCTTTGAGTTTGGCGGCATGGCTCCTGAGATAGTGCAATATGGCCATTTGAATCTACCAGCAGATTGTATGGATATACTGAAGGAGGCTAAGCGACCTTCCACTAGGACGTCCTATGCTTAGAAGTGGAAGAGATTCTGCATCTGGTGCAAGTCCAAGCGCTTTGACCCGACGACATGTAAGGAAGATGTCATCCTTCCGTACCTTTTGAATTTGGCGCAGTCTGGCCTTAATTTCCATTCCATTAAGGTCCATCTCGCTGCTTAAACTGCTTACAGGAAATACCCTTCACAGACTTCCTTCTTTCAGATCCCTGTGATCAAGGATTTTTTGGAAGGCTTGAAGAAAGTGTTCCCTCCTGTCAGACTTCCCTCGCCTTCATGGGAATTGAATGTGGTGCTGTCCAGATTGATGAAGGAGCCTTTTGAACCTATTCACAAGGCTTCGTTGCAGCACCTGTCTTGGAAGGCGGCGTTCCTAGTGGCCATTACGTCGGCCCGCAGGGTGAGTGAACTTCAGGCGTTGTGTTGCCAAGAACCTTATACGGTATTTCATGCTGCTAAGGTTGTTATGCGTACTCACCCTAAATTTCTTCCTAAGGTTATATCTGATTTTCATGTCAACCAGACCATAACTTTACCTACGTTTTTTCAGAATCCCTCTTCTCCAGCGGAAAGGTCTCTACATTCCCTGGACGTTAGGAGGGTGTTGAAGTTTTATCTTGATAAGACCAAAGATATTCGTAGGTCAGACCAGTTGTTTTATCAATTATGGATCAGTCAGGACTGGTCTTGCTACCTCCAAACAGTCCATCTCTCGGTGGATTGTGTCCTGTATACAATTGTGTTACCAAAAGGCTAATAAGACCGTAGGGGGTAAACCTAAGGCTCATTCCACCAGGGGCAAAGCTGCCACGACTGCTTTGCTGCGTAACGTTACGATTGCAGAAATCTGCAAGGCGGCCACTTGGAGGTCGGTCCATACCTTTGCTGCGCATTACTGTCTGGACACGGATGCCAGGGCAGATGCTCAGGTTGGGCAGGCTTCGCTGCGAAATTTGTTCGCACAGTAGTGGTATTATTTTGTAGTCTTCTCCACCGCCGTTTTGGTGTGGGGATGGGCTTGCCATTCTATTCACTAGATTATGACTATACACAGAGATCCCCTACTACAGAAGGAGTAGTTTCTTTTCTGTAACTCCAGTTCTGTAGTAGGGGTATCTCTGTTATAGTCATAAGCGCCCGCCCTCCTCCCCGGTGGAGAGATAAATGTTAATGTAAGGAATGCTACAGGTCTGGCGTGTTACGCCTTCAAAAAGAACTGAAAGTAAAAGGGACCTGCTGTGCATTCTGGGATACTGGAAAAGTTCTGGAAAGTTTTCTTAAAGGCACAGTATCCTGTTCTGAGCCACATAATGGCAGCCTATGGGGCTTGTCTGTCCATTCCTCCCTCTCTATCATTCCAGAGGCTTTTGCTGGTAGAGGCAGGTTTTTCTCTGTGGAAAAAGCTGGGCAGGCAGTGCTGTTTGTGGATGTTGGTGGAATTTTCTAGTTGAAGTACTGGACAGTGTAGCCTGTGGATATAGGCTGCATTATCTGTCTTTGAATCCTCTCTTAAGTGTAGATGCAGGTCTGCATGGCTTGACAACTTAAGAGATTATTTTTATTGCTCCGGGGTCCACGCACATGGGCGGGACTATTCACTAGATTATGACTATAACAGAGATACCCCTACTACAGAACTGGAGTTACAGAAAAGAAACTACTCCTTATTCTGGTGAGTAATATACATCTAATTTTCTTCGATCCCGCACATTGAACAATTCCTAAGCATCATATACATGGGGAGGGCCATTGGCAGCTACGATGTCCACCAATCTTTTTCATCAAAATGATTTTCTGCATAGCTTGACCAAATTGGGCGTTAGCCTTGGAACTCACATTTGATGTATGAGGTGTCCAAAAAGTGCATGTAGAGTAAAACACTTGGCCGTTTCTCGCATGGCATTTGTGGGGACGAGCCTCTATGGTGCTCTGTTATGGTGAAGGCGGTTTGTGAGTAGACTACCTATTGAGCATGCAGCATCTAATCCATTATGCTACGAGATATTGTCTCCCTGGTTGTCAGGGTTGGCCTGTTATATGTGACAGTTACTTGGATGAACAATTGTGATTTTCTCAATCCAAACCAAAATTTGAGAATCTTCTGGAAATTCAAATTACTTAGACCCCCCTTTAACCCTTAAATGAGCATGTGCTGGGCTCCCAGTTGCTTGGTTTAATTGAAATTCAACTCAAACTTTTAGGGAAAAGGGTGCCTGTAATTTTGTCCTGAAGGAGAGCTGTATATACTTCTTCAGCCAGCTCAGAAACTCTGCGAGCTGACTGGATCACCTAAAGAAAAGCAGACTTCCATGTCACTGGTTTTATGTCCCGTGACGATCATGGGTTTGAAAGGCATATGAGCCAGTGTCTTTATATCACAGAGTAAGGGTTCCTGAATAAAGGGAACACATGTTCTTGACCACTTTCTCTCCTACCTATTTTACTGTAACTGGATAGCCAGTCATTAGAGGAGACCATGTCCTGGTAGTGCATATATTTAGGTAATACTCTTATTGAAATGATTATAGGGCGTGGTGGAGATCCCAATCCACCCTACTTAGAGAGTGCGTCTTACAGGCACCGAAGAGGCAAAAGAGAACCCTTGTTCATGAAGTCCAGGAATCCTGTCTGATTGGGCAAAAGAAGACTGTGCTATTGTGATCATCCAGCAAAGTGAAGTACTTTGGATCTTACTTACCACCCTATTTAGAATTTGGAGATTAGGAAACAACTATTGAGATGGTCTTGACATTGCGCGGATAGGGCCTTGCTACATGAAAGATTTCCAGTTAATGAGGCACAACTTGAGGGTTCGGTGTTCTGCTGTGTGGTGAATATCAATTTCCGAAGGAACATCCAGATTTAGTTTTCACGTCAGATTGATGTCTGTCAGAAAAAGCCAGTCCTTGAGTACCCGCATCCACATCTCTGTGATGAATTATTCGTGCAATTGTTTTCTCGCTTGTTTACGTTAAACTTACCTATGGTGTTAAAGATGTATATTAGAATGTATTTCCTCTACTAGCAATACCATCTGAGCCACAGATATGACCTTTAGCTCCAACACGTTAATGTAAAGAAACCAAGGATATTTACAGCAGCAGTCTGCGAAACCTAGATGAAAGAGTCACCCTTAGTTTCAGAGGGCAGAATGCAATTCTGAAGGAGGTTATCTTCGCTAGGCTGCCTTAGGAGGATGTGTTGTAAATTAGGAATAGGAATCTGTTTATCATTGCCGGTGAACGTTTGTGCCTCACTTATGCACCTAAGCATTACCAGTGTACTCAAAGCAGTCTAAATCCATTATTGATCCTCACAATCCACTATTTTGAATGGGAATACTAAGAGACATGCAGGAGGTGGATTTATTTTCATTTAAAACAGAGTGCAGTACTGCAGCAGTAAACTGACAACTTTGCAAAAAGCCTACTGTTCCTCTTCACGTTCACTGAAAATCACAGCTTGATTTCTGTTCCCAAGACCTTGGACCAATATGCCAAACAATCTTGTGAAAAGGTTCCCCGAGTGGGTCATTTGTTGAAGGGCTGGAATTACGTTGATACTGACACCTCATAAGGTAATGTGCCACTGCTTTAATCATCTTGTTAAATGTTTGGGGGGGAGTGGCCGGCTGTGAGTTCATGCTAAAAAGCAATGAATAAATCAAAGCCAATTGTAGGAACCATTGATGAGGAATTCAGAAATCCAAATCAAAAGTTTATAACTGGCATCTAGAAGATCTGTACTGCACAGTTAGTATTCTTCTTGTAGAGATCCCAGAAACTGCATCAGACATACCGGAATAATAAACAAATGTCCTTATGTAATAAAGGACGACTCCAACAGGTACAGAAAGGGTTATTTGCTGTAGTTTAGCATGATCTACAGGTAAATGATGCTCCCTTGAGCACAACTATATCTCTGATCAGACTCCTTCTGTGACAGAATCAATTGCGAGTACCTCCTCTCTGTGACACAGCATTCCAACCCAACATTCAAGGCTGAGCAGAGAAGAGAGAGCAACACATCACACATGGACTACATTGAACAACTTCAAAGAAAAGAATCAGTTTAGAAGAAAGTTTTCCAGAATGGGGCAGACCTGTCTCACTCACACAATAAAAACCCAAGCAGAGAAGCTCTGGTCTATCTTTGTTGAGATTTAGATTTCCCGCTGTCGTATTTAAACGTTCCTCCACTTTTTATGTAAATGAGGGTGCACCCTTGCAGTTGGACAGGCAGGTTGAAGAAGCTAGATAAGTAACCAAGAGCTGGAAACTCGAGGCCACCACTAAAATAATCTCCGGCTCTTGTGTACAAGTCTCAGCTGAGCAAAGTGGAAAGAGGCTATGGTGGCCCCAGTAGTGTTGATGGTGCCTTACCGCAAACTTTTTGAACTCCGAGATGGGAAAGTACTTATGTTGCTTGGTGACTGCAGTGCAGGCAAAGAAGTACTGTTGATATTGTGCAAAAGATTCCTCTACGTTTTTCATGTTATGGGCTACAGGAGAACCAGTTTTAAAGAAATAAGAAGCTGGTACTAAAGAGTTCTCTGAATGAACTCTGCCAGTATCTTCAAGCATCATCTGGAAAGGATTGACGGTAACTTTGCCTCTTGTAAGGTTAAGGTAGCAGTACTTCTTTCCGGAGGCTTCTGTGAAGTTCCCTTCTCTGTCAAAAGGACAGATGTATAGTGTCTGGGCCTTTATTTCTTACCCAGTGTTGTAAACAGTATGCAAGAATGCTGGGATAAGGTAAATAGGAAAGTCGTGGAATGGGGCCGGGACGGGGGATTGAGGGACAAATAGATAAGCTAATAGTTTAGTTGTATTTTGAAGCAACCCTGCTGCCTTAAATTGTTCTTATCAGTTAATGTTTCTCCTTTGTGGTCAAGTATCCTAAACATTGCCTTCTTTGCTTCTGTTTTTTATTCTTTGAAAACTGTATTTGCTTCACTCAGACTCTTATAACCTCCCTTGCCTGAAAGCATTTTTGTGAATTTTCCCTTTTTATCGACATTCATTTTTCCTTACTTGTTTTCCATTAGAAAAATGTGCCCACAAAAATAGAATTTTCTTAGGGGAACTCCTTCTCTAGCAGTTTGCTGTTGGCATGATTCCCATTTCAAGGGGAACCTTGGGCGATATCAGCCTTGACTGAGAAGCATACCACATGTTGAAGTCCTCCTTAAATGAATTCACAGTTGAGTCGAGGTCCAGTGTCTTCATAAAGGATCATATGCCATCTAAAATTAAGCCCTAATGGGTGTATCTATTCCCTACAAATCACAGCAGGACTCAAAAGAGGATGGGTACGCTAGGAATCCACACAAACTTGTACATCTTTTGGCATTGAATTGGGCAACCATTTCAGGAACGATTCTGCAGTAGGGAGACCGTGAAACCACCGTGGGGATATGGGGTGCTAGAAGCAGAAAGGGTTAAACATATGTCCCTTCAGGTCCTGAAGGATGGGGCTTTGGGGTGGTACTGCTTTTCAACATTACTGAGTTCCCTTAAGGAAGAGGGAAAGTGGTGGGTTTGTGTGCCCCTGGAGATTGGATCTCAGTCAGGTATCGGAGCATTGGAGACGAATCCTGCTGTACATATACAGGGAAAAAACTTCTTAAAGCACTCAAAACCACTGCCTCCATACCTTGCTGAGAGACTACTTTTGTATATAAACTATATGCAACATATGTATATTTATGTATGAACTTCCTCTTAAGGGTACCTATTTGCTGGCTTCACCTTTTTATTGCTTTTACAATTAGAATCTTCCCCCTCATCTTTTGGCTCCAACTCAGCAACGTGTCGGGGTTAATTCAGATTATAATACTTTTGCTTCATTCTGTGCAGAGGGTACTGATGAGTAAAGACTGCCAAATTATTACATTGCATGCTGAAGTCAAAACTCTTCTAGGCGTCCATGACCAGGTATAAATTGTTGACAAAGAAGCATATTGTCAAGTAAACGGTGTAGAAATATGTTCAGATCTTTATTCAGCCCTCTCTGAGGGCCAGGCCCAGATTTTCCAAGCATAGGTATCAGTTTGTAATCCAGTACAGTGATGCAGAGGCAGAAATGTAGATGCAAAACAATAAAAGGAACTCATATAGCTTATACATATGCACCTTCTTAGTGACTGTTAGGTATCCAGTGTATAACATATTCAGCTTCTTGAACGGAAAGGAACCCCTTGGGTAACCGAAGGTGTTGTATAGCATAGGAGGCAGCACTTTACCAAAGGATGAGTCTGGGGCGCTAGGGACTGTCTCAGATGTCTCAAAGTCATCAGACAGCACTTACGTCACCTTTGGGGATCAATCAAAGATCTCATTCTTATATGGAGAAGAGGATTTGGTTAATTAATTAAAAATAATATACACATGTATTTTTTAACAAACTTAATTTTGGCATTGACTAAAAGACATTTTAAATGGCTGCCCTTGTTGTTCTAAGAAAATTATTTTGACGTTTAGACTTTAAACCTT
This sequence comes from Triturus cristatus, assembly GCF_964204655.1. Taxonomy (NCBI): domain Eukaryota; kingdom Metazoa; phylum Chordata; class Amphibia; order Caudata; family Salamandridae; genus Triturus; species Triturus cristatus. The sequence continues at coordinate 997,427,673 of NC_140593.1, read as the reverse complement.
TTTTCAGTGTAATACATTAATTTCCTTGGCAGAGTCTTATGGCTAACATATGAACTCTAACCATCCTAATGAATGTTTTGTTTTCCATTCTGAGAATTCTGTTTAAGCGTGACTTTTTGCTCTATGCTTGTACAGGGCCGGCGAGTGCATCAAATAGAGGACCAGGAACAAAATTCAAGAGGGCTAGCAGCACCACAGACAAAGAACCAAGTGCCAAGAAGCCCCGAACATGTGGAATTTGCCATCAGCCTGGTCACACACGGACAAAGTGCCCACAGAATAGATGAAAGAGAAGTTAATTTTCTCCATAGTAGTCTTTAGCAAAACTCCGTAGCGATCATCGGATGGAGCACATATTTTAAAGACCTTCAATGTTCTCAGCCTTAATACTCCATATTCAGTACTCTTTATTTTAAGTTCTTCCTCATCACACACATTAATAGCTAGATGTTTAAGGGGTTCAAACTGAACTAATCTGAAATATATTTGCATGGGTGAATTGATGCAAACATGGAAGTCTACAATGTCTTCAGTTTTATGAGTATGTTGGAGGGCAGTTTACTATAAAAAAAAAAGTTCAAACATTCTCCATCTGGATCTTATGAGATCACCCATATAGAGAAAAGCAGATCAAAGTTGAGTTAATAACCCTGTTACATCAATTGTTACTCTTGGGATAAGCAATGTATTGACTTTTCACCTTGCTCTCAAATGCACAAGTGTATATGCCTGTGTTTGAGACCCAAGGTAATAACATAGTCACACAAGCTTTTTGTTTTTCATGAGCTTTTATACAATATCCTGTTTTATAAGTGCATTCTAGCTTACAAAGTAAATTTGGAATTTTGATAAAATCATTTTGGAAATTAGCAGTATTCTTTCTAAAAATAATTTGGTTAAAGTTGTATTTAGCCAAAAAAATACATTAATGTGCAATCTGAAGAGACCTATTGGCATTATGGCAACCGAAGGCACCTCTTCAAAGGCTTCTTGGAAGTTTGAAATTTGGAAATGTTAAAAGCAAACAGTTTTCAACATTGTTCTATTGTTTGAATTTTTTACATACTCACTAATATCTTCATCACCACATTCCCAAAGAAACTGAAACCAGTCACATAGAATAATGTTTTTCTGGATTGCCTTAAATGTATTCCAGAGGAACTTCCAGCCTCTTGGGTTCACAGTAATATTTGGCTCTGTTTCAGTTTCTTATTTACAAAACAATCTTATTTGTAAGTGCTTTTTGGAAAAGTAAACTGGAAACCCATAGCTATAATTTAACATAGTACTTTGCTACCTCGAAGTTCATTTGACGATTTAGATTGAGGAGAACTCTCAAGCCTAGAAAATTAATATTAATTAAAATAGAATGGTTTTTTTTACCAACCAGACTTGCTTGGTTTTTTTTAAATTTGAAAACTCTTTTGTTTTATTTTTACATTGCTCTAAACCACAAAGTAGGGAAAGCATGTGCTTATCAACATCTTGGGAGCAGCAAGACTGCATAAATCTCGACAGATGCGTGCACACACACTTGATGCTGACATCTATTAGTTTCTTCATAGGCAGAAGAGTTTCCCTTTGGGATATGTTTATGCTTTGTGTATAAGACTGTAAGGAAGAAATAGGTGGCATAAAAGCTTCTTTTGTCTGAGAAGCATTGCAAATATCTTCATTCCTTGAAAGAAAGGGTTAGGTTTCCTTTGTTACCCCTTAGAATTTCAGAAAGATATTTCACAGCAATCTAGAAAGGGGGTCCAGTATTTACACTACTTAAGTCAAGATACACAAGGCTTGAAAGACAACTCATTAGCTGCATTAAACATCTGGTATGGTTTTAAGAATTTTAAAATATAGCCACTCATTCATATTATTTGAGATATAGATAATTTTTTTAATTTGTATACTCCCCTCAGCCTCTATGACTGGAATTTGCCCGCTGTTTTATGTCAGGCATTTGACAGTGTGGAGGAAGTGGGAAGTTCTGAAGAGTGTGGTGTTTCAGTAAAGGATTGGCAAAGCCTAGAAAATCTATTCTCAGAAGACTAAAATGGAGATGGAAAGTAAGTATCGTCTTTTGTACATAAGACTTTTTTTTTATAAGTATCAAATGTGTTTAACTATGCAGGAATGACCTGTTCCTGTATTTAGGAAATGGTACCTTCATTTTTGAGATACAATATATATGATGGTTAAAAAAATCACTTACCAATGTAACTGCATCATTATGTTTTCTCTATTTCTTGGAGTTGGATTTTGAACCATTTACCTTCTAGAGTTATGACTTTTAAATGGATATAATCATATCTAGATTTTTTTCCCCAACAGGCATACCCAGTCCAGCGCACGCATGCTGTTTTAACTTTTCTGCCTCTCTGGTTTATAGTTGCTCTTCGATGTAGACAAACATTTGAGGTTCTTAGCCCACTCTGTGACTGATTTGAGGAGAAGCAGAATGAGTTGTCCTACTAAAAAATAAATACCTATTTGAGTCTGACTTGTTTTCAAAAGGACACATCTTAAAACAAATCCATCAAATGTAGTCGAACAAAAAGGTAAATGCTATACAAAATGAAGGAGAATATATAATGTATCAAAGATCCTTATCATCCTGTGTAGAAATGGACCTTTAACACTGAGCCTAAACAGAATGATCAAAATCCCAACTGTTCAGATTGTTTTGTTAATGAAGAGGAAAGTTATGTTGAATCTATTGTGACTGAGGGGTGGTGTTGATGCCGGGATGGGGATAAAGATGTAACTATTCATGTTATTCTGTTGAGAATGCTGCCAGCTTCTTCAGTTGCGACACATATGTTGCACACCTATAGAGAAGCCACATCTCTAGTGTCATTGCTGAAGTTGAGTCAACATATATTCCAGAGTTCAAGAGTGCTAGGAAAATATGTTAACTAAAGATTTTTTAAAATGTTTAATATTTTTATGTTGACATGCTCTAATAAAACTTTTAGATTGTAAAATATACTTCATTTGTTTGCCAAGTTTGGCACTTCAGTTGTATTCTCAGATACGTCTGATGGACAACCCATCCAAGTATGTCCATGTCTCGATACTCTGGGAGCAAGAGCTACAACATTGTACTCAATCTTGTGACCTGCAAAGTACTTAATTTCATTGAGGTGCATCTTACCCGGAACTGTTTAGAAAACAGATTATGAATGTAATTTGTAACACTTCCCATCCTCACTCATTGAATTTCTTATGCACATGACCTGACAGATAGGTAGCACATTCAAAACCCACTGGCCCATTAAATAAGAAAAGCTGATGAATCCAACGCAGAAATCTTTAGTTAAATTGCTCCCTCATAGAAATGTTTGGTAATTGACTGAGTATCGAAGAATAATCTGTATGCATACTGTACGTACAGGAAGCTATTATCAAGTTATGTACACATTTTTCTGCAGGCATGTTTTGCAAAAATTGTTTTGAATCAGTATGACTAAACTATGATATTAAGGTGAGCTAGGCAGCATATCAAAGTCTGTTTTAGTTCAATATGGTGGCTGTAGTTTGATCCATTTTTTCTAAAAGAAATATCTCATTAATACTGTTGTTTCTAATGTTAAACACCCTAAATAATAAAGAAACGTTTTGTGCCAGTTATGGCAAGGCCAAATTGGCGATAATCTCAAAGCGATCAGACATAAACAAATTAAAAAAATTCTAATATATTGTGTATAGCTTTGAGACTATATTATCAGGGTCTGAATATGCCAGCTAAAGACTATAATGCTGATATTGACAGCATTCATGAATAACTATGACTCATAACTATGAAAAAGGAACATTTGAGTCGAGTATAGAATGTTCCTACAAGACCAGCAGAAACAGCTATATTTCCTGCTGAAATTTGATTTAGAAGTTCATGTCATTATAATTTAATTTAAAAAAGGGTAATATGTGATCAGACCTGGAGATTTAACAAGATGCGAGCCACTACTTTTCAAACCAATAGCAAATGGATCCACTGAGTGACAAGGAGAACTGACATTCATCAATCTCCCCATTTGTAGACTTGGAAGGGCACCGCCACTATGCATGAGTATCTATTGTGCACAAAGCCTCGTCCGCTGGTGCTTATATGAGCATAATTGGTCCTATGATCCTGCAGGCTCACATAAGCCACGTGGTATGCGGAGAGAGGAGGAGCACGATACCAGGAGAGGGTGACCCTGAGCAGCTACCTGAGCAGCTACACCAGAATTATGGCTTTTGGCACATTCTTGGATTTGTGATGTATCTCAGAATAGGAGCAAACAGTGACTTGATCTCCCATTAGATGAAATAATTGAAGGTGTCTTCAGGCTACATTAAATTGATACCCTTCAGCCCAGTAGTTTTCCATAAAGATGACAAATGCCGGGGCTCTGTTGGGGCGCTACGACCATGCCCTATGGGAGTCTCTCCAGCAGTACGCGGAGCTGCTGCCTCGCGAGAAGGAGGACTTTCTAGAGACTTTGCGTGAGGGGATGCTGGTGTCAAATCAGATTATCAGCGCCGCGGCGGATGTATCTCTGTTAGCGGCACATGGATATTGTCATGGCATCAACCAACGGCGTCACGCTTGGCTTCGCCTTACCTCACTCAAACCGGAGGCACAGCAAAGAGTGGCCAACCTGCCTTTCTCGGGGGAAACCCTGTTCGGCCAGCATGCGGACGACGAAATGGCCCGCATGAAGACGGAGGCAGAGACCCTGACGGCTGTCGGGTTAGAGAAGCCTGAGAAGAAAAAGCGCCCGTTCCAGAGACTGTTCGGGGCTGCAGGCAGAGGGCGTGGGCAGGCCTCGGGACAGCAGCAACAACAACAGCAGCAGCAGTTCCGGAAACCCTTCCAGAAGCGCCAGAAGGGTAGAGGAGGCCAGCAGTCCGCTACAGCGACCAAGGGCCCGGCTGGGTCTTGGCCCTCAGCGATTACTTCCCCTGCAACCGTTACCCACTCCAGTGGGGGGAAGCGTTCAATCTTTTCTGGCAGAGTGGAGAAAAATTACTCAGGACAAGTGGGTGCTGAATATTGTTTGCAATCAGCCCGCCTCCAGCGATTCCGCCGGTAAGCTCACGGTATCAACTGCGAGAGCTCCAGGCGGAGGCAGACATCCTGTTGAGGAAAAAGGCGGTGGAAGACGTACCTCTGTCTCAAAGGGGAAGAGATCTGTACTCTCGGTTCTTCCTGGTTCGCAAGAAGGACAAGAACGAGTTCAGGCCCATTCTGGATTTGTGGCAAGCAAACAAATGGATTCGCAGAGAGAAATTCCGCATGCTATCGTTGCATCAGATTTACCCTCTGCTGCAATGAGGAGACTGGCTCTGTGCCATAGACCTACAGGATGCGTACTTCCATGTGCCCATTGCACAGAAGCACAGGAAGTTCCTGCGATTCCAAGTCGGCGCCAATCATTATCAATACACAGTACTTCCATTTGGGCTAAAGTCTGCGCCCAGGACCTTCTCGAAGTGCATGGCAGTGGTAGCTGCACACCTGCGGAGGAACAAGGTGTTTGTCTACCCGTACCTGGACGATTGGTTGATCAAGGCCTTCTCCTTCTCGGAAGCACAAGCGCACTTCCAGAAGACGTGCGTTTTCTTGAACAAGCTCTGGTTGCACGTCAACATGTCCAAGTCTGTCCCGACTCCGGTCCAGTGCATACAGTACTTGGGGGGCCTCCATCAATACACTGTCAGCAAGCGTGTCTCCTTCGGAGGAGAGACGGTTATCACTCCTTCGGAAGGCTCAGGCTCTTATGACCGCCCAATCGACGACAGTGAGGAAGGTGTCTTCGCTGCTGGGATCGATGGCCTCATGTATCTTCCTCACGCCTCACGCACGGCTGCACATGAGACCACTGCAGGAGTGCTTGGAGGATCAGTGGGATCGGAGGACAGGTTCTTGGGACGACAAGATACGCTGTCTCTGCATGCTCTTCAGTCGCTGAAGTGGTGGTGTTCGGCGGAAAATCCTCCTCAGGGGGGTTCCCTTCCACAAGGACATTCCCACGAGGAGTATCGTGACGGATGCGTCTCTCCAAGGCTGGGGGGCGCATTCCGGAGACCTACAGATACAAGGAAAGTGGTCCCCGTTGGAGTCGACGTACCACATCATTTTCCTGGAGCTCAGAGCCGTTTACTTGGCATTGAAGGCCTTCCATCCGTCCTTCCAGACCAACTCGCTGCTTGTACAGACGGACAATACAACCACGATGTATTACCTCAACAAGCAGGGGGGGTCGAGATCACGCACTCTGTCGCAGGAGGCGCAGTCGATCTGGCACTGGCTTCTGGCCCGAGGACTGACGATTACGGCCTCGCATCTGCCAGGTGTGCAGAATGTTCAGGCGGACGCACTGAGCAGACTGATTCAGGAAAACCACGAATGGGACATAAACGACGAAGTACTAGGGGACGTCTTCGCAAGGTGGGGGACTCCAGACGTAGATCTGTTCGCCACCGCCGAAAACAGGTACTACCAGCGGGGGACGCTGGGGAATGCGCTATGGATTGACTGGTCGAACAGCTTTCTGTACGCTTTTCCACCCATTCCCCTGATTCCGGCGGTGCTCATCAAGCTGTCCCAGTCCGGGGCGCGGATGATCCTGATTGCCCCGGAATGACCCAGACAGTGGTGGTTCACGGACCTGCTTCACCGGTCTCTCCGTCCTCACATACGGCTGCCGTGCAGGCCGGACCTTCTCACGAAGTTCAGGGGGCAGTTGGTGCACCCCAACCTCTCGTCTTTGAGTTTGGCGGCATGGCTCCTGAGATAGTGCAATATGGCCATTTGAATCTACCAGCAGATTGTATGGATATACTGAAGGAGGCTAAGCGACCTTCCACTAGGACGTCCTATGCTTAGAAGTGGAAGAGATTCTGCATCTGGTGCAAGTCCAAGCGCTTTGACCCGACGACATGTAAGGAAGATGTCATCCTTCCGTACCTTTTGAATTTGGCGCAGTCTGGCCTTAATTTCCATTCCATTAAGGTCCATCTCGCTGCTTAAACTGCTTACAGGAAATACCCTTCACAGACTTCCTTCTTTCAGATCCCTGTGATCAAGGATTTTTTGGAAGGCTTGAAGAAAGTGTTCCCTCCTGTCAGACTTCCCTCGCCTTCATGGGAATTGAATGTGGTGCTGTCCAGATTGATGAAGGAGCCTTTTGAACCTATTCACAAGGCTTCGTTGCAGCACCTGTCTTGGAAGGCGGCGTTCCTAGTGGCCATTACGTCGGCCCGCAGGGTGAGTGAACTTCAGGCGTTGTGTTGCCAAGAACCTTATACGGTATTTCATGCTGCTAAGGTTGTTATGCGTACTCACCCTAAATTTCTTCCTAAGGTTATATCTGATTTTCATGTCAACCAGACCATAACTTTACCTACGTTTTTTCAGAATCCCTCTTCTCCAGCGGAAAGGTCTCTACATTCCCTGGACGTTAGGAGGGTGTTGAAGTTTTATCTTGATAAGACCAAAGATATTCGTAGGTCAGACCAGTTGTTTATCAATTATGGATCAGTCAGGACTGGTCTTGCTACCTCCAAACAGTCCATCTCTCGGTGGATTGTGTCCTGTATACAATTGTGTTACCAAAAGGCTAATAAGACCGTAGGGGGTAAACCTAAGGCTCATTCCACCAGGGGCAAAGCTGCCACGACTGCTTTGCTGCGTAACGTTACGATTGCAGAAATCTGCAAGGCGGCCACTTGGAGGTCGGTCCATACCTTTGCTGCGCATTACTGTCTGGACACGGATGCCAGGGCAGATGCTCAGGTTGGGCAGGCTTCGCTGCGAAATTTGTTCGCACAGTAGTGGTATTATTTTGTAGTCTTCTCCACCGCCGTTTTGGTGTGGGGATGGGCTTGCCATTCTATTCACTAGATTATGACTATACACAGAGATCCCCTACTACAGAAGGAGTAGTTTCTTTTCTGTAACTCCAGTTCTGTAGTAGGGGTATCTCTGTTATAGTCATAAGCGCCCGCCCTCCTCCCCGGTGGAGAGATAAATGTTAATGTAAGGAATGCTACAGGTCTGGCGTGTTACGCCTTCAAAAAGAACTGAAAGTAAAAGGGACCTGCTGTGCATTCTGGGATACTGGAAAAGTTCTGGAAAGTTTTCTTAAAGGCACAGTATCCTGTTCTGAGCCACATAATGGCAGCCTATGGGGCTTGTCTGTCCATTCCTCCCTCTCTATCATTCCAGAGGCTTTTGCTGGTAGAGGCAGGTTTTTCTCTGTGGAAAAAGCTGGGCAGGCAGTGCTGTTTGTGGATGTTGGTGGAATTTTCTAGTTGAAGTACTGGACAGTGTAGCCTGTGGATATAGGCTGCATTATCTGTCTTTGAATCCTCTCTTAAGTGTAGATGCAGGTCTGCATGGCTTGACAACTTAAGAGATTATTTTTATTGCTCCGGGGTCCACGCACATGGGCGGGACTATTCACTAGATTATGACTATAACAGAGATACCCCTACTACAGAACTGGAGTTACAGAAAAGAAACTACTCCTTATTCTGGTGAGTAATATACATCTAATTTTCTTCGATCCCGCACATTGAACAATTCCTAAGCATCATATACATGGGGAGGGCCATTGGCAGCTACGATGTCCACCAATCTTTTTCATCAAAATGATTTTCTGCATAGCTTGACCAAATTGGGCGTTAGCCTTGGAACTCACATTTGATGTATGGGGTGTCCAAAAAGTGCATGTAGAGTAAAACACTTGGCCGTTTCCTGCATGGCATTTGTGGGGACGAGCCTCTATGGTGCTCTGTTATGGTGAAGGCGGTTTGTGAGTAGACTACCTATTGAGCATGCAGCATCTAATCCATTATGCTACGAGATATTGTCTCCCTGGTTGTCAGGGTTGGCCTGTTATATGTGACAGTTACTTGGATGAACAATTGTGATTTTCTCAATCCAAACCAAAATTTGAGAATCTTCTGGAAATTCAAATTACTTAGACCCCCCTTTAACCCTTAAATGAGCATGTGCTGGGCTCCCAGTTGCTTGGTTTAATTGAAATTCAACTCAAACTTTTAGGGAAAAGGGTGCCTGTAATTTTGTCCTGAAGGAGAGCTGTATATACTTCTTCAGCCAGCTCAGAAACTCTGCGAGCTGACTGGATCACCTAAAGAAAAGCAGACTTCCATGTCACTGGTTTTATGTCCCGTGACGATCATGGGTTTGAAAGGCATATGAGCCAGTGTCTTTATATCACAGAGTAAGGGTTCCTGAATAAAGGGAACACATGTTCTTGACCACTTTCTCTCCTACCTATTTTACTGTAACTGGATAGCCAGTCATTAGAGGAGACCATGTCCTGGTAGTGCATATATTTAGGTAATACTCTTATTGAAATGATTATAGGGCGTGGTGGAGATCCCAATCCACCCTACTTAGAGAGTGCGTCTTACAGGCACCGAAGAGGCAAAAGAGAACCCTTGTTCATGAAGTCCAGGAATCCTGTCTGATTGGGCAAAAGAAGACTGTGCTATTGTGATCATCCAGCAAAGTGAAGTACTTTGGATCTTACTTACCACCCTATTTAGAATTTGGAGATTAGGAAACAACTATTGAGATGGTCTTGACATTGCGCGGATAGGGCCTTGCTACATGAAAGATTTCCAGTTAATGAGGCACAACTTGAGGGTTCGGTGTTCTGCTGTGTGGTGAATATCAATTTCCGAAGGAACATCCAGATTTAGTTTTCACGTCAGATTGATGTCTGTCAGAAAAAGCCAGTCCTTGAGTACCCGCATCCACATCTCTGTGATGAATTATTCGTGCAATTGTTTTCTCGCTTGTTTACGTTAAACTTACCTATGGTGTTAAAGATGTATATTAGAATGTATTTCCTCTACTAGCAATACCATCTGAGCCACAGATATGACCTTTAGCTCCAACACGTTAATGTAAAGAAACCAAGGATATTTACAGCAGCAGTCTGCGAAACCTAGATGAAAGAGTCACCCTTAGTTTCAGAGGGCAGAATGCAATTCTGAAGGAGGTTATCTTCGCTAGGCTGCCTTAGGAGGATGTGTTGTAAATTAGGAATAGGAATCTGTTTATCATTGCCGGTGAACGTTTGTGCCTCACTTATGCACCTAAGCATTACCAGTGTACTCAAAGCAGTCTAAATCCATTATTGATCCTCACAATCCACTATTTTGAATGGGAATACTAAGAGACATGCAGGAGGTGGATTTATTTTCATTTAAAACAGAGTGCAGTACTGCAGCAGTAAACTGACAACTTTGCAAAAAGCCTACTGTTCCTCTTCACGTTCACTGAAAATCACAGCTTGATTTCTGTTCCCAAGACCTTGGACCAATATGCCAAACAATCTTGTGAAAAGGTTCCCCGAGTGGGTCATTTGTTGAAGGGCTGGAATTACGTTGATACTGACACCTCATAAGGTAATGTGCCACTGCTTTAATCATCTTGTTAAATGTTTGGGGGGGAGTGGCCGGCTGTGAGTTCATGCTAAAAAGCAATGAATAAATCAAAGCCAATTGTAGGAACCATTGATGAGGAATTCAGAAATCCAAATCAAAAGTTTATAACTGGCATCTAGAAGATCTGTACTGCACAGTTAGTATTCTTCTTGTAGAGATCCCAGAAACTGCATCAGACATACCGGAATAATAAACAAATGTCCTTATGTAATAAAGGACGACTCCAACAGGTACAGAAAGGGTTATTTGCTGTAGTTTAGCATGATCTACAGGTAAATGATGCTCCCTTGAGCACAACTATATCTCTGATCAGACTCCTTCTGTGACAGAATCAATTGCGAGTACCTCCTCTCTGTGACACAGCATTCCAACCCAACATTCAAGGCTGAGCAGAGAAGAGAGAGCAACACATCACACATGGACTACATTGAACAACTTCAAAGAAAAGAATCAGTTTAGAAGAAAGTTTTCCAGAATGGGGCAGACCTGTCTCACTCACACAATAAAAACCCAAGCAGAGAAGCTCTGGTCTATCTTTGTTGAGATTTAGATTTCCCGCTGTCGTATTTAAACGTTCCTCCACTTTTTATGTAAATGAGGGTGCACCCTTGCAGTTGGACAGGCAGGTTGAAGAAGCTAGATAAGTAACCAAGAGCTGGAAACTCGAGGCCACCACTAAAATAATCTCCGGCTCTTGTGTACAAGTCTCAGCTGAGCAAAGTGGAAAGAGGCTATGGTGGCCCCAGTAGTGTTGATGGTGCCTTACCGCAAACTTTTTGAACTCCGAGATGGGAAAGTACTTATGTTGCTTGGTGACTGCAGTGCAGGCAAAGAAGTACTGTTGATATTGTGCAAAAGATTCCTCTACGTTTTTCATGTTATGGGCTACAGGAGAACCAGTTTTAAAGAAATAAGAAGCTGGTACTAAAGAGTTCTCTGAATGAACTCTGCCAGTATCTTCAAGCATCATCTGGAAAGGATTGACGGTAACTTTGCCTCTTGTAAGGTTAAGGTAGCAGTACTTCTTTCCGGAGGCTTCTGTGAAGTTCCCTTCTCTGTCAAAAGGACAGATGTATAGTGTCTGGGCCTTTATTTCTTACCCAGTGTTGTAAACAGTATGCAAGAATGCTGGGATAAGGTAAATAGGAAAGTCGTGGAATGGGGCCGGGACGGGGGATTGAGGGACAAATAGATAAGCTAATAGTTTAGTTGTATTTTGAAGCAACCCTGCTGCCTTAAATTGTTCTTATCAGTTAATGTTTCTCCTTTGTGGTCAAGTATCCTAAACATTGCCTTCTTTGCTTCTGTTTTTTATTCTTTGAAAACTGTATTTGCTTCACTCAGACTCTTATAACCTCCCTTGCCTGAAAGCATTTTTGTGAATTTTCCCTTTTTATCGACATTCATTTTTCCTTACTTGTTTTCCATTAGAAAAATGTGCCCACAAAAATAGAATTTTCTTAGGGGAACTCCTTCCCTAGCAGTTTGCTGTTGGCATGATTCCCATTTCAAGGGGAACCTTGGGCGATATCAGCCTTGACTGAGAAGCATACCACATGTTGAAGTCCTCCTTAAATGAATTCACAGTTGAGTCGAGGTCCAGTGTCTTCATAAAGGATCATATGCCATCTAAAATTAAGCCCTAATGGGTGTATCTATTCCCTACAAATCACAGCAGGACTCAAAAGAGGATGGGTACGCTAGGAATCCACACAAACTTGTACATCTTTTGGCATTGAATTGGGCAACCATTTCAGGAACGATTCTGCAGTAGGGAGACCGTGAAACCACCGTGGGGATATGGGGTGCTAGAAGCAGAAAGGGTTAAACATATGTCCCTTCAGGTCCTGAAGGATGGGGCTTTGGGGTGGTACTGCTTTTCAACATTACTGAGTTCCCTTAAGGAAGAGGGAAAGTGGTGGGTTTGTGTGCCCCTGGAGATTGGATCTCAGTCAGGTATCGGAGCATTGGAGACGAATCCTGCTGTACATATACAGGGAAAAAACTTCTTAAAGCACTCAAAACCACTGCCTCCATACCTTGCTGAGAGACTACTTTTGTATATAAACTATATGCAACATATGTATATTTATGTATGAACTTCCTCTTAAGGGTACCTATTTGCTGGCTTCACCTTTTTATTGCTTTTACAATTAGAATCTTCCCCCTCATCTTTTGGCTCCAACTCAGCAACGTGTCGGGGTTAATTCAGATTATAATACTTTTGCTTCATTCTGTGCAGAGGGTACTGATGAGTAATGACTGCCAAATTATTACATTGCATGCTGAAGTCAAAACTCTTCTAGGCGTCCATGACCAGGTATAAATTGTTGACAAAGAAGCATATTGTCAAGTAAACGGTGTAGAAATATGTTCAGATCTTTATTCAGCCCTCTCTGAGGGCCAGGCCCAGATTTTCCAAGCATAGGTATCAGTTTGTAATCCAGTACAGTGATGCAGAGGCAGAAATGTAGATGCAAAACAATAAAAGGAACTCATATAGCTTATACATATGCACCTTCTTAGTGACTGTTAGGTATCCAGTGTATAACATATTCAGCTTCTTGAACGGAAAGGAACCCCTTGGGTAACCGAAGGTGTTGTATAGCATAGGAGGCAGCACTTTACCAAAGGATGAGTCTGGGGCGCTAGGGACTGTCTCAGATGTCTCAAAGTCATCAGACAGCACTTACGTCACCTTTGGGGATCAATCAAAGATCTCATTCTTATATGGAGAAGAGGATTTGGTTAATTAATTAAAAATAATATACACATGTATTTTTTAACAAACTTAATTTTGGCATTGACTAAAAGACATTTTAAATGGCTGCCCTTGTTGTTCTAAGAAAATTATTTTGACGTTTAGACTTTAAACCTTTTTTCAGTGTAATACATTAATTTCCTTGGCAGAGTCTTATGGCTAACATATGAACTCTAACCATCCTAATGAATGTTTTGTTTTCCATTCTGAGAATTCTGTTTAAGCGTGACTTTTTGCTCTATGCTTGTACAGGGCCGGCGAGTGCATCAAATAGAGGACCAGGAACAAAATTCAAGAGGGCTAGCAGCACCACAGACAAAGAACCAAGTGCCAAGAAGCCCCGAACATGTGGAATTTGCCATCAGCCTGGTCACACACGGACAAAGTGCCCACAGAATAGATGAAAGAGAAGTTAATTTTCTCCATAGTAGTCTTTAGCAAAACTCCGTAGCGATCATCGGATGGAGCACATATTTTAAAGACCTTCAATGTTCTCAGCCTTAATACTCCATATTCAGTACTCTTTATTTTAAGTTCTTCCTCATCACACACATTAATAGCTAGATGTTTAAGGGGTTCAAACTGAACTAATCTGAAATATATTTGCATGGGTGAATTGATGCAAACATGGAAGTCTACAATGTCTTCAGTTTTATGAGTATGTTGGAGGGCAGTTTACTATAAAAAAAAAAAGTTCAAACATTCTCCATCTGGATCTTATGAGATCACCCATATAGAGAAAAGCAGATCAAAGGTGAGTTAATAACCCTGTTACATCAATTGTTACTCTTGGGATAAGCAATGTATTGACTTTTCACCTTGCTCTCAAATGCACAAGTGTATATGCCTGTGTTTGAGACCCAAGGTAATAACATAGTCACACAAGCTTTTTGTTTTTCATGAGCTTTTATACAATATCCTGTTTTATAAGTGCATTCTAGCTTACAAAGTAAATTTGGAATTTTGATAAAATCATTTTGGAAATTAGCAGTATTCTTTCTAAAAATAATTTGGTTAAAGTTGTATTTAGCCAAAAAAATACATTAATGTGCAATCTGAAGAGACCTATTGGCATTATGGCAACCGAAGGCACCTCTTCAAAGGCTTCTTGGAAGTTTGAAATTTGGAAATGTTAAAAGCAAACAGTTTTCAACATTGTTCTATTGTTTGAATTTTTTACATACTCACTAATATCTTCATCACCACATTCCCAAAGAAACTGAAACCAGTCACATAGAATAATGTTTTTCTGGATTGCCTTAAATGTATTCCAGAGGAACTTCCAGCCTCTTGGGTTCACAGTAATATTTGGCTCTGTTTCAGTTTCTTATTTACAAAACAATCTTATTTGTAAGTGCTTTTTGGAAAAGTAAACTGGAAACCCATAGCTATAATTTAACATAGTACTTTGCTACCTCGAAGTTCATTTGACGATTTAGATTGAGGAGAACTCTCAAGCCTAGAAAATTAATATTAATTAAAATAGAATGGTTTTTTTTACCAACCAGACTTGCTTGGTTTTTTTTAAATTTGAAAACTCTTTTGTTTTATTTTTACATTGCTCTAAACCACAAAGTAGGGAAAGCATGTGCTTATCAACATCTTGGGAGCAGCAAGACTGCATAAATCTCGACAGATGCGTGCACACACACTTGATGCTGACATCTATTAGTTTCTTCATAGGCAGAAGAGTTTCCCTTTGGGATATGTTTATGCTTTGTGTATAAGACTGTAAGGAAGAAATAGGTGGCATAAAAGCTTCTTTTGTCTGAGAAGCATTGCAAATATCTTCATTCCTTGAAAGAAAGGGTTAGGTTTCCTTTGTTACCCCTTAGAATTTCAGAAAGATATTTCACAGCAATCTAGAAAGGGGGTCCAGTATTTACACTACTTAAGTCAAGATACACAAGGCTTGAAAGACAACTCATTAGCTGCATTAAACATCTGGTATGGTTTTAAGAATTTTAAAATATAGCCACTCATTCATATTATTTGAGATATAGATAATTTTTTTAATTTGTATACTCCCCTCAGCCTCTATGACTGGAATTTGCCCGCTGTTTTATGTCAGGCATTTGACAGTGTGGAGGAAGTGGGAAGTTCTGAAGAGTGTGGTGTTTCAGTAAAGGATTGGCAAAGCCTAGAAAATCTATTCTCAGAAGACTAAAATGGAGATGGAAAGTAAGTATCGTCTTTTGTACATAAGACTTTTTTTTTATAAGTATCAAATGTGTTTAACTATGCAGGAATGACCTGTTCCTGTATTTAGGAAATGGTACCTTCATTTTTGAGATACAATATATATGATGGTTAAAAAAATCACTTACCAATGTAACTGCATCATTATGTTTTCTCTATTTCTTGGAGTTGGATTTTGAACCATTTACCTTCTAGAGTTATGACTTTTAAATGGATATAATCATATCTAGATTTTTTTCCCCAACAGGCATACCCAGTCCAGCGCACGCATGCTGTTTTAACTTTTCTGCCTCTCTGGTTTATAGTTGCTCTTCGATGTAGACAAACATTTGAGGTTCTTAGCCCACTCTGTGACTGATTTGAGGAGAAGCAGAATGAGTTGTCCTACTAAAAAATAAATACCTATTTGAGTCTGACTTGTTTTCAAAAGGACACATCTTAAAACAAATCCATCAAATGTAGTCGAACAAAAAGGTAAATGCTATACAAAATGAAGGAGAATATATAATGTATCAAAGATCCTTATCATCCTGTGTAGAAATGGACCTTTAACACTGAGCCTAAACAGAATGATCAAAATCCCAACTGTTCAGATTGTTTTGTTAATGAAGAGGAAAGTTATGTTGAATCTATTGTGACTGAGGGGTGGTGTTGATGCCGGGATGGGGATAAAGATGTAACTATTCATGTTATTCTGTTGAGAATGCTGCCAGCTTCTTCAGTTGCGACACATATGTTGCACACCTATAGAGAAGCCACATCTCTAGTGTCATTGCTGAAGTTGAGTCAACATATATTCCAGAGTTCAAGAGTGCTAGGAAAATATGTTAACTAAAGATTTTTTAAAATGTTTAATATTTTTATGTTGACATGCTCTAATAAAACTTTTAGATTGTAAAATATACTTCATTTGTTTGCCAAGTTTGGCACTTCAGTTGTATTCTCAGATACGTCTGATGGACAACCCATCCAAGTATGTCCATGTCTCGATACTCTGGGAGCAAGAGCTACAACATTGTACTCAATCTTGTGACCTGCAAAGTACTTAATTTCATTGAGGTGCATCTTACCCGGAACTGTTTAGAAAACAGATTATGAATGTAATTTGTAACACTTCCCATCCTCACTCATTGAATTTCTTATGCACATGACCTGACAGATAGGTAGCACATTCAAAACCCACTGGCCCATTAAATAAGAAAAGCTGATGAATCCAACGCAGAAATCTTTAGTTAAATTGCTCCCTCATAGAAATGTTTGGTAATTGACTGAGTATCGAAGAATAATCTGTATGCATACTGTACGTACAGGAAGCTATTATCAAGTTATGTACACATTTTTCTGCAGGCATGTTTTGCAAAAATTGTTTTGAATCAGTATGACTAAACTATGATATTAAGGTGAGCTAGGCAGCATATCAAAGTCTGTTTTAGTTCAATATGGTGGCTGTAGTTTGATCCATTTTTTCTAAAAGAAATATCTCATTAATACTGTTGTTTCTAATGTTAAACACCCTAAATAATAAAGAAACGTTTTGTGCCAGTTATGGCAAGGCCAAATTGGCGATAATCTCAAAGCGATCAGACATAAACAAATTAAAAAAATTCTAATATATTGTGTATAGCTTTGAGACTATATTATCAGGGTCTGAATATGCCAGCTAAAGACTATAATGCTGATATTGACAGCATTCATGAATAACTATGACTCATAACTATGAAAAAGGAACATTTGAGTCGAGTATAGAATGTTCCTACAAGACCAGCAGAAACAGCTATATTTCCTGCTGAAATTTGATTTAGAAGTTCATGTCATTATAATTTAATTTAAAAAAGGGTAATATGTGATCAGACCTGGAGATTTAACAAGATGCGAGCCACTACTTTTCAAACCAATAGCAAATGGATCCACTGAGTGACAAGGAGAACTGACATTCATCAATCTCCCCATTTGTAGACTTGGAAGGGCACCGCCACTATGCATGAGTATCTATTGTGCACAAAGCCTCGTCCGCTGGTGCTTATATGAGCATAATTGGTCCTATGATCCTGCAGGCTCACATAAGCCACGTGGTATGCGGAGAGAGGAGGAGCACGATACCAGGAGAGGGTGACCCTGAGCAGCTACCTGAGCAGCTACACCAGAATTATGGCTTTTGGCACATTCTTGGATTTGTGATGTATCTCAGAATAGGAGCAAACAGTGACTTGATCTCCCATTAGATGAAATAATTGAAGGTGTCTTCAGGCTACATTAAATTGATACCCTTCAGCCCAGTAGTTTTCCATAAAGATGACAAATGATGAAGCCATGCATTTGTGTTTTCCAGCACTATCTTTTTGGGCCCCAAGCAGCCCTGAAGTGCTCCAGGTGGCCTTCTGCCTGGTGAGCCTTTTCTCTGAGCCATCTGACCCCATGGGACCCATTTATGGTCCATTTAGACTCCTGCCCCTGGGTCCATATCAGTTCCGTCTGTACCTGCACTGATACCCAAGCCATTGTTAGCTGCTCCTGATCTATGTTGCCCTACGAAATAACAAAAATAGAGTCAGTCAGTTTGCAACCAGCCTCGAGTCCTCTGCCTCCATGCCAGTAAAGGTTAGAGGCCTTGTTTAGATACAACTATGCAAAGTGTTCCCCGTTATACGGCAAGGAGGTGGTCAATGTGCTCCCACCTCTATACTGATGATAGGGGGGAGGGTTATACCTGGATTTACAGAATGTCAGTGGTCTGGATACATCTCCATATACTGAGCTAGACTTGCCACCTGGGCCACCATCGTAAGAAACTGCACTTTTCAATGTAGTTGTGTGAGGGGCAGCCGGAGTGCTAGAATTATAATTTCCTACTGTTGATCCTAAGATAAACGTATTAACTGAGATCCTACAGCCGGGTCTCAAAGTTTCTGAGCCACTATTGCCATTCAATGAGGCTCTTACACTCCATGGGCACTTGGTCCAGGCTCAGGCCCTCAGTGTTCAAGACATCTGATCAGTTGACCTGCTGCCAGGCTACACAGGCTGGCTCACAGTGATCCTGAATGTCTGACAAGGCATTCTACACCTGAAAGCCTGGTGTTACTGGGGCCACACAAGCTTTCCTAATGCCTTCCTGACCAATCCTCTGAATAGAGTCGAAATGAGAAGAGAATGTTCTCTTTGGCTAGTGATCCAGCGCAAGACTGGGAAATGGGGAACAACATATACCGATATCCTCCCTGCGTCGTAGACCCGACATCACACTAGCTCATTCACACACACATTCATTGGTGGGGCCCATAACACCAACACTCATACGTCTCTCTCACCAGTCTGCACACAGGAGGGATGAGTAATTCAAGCGCTGGACATGTGGGGGAAATACCTTATAACCTATAGGGAGAGAAAAGTTATTTTACAAAATATACATTAACATCTTTCGCCTATAGATCCCTAGTCCCAAACATCAAGGCACTCCACCCACTTGGTCAACGGACCAATTTAGTTGGATTGGTTGATGGTGATTTAGAACCAGATAAAACGCATTATAGGACTCAGAATCCTTATTTCCCTTAATGAAACCACAAACTCATATTTCTTGTTAATCAATATTTGTTTATCTAAATTTTCATAATGATTAATATTTGCTTTTGTCTCGTCAAAGTTTAGAGTTTTTAGATCAATTCAAATAAATCGTAGAACATCATATTTACCTAATCTGGCTATCTGAAGTCTTCTAATTCATTGGCTCTGCATAACCAAATATTTTCGTAAATTGTCCGAAAAAGCAGGCCAAAGCTCAAAGTCCTCTGCTCAGCACGCTACAGTCCCAATTTATCAAAGGACCAGAAATCGTGCAAGCATCTATCATAGCCTGTAGTTTTAGAAAAAGTTTGCAGTCATCAAGCAGTCGGGCAGCATCTGGATCTTCAGGAAAGACGTCTCAACGAACGAACGTGGAAAAATGATGAATGAAAAGAAAGAGAGATCTGAACCCTCCCCATTCTATTACCCTTTTTTTTTATATAATAAATCAAGTCAAAGAAGATACAATTTTAAACTTTAGGACAGTCGTGATTGGCTGATTGAGATCGTACGATTTATATTCCCAGATTTTCAGTACAGTTCCAGGGGTGAGGTCATTGGTCAGCGAAGTGTCGGCTTGTTCCGGTTTACTGTAAGGTTGATTGTTCCCCTGTCTTGGCGAATGTCCCGTTTCGTATCCTTGACCGGGGACACTTTGTGCAAAGGTCGCTACGAGGTTTAGGAGATTTCTTGCACATGCGCAGCTCACTCCGGGCCTCATGAGACAGTGGCCACTTCTGCGTTTGGTGACAGCGGCCATATTGGATTTAGGCCCAGATGCCAACTTAAGCGAAACAAACACAAAAGAATAATTAATTCATAGAAATGGAGATTCTAATGTTAACCCCTTGCTAATCCCTCTATGTGCTTGTATTTATCTAGCATATAACGACATTTAAAGCAATTATATTCACCTTTCTCGATCCTCCTCGTGGGTGCAACATCACAAAGCAACATATATCATGCAGTATTCTATTACCACATATACTATTATTAATATGCATACAGATTTTAGTTATGAGTTATTTAGCCATGCAAATAGCACATCCCATGTGTAGTTTAAGTATTAATAATGTTGATTAGTATACATGCAACACTCGTTTAATAATATTATAATTAATAGATTATATAATTAGTATTTTCATGCAAAAATAGAGGAGGTATACAAAGTTTTGCACTACCTGCTCCATCACTAGTTTAGCCTCGAGATCCTTGAACTCAATGTGCCTTTTGGGAAGCTACACCCATTCTTTGTGGGAGATGGCCAGTGGTATCTTTCCGAGCATCCCCTATGACCTCAGGCTCTTGCTAGTTCAAACGATACAGGATAGCCAGCACGTGGTGAAGTAGGTCTTTGGTGCTGGCTTAGGCACCACAGACTCATTTGACAGATTTAGTGGCATCAATGTAGTGCTTAGGAGGCATGCGTTGTGATCAACTAGGTTTTTAGGGATGTCCGAATGCCTTTTTTTTTTTTTACATGCCCATTATGACACTATATTGCTTCGGTGAGAATGCCTACTCAGCGCTTAAACAGCTTAAGGACAGTTGAGTCACAGAATGGTCCTCAGAACTCTTGTCTTCTGCCAAACAGTTCCACTAATAACAGTACAGAAACTTTAGCTGATATTCCAGGGGCTTGCTGACAGACAATGCCAGCTCTTACAACCTGTGCATCAACAGCAGGCTATATCCTTTCAGGGTAGAGTTTGTAGTTTTGACTGAGGCTGATCACACCATGGTGCAGTTTTCTTCTAACCGCCTCCCGACCCCAGCTGAAGCAGGTGCCATTGCATTTTAACCTGCCCTCACATACTGGGCAGCAGGAGGTAGAA
Source organism: Triturus cristatus (assembly GCF_964204655.1). NCBI lineage: Eukaryota > Metazoa > Chordata > Amphibia > Caudata > Salamandridae > Triturus > Triturus cristatus. Next base: position 997,406,847 of record NC_140593.1, on the reverse strand, counting down.
TACATCTCCCCGGCCGCACATCCATGAAGTCAGATGGGTTTTGCAAATCCTCAAAAGGGGCTATGCCCTACCTTCCCTTCCTGTCCTGTTTTCCTCCCACATCAGAGCTACTGACAGCAGACCATTCCGTAATCTTGCTACAAAAAGTCAATCTTGTGCTGGCCAATGGTGTTATTGAGTGGGTGTCACTTTTGGAGCGAGGAGAGGGGTACTATTATCACTACTTCCTCGTGACATAGAAGGAGAGAGGCCTTGGTCCTATAGTGGACCTCTACCCACTAAATGCCTTTGTGCAGAAGGACAAATTCAACTAGGTTGCCCAGTCTCTGATTCTCTCAGTATTGGACCCAGGAGACTGGCTGGTGTCCCTGGACCTGCAGGACTAAATATTTTCTGATACCCGCACTGCAGATTTACAGCCGTTATCTGGAGTTCACTGTGCGGCTAGAACAATTCCGATTTACTGTGCTCTCTTGACTCTGCTTTTCAGGTATACAATAAAGTAAGGGTAGTGATTGCTGCCCTCCTTTGGATGTCAAGGATACATGCGGTCCTGTACCTTGACAACTGACTGCTTAAGACAAGACTACTGCAGTCAGTTGTGGGCCACCTATGGACAACAGTCAAACTCCTGACTTCTTTGGAGTTTTCCATCAATGAACCAAAGTCCCACCTGACCCGCACAAAGAGGATTCTGTTGATTGGGACTATCCTAGTCACAGTGGTATTCAATGCCTTTCCACTGTTACAGCGAGTCAGGGACATGATCACAATATTTCCAGTTCAATCCTGGTTCTCAGTGAGGATGTCTCAGAGGCTTCTTGGACTCCTATTCTTGAGAATCCTCTCCTTGAGCATCCTCTTTGTCTAAATGTCAGATGACATATGTGAGACAGGCAGTGAACCCTCAGGTTTCAGTGAGCTCAGCATCAGGGCTGCCTCTCCGAACCCATTAAGATCTCAGAGGAGACGGCTAGGGATCTTCTGTAGTAGCACTTCAGTGTAATCTGACCTGCAGGAGGCCATTCTCCTTTCCCCTCTGAGACTTCATGGGTGTGACAGATGCATCGCTACTGGGTTGGGGGGGAGGGGTCACTTGGTGGAGGAAGCCATCATAGGCTTCTGGTGTCTGGCAGCTAACTCCATATTGACATTTTGTGGTCAATCTGGCCCTGAAAGGCTTCCTGCTGTCCTCAAAGGAAGATGGTGCAGATCCTTACGGACAACATGACTCCCATGTGGCATTGCAATAAACAGGGTGGAATGAGGTCCTGGATTCTGTGCCAGGAGGCCCTACATCTCTGGAGGTGACTGGACCACCAGGACATCTTTCTGGTAATCAACCATCTAGTAGGATCTCGGAATTCCAGAGCAGATGAGTTCAGCAGACATTTGCTGGTGGATCACAAGTGAACTCTCCACCCCGGGTTGGCAAGGGGCATCTCCAATCAGTGTGGCGTGCCCTGGTTAGATCTGCTTGTCACTGGTTAGAACGTACAATGTCAAAACTAATGCATACTGGAGTTTTGAGTTAAGAGGGAGAGGGTGAGATGTAACAGTCAGAGCTGCTGATTCCGGAGCTGGGGATCCAGGTTTGAGTCTCAGCTCAACATCCTGTGATTCTGAGCAGATCACTTAATCTCCCTGTGCCTAGCAACAGCGCCTAGAGACCCTTTGGGGCGAATAACCTTGATATACAAATCCGAGTGTTATTATTAAAGTCACTTGGGTATGCCTTTCGACTGCAGTGGTCCACAGGTCTCCTGTGCTTGTTCCTGCCACTGTCTCTCCTGTCTCAGTTCTATGGAAGTCAGGACAGACCACACCTAAATCATCTCAATAGCGTGAGACTGGACTAAGAGTGCATGGTACCCAGAGCTCCTAACCATGAGCATTTTCCCCTCATAATTTGCTGCTACTTCAGGTGGAACTTCTCTCTCAGCAACAGAGGAGGGTCCAGCACCAAATCTTCACAAGTTACACTTCAATGTGTGCAGACTGAGCAGTGGTAGTTGTGTGTTTGATCTGCTGGCCACAATAGTCTGTTATCTTTGCAGCCCAGTCCCCTTTGACAAAGTGCATGTGTGCTAGACACTGGGGGAAAATGTGCTACCTGGTTTGGCGCTCATCATACTGGTCCTCTGCAGGCCAAACTTTCCGATGTTTTTCTTTGTTTCATCTTTGACCCAGCAAGTCCTTGCAGTGGGCAGAGTTATGGGTTAGCTAGCAACCCTTTTAGTCTTTCTGTTTACCTGATCATCCCCCTCTATTTAAATCACCTTTTATGGTGCATCTTTATCTAAGGTCTGACGTGAATGTTTCAATCTGTCACCGTATTTTGCTCTACCTCACCTTTCAAAAGTGCAGGAATGATTTCATTGGCTCAACCCTAAAAGGAATTTGAGATTGACTGCACATAAGAGCATTGTGTGGATGAACAGTTTTTAGTAGGATTGTAGCAAAGAGGTAAAGGTTGTGCAGAATAGGACCCCGTCAAGAGGTATAGTCCTCTGCATCAAAACCTGTTGTACGCTGTACAAGAAGCAATCCTCGGAAGGCTGGCAAGCTCCTTCCACTGTGACTCAGAACACTATGATGACACTGGCAAGAGGGAAGTGCTGGTTTTGGGCATCCGCCAAGCTGCAGCGTGGATGTCAGCGCACACACTTACAAACCTTTACTGCCTTGATGGCCAGGTCCCACGGGTAGGACATTTTGCCCACTCAGCCCGGCAAGACTTTCTGGTCTGAGTTTATGCCCCAGACCATCCACCTTTGGAAGATATTGCTGTAGTATTTATTGTTAAGATGAGGAGTTTGCTGTTAGAAGTATCCATCAGAAAAACAAGTTACCTTCGGTAATGCTCTTTCTGGTGGAGATTTGTATCTGACTGCATATTCCTCACTGCCCAGCCACCTCCATGTTCTGTCAAGTAAACACCTGAATATCAAAATGAGGTTCCGAGATAAATGTTGGTGCATGGTCACCTGCAATATGTTAAGAATACTCCACGTTTGAGGGCACAGAAGGAGGAAGATTAAATAACTGAATCCAGTGTTTATATGTAGGTCTACTCCGTCACTGCTGTGTGGTAGGAGGCACCGTATAGCTACATGGTGCCACCTATTGATGTATGGGAGCCTTGCTGTAACATTTTCCAGATCCAGTCTGGCACCTGCAGATATCCTTAAGATGAAGTATATGCGGTTAAAGTATCCAGCAGAAAGAACATTACCAAAGGTAAGTAACTTGTTGGTTAAGATTCAGTTCTCAACTTTCTGTAATCACTGCCTTTTGCACCCCTGCTCCCGCAACCAAACATTCCCTACAAATGGGAGGCCCGCCAGGTTCAAGGAAGATGACCATCATAAAGTGAGTCGTGTGTCCAGGAAGGCAAGGAGAGGAAGAACAAGCATTGGCATAGCCAATAGGTCATGCTTTTGGGACCTTATAAGTATTTAGTTATGCAGCACAATATCCTTGGTGCAACAACATTTAATGTTGCATGGTTAAACACTTATAAGGCCCCAAAGCCTATTGGCTATGCCAATGCTTTTTATTTTTAAAGGACAAGCAGTGCTATCAGGCTCCGGCTGCCACTTCGAGGTAGAGAGAGAGAGGTGTTTAGAGAGAGGTAGAGAGAGGGTGGAGGAAGAGAGGTAGAGAGAGAGAGGGTGGAGGAAGAGAGAGGTAGAGAGAGGGTGGAGGAAGAGAGAGAGCGGGTGGAGAAAGCACGTGTGTGAACGGGTCCAGGAAATGGCGTAGGGTCTCACCCAGAGGTAGGAAGTAGGCATAAATTAAGGGTGCCAGGGGTGAGCCACCCAGGTAGTTGCTGAGATGATCCAATAAGGGATAGTGGATTCTACAAGTAAAGAAGTGCCATTTGAGAATCACTGCATGTAGAAATCGCTTCACAATAAATAGGTCCACTAATGATTGAGGAAGTGAAGTCAATATGCGTTAATTATGGGCCATAAAGAAGGAAGAATTCAAATTCACCATATAAAGCCCAATGCACATAAATATGGGCCACCGTGAAGGAGGAAAAGCCAAATGATTATCAAGAATGTGCCATTATGTAGAGAATAGGCTCACTGTAAGTAGCGCAACAAAATTGTATTAGCCATGCAACAGTTTAATGTTTTGCGGTTGCCAAAAGTCTGCCTGTCTGCTTCCTCTCCCCGGGCTGGTTTGTTCCTCGGTGACTCCCACGGCACAACCTCCCGGAAGATACCACTAACACCTAAATTGCCCTAATTAAGGCCCTGCAGGCAAGAGGAGTGGTACGGGTATTGAAAAGGGAAACGAAGATAAGAGGGAAAGAAAGGGGTGGACGAAAAGGAAGCCCGTTAAAGGGGAGCGGAGAGCAGAGATGAGGGGGAGAAGAAAGGGAAGGGTGGAGAAAGAAATGTGGCTGGAGAAGAGTTAAAGCAGGGTGGAGTTGGACCAGAGGATCGGAGAACATCCACACAAATCGCAACAACCCAATTCACCAATGAAGAGCCACATATGCCACAGTAGTCCCCACGAGACCTCACACTGAAACCAACAAAACGCCAGCCCGCCAAAGGAGAGCCTTGTGTCTTACTACTGATGGCAAAGCATGACCCACCAGCCTACGAAAGAAAAGCATTTTGTCAAAACGAAGAAATACCAGCTCACCAAAGCCGGGCACTGTGCCTCATAAGCAGGGCCAATGGAGGACCCAATTATGCAGCAGGGTCATTCTAGATTATGTGGCAAGAAATGGTAAACAATGAGGCTTAATGTGACGTTCTGTGGCAGAATTATGTGACTTATTTATATTAACATGCATTCATATCGCCTGGGCAAAAGTTTTACTTCACAATTTGCCTTTTAATACTTGTATACAGCAGCCAGCAACCGAAGGACGGCCAGTTACCTTTGAAAAAGGTCTGCCACTGAGCTTGAACATCACGCTGCACTTTTCTGTAGAAACGTTTGATCCTTTTGAACTATTTTTGTTGAAATCTGCACATTGTGCAGATGATTGTAAATTATGTGACGAGTACGGTAAAGACATCATTAAACAGGAAAGGCCTGAGCTGCAGAGCCGCACAATTCCTATGGCCCTCTGTGGATCACGGGAAGGGAAACCACGAGGCACTGATGTCTAAAAGGGGAGGACTCGTCTGAGCTACAGTAAGCCTCGTGGCCTCACCACAAAGCCAGGATTTCACCTGCATATGTAGGATTTTAATAACAGGGTAGGCAAAAACACAATCCTACATGCTAGAAACATAAAACTGGAAAACAAAACTTTACAGAGATCTAAACGACCTGAAAATGTATATCTTATGTGGTTTCACTGCTAGGAGTCTAGTGGCGGACAAGGAAACAGAGTTCTTATAATGCCGGAATATCTACTTGTCCGAACCGCGTGATCCTGGGCAAATGACCTCTGTCTTCCTGTGGCTTGCTTGCCTTGCGTGTCAAAAGTCAACACCGCATTAAACGGGCCAAAACCCTGGATTAGGAGACATACACAAGCTACATATTCATTTACACACAAAAGCCAACAGAGCCGGGCAGACACACAGGGTGGCCTGAGTCCGTGCACCCTCAAGTACCAGTGCACGACCTGAACTCACCATGAAAACCTCGTGAACATAAAGGGTGCATTTTATGTTCAGCTCGGGTCAGGTGCCAGATCTGACGAGCACAACTCTTGCAGCTGGGCGGGCTTGAGGCAGGAAACAAATGGGAGGGGTGGGGGGGGGGGGAGTGCGTGCGAGGCTTGAAGAAGGAAACAAGTGGGAGGGGTGGGGGGGTGCAATAAAACCTGCGGCCGCGAGATGTGCTCTGTGGTGGGGGAGGGGCATTGAAGCGCAAGCTTGGGAGAGCAAGAGGAATGCCAGATGGCGCCTCTGCTCGTAACTGTGCGCCTAACCGCATGCTCTATACCACCCAAAAAGCTGTGGTCTGCTTTTTGAAGCCCACTCACTAAATGTCTCGCCAGAGCAGCGCATGCGCTGACTCAGGCGAGACCTAAAAAGGGAGTGGGTAAGGAGGCACCTGAGCTCAACACACACAAAGATTGTCCGTCAGGTAAGTGTGGCCTCTTCTGGCTGCAACATACATGTTATTTGGCATCTTTCAGTTCAGATCTCTGGATCCATCATCTCAAAGTTCTTTTCTTCACTTGATCTGTTCCTCATTATCCAAGACATTTATTTTTGTGTCTATAATGACTGCAACGGAGATGTTTGGCACGCTTATTTTCTAGCTATTTAGTATGAGTCTCATCTGTAGGTAACGTGCATTTTCATTCTGTGGGGCGTGGGGATGCCTCTTGGTAATTTACATCTGGAGCCTTGCTTGGTAATTGTACATTACCATGCCTTGCTTGGTAATTTACAGCTGGAGGATCCAGCTCATTACATTTCCCAGCTTATTCATACCCACTCAATTTTTGGAGGAAATAGCCATGGCACTAAGCTTACACCTTAGACCCTTTCACACACTCACTGGACAGTCTTATTTCCTTATGTAGTGGTATGCAACGTTGTCTTATGTGACTACATCCTATTGCCACAGAAATTTAAAAGCGCGGATTGATGCACGAGAAGGGGACGTCCGGTAGGTAGTTAATGATCCACAGTGAGACCTAGTATCTTTCAAAGCTAAGATATGTAAAGTATTTATCTTTTCTTCATGGATTCTGCACATTTTTTATCTTTGAAAGAGGTTTCCTGTTTGATTATTGGAGACAGTGAACCTGCTGTTGCACACATGGGTAAGAAGGCCACAGTCTTCCTTGCCTGGTGGTCCATCTGCTGTGGTAGAGTTGGTCCACAGGGCTGTGGTCTGGATATTTCCACATCCATGTACAGCTGGGTGGAATGCCCCTGACGTCAGGTGGGATGACTGCAACACAGTAGGTCAATTTGACAAACATGGTAGTGCTCCTGGTAGCAGTGTTAATGGCTTATCCCCCTCCGTAGAGCAGTTGTTTCGGTGAGACTGTGGTACCCTTGGCACAGGGGCGTGTTAGCATCTAGGAAATACAGCTGGAAGACAGGAAGGACCCGCAGAGCAAAATCAAATTTCCCCTCCACTTCTCTTTTGCAGCATGGAGCGAGGCACAGGATTTTAAAGGAGCGCAGAGGCAAGTCCAGAGAGCAAATTACATTTGAGTGGATACCTGTGGAAGAGAATGCTGATCTTTTGACTTTAAAGAATTCCAGGATGAAAGGGATGGACATTCTGAAAAGGTCTGAGATGCTCGCTACTACTCCGTTTCTGTGCATCATTCCATGAAAAGTGTTGTATGGCCGGATCTGGACGAGTTTCCTTTCCATAATGTTTGGCCTCTCTCACTAGTGATGATAAAATTGGTCTAGTGGGGGTGATGCTGTGGATGCCATATTGCCTATTCTGTTTGAGAAGTTGTCTTTGTCTGTGGACAACATGGTGCCTACAAATCCCATTGATGGGAAGATGGAAACCCAGGGCATGCGAGGAGTGGTGAATTCCTGTATATATTCCAACTGGAGGTAATAGGGCACGGTATATTGGCCTTTTTGACCTGTGTCAGGGACAAGGAGGTGATTGTTGGCACAGACACTATGGTTGAAAAGATGTCAATCATAAGGGAGCCACAAGGGCCCAGTGGCTAGAATCCATCGTCCTCATGGTCTGGAATGATTTCCATGAGATTTTTGGAATAAATTCAATGGCATGGCATTTCTAACTCGTGTGCTGTTTTTTTTTTTTTGTTGCAAAATCATTTTTATTTCTTAATTTTCATACAGTACGTGCATTGCATTTACTTCAGGATTAGTCATCTCGCAAATAGTAATACAAGTCAATCTGTAAAGCCATACTTCAGTTTTTGCCATATACAGCATTACTTATGGTCACAGGTGACATGGGAAAGCCTACTGGTGCGTGACTCGTGTCTGCCAATTTCCTGAAACTCAAGCAATTGCATGTTAAATGAAGACGCACTGTAAGTGTATTCCAAGGCTGAGATGCTGCATAAAAAAAAAAAGTAGTGGCTTGCCAGTCACTTGATGGCAGTGCAGGATCTGTACACTGGAATGGCTCTCCTATATAAGCCTCACTGAGCGAGGCAATTCCCCACGCCGCTTGGGCCCTCGAATTTTGGAGATTTTTCCTCATCATTCTGAGAGCTGGGAGCCTCCTTTGTTAGTGGTGGACTTTGTGGGGGTGCTGCTGTACGGAGTGCAAAGTATGCTCTGGATTAAGCTACCAGGAACATTGCCTCCTAATGTGTGGAGGACCTCCTCCCCTCAGTGTTGTTCGCCTTGCCCTCTTGCAGCTAGTTGGGGTGATCATGGCTGCTCATCACAACATTAAAACGGACAAATTCATCAACGGCTTACTCACCAAGGCCTCGGACAAAAAGCCAGGAAGGCATCCCCCTCAGCAGATGGTGCTTCTTCCAACCATATGGGTGTAGAAGCACTGATGGCCCGACCTTCTTGGAGAATCTTTTGGCAACTCGAGAGAGGATATCACTGCCCTCAAACAGGAAATGGCGACCTTAAACAAGAGGTTGGAGAATAGGGACGGGGGAAGGGGGGGGGGGGGGGTGGGTGGGAGGGGGAATCAACACTCTTGAATAGGTTGGTGAAGCGCATCAACGTGAATGGCTATATTTCCAGGATAGGAACACCGAACTGCGCTACCAGTGGGAGGACTTTGAAAATAAGTCTTGGCGTGCCAACATAAGAATTAAAAGAGTCCCTAGCCATGCAGCATCGGAGAATTTATAAGATTATGTCCTCAGCCTTTTTCGTCAAATCACAACAGATCTTGCTACACAAGACATTATACTGGACCGTATACACAGGGCAGGCGACTCTGCTAAATCCCCGGGCCTGCCCCCAAGACATTCTGACCTGCCTGCACTATTACAAGCAAAATGAGGTAATCATGGCAGCTGCAGGAGATCAAAATGCCATCGACTTTGAGGGCAACAAGGTATGGTTATATCAGGACCCATCTCCCCTTGCAATGTTGTCTACTAAGGCCTATCCCAGGATACTTGCAAGAACGGGGGGTTGCTATCTGTGGGGGCACCCCTTTCACCTCACATGGAACAACTAGACACAGAGTGTGCGCACCTTAGAGGAAGCCAAAGCACTGTTGGACATTGACAAGCCACAGGATGCAGACGTCTTATGTCCCTTCCACCAAACCTACTGAGAGCTGCAAAGAGAGAGCAGACCTACTCCGCCAGCTACGGCATCAGGAAACCGCCTCAAAGCCCGAAAACAACAAAGGGATAGCCCCTCTGCGGGTCAACAACGCTATTGTCCCACCCTGGTACGTATCAGTTTAGGCGCGCTCCAGTTCCAGTGCGAGATATGCTCAGAATTCCGCTCCTCCACACTGTGCTGTACCATTCTCAGCAGCGGCGCTCACTGACCAACCAGACTAATGCACAGACGAGTCTGGCAGCTGCGACACAGTCAATCATCATGATCCCAGGAGGGGACCACATTAGTTATGTGTTTTTTTGGGGCATTCTTTCTATCCTTTCGTCTTTCCTACTCAGCACCTTGCACACACATACTCTTCCACAAACTAACATCATGCGTTTTGCTTAGTCCGAGCTACAACGGCTACATTTCATATAGGCTTCCTTCTCACATGCTCCCCCAAGTTGTGACGGATGGTTAAAATAATTAGCAAAAACATTAGGGACCTAAAATGCAGCCAGCGAAGCGTCTAGCACCCCTGTCTATGTTAAGAGTATCCAAATGTGATATCTGCTTCGTTCAAGAAACCCACCTCCTTATGGTGAATTGGAGGCACTTGCTATCCTGCAGGTTTTGTCACCAGTACTTCTCGTCCTGCCTGGGAGAAAGATCAGGGTTGGCAAATATTCTACCCTGGTACATCTCGGTAGGGTGGTTCAGACCCAGGCAGAAAGCCCTGGTAGACTTCTGTCTCTACGCATAGCCATGAAAACCTACACATTTATGCTTGCGAATTTATATGCCCCAAACGAGCACCAGGAGGCTTTTATTCTTGATGCACTGGGGCATGTGATGGCCACTACTGGTACCGACGTCCTAACTGGTGGAGACTACAACTTAGTCCCTGTTGCCAACCTGGAGAGATCGGATCAGAGGGTGGGACAGACAGGAGCACTTTCAACACAGGGCCATTAACGACTGGATGACTATAGGCTTACTGATGTGTGGCATGTACACCACCCCAAGGAGAGAGATTATGCCTTCTTTCCAGCAGCCCGCCAGACGTATGCTAGGATTGACCGCTTCCTTTCAACTCTACGCCTCTCAGCATCCCCCACAACGGTTGATATAGGTGTAGCTGCCCACTCAGATCACTCCCCTATCAGCTTTTCTCTTCACTTACCAGGCCTCACCACCGAACACCGCACTTGGTGCCTCAATCATAAACCTTTAACTTACAATGCCACCATCAGAGCTAAAGGAAGTCATTAACAACTTTTTGGAAACCAACGATACACCTGACACACCCATAGCACTGTTATGGGATATCCTAAAGGCTACGATTCGGGGTCGGCTCATAGCTATAGCCGCCCAACTTAATCGGGATAAATGAACTTTGTTAGAGGGGCAGGTGAAGGAGTTAGAAGAGGCTCACACAAAGTTCGCTGCCAGTTCACCACAGCACGCAACCAATTTAAAGCCCTGGATATGGACAGGGCAGATTATGCCCTTCTGCGTAAAGCAGAAATATTATGCAGGAGGGAACAAGGCAGTCCACCTTCTGGTGCACTGCCTACAGTCCCAGGCCATTAAACAGCAGGTGGGCGAGCTTGAGGCGGGCCACAGGGCGTCCAGCTATACCAGGACATGCACATCGCTCAAGCCTTCCAACACTTCTACGCCACCCTTTACTAAGCTGAGGTGCAAGAGGGAGAGAAGATGCTGTTTCTTACCTAGCGCAAGTCCCATTAGATTGCTTAGAGCTGCAAGACGCATCGTGCCTAGACTGCAATATCCAGACGTACGAGTGTTGGCAGCTATTTGTTGCCTGCAACCAGGCAAGGCCCCGCAACCAATTTAAAGCCCTGGATATGGACAGGGCAGATTATGCCCTTCTGCGTAAAGCAGAAATATTATGCAGGAGGCAACAAGGCAGTCCACCTTCTGGTGCACTGCCTACAGTCCCAGGCCATTAAACAGCAGGTGGGCGAGCTTGAGGCGGGCCACAGGGCGTCCAGCTATACCAGGACATGCACATCGCTCAAGCCTTCCAACACTTCTACGCCACCCTTTACTAAGCTGAGGTGCAAGAGGGAGAGAAGATGCTGTTTCTTACCTAGCGCAAGTCCCATTAGATTGCTTAGAGCTGCAAGACGCATCGTGCCTGGACTGCAATATCCAGACGTACGAGTGTTGGCAGCTATTTGTTGCCTGCAACCAGGCAAGGCCCCGGGGCAAGATGGCTACACTCCTGACTTCTAGAAACTATACACCGCCCCACTAGCTCCCCTTCTAACTCGCCTGTAAAACACATTTAGCACTACTGGCTCCCTTACCTTGATGATGGCTACTATTACGGTACTCCCTTAACCTGGTAAAGACCCTGTACAATACTTGGCATAGCGGCAGATTTCTATATTAAATGTTGGTGCCAAGATTTTTACCATCATATTAGGGGCTCGACTTGCCTCCTACATGCAAAACCTGTTGGATCTGGACCAGGCAGGGTTTATACCAGAGGAGATGGAGTGACAATACCAAGTGCCTTTGTAATCTCTTAGATAAAACTCAACTCTCCTGAATACCTGAGCTTCTGCTGTCGGTTGATGCAGAGAAGGCCTCTGACCGTGTACATTGGCCATACCTTCACTTGGTGGTATGGAAAGTTAGCCTTGGCCAGCGATTCAGACACTGAATTTGGGGTAGCTATACAGGCCCCCGGAAGACTGTTCGGGTTAACGACCGGATGTCCCCACCCTTCTACATGACCTGTGGCGCTCGGCAGGGATTCCCTGTTGCCGCTCCTTATTGCCTGGTACATGGAACCCTTTGCAGAGCAAATGCACATGAACCCCACAATAACTGGTATAACCATAGGAGGGAGGTAACACAAACTCGCTCTTTATGCAAATGATGTTATGATAGCTCTCACACACACTCACTCACTCACTCCACTACCTCCACTAATGGGTGAATTGGAAGCCTTTGGGAAAGCCTCAGGGTTTAAAGTCAACCTACAAAAATCACAGGCACTTTGGGCCAGATGTAGGTGGCTAAATACCGGTCTGTAACCCCGAAATTCGGTAAATTTCAGGGTTACCGACCGGTATTTAGCCATTCTGTAGTAGGGGATCTCTGTGTATAGTCATAATCTAGTGAATAGTCCCGCCCATGTGCGTGGACCCCGGAGCAATAAAAAATAATCTCTAAAAGGTGACAAATCATGCAGACCTGCATACACCTTTAAGAGAGAATTTAATTTAAAGACAGATAATGCAGCCTATACCCACAGGCTAGACTGTCCAGTACTTCAACTAGAATTCCACCAACATCCACAAACAGCACTGCCTGTCTAGTTTTTCTCCACATAGGAAAAAACCCTGCCTCTACCAGCAAAAGCCTCTGGAATGATAGAGAGGAAGGAGTGGACAGACAAGCCCCATAGGCTGCCATTATGTGGCTTAGAACAGGATACTGTGCCTTTAAGAAAACTTTCCAGATTTCCAGAACTTTCCCCAGTATCCCAGAATGCCCAGCAGGTCCCATTTACTTTCAGTTCTTTTTTCCGGCTCCTGCTAGCAGGACCCTGGAGCATTGAGCTCTCCCTTTTTAGGTCTCGGGACCATCCGGTCGGCAGACCGGAAGTCCGGAGATTTAATGACTTGGGAGAAGAGGGTCTTGAACCCGCCCCTCTTCTGCCCTGTTCTCCATTGGCTGGCCTCGTAAATGCTGGCCAGCCATTGGAGAAGAGGTCCCGTCACTCCAATCATGCCCCGTCCTTTTCGGATCGGGGGGCGTGTTTTTTGCGAAAAGTCTCAGGGAGGAGACAACAGCAAAACACGCCCCCGAATCCGAAAAGGACCCTGCGTTTCTCCGAGGCATTTTTGCTGTGCCTCGGAGAAAGGCGGCGGTGTTCCTGGCGTCCTCTCCCCCTGCTGTCGGGTCTCCAACCCTTTTTTCTTGCCCTTTTCATTCCCTCGATGCCTCACTCTTCTCGTGGGTTTTCCATCCCGTTAGTCACTCACCCTGCTGTCTCGAGCCTTCTATACCATCAACATCTCACTCTTTTATCCATGCTCCCTTCCAAATCACGGGGCCCAGACTTGGTGCCGCAGCTTGAGAACGGCTATCTCCCCTCCGGCCTGAGCTTGTATCCGGGTCCGTCTTCTCTGGCGGGTGCCACCTTCCCATCGACACACCGCACATGCTCGCTTATTTCAAATAACCCGTCCTGAATCCGACATGCTGGAGTGAAAGAATCATTCTCACTCTTCGCGGTGAAAAATAGCCTGTTTCGTTCGTTTTCATTTCAGTCAGTAAGGGCGCGAAATTATTATGACTGCAGTCCAGAGCCCGCCTGACCTCCTGTGCTACAGAGGAACTGGGGGGAGGGGTGATAGACTCGGGCCCCTGGCGTCGTCTTTCCAACACTGCCGACGGGGAGAGGGGGGGGGGTCCCTGCGCTTAACTCGGCGACACTCACTGCCTGCACCGCGAGGATGCTCAGTTGAGATTTAGACTCGAGAGGGGAAGCTGTTTTGTTTTTAATTTACTGGCAAAATATTGTGGTATTCTATATTTTCTTCCACAGGGGTCTAGTTTATTTTTGGCATTATTTCAATAGTATTTATTATTTGTACCTGGACTTGTGACCTGTATTTTATTTTTTATTGTTCGCTGTTGGATTTTTAGGCATTCTGCTTTTTGCAAGGATGGGTCTTCGTGGGATATTTATATATCGGCCATAATTTGGGTGCAATGAGACCCTGATACCCCTTGGCTCCGGTGCCGCTGTACCTGCTGCACTGACGTCTGCAGACCGCGGCTACGTGAAGTCGTGCAGCGCAGAACGCACAAGGTGACCCTCCCGGCACCAGGCTAACTGTGAACTGGAAGTGAAAGCAGAGGTCGGGTCATTATTTTAATGAGGTACAGTATAAACCCAGGGGGCGTGTCCGGGGACAATGCACAGAGGTCAGACCTTCCTGAAAAGACCTGTTACCATGGTAACCGGTCTTGACGCCTCTGGAAGCATCAGAAGGATGGCATTTTTTATTCAATTTCCTAATCTAAAGGTTTGAAGGGATGGAAGGCCTGTGGCAACGATCGCGCCCCCTATGGGGCTCGGTGCCCCCCCTCTAACGGTGCTCATTGAATGGTGTTACAATCGGAGCTTTGGGTCTTAACCCAGGGATGGCCTGTTGGACAGCTCTGTGGGTTAACGCGCTAACTGCAGAAAAGTGTGTGCACAAGCGGTGGGTTACAGAGCGCCGATGTTTCTATCAGAGTTTTGGCGCTTAATCCAGTAATTGTTTAAAATGTCTAACTCTGGAGACAGTGTAAGGGTCTGTAATTACTACTATTGTAGGCAGAGCTCTACCTCACAACATCCCTCTCCCTCTCCCTTCCAAATCACGGGGCCCGGACTTGGTGCCGCAGCTTGATAACGGCTATCTCCCCTCCGGCCTGAGCTTGTATCCGGGTCCGTCTTCTCTGGCGGGTGCCACCTTCCCATCGACACACCGCACATGCTCGCTTATTTCAAATAACCCGTCCTGAATCCGACATGCTGGAGTGAAAGAATCATTCTCACTCTTCGCGGTGAAAAATAGCCTGTTTCGTTCGTTTTCATTTCAGTCTGTAAGGGCGCGAAATTATTATGACTGCAGTCCAGAGCCCGCCTGACCTCGTGTGCTACAGAGGAACTGGGGGAGGGGTGATAGACTCGGGCCCCTGGCGTCGTCTTTCCAACACTGCCGACGGGGAGGGGGGGTCCCTGCGCTTAACTCGGCGACACTCACTGCCTGCACCGCGAGGATGCTCAGTTGACATTTAGACTCGAGAGGGGAAGCTGTTTTTTTTTTTAATTTACTGGCAAAATATTGTGGTATTCTATATTTTCTTCCACAGGGGTCTAGTTTATTTTTGGCATTATTTCAATAGTATTTATTATTTGTACCTGGACTTGTGACCTGTATTTTATTTTTTATTGTTCGCGGTTGGATTTTTAGGCATTCTGCTTTTTGAAAGGATGGGTCTTCGTGGGATATTTATATATCGGCCATCATTTGGGTGCAATGAGACCCTGATACCCCTTAGCTCCGGTGCCGCTGTACCTGCTGCACTGACGTCTGCAGACCGCGGCTACGTGAAGTCGTGCAGCGCAGAACGCACAAGGTGACCCTCCCGGCACCAGGCTAACTGTGAACTGGAAGTGAAAGCAGAGGTCGGGTCATTATTTTAATGAGGTACAGTATAAACCCAGAGGGCGTGTCCGGGGACAATGCACAGAGGTCAGACCTTCCTGAAAAGACCTGTTACCATGGTAACCGGTCTTGACGCCTCTGGAAGCATCAGAAGGATGGCATTTTTTATTCAATTTCCTAATCTAAAGGTTTGAAGGGATGGAAGGCCTGTGGCAACGATCGCGCCCCCTATGGGTCTCGGTGCCCCCCCTCTAACGGTGCTCATTGAATGGTGTTACAATCGGAGCTTTGGGTCTTAACCCAGGGATGGCCTGTTGGACAGCTCGGTGGGTTAATGCGCTAACTGCATAAAAGTGTGTGCACAAGCGGTGGGTTACAGAGCGCAGATGTTTCTATCAGAGTTTTGGCGCTTAATCCACTAATTGTTTAAAATGTCTAACTCCGGAGACGGTGTAAGGGTCTGTAATTACTACTATTGTAGGCAGAGCTCTACCTCACAACATCCCTCTCCCTCACTACATCACTGTTTCACTACCTCACTCTCTCTCACTACATAACTCTCTCTACCTCACTACTCCACTGTATCTCACTATCTCAACTTTTCTCTCTCAAAACATCACTACCTCACTCTCTAGCTCACAACCTCACAACTTCACTCTCTCTCACTCACTACCTCAATCACTATCTCACTACCTCACTCTTTCTAACTCACTCTCACTCTCTCTTTCACTACCTCTCTCTATCTCACTACATCACAACATCACTCTATGCTTATATATCTACTACGCTCTCCTTTCCGCAACTGAAGCAAACTCCGGCTAGCTGATTTCGATGTTCATTTAGACTGAGTATCGTTTTTTGGGAAATCCTCATTGAGAAAGAAGAGTTTCCTTAATATTGTCTGCATACTGGCCGCGTCCTCTGTTGCTCATGCCATGTTTAAAATGGCAAGCACCACAGTGTTATTAGACTCTGCTGTGCACAGTGGAAACTGAGCTTTGATTTCTGATCGTTCACAAGCCGGTGATAGTGTGGTTTGGACAGCACACGCCTGAAAAGACTAGTGTGGGCATTACCTTCAGCAAACACAATCTTGTGACACTAGGAGTTTATATACGTCAATTCACAACCATGTGCCATTTCCATATCTGTGCACGCTATAACATTCCAAAAAGTGACCGTGCCCCTTATACCAATAATTTTCCTAGCATTGTTTTATCACGGAAAGTGCATACCACCCGGTGGAAGAAAATCCGAAAGCCCCGGATTGAACACCACAGTTCAAAAGCTCTAGCTTAACATGAACATGTAGGGATTACATCAGGAGTTCAGTGAGGCTCATGTGCGGACCAGCATCAACTGCACTGACTGCAGCCGGTTCAGCTCTCCCCATTCTGAGTCTGCCTCCCTCCTCCTCTACTCTTACCACTCTTCTCCTTTCTTTCTCTTCCTTCTCTTTTCTCGCACTCCTCTTGCTGTCCCTTTTCCTCCTTTCATTCCCTTTTCTGCCCTCCTCGTTCTTCCATCCTCTAGCCTTTCTCTCACTTGCCGCTCTATCCACTTTTCCTGCTTCCTTTTTCTTCTCTCCCCTTCATTCTGTCTTTTTCCCATGTTATGCACTCTCATCCTTACCAGCTTTTCCTTCTCTCTGTCGCCTCTCTTGCATTCCTTCCAACCAAGCCATCATGCCACATAACTCCTATCAGCATGATTTCATTCAGCGCCACAGTTCCACGCAACACCATTCCATTCCGCACACTACCATTCTACACTACACAATTCGACAACACACCTCATAATTCAACTCAACAACACATATACACAACACACCACATGCATCCAATCCCCGCCACAGAATACCACATAATCCTATCAAATTCAACAACACACCACGTAGTTAAACTCCACCATACCACTACACAACACAAAATACCATTCCACATGATTCCACTCCATAACACAGAATCCCAGGCAAGGTTTTAAAAACAAAAACACAAGCATTTGCAATGCAACGGTCTCGGCATTGTGAAAGTTAGAGCCATTGGCATTGCTCGACATTATTTTTGTTTATGTTTTTGTTTTTAAAACATTTAAAGAAACGGCATTGTCATGAGCAATGCCAATAGCTCTAACTTTAACAATGCCGAGACCGTTGCATTGTAAATGCTTGTTCAAGAGTTTATTGGAGATTTTGTCAATTTTTGTCACTTTTTCAAGTGCTTAGTAGCTGGTACTGTCAACATGCCTGGCTTGTTCGACAAGTGCCCGGAATGTGGTAGAAAGAAGGCTAAAACTGATCCACACGAGGTGTGTATAGGTTGCCTTCCCCAGTCCCACGTGCCTGAAGACTGTACCATCTGCCACTCGTTCTCAGCCAGGACCCTGAGGGACAGAATGAAAATCAGGCTTCAAGTTCTGGAGGAGAGAAGACTGAAGGCACCAGGTGGGTCTGGAGGGGCTGATTTGGCCCATACTGAGGCCTCTGGGGGGCTCCCCAGGGGCAGGAAGACCAGTAAGCGCTCCCACTCCCCGTCGAGGGCGTCAACGTCAAGGAGGATGACCACCGTCTGTTCGCCGTCCCCCCAGGGCTCTGGGGAGAAGCGGCGTCGACAATCGGCGTCGAGGGACCTGAATAGGCCGCCGTCGACTACATCGGCGACGACGCCGTCCTCGGCGCCGTCCAGCAGTCGGCGTCGAGATCGGACCCGGCGTCGGCGCTCGCCGTCGAGGGAAGATCGCCGTTCGCCGTCGATGAAGAGGAGACGGTCGACGTCGCCGCCGAAGAGGAGATCGGCGTCGAGACGCTCGAGGAGATCGCTGTCGAGGCACAGGTCGCCGTCGAGGCACAGGTCGCCGTCGAGGCACAGGTCGCCGTCGAGGCACAGGTCGCCGTCGAGGCACAGGTCGCCGTCGAGGCACAGGTCGCCGTCGAGGCACAGGTCGCCGTCGAGGCACAGGTCGCCGTCGAGGCACAGGTCGCCGTCGAGGGGAAGGTCGCCGTCGAGGGGAAGGTCGACGTCGAGGGGAAGGTCGACGTCGAGGGGAAGGTCGACGTCGAGGGGAAGGTCGACGTCGAGGGGAAGGTCGACGTCGAGGGGGAAGGTCGACGTCGAGGGGGAAGGTCGACGTCGAGGGGGAAGGTCGACGTCGAGGGGGAAGGTCGACGTCGAGGGGGAAGGTCGACGTCGAGGGGGAAGGTCGACGTCGAGGGGGAAGGTCGACGTCGAGGGGGAAGGTCGACGTCGAGGGGGAAGGTCGACGTCGAGGGGGAAGGTCGACGTCGAGGGGGAAGGTCGACGTCGAGGGGGAAGGTCGACGTCGAGGGGGAAGGTCGACGTCGAGGGGGAAGGTCGACGTCGAGGGGGAAGGTCGACGTCGAGGGGGAAGGTCGACGTCGAGGAAGAGAGAGTCACCGGACTCGGTGTACTCTGTGGTGTATACGCCTCCTCGGATGCCTCCGTCACCTCCTCCCCTCCCACCGCCTCCGACTCCTCCACCACCACCAACGCCGCCGCCTCCACCTCCACCACCGCCTCCACAGCCGTGGACACTGCCTCCGCCGCCCCCACCTCAGTCGCTGCCACGCACTCCAGTGGGACCGCCGCCGGTTCCCCCGCGGTCTGTTTCCCTTCCGAGGTACCTGACTCCGCCGCAGGGAACCCCGAAGCCACGACGCCCGCGGTCGCCGGGACCGGCTAGACCGGCGGACAGGCCGAAGCCGAAGAGGTCGCGCTCCCGCTCTCACAGGAGGAGAAGGTCACGGAGCCGGGGACGGTCATCGTCGGACTCAGGACGACGCCGTAGGAGGCACAGGTCCAGGTCGCGCACACGCGCTCCTGGACCAGAGATTTTTCCCCGACGCTGTCGGACTCACCGGGGACTAGGGTGTCTCCGGTGGACGATTTGGTCTCTTTCCAGGAGGTGCTGTTGAGAGGGGCAGCAAAGTTGGGTATCACGGTGACGATTCCAACACCCACGACGTCCGTGATATTCGAGACGCTTCATAAGAAACATCTGTCTCGCCCTCTACTGCCTCTTGTACCAGGACTGGTGGAACCCGCGTTGGAGCTGTTCCTCACTCCCGCAACGACGAAGGCCGCCCCCTCCAGGCTCATGAAAAAGTATAGGGCCCCGGAGTCGGACCCTACCTTTTTGAGAGTGGACCCGAAGCCGGATTCGGTCATCGTGACGGCGGCGAGGAAGCAACATGCGACCGCCCCTTCGTCGACGGTCCCGCCGGACAAGGAAAGCCGCTGGCTGGACTCTGCGGGCAGGAAGGTGTGTGGGACCGCCGCCACCACCATGAAGGCGGCGAGTGCAGGGGCTTTGTTGGGCCGTTACGACCGGGCCCTGTGGGAGTCCCTGCAGCAGTATGCGGACATGCTGCCCCGGGACAAGAAGGAGGACTTCTTGGAGACAGTGCGCGAAGGCATGCTGGTTTCTTATCAGGTGATCGGCGCAGCGGCGGATGTATCCTTGCTGGCCGCCCACGCATACTGTCATGGCGTCCACCAGAGGCGGCATTCGTGGCTGTGACTGACGTCCCTCAAGCCAGAGGCGCAGCAAAGAGTGGCCAACCTGCCCTTCTCGGGGGAAACCCTGTTCGGGAAACATGCGGATGATGAGATGGCCCGCATGAAGGCGGAGGCGGAAACCCTGACGGCCGTCGGGTTGGAGAAGGCGGAGAAGAAGAAGCGCCCGTTCCAAAGGCGGTTCGGGTCTTCGGGCCGAGGGCGTGGGCAGGGTTCGGGACAGCAGCAGCAACAACAGCAGCAGTTCCGCAAGCCCTTCCAGAAGCGCCAGAGGGGTAGAGGAGGCCAGCAGGCTACCACCACTACCAAGGGCCCGGCCGGGTCTCGGCCCTGAGCGGTTACTTCCCCCTCAACCGTTACCCACTCCAGTGGGGGGAAGCATTCAATTTTTTCCGGCAGAGTGGAGAAAAATTACTCAGGACAAGTGGGTGCTGAATATGGTTTGCAATGGATACAGTCTTCGGTTTATCAGCCCGCCTCCAGCGATTCCGCCGGTCAGCTCTCGATTCCAGCTGAGAGAGCTCCAGGCGGAGGCAGACATCTTGTTGAGAAAAAAGGCGGTAGAAGAGGTACCTCTGTCTCAAAGGGGAAGAGGTCTGTACTCTCGGTTCTTCCTCGTTCGCAAGAAGGACAAGAACGAGTTCAGGCCCATTCTGGATTTGCGACAGGCAAACAAATGGATTCGCAGAGAGAAGTTTTGCATGCTATCGTTGCACCAGATTTACCCTCAGCTGCAACGGGGAGACTGGCTCTGTGCCATAGATCTACAGGATGCGTACTTCCATGTGCCCATAGCACGGAAGCACAGGAAGTTCCTGCGATTCCAAGTCGGCGCCAATCACTATCAATACACAGTACCGCCATTCGGGCTAAAGTCTGCGCCCAGGACCTTCTCGAAGTGCATGGCGGTGGTGGCGGCACACCTGCGGAGGAACAAGGTGTTTGTCTACCCGTATCTGGACGATTGGCTGATCAAGGCTTCATCCTTCTCGGAAGCGCAAGATCACTTCCGATGGACGTGCGCTCTCTTGCACAAGCTGGGGTTACACGTCAACATGTCCAAATCGGTCACGACTCCGGTCCAGTGCATACAGTACCTGGGGGCCACCATCGATACGCGGTCAGAAAGCGTGTCTCCTTCGGAGGAGAGACGGTTATCACTCCTTCGGAAGGCAGAGGACCTCAGGACTGCTCCATCGACGACAGTGAGGAAGGTGTCTTCTCTACTGGGATCAATGCCCTCCTGTATCTTCCTCACGCCTCACGCACGGCTACACATGAGACCACTGCAGGAGTGCTTGGAGGATCAGTGGGATCAGAGGACAGGCTCTTGGGACGACAAGATACAACTGTCGCTGCATGCTCGTCAGTCTCTAAAGTGGTGGTGTTCGGCGGGAAACCTCCTCAAGGGGGTTCCCTTCCACAAGGACATTCCCACGACGAGTGTAGTGACGGATGCTTCTCTCCAGGGCTGGGGAGCGCATTCCGGGGACTTGCAGATTCAAGGAAAGTGGTCTCCTTTGGAATCGACGTACCACATCAATTTCCTGGAACTCAGATCTGTCTTCCTGGCACTGAAGGCCTTCCTTCCGTCCTTCCAGACCAACTCGCTGCTGATACAGACGGACAATACAACCACGATGTATTACCTCAACAAGCAGGGGGGGGGGGTCGAGATCGCGCACTCTGTCGCAGGAGGCGCAGGCGATCTGGCGCTGGCTGCTGGCCCGAGGACTGACGATTACGGCCACGCATCTGCCAGGGGTGCAGAATGCTCAGGCGGACGCACTGAGCAGGCTGATGCAGGAAAACCACGAATGGGTCATAAACGACGAAGTACTAGGCGAAGTCTTCGCAAGGTGGGGGACTCCAGACGTAGATCTGTTCGCCACCGCCGAAAACAGCAAATGCCGAGACTTCGCATCCAGGTACTACCAGCGGGGGACGCTGGGGAATGCGCTATGGATCGATTGGTCGAACAACTTTCTGTACGCTTTTCCACCCATTCCCCTGATTCCGGCGGTGCTCATCAAGCTGTCCCAGTCCAGGGCGCGGATGATCCTGATCGCCCCGGAGTGGCCCAGGCAGTGGTGGTTCACGGACCTTCTTCACCGGTCTCTCCTTCCTCACATGCGGTTGCCGTGCAGGCCGGACCTTCTCACGAAGTTTGGGGGGCGGATGGTGCACCCCAACCTCTCGTCTTTGAGTTTGGCGGCATGGCTCCTGAAATAGTGCAATATGGCCATCTGAATCTACCAGACGATTGTATGGACATACTGAAGGAGTCTAAGCGACCTTCCACTAGGACATCCTATGCTTACAAGTGGAAGAGGTTCTGTATCTGTTGTAAGTCCAAGAACTTTGATCCGACAACATGTAAGGAAGATGTCATCCTTCCATACCTTTTACATCTGGCGCAGTCTGGCCTTAATTTCCATTCCATTAAGGTTCATCTGGCTGCTTTGACTGCTTACAGGAAATGCCCTTCACAGACTTCCTTCTTTCAGATCCCTGTGGTTAAGGATTTTTTGGAAGGCTTGAAGAAAGTGTTTCCTCCCGTCAGACTTTCCTCGCCTTCCTGGGACTTGAATGTGGTGCTGTCCAGACTGATGAAGGAGCCTTTTGAACCCATTCACAAGGCTTCATTGCAGCACCTATCCTGGAAGGCGGCGTTCCTAGTGGCCATTACATCGGCCCGCAGGGTGAGTGAACTTCAGGCATTATGTTGTCAAGAACCTTATACTGTATTTCATGCTGCTAAGGTTGTGATGCGTACTCGCCCTAAATTTCTTCCTAAGCTTATATCTGATTTTCATGTCAACCAGACCATAACTTTACCTACGTTCTTTCAGAATCCCTCTTCGCCAGCGGAAAGGTCTCTCCATTCCCTGGATGTTCGGAGGGTGTTGAAATTTTACCTGGATAAGACCAAGGATATTCGTAGGTCGGACCAATTGTTTGTTAATTATGGATCAGTCAGGACTGGTCTTGCGACCTCTAAGCAGTCCATTTCTAGGTGGATTGTGTCCTGCATACAATTGTGTTATCAAAAGGCTAATAGGACCTTAGGGGGTAAACCTAAGGCTCATTCCACCAGGGGCAAAGCTGCCACGACGGCTTTGCTGCGTAATGTTCCTATTGCGGAAATCTGCAAGGCGGCCACTTGGAAGTCGGTCCATACCTTTGCTGCGCATTACTGTCTGGACTCGGATGCCAGGGCAGATGCTCAGGTTGGGCAGGATTCGCTGCGAAATTTGTTCGCACAGTAGTGGATTTGTCTGGTTTGTTCTCCACCGCTGCTGTTGTGTGGGGATGGGCTTGCCATTCTATTCACTAGATTATGACTATACACAGAGATCCCCTACTACAGAAGGAGTAGTTTCTTTTCTGTAACTCCAGTTCTGTAGTAGGGGTATCTCTGTTATAGTCATAAGCGCCCGCCCTCCTCCCCGGTGGAGAGATATTTATTCATATGAAGAATGCTACAGGTCTGGCGTGCTACGCCTTCAAAAAGAACTGAAAGTAAATGGGACCAGCTGGGCATGCTGGGATACTGGGGAAAGTTCTGGAAATCTGGAAAGTTTTCTTAAAGGCACAGTATCCTGTTCTAAGCCACATAATGGCAGCCTATGGGGCTTGTCTGTCCACTCCTTCCTCTCTATCATTCCAGAGGCTTTTGCTGGTAGAGGCAGGGTTTTTTCCTATATGGAGAAAAACTAGACAGGCAGTGCTGTTTGTGGATGTTGGTGGAATTCTAGTTGAAGTACTGGACAGTGTAGCCTGTGGGTATAGGCTGCATTATCTGTCTTTAAATTAAATTCTCTCTTAAAGGTGTATGCAGGTCTGCATGATTTGTCACCTTTTAGAGATTATTTTTTATTGCTCCGGGGTCCACGCACATGGGCGGGACTATTCACTAGATTATGACTATAACAGAGATACCCCTACTACAGAACTGGAGTTATAGAAAAGAAACTACTCCTTCCTAGTGTAGGTGATGATTCGGTATTTACCGAATCGGTAAATGCAATGTAGAAAGCACATTAAAGAGTGCTTATGTGCTTTAAGAATTCGTTAATTACCACCAACTTCAAGTTGGTGGTAATTAACGAATTCCTTTGAAATTTTTTTTAAAGTGCCATGTGGCACACATCCATGCCGTTGGGGCATGGATGTGCGCCACATGTGCACACAGGCTCATTTCAGGGGTGCAACAGGGTGTCCTTTGGACACCCTGGCAATACCTCCTGGTATTACTGATTCGGTAATACTGAATCTCTAATACAGAATGGCTTTAGATTCATTCCTATGGGCCTCCAAACCCATAGGAATGAATGGGTAGGTAGGTAGGTATTCCCTATTACCGAATCGGTATTACCGAATCGGTATTACCGATTCGGTAATATGGAATATTAAGGAAATCTGTATTTTTTACCGATTCATTACCTACATGAGAAATACCGATTTCTTAATACCGAATCAGTAAAATTCGGTATTAAGAATTCAGTATTTGTGGATTACCTACATCTGGCCCTTAATCTTACTGTCCCGAAGACTGACCAACTCACACGCATGCACCTTTTCCCTTTTACATGGGCCACGCATGGGATGGTATACGTGGGCCTACTTACTCACTCCACAAGGACATGCACTGCAGATAGCAACTATGCAACACTTTTTAACTATACAGTCTGATTTACAATCTTGGAAAAGTTACAGTCTTTCATAACTGGCCAGCTCTCAGCCGTCAAAATGACTCTTCGGCCCAAGATATTGTACGTTATGCAAACATCGCCCCTGCAGCCCCCACCACAGGTATTGAGCAAATTGCAGCACCTTATAGAGGATTACATTTTGACAGTCAAGAATCCCCGCCTGGCAAAAAGGCAGGCATACATGCCCCCAGCGGAGGGCGACCTTGGTGTCCCACACCTCACACAAAACCATCAAGCTGCACACCTTTTACTTGGTGGAATGGGCCAGGCCCTGTTCACAGAAGCACTGGCGTTGTATCGACCAGACAGTCGATGGCATCCATATCTGGAAGGTGCCCCTGCTGCCTAAACCTCACAAAACACCTGGGGTGTATATTTCCCCTTACTAAGAGCAACTATGGGCACCTGGGTCAGGGTGCAGCTGCCAAAGGTATTTTCCACACCCTTCTACCCCCCATCACTGGGAACCCAGACTTTCCCCCAGCATTCCAGGGTTACTACATATATACATACAATAGCAGCAAGCCAAATGCAAAGTCATAGATTTATTTGACCACGATGGGCTAATGGACTTTTCCCCCAGATCCAGCTTAATTATGGCCTTCCCTCAACCGCATATTGGCAGTACATTCCAATCTGCCATTGGGTCATGAAATCTGCCCCCACACTAGCCGGCCCGTATTGCCCTGCGAAAAGCATCTACTTACCCAACATACAGATAAACGTTTACTTTCAGACATCTACTCTTTACTCAATGCGCTGCAGGCCCCCACCAAATCGGCAGCGCAGCAGCGCTGGGAAAAATAATGCAAACAATCTTTCACTCCTAAAGAATGGTCAGACATCCTGAAATAAGTCAACACCTCAGCCTGCAGCACTTCAGCCAAAGAAACGCTCCTTAAGCGAACACACTACTGGTACTACACCCCAGCCCAAAATCCCCGCGGGACTGGGAGGCACATTGCTGGAGGGGCTGCAAAGAGGTGGGGCACCTGGACCAATCTTCTTTGGCAGTGTCCTATGCTACACCAATACCGGGTTGAAGTTCCACCTGCTATTGATAAAATGTACGATACTGACCTCCCAAGGTTCTTGATCTATATTCTGCTGGGTCTCCAAAACACCCTGACTTACCTTCTTAAGTCCACAAGGGGGCAGGCTATCACTCTGGCACCAAGCGCTGCTAAACAAGTCATACTATTGCACTGGGGCAAGGCCAAAGTACCAACTCAGCTAGATTGGCGCTATAAAATCTGGGAACTCCATGGCATGGCAAAATTGATGGCCGTCGTAATCCAAATTTGACCAAATTGATAAGATTTAGGTACGCTGTATATGGTTTCTTTCACATGAATTCATGGAATTAACTTGCCCTGTGTATACTTCGTCTCACACATGCAGACCACAATGTCGACTGAGACCTCCTAGAATAGATTTCACATACACTTCCAAGCTACAGCTTGGGCATCATGACTATCACTTATTGGAGGCCACTGCCACAACCCTGTCGGTCTGCCGACATCCCCTCTCTTTTCATTAGTGTGCTGGTCTCTCTTTTTCACGGTTACTTTTCCATTCAAACTCTGCTCAACTGCTATTGTGCCTCCCCGGTTGGTGGATGTAGGTGAGACGTTACTGTAATGTTTTCTTTCAAAAATCAAAACGGATTTAAACCTAAAAAAGCACATTAACAGCTGTTAATGAATCAGTCCACAAGTCTAAATGTTACATCAAAGGCCGTGCTTAATATTCCACTGGACAATATTTCCATTGTTTCATGTTACAAGAACATACACTGGTTCAAAATAAATCTTTATTGGCACTAACATATACAAAAGATAGCAGCAGATTAAAGGATTTAAGAGAAAGTAATAGCATGTGATGTTTAAACACCCCATTCCAAAAGAGCACACATTTAAAAAATAGTCTCTTTCAAAGACCATCTTGTCTATTATTTGTGCAAAACTTGCAAGCGTCTTTCGACTGAACACTTTAAAGAACACACGTGAATAAAGTTAATTCCAGGCTTTGTCATAATTGCAAGTGGCAATTCAAAATAAACTTCTGATACAAACAACCACAACCAGACACCTCGAAGTTCATGTGTGGGGGGTGAGACCGAAGTGGGAGAGAGACGGTGTGAATAGGATAGGAAAGCAAACGCATATGCTAGGGGATTAAAATTCAGTTTCTATGGTACGAATCGCAACAGCAAGAAAAGAATGTGCAAATTCTTAGATAAGTAGTATGGCACGCTTTTGTTAGATCTACACTGTTTCATATAAAAAGGTTATCCACTTTTTATTCAGTAGGTTATTGTATTTTATAAAGTTAAGCAGAGTTTTATATTTTACAGAATCAGAAGCTATCTAAAAGAACAGACCAAACAAGGGAAATTAATTAACAAAATGGATGCACATGAAGATGGATCGATTAAGCTTTTCATAAATTATTTTTATGACATTCACTATTTTACTGATAAAACTAAAATCATATAATAAGCACAGACTCACAATGGTTTTATTAAACACTGGTAGCAACGATCTACACTCAGAAGAGAGGCAATGAGTAGAATATTAAACTGGTTTGACTACTTTGCATGGTACCCTTGTGACTCGTTGGTAATGAGCTGCTCCACTATTAACCATAACATTATTTACATTTCTGTTGCTGTTCTGGTACTGTACTCGCACCAAAGATTAGAACTGGAAATACGATTATGAAGTCAGGGAAGCATATCCTAATCCCTCTCATAACTTCAGCTAGAGGATGAACATGACGACTGCAATGTCACACTGGCATATCCACCGAAATGTATTCTAAGGTTGTAATCCCCCCACTCTGACAATAGTGATACCCGTTTTATCATATGCGTCACCGGAGATTAAAACTCAATTCAGTGAAAAGCACGTCTTCACCATCACTAACACTAAAAGGCGTCTGTAACCAAGTAGCCGGTAGCACAAGAGCCTGGCAGGCAGAACCATCACAACTGAAACTAGGCAACAAAATACAATTCATTAATCTGCAAGCCTCTCAAAATAGTTGCCTCAAATAGGATTCACCGAGGACCTGGCAGCCCTACTGCTCAAGTTAGGGCCTCCTGCTATTTCAGTATTAGCA
Source organism: Triturus cristatus (assembly GCF_964204655.1). Lineage (NCBI taxonomy): Eukaryota > Metazoa > Chordata > Amphibia > Caudata > Salamandridae > Triturus > Triturus cristatus. Next base: position 997,379,080 of record NC_140593.1, on the reverse strand, counting down.
ATGCACAAGTTCCACTGTATGGCTGGCTATCTTTTTGGAATTAGTCTCTCTTCTGTAAAGCAAGTTCTTTTAATCTTTTTAAGAGCTAATCATTTTCTTCACCAGAGCTTTTACAAAGCATTACTGTTTCCAACACAAACGACTGTAGTAAAAGGGCAGCACGCGCGCAGAATCAGATGAAGCACCTGGATTCAGGTCATGATCATCACTAGTAGATTTACAAATAAAAAGGTGCTTAAGAAATAAGAACTAATTATTGCATTTCTTTGCCTTTTACGTGTGTCCACATTTTAAGCTAAGAATGGAGTGTTAACTTGGATCAGACAACAGCTGCTCAGTGGGATGTAGACAATAAGTGCATTATTTAGCAGACCGGTGTTGAAGACTTAGCCTAAATGTTTGGAAGAAGTCTCACAGTTAAGCTGAGGATCATATTCAAATAAAGACCTTCATTCCAAATCTTTTTTTAGGCTACATACTTTTTTGAAAATCTGATATTTGTAAAATTCAACACTTTATAATTCAAAAGAACAGTTCAATAACATACACAGTTGCCAATAGCTCATAATTTGCTTATGTATATACCCGTTTGCAGGTACTTTCAAAGAAAAGGGTTGCACACCCGCTCAGAAATATTTTCATTAGATGTGCTTCTGAATTAATACCTCCAGGCCAGGCAGGGCGCTGTAAAACGTATAACCCATCTCATCTATATCCTCTGCACGCAATTCAGAAAACATGTTCATTTTGTTGTTGAAATAGCACGGCAGGAAGCCATTCTCCAAGTAACCAATCAGCTCTTCGATCACCTGCCGAAACCTGTCAGCTAAGGCCTCTTCTCTCCAATCAGACTCTCTTTCACTGAGGTGAAGAATGACATGAGCAAGATGACTTCCTGTTAGTTTATTCAAACGCTGGTGACTCTTGCAGATGCCCTTGAGAATTTTGAGACAACACCACCGCATGCCAGCGTCTTTCTGATCCAAGTCCCTAAGCTGGCTGATTTCAGATGCATAAAAGCTCTGCAACCAAAGGTTTTCCACTGGACTGTTTTCAAGTGATCTAGCCAAGAGAACAGTGTGTCCCATTTTAATTACAGGCGTGACATCGATGCACAGCTGGATAGATTCATGGTCCACCTCTAATCTTAGTTCCCCTGGAGCCACCACAGGTCTGATGATTCCCCCCAGCATGCTGCCAATAGAAGGCCAGTTGATGGACCCCACCAGTATTTTATGGAAAAAATCTATAATCACATTTGAGGAAAGGTATCCACCAACTAAAAACCGATCCCATGGGCTGCTTCCACGAGTGATGTACTCCAGGTCTACACGCTTGACTAGCCAAAAGTCGGGGAGGTTCAAGATTGTGTGCTCTCCAGGAATAAGGCTCCAAAGTGCAGGCTCTAGCCCAAGAGGCACCATAAAACAAGCATGATCAACAGAGATGACTTCAAGACCATCAACCAGAGGCCCAACAACCTTCATGGCACCGAAAGGCAAGTTGGGGAACTTGTTGCATAGAAAGTCCTGCATTTCTGAGAGGATTGCTTTGGTGAGCTGCAGGCACTTAGAAATATCATCATCCGAAACCGTAATGTGACTCTGATAGTAATCAAGCAGTTTTTCTTGGAGTGTGAAACTAAGCGGAATCCTCTTTGGATCAACTCTGATCTCCTCCTGCACCAGCTCTTCACTCTGGGGATCTAAAGTTTTGAGAAATAAAGATACTTGGTTTAATATTTAGATCTTGGCTTACAATTGCACTGAATGCTGTTTATGTGACACTAAAAATACTGAAATCTTTGTAGGCCAAAGAGTAGTATAAAACTTAAGTTACCAGTTGTGGAACCAAGAAGCAAGTGTTTTAACTAGACCTGTGCAAGGTGATAAGAAACGAGTTACTTACCTGTAACAGCAGTTATCCAGTATTGGTGTCTTTCATAGATTCACATGCCTGAATCATTCCCCGTCGTCGAGACGGGAGCCTCCGGTACATAAAAAAGTAATGTCCTATAGACATACATAGAGAAAAATAGGCCTAAGGGCTTCCCCCTTAGCAGCCTATCCTAGTCCTTATGTAAAAAGGACCAAACTCTTAGAGTCAGCCAATCAGCTATCACCTCCCTCTAGAACCTTCCTGGCAGGAGCCTCAGTCCCTCAGATTTTCGTACGCACCAAGCTAGGTAGGTGTAATATAGTTAGAGAGAGGCGAGAGTCCTTCCAGGGGAGGCGGGAGGGTTGCATGTGAATCTATGAAAGACACCAATACTGGATAACTGCTGTTACAGGTAAGTAACGCGTTTCTTATCCAGTATTAGGGGTGTCTTTCATAGATTCACATGCCTGAATCAGAGTAGTTAGCAATACATTATGCACATTTCTGATGTAACATGCCATAAAGGTATTTGAGATAATACAGTATTATCATAACAGTTCGAAACATTGGCATACATCAAAACAGTAAAACAGTAAAGAATGTGCATACCAGGATGGCGGGATGTTGGAAGGCTCACCTCACTGGAACAGATGGCGAAGCACCGCCTGGCCCACTGCCGCATCCTTCGTAAGTTCGGCATCCAGGCAGTAGTGTCTGGAGAAGGTATGCGGTGACTTCCACGTCGCCGCTCTACAGATGTCCAAAATCGGCACTTCAGCGAACAGCGCTGCTGATGTGGACATCGCTCTGGTGGAGTGTGCTTCCACCCTGTCTCGCAAAGGCCGTCCGGCCCCTTCATGGCAGAATGCTATTGCAGAAGAGATCCACCTTGAAATGCTCTGTTTTGTTAGAGGCATACCCAACCTTGGCCTGCTGTAGGCCACAAATAACTGCGATGACTTTCTGAAGGTTTTTGTCTTGTCTATATAAAACTTAAGACACCGTTTGAGATCCAGAGAGTGGAGCGTCCTTTCTGCTGCCGTGGTAGGGTTAGCGAAGAAAGAACGTAGGACCACCGGCTCGTTGAGGTGAAAGTCTGAAGGCACTTTCGGTATGAACTTGGGATTTGTCCTCAGCACCACCCCGTCCTGTTTGAACTGCATGAAGGGTTCCTGAATGGAGAGAGCTTGCAACTCGCTGACTCTCCTGGCAGATGTTAGAGCGAGTAACAGAGCCATTTTCCATGAGATGTACTTGATGGAAGCTCGGTGAATGGGCTCAAAGGGGTGCTTCATGAGTTGGTTAAGGACCAAGTTTAGGTGCCATGTCGGCGGGACCCGTCGAGGTCTTGGAAAGGACCTATAAAGACCCTTAAGGAACTGTTTAATAAGTCTACTGGACCAGAGAGACGGGCCTTTGAAAGTCCTGGTAAAACGTGAAATTGCTGCCAGATGCACCTTTATGGATGCATGCGCTAATCCGGACTGTGCCAAGAGCAGGAGATATGGCAATATCTGTTCAGGCGTGATATGAAGTGGTCTCAGGCCCTTCTCCGAGCACCATACACAGAAGCGCTTCCATTTGAGAGAGTAGGTTTTGTTGGTACTGTCCGCCCTTGCTCTTGCTAGCACGTCCCAGCATTCCTGCGGGATGTTCAAACGGCAGAACTCTCTGTGCTCAGGAGCCAGGCCGATAACCTGAGCGATTGCAGGTTCGGGAATTGCACCTGCCCGTTGGACATTGTCAGCAGGTTCGGGTGCTGTGTTAGACGAATCGGTGTCCTGATGGAGAGGCGATGAAGGTCCGAGAACCAGTGCTGCCTCGGCCAGTACGGGGCAATCAGGATTAGGGTACAGGGCTCCGCCTTCATCTTCCTGAGGACCCTGGGAATCATCGGGAACGGTGGAAAAGCGTACGCAAATACGCTGAACCAGCCTATGGAAAAGGCATTTCCGAGCGACTCCGGTTGGGGATGCCAGCTTGCGTAGCTTGGGCATTTGGCGTTCTCCCTGGTGGCGAACAAGTCGATTCCTGGGACCCCCCATTCCGAGAATACGTGTGTTAGTGCACTCTCGTTGAGCTCCCATTCGTGGGAGAGGGATTTCTGCCTGCTTAGGGCGTCCGCAATGGTGTTGTCTTTTCCCGGAGTGAGCGAACGCGCTCCTCCCTGCTTGTTCAGATAGTGCATCGTCGTGGTGTTGTCCGTTCTGACGAGCACATGGGAGTTCTGGATGCGTGGTAAAAAGGCTTGCAGCGCTAGGTACACAGCCCTCAACTCCAGCAGATTGATATGGAGGCGTTGCTCCTGATCTGACCATTTGCCACTTACTCTGAGGTCCTGAAGGACAGCTCCCCAGCCCGCTAGAGATGCATCGGTGGTGATCACCAGTGGCGCTGCTGGAAGCAGGAACGGTAGTCCCCTCGACAGGTTTCTGCAATCCTTCCACCACTCGAGGCTTTTGGATATTTGCGGTGTTATGCTCATAATGTCCTCGAACGAACCTGTACTCTGAGTCCACTGGTTCGTGAGAGCTTCCTGCAATGGACGCATCCGCAGCCTGCAGTGAGGGATGAGTAGTATACAAGAAGACATCATTCCCAGGAGTGATTTGAAGGTGCGAACTCTTAGGGACTTCCTTGATGCCACCGCCGTGGCCAGCGATATGATCCTGTTTTTTCTTTCGTCTGAAGGAAATGCTCTTGCGCATTCCGTATTCAAGGTCGCCCCGAGGAAGGTGATGCTTCTTGTTGGGGACATATGTGATTTTTGAAGATTGAGAGTCAAACCTAGATGTTGGAAAAGATTGGTACAAGCGTTGGAGGATTTGGTTGCGCCTACAGCCGTGGGCGCCTTGACCAGCCAGTCGTCTAGGTAGGGGAAAACTTGGTGACCCATTTGACGTAGGAAAGCTGCCACAGGAGAAAGGCACTTGGTGAAAATCCGCGGAGAGGATTTGAGGCCAAACGTAAGGACCTTGAATTGGTAGTGCTGTCCTGCCACCTCGAAACGTAGAAACTCTGTGCCCCCTAAGTATCGGGATGTGATAGTAGGCATCCTGAAGATCCAAGGATGTCATGAAATCTCCTTCCTCTAGAATGCCTAGGATTTCTTGGAGTGTCACCATCCTGAACGACTGACTCTTCAGGAAAGAGTTGAGTGCCCTGAGATCTAGAATGGGCCTCCACTTCTTTTCTTTCTTGCGTATCAGAAAGAAGCGGGAGTAGAATCCTTTCTCCCTCTGAGCCGATGGAACTCGCTCGATCGCTCCTTTCCTCAACATCTCCGATATTTCTCGGAGCAGCAGCCGCAGATGCCTGTGTGGAAACCTGCGGGGAGGGGTTGCAGGCGGGATGGTGGTAAATTCTAGGGAATGGCCGAATCTGAGGAGTTGGAGCACCCAACGATCTGAGGTGATGATGCGCCAATTTTTCAGGAAATGGGTCAATTTTCCTCCAATTTGTGAAGAAGGAGATGGTAGCTGGACTGGCTGGAGTAAGCGGTCACTGGCGTCCGCCAGTGCCCCTCTTTTGGTTCTTACCCTTGAAGTTAGATCTTCCGTAAGATGACTGTCGACCCTGTTGTTGCTTTTGCTGGTACTGGGTCTTATTCTGGAAGGAATACGAGGACCTATTCTGGAAGGATCCTCTGTAGGAGGACTGGCCTCTATATTTGTTGCCCCGAAAGGACTGATTCCTTGCCTGCAAGGTTCCAAGCGCTCTAGCCGTGTCAGTATCCTTTTTAATGGCTTGGAGCGCCTCGTCAATTTTATCCCCAAATAGATGCTGTCCGTCGAAGGGCATATCCAGCACCTTCGTCTGCACTTCCTGCCTGAACGATGTCGCCTTCAGCCATCCTTGGCGGCGCAGGACTGCAGCCCCAGCCAGTTGACGAAAGCCTGTCATGGCCACGTCTATGGCGCAGTCGATGATCTCGGCCGCAGAGGTCTGGCCCTCGGAAAGTAGTGCCTTCACCTCGTCCTGAACCGCGCTCGGAAGTTCTGCTAAATATGGGGCTATATCCTCCCAAAGTTGGCGGTTATAACGCCCTAAAAGGGCTATGGAATTTGCCACCTTGATGGTCATTGCCGAAGTGGTCGAAAACCTCTTGCCTATAGTGTCTAATTTTCTGCCCTCCTTGTCCGGTGGTGCTGACAGAGGCGAGGAGGGATTTCGAGAATTTTTCTGGGCCGCTTGGGTCACGACCGAATCCGGCTTCGGGTGGCCAGTCAGGCAAGCTGGTGCCGTGGACGGAGCTTTATACTTCTTATCCAGGCGTGGAACAACCGCAGGAACAGAAGCCGGCGTCAGCATTAGCTTCTTTCCCTGTTCCCAGAGAAAGTCGATGATAGGGATCGATTTGGTCGTCTTCTTCGTCTGCTCCTTAAAGTCATGGAGGAAGCACTCCGTCTCCGCCGACTCCATGACCATATGGAACCGCGTCGCAGCCCGTTCAACTACCTTATGAAAACCACCAATATCCACTGGCGGTGAATCAGCTTGGCGCGGTTGTGGGGAAGGTGGTGAAGATGCTACATACTCCTCCTCCTCATCCTGGTCCGACTGGTCTCCCTGGACCTCTCCTTCCTCTATCTCCTCCGCCTCCTCATCCGATGACTCTATCACCTGAGGTGGCGGTTTCTCGTGGCAGACCTGCGTAACCGGCCGTGATTGCTTTGGGGCTGTCGTTGGTGGGTTTGTAGTTGGCACTGGGACCCCTGTATCCAGCCTTGGTGGTTCCGGGAAACGTTGTTTATAGTCCCTGATAAGGAACTTGAGGTCCTTAACTATTGCCAGAGGAAGGCATACCATTGGAGTGACCTCCGTGCGAACCTGCTCCTGGACGGGGCGCTCCTGCGCGCTTGTATCTTCCTGCTCCTCGTCCGTGCTTTGGCATTTGACATACAGTTCAGAAGGGGAAGTAGCCTGTTCAAAGAGCTCCTCTTCAGACTCTTCACTCTGCAAAATCTCCATAGGCAAATTGGTTTGAACCTTGCTTGGAGATGTCGTTTCCGGTGTAATCTGTGGTCTGGACAGTTTGCCAGGGGCAGATCCTTGCACAGCAACCTCCGCGGTTTTCCGTCCCATGGACGACGACGACGTTCCCGTCAACGGCTCCGTCGTCGACGGTATGGCTGTCACCAACGGTGTCCCCATCGAAGATATTTTCCTCGTCGACGAAGTCTTCGTCGACGATGAGGTCGTAGACGATTCAGTCGTCGTCGACGCCTTCGTCGACGATGCCTTGGTCGTCGACATCTTCGTCGACGATGCCTTGGTCGTCGACGCGCTCGTCATCGACATCCTCGTCATCGACTCTTCCGTCGACGGAGGGCTCCTCATCGACGAGGTCGTCGTCGACGGGACCATCTTCGTCGTCGACGAGGTTTTAGACGACGGCTTTAACAGTATAATGGACGAGATAGGGGTACCTGCTGACGATGATGAAGGGGTCGTCGTCGTCGACGAGAGGACCGACGCCGCTGTGGATGTGGACACGGTCGTCGTCGCTGTGGAGACATGTCCTGATGGCCTTTTTTGCGCCGAGGATGGTGTCGCAATTTTTGTGGCCAACAGAGTAGGCTTCTTGAAAGTGAGAGAGACTTTGTCAGACACTGAAGATTTGGAAGATCTTGCCTCTGAAGACTTCTTGTGTGTCTTCATAGGAGGAGCGTCTGAGGGGCCAGGAGATGTCATTCTCGGCCTCTTCAGGGAGACTTCAGAGGTTCCGGAAAAGCTCGCCTCTGAGGAAACCACACTGTCTCTGTCCTTGAGCCTGTCCAGCCAGATAAGCAGGCGGCCCTCCCTGTCTCTCAAGGTCTTATGTGGGAAAGACCTACATATTTTACAGTCCTTAGGGACGTGGTCCGGATAAAGGCAATACAAGCATAGTTCATGCTTGTCGTCCACATGAAGCCTCTTCTTCCCACATGAAGAGCAAGCCCTGAAAAGGGCTTTCTTCTGGGATTCAGACATGCCAGGAGTTGTAGATTAATTAAACACTCACTGCAGCAAGAAGAGGCCTGAAGTAGTCAGCGTTGAAATCCTTGAAGAAGAAAGTCACCAAAAACGTGAACAATCTGGCTTGAAAGAAATCCTGAGGAGAACTCAGGTTGGAGACTCCCTAGCACAACGTGCGGTAGAAAATCTGAGGGACTGAGGCTCCTGCCAGGAAGGTTCTAGAGGGAGGTGATAGCTGATTGGCTGACTCTAAGAGTTTGGTCCTTTTTACATAAGGACTAGGATAGGCTGCTAAGGGGGAAGCCCTTAGGCCTATTTTTCTCTATGTATGTCTATAGGACATTACTTTTTTATGTACCGGAGGCTCCCGTCTCGACGACGGGGAATGATTCAGGCATGTGAATCTATGAAAGACACCCCTAATACTGGATAATTATGCTTGAGAAACTTACAACATTTTTGAAAAGTTTCACAAGATCTGTGACATTTCTCTCAATTCTGCATTTTTTCTTTTTTTGGACGCAAGAGGCCTGTTCGTAAATAAATGTCTTGCTTAAACAAATTTTCCACTCAAATCAATCAATTTCCATTATCTTGCAAGACTATTTATTTTACACAAATGGTTTGCTTGCACAATAGAAGATGCGCAAGATAACTGCATACACCACATTTCTTCATTATAGAAGCACAATTTCACAAACTTTTATTGGAATTTTGGGATATTTTGAAAACAAATTAGGTAATTTCAAACGTACAACCACACCAGTGCTTCGCTAGGCTGGTCAACAGCAGAATACATTCTCTCCTAGTGCAGCAGTTCCTTTATTCAGCCAAACAGTAAGATCTACAAAAGCAAGCCTACAGTTTTAAAGACTGCATAAGCAAGCAATATAAAAGCCAACATGATTAGCATTTGTATAGGAAAGTGGTGTTCAAGTGTTTAGGACACAAGGAACGTTTAGAAGAAGCAATGCAAGCGTCCCTCATCCAGAACAGATGCAGAAGAAAGTTGCAGTACAAGCTTCATTCATGAACACATCACAAACAGCGAAGATGCAAGTACTGCTCACAATCGGAAGGGAACATCAATGCACGCTTCCCCCTCACACAAAACTGGTATGCCATGAGCAGAAACATTAGCAGCATCCTTAAAATACTGATACAGCACTGACAAAGTACATGTCCCACACTGTATTTCTTCCCTTCTTATTTCTCCCCTACCCAGCAGTCATCAACTGTTTGCAGCTTGGACCTTACCCACTTGCCTTCAGATAAAGGTTGTAGCTGCTGTAGAGGTCCTTTTCACCAGTGCCCTCTATTCTGGGGCAGCAGCGTATTTGAGGCTCACCATATCAGGATGGGGTTGCTTGCTGACCCAGTTCAATCTCTTATCTTACCTTGAAGCCACTGCTGTCTGGCTAGCACACAATTCTGCACCATTGTTCTCTGTCGTCTGGTTTGAGCACTGATGGACACGTAGTATTCTAGTCCCATGGGTGTCACAGTGACTGAAATCCCTCTCAGTAGCCCTATCCCGACGTACCGGTTAGAAAAGATTGGCAGTCGCTCTAGTCAAGGGTACATCATGACCCTACTATCTCCTGGGCCCCCATTGCCACTTCCACCCTATAACTAACTAATCGTTTTTTCCCCTTTGAGTGAGTTGGAAGACCCGGACTGACTGGCTTATTCATCCCCGACTGGCTCTCAGATTTCTGCTACTCTGAACCAGGAACTTATTATTAGGGAAACGAACACCATTGCAGTCTTTAGTTGGAACATAGCCGGGGTACAAAGTAGGCTCACAGACACAGGGTGGTTGTGTATGATAAAGAGTTATGACATCATTTGTCTACAGAAAACCTGGGATACCAAGGGTTGTTTATATCTTGACTGTTTCTCCTCATACTTTGTCCCAGCAACCGGCTCCTCTAGTGGACGGGCCAAGGGCGGTCTAGTAACCCTTGTAAGACTGGAATACAAGTGTACAGTACAGGTCCTAAAGTCCTCCACTATGACCTCCCAGGGTATCCTTTTAACATTTCCAAATAAATGCAGATTGCTTCTCGTTAAGTTGTAGAATGCGGTTACATCTAAAAAGGAGTCCAACAAAATTACCAGTAGCCCTATAATCATTTCCGCTGCAATACACAGACTAATGACATACAAAAGGGACTGAAATGGTAATATTTCTACTAAATAAAAGTGTATTCCCGTATGCACTGTGGCATGAAATGCACAGCACTAGAAGTACAGCTAGCATATGTAATGTGTCTTACCCAATAGCCAATTACAATGCAGTAATTTGCCTTGAAGTGGTGCTATTTCTCCAAATCAACAAAAAAATCAATGGGGGAGTGGATCACTAGTCCCAAAAGAACCAGGGAATGCAAAGGTAGTACTAGGTACTGTTAAGGAACCCTCAATCACGTTTTTTAGAGATCGATTTGAGCGGTATATTTTCGTTCTCCGCTTCGTTATTAACAACGTGACCGCATCATCATCGGGTTAATGCAATGCTTCCTCCACCGGGAGGTCGTCCCACTGGTTTTTTTTAGTAGTGATCGTAGAATAAAAAAAGTGAGTTCTGGTGAAGTGACATTTGGTTAGAAAAATATATAGATTAAAAATCCCGTGGAGCCAGTAAAATATCTTTAATTGCACTGGATGCGGGAAATTATAAAAGGTCTTCGGTGTGCACCTAGAGGTTAATTATGGCCATGTGCACTGTAAAAGAAGTGTCCATAAAAAAGGTCGACATGTTTCAGCCCTTCAAATGCCCCGGAGGGTCAAGTGGGCTTTCTTCTGGACCTAAACAGTGAAGAAGACTCTAGTATTCAGGAGGTCTTCCAGTGAGTGAAGGGAGATTTGTTAATCCCAAGTGTATCTGTTCAATTTGAACCTCTAGTCGTCATTTGGAGCGATTAGGGATAGGGAAGAGGGTAGAGGGAATGACAAATAACAGACCTTGTTAAAAACATATACTCGATAGAGTACAGACGTTGCTGGTTATTCTCAGATGTATTCACAATTGATAAACTGCTATAACAACTAGAAAATGGCAATTCTTTAAAAAGTGAGGGACTGTAAATATACCCACTATACGTGGCAAAATTCGTCCCTCCTTCCCGCAAGAATAAGAGGCAAACCATCCATCTTGTCATATGTTGGAGAATAGTAAATACACTTGTAATAAAGGCATTTCTAAAAGGTTAACAATGTTTTTATAAAGCAGTTGCCCCATTGTGTTGTTACTTATTATGGTTAAGAAGCAGTAACAGACATCTTACTTACAGAACATTTCAAATTCTTAATCAATGAGGTACTCAAATCAGAAGCGAAATGTGGTTATTAGCATGAGAAGGTCGTAAGGTTCCTCGTGGAGAGCATGCTAAAATGGTATGCTGATATTTCCAATAGCTCAGAATCATGCATCTAATAACTCGCAGGGGGGTAGGTTCTCAAGGCCATGATTGAAAACAGGTCTCTGGACTAAGCGTAGTGAAAACGAGGGTACGTTACTTAACATCAAAAATGTACTTGTATCTAGTACTGGTTTAGTTTACCAGAAAAAATAATAATAAGCGTTTGATTGTCACATCTTATGTTATGTTCTTTCATGGGATTGGGAGTGAATGCAAAATCGAGACCGTGTTAACTGGTCACGCGCACATTATTTGAAAACGGTCAGCACTCAAAGGTTGAATAGACCGGTTGAAAACTACGCATTTGTAAAAAATACGGGAAAAAAGGGCGCGTAAGGAATGAGAGCGTATGGCATCGCTGTTCTCCGACGCCGGGGGGACCGTGTAAAGCAGATTACACGCACATTATTTTAAATTGCCTTTATTCAGAATAGTAAATAAAGAGATTGAGTGGCGGGGAATTGCCTATCAAGGATAACGTGTTAAATTTGGACTCGGGATAAGTGTCATGCAAAAGAACTAGGTCATGCAGCACATAAAGACATGTTAGTTCGTACCTGTTTGCCGTTATTGCAGGCTACAGCGGGTGTGAATGGGGCGGTCGCTCACGCTCTTTGTGGGGAGAGGAGCGTAGGGAGAGAAATAAAGTTCATCAAACTTTTGCCAATCTCTTACGTTGCGGTTACGGCTATCAGCTCTCATCCTTCTTACCTATTCGGCGTGGGACATTCGTCCAGTGCTGACTCTGCCCTCTTTTCCCGGTACTAATTCCGGTGCCTGTGTAGTGAGGTTATAAGGAGATGGAAAAGGGGCATAGACACTAAAAGGAGACAATGACAGAAGACTCGAAATGGATAAAGTTACGTCCAGAGCGAGGGGGAGAGCAATTGTCGTCCCAAATGGTTATAATGTATTTAGATTTGCACAATCTCATGTGTGTGGAAATAATATTCTATCACAAAACAGACAGATATATTAAATACAGCAGAAAAGCAAGTTGCTATATTTGAAGTGGTAGATGTTCAAGTAGGATAAAACATATCTGTAGCATTACAATGTGGCGACGATGTCCACAAACGGGTAATGGCATGTTGCCAGATCTTGAGGACGGCATTTTGTATAGGCTATACAAATCAGGAGTTCTAAGTGATCGGTTAATACAGTAATAGTTGTAAACAGAGCAGAAAATGTATGTAGTTCTCATGGATGAAGAACAGTTCGGTTACCTGAGTTCACGCAAATCATTAGTTTCTACTGACCAGTGTATTACCTGTAGAACTTCACAGATGAATTTCGTCCTTGTCGCGTGCACACGGTGTCAATAAAGTGGTATGATTGTTATAAAGGAGTCTTATTATTTCTTGAAGCTCAGCCATGGTATATTGTCATTCACTCCTTGTAAATGTGTCTGAAGGCGGTAGACCCATCTTTGTTCCTTTTCGAACAGCACTTTCTCAGCATTATTGTTCTTGATGGTTAGAGTTTCTAAAATGACCCAGCGTAGATCGTTGACAGTATGTCCTTTCTCCAGATAATGATTGCTCATTTTGGTTGTGCTCTTTTTGCACTTGATATTGCTGCGGTGCTCGCAAAGTCTTTGTTTTACTTTTCGGCACGTCATTCCAATGTAGTGTAAACCGTATGGACAAGTAATCATAGAGATAGCATGAGTGGTATTACAGTTGGTGTGGAATCTGATTGTCCATTTTAGATTGGGTAACAATTGTAGAGTCTTTGTTGCCGTTGTTAAGTGGCAAACAGAACATGATCCACATGGGAAATGTCCCGTAACAGGTGTGTTGTTCCAGAGTCCCTGTAGTACCGGTATGGTTGATTTTGCCAGTGGTCGCGTGTGTACAAGTAGATCCTTCAGATTCTTCGTCCTTTTGTTTGAAAACCTCGGTTTTGGCCATTTAAGTGTTCCAGAGGTAAGGATTCGCCAGTTCTTATTGATGATTTTTTTGACATCATTTGTCACTGTGCTGTAAGTGCTTACACACGTCACTAGGTCTGTTGTTGGTTCCTTAGTTGTAGTGCCTAGGCGGGTCTCTCTCTGTTGATTCCTTGCCCTCTTCGGACACCTTTTGATGATATTTCTAGGGTAGTCCCTAATTCGGAGTTTATCACTAAGTTCCTTCGCTTGACTTTTGTAATCTTGGATGTTGCTACAATTTCGTCTTAATCTGAGGAACTGTCCGTAAGGTAGGTTCTCCCTCATTAGCCGTGGGTGAAAGCTTTTGTAGGACAGGAGGCTGTTTTTGGAGTTAGGTTTAAAGTAAGTTTTTGTTTGTATTCTGTCACCTTCAATAAAGATTGTAACGTCCAGAAAATCCAGTTTGTTGGGGTTTGCTGTGTATGTGAACTTTAGCCACTCATCTCTGGTATTGAGCCACTGGTGGAATTCAGCCAGATTTTCATTGTTACCTTCCCATATTAAGAGAACGTTGTCTATATAACGTTTCCAGAAGACGATGCGGTTCAAAAAAGGGTTGGAGGCGTCATGGATGTGGGTGGTCTCGAAACCACCAACGTAGAGCCCCGCTACGCTCGGCGCGAAGGTACTCCCCCATGGAAGTACCATGGCACTGTTTGTACATGATCTTGTTGTACTTGAAGTGATTCTCTGTAAGCGCTAGCCTACAACATTCGAGAACAAAGTGTCTCGGTGTTCTGTGTTCCCATTGCTGATTAAACAATAACGTCTCCAGGGTTTCTAGAGTTTTTTGTTGTGGGAGACTGGTATACAGACTTTCGACATCTGTATACCAGTCTCTTTATTAACTATTCTGAATAAAGGCCATTTAAAATAATGTCCCCCCGGCGTCGGAGAACAGCGATGCCATACTCTCTCATTCCTTACGCGCCCTTTTTTACTGTATTTTTTACAAATGCGTAATTTTCAACCGGTCTATTCAACCTTTGAGTGCTGACCGTTTTCAAATAATGTGCGCGTGACCAGTTAACACGGTCTCGATTTTGCATTCACTCCCAATCCCATGAAAGAACATAACATAAGATGTGACAATCAAACGCTTATTATTTTTTCTGGTAAACTAAACCAGTACTAGATACAAGTTAATTTTTGATGTTAAGTAACGTACCCTCGTTTTCACTACGCTTAGTCCAGAGACCTGTTTTCAATCATGGCCTTGAGAACCTACCCCCCTGCGAAAGTTATTAGATGCATGATTCTGAGCTATTGGAAATATCAGCATACCATTTTAGCATGCTCTCCACGAGGAACCTTACGACCTTCTCATGCTAATAACCACATTTCGCTTCTGATTTGAGTACCTCATTGATTAAGAATTTGAAATGTTCTGTAAGTAAGATGTCTGTTACCTCTTCTTAACCATAATAAGTAACAACACAATGGGGCAACTGCTTTATAAAAACATTGTTAACCTTTTAGAAATGCCTTTAATACAAGTGTATTTACTATTCTCCAACATATGACAAGATGGATGGTTTGCCTCTTATTCTTGCGGGAAGGAGGGACGAATTTTGCCATGTATAGTGGGTATATTTACAGTCACTCACTTTTTAAAGAATTGCCATTTTCTAGTGGTTATAGCAGTTTATCAATTGTGAATACATCTGAGAATAACCAGCAACGTCTGTACTCTATCGAGTATATGTTTTTAACAAGGTCTGTTATTTGTCATTCCCTCTACCCTCTTCCCTACCCCTAATCGCTCCAAATGACGACTATAGGTTCAAATTGAACAGATACACTTGGGATTAACAAATCTCCCTTCACTCACTGGAAGACCTCCTGAATACTAGAGTCTTCTTCACTGTTTAGGTCCAGAAGAAAGCCCACTTGACCCTCCGGGGCATTTGAAGGGCTGAAACAGGTCGACCTTTTTTATGGACACTTCTTTTACAGTGCACATGGCCATAATTAACCTCTAGGTGCACACCGAAGACCTTTTATAATTTCCCGCATTCAGTGCAATTAAAGATATTTTACTGGCTCCACGAGATTTTTAATCTATACATTTTTCTCACCACATGTCACTTCACCAGAACTCACCTTTTTTATTCTATGATCACTACTAAAAAAAACAGTGGGACGACCTCCAGGTGGAGGAAGCATTGCATTAACCCGATGATGATGCTGTCACGTTGTTAATAACGAAGCGGAGAACGAAAATATACCGCTCAAATCGATCTCTAAAAAACGTGATTGAGGGTTCCTTAACAGTACCTAGTACTACCTTTGCATTCCCTGATTCTTTTGGGACTAGTGATCCACTCCCCCATTGATTTTTTGATACTTGAGATAAGGAAGCTGAGTGGATCAGAGGCTCTTCTTTCTCCCTCCAGTCTGATTATTGTAGTGTTGTGCTATTTCTCCAAAGCCAAAGCTTTAAATAAAAAAAATCTAAAAACAATTCATATTTTATACGTATTGCTGTATCTCTGGCTCTTAACGTATATGTGAAACTTTTGAGACACAACGATTTAAAACTCTTCTAACCAAGCACTCCCTACAGTGCAGTGTGCTAGCTGTCCGCTAATGTGTTTACGCACCTCGTCCGGGGTAAGGCCCATCAGAAATGTAAATACAAGATCATACAATATAAGAATATATTTTCAAATAGACTATAAACTTTAAGCAAAATCTTGTACTGCTGCATTTTGAAGTAAACCCCAAGCACTTTAATCCTTGTGACTACACAGTAAAGGTAGTCCAGGAACTATTTTTCAAGCGTGCCGGACAGGTACAAACCTGGAGCAGCTTCGCTCTCAGTAGGAGATGGCACTGGCACAGGTGCACTGAGGGCTTCCCGGTTTGACTTCTTAAACAGCTTTGGCGATGCCCGGAGCAAGCTCAACTCCGCCCAGCTCTCCTCGATGCAAGTCTGTTCTGCTTTAGAGGTTTCTTTTTCATCATCGGGGGGACTGGCTGCTCGATCGATTAGCTGCAAAACATAGTAATAATGTGGAATAAAACATTTAAATTCCTCTATTACAACTCAAAGAGCACTAACCATAAAGTATTTCATAGCAATCTAAAAGTGCAAGTAATGGTTAACCAAAGTATCTGTAATAATCTGATTCACCTCTGTGCCAGCTTCACCATTAACACGTTCTTCTTATAAAAAAAGGTTTAAAATTCTACATCTCTTAATCATTCAAGCTCTTTCACAAGACTACTTCGAAAGAATACTAAGGAAGCTCCAACATGGCAGGCATGGTTCGCTTTTTAATTACTGTTGGTAAAGGGTCGGTCATCTGAGCATCATCCAGCAACACTTGCATAAGTAACAAGGCCACCTATTGATCACTCTGCTCAGGACTGACCTGAAGTCTTGGAATGCATACCCCGTTTAAACGTCATAGCCCACGTTTTAACTGCAGTTTAAGAAAATTTCATAAAAGATTCGGGAAATACTGTTAGGACAAAAAGGTGTTTGTGTAATACCTGTAGATATCAAAGAATATTTGTGAATTTAGAGTTCATATTTACCAATGTTATTTCTAAGCACTGGATTTTAACATCATGTCCCAAAAATCTTTATCAAATAAACTACAGTAGTTTTGCCAAGAGAAGTCTAGATATCCCAAAGAACAAGATTAGCCAAAATGAGCGTGGAAAAAAAAATCAAGATTGAATAATTTTTATTTCATTACGCTTTTCACAAAGCTCTCTCTAACTGAACTGCTGAGAATTGTTGTTTTTATTTTAGGATTCGAAGATTTATTAGAATAAACACCATTTAGAGGTAATAGTATTTGGGGCTAAGCTGTCTTCAGAAGATTGAAAGTATGTGGAAAGCACCATAATAAATGTGACTGCCAACCTATGGTGACTTTATAGTCTGTACATGTGGGTGTTATCAATTCCAAGTGGAATTGGATAATGTAATATAGAAATCACTTTCTTTTTTGGTTAGCTGGGCCTCGCTGGTTCTGAACCTTGGTGGAATCTTTTCCCCACCAGGGACTGCTACTAAAACACCAGGAGCGTTTAAATTTAATAGGATCACTAGCCTTGAGTTCCTACCGTAAGTCGGTCAGGTGGTATCCCTTAAAGAGAAGACATTGTTGTGGTTTGTGAGCAGCAATTGGTTACACCAGACATTAATCCAGATTTCAACAATTCACAAAGGCCCACAGTCAGTGGATGTTTAAATATATGAAACTCGTGCTGTTCTCCTTCAATGGCTGATTTGTTAATGAACTTAGAGAACCAGTATGCCTTGACTAAAAAAAAAGGCTTTTCATTACATATGCAAAGATGGAAGCTTCATGCATGAACTGCAGCCAGCGAAGATCAGTCAGTCTCACATTATCTATCTGTTTATCTTACACCTTTCTGTTCTTGGATAGGGTGGTGCTTGCACTAGCAAGACACCTGGCCACCCTAAAGAGGATCACACAGAATCCTTAATTAAGAACATAGTTTTATTTTAAGAACTCTTCTTTAGAAATCCGGCTTTCTAGTAACATGCGATATAACAAATCAAACTCTGTTCTGAGTCTTGTTATTGAACGTTGCAATGCTGGAAGTGTAGAGTTCATCGCTACTGCCAGGTGAACACTTTAACTTATGGAATTGCCAGTGCTTAACAAAGAAAACAAGTGTAACAAAGACCAAGAAAACATCCTGTATTATTTTCTTTACTATTTCAACAAAAATGTAACAAGAACCACTTTAAGACAAAACCGTGTGAAATTGCTTGACTTTAAGGTGATTACATTAAATGTTGGGCAAATTGACGGTCACTTTCCACTTATCGTATTAGCCTAATTCAATGTGAGGCCTCAAAGCACACCCAGAAAAAATGATAACCTAGCTACAAACCCTAACCTTTAAAAGGGGTTTGAATATGCTTATAAGGCAGGGTGAAGGAGGAATATGTACTTCCTGTGCACGGACTCGTAACTTTGCCCTGGAAACGTAGGTTTTACAACATAAAATATCATTGGCAACGCTCTTCAATGGCATGAAGTGCCAATATCAAAAGCATGAAGGGAAAATCCTTAAAACACTCACTCTTTTCACTGCCAAAGTGGCAATTCCAAGCATAGCAGCTCCCCCAATTCCCAGCACCAGTCTGGCATTGGCCAGAAGGAAGTCTACAACTGTGCCAAGTCCATCATCGTTTCTTTTTCTCCCCTTCTTCTGAACCAGCTCAGCCATCTTAAAACTGCATGAAACAAACAAATTTTAAATGTTATAGACGTGAGTTACGAAGGAGAGGCAGTACGCTAGCAAGTTCACGGGAAAAGCACACATGATTCGTCACCAGGCAAACTCCAGTTAAAATAAGTAACTTGTAATCAAACATGAGAGTCAAGATTTCAAAGGCAAAACTAGAGAGCACCATTGTAAAAGGCTCAAGGACAAAAACACATTACAGCTATAAATTGTGATAATTAAAGCATTTCCAAAACATTGCTTTTATTTTTTCTTCTTCTTTTTCATGATTTTCTTTAATGTTTATTATCGATGCAAATAAATACATGTAATGCAATAAGTCATTACTGGTGTGGCATTCAAGACATGGTATACTCAAGCATGAACTAACGGCAAAGTTGAATGTATGTAAGAGCACCCCAAAATAATGAAAAGCAAACATGAATATTGACATCTCTTAGCAATGGGCTCGTAAGGAAGAGCAGTTACAACAACAGACAGGAGATATCCCAGCAACTAAAAGTAGAAAACATTGACCAATAATCTGTCCTCTGTGATCATTGATAGACCGCAAGTAATCATGAAACGGATCTCAGAAGTCTTCGGGTCTTGAAGCATAGGGAAGGGTCAGAGTATGTTTCAACCCATTTCTCACACAAGGTCATGTATTTAACCCAGTCTTTAAATTGAGGAGATGAGCAACCCCCCTCCTACTCCCTCCCCAACACCAACTCTTTGTTTACCTAAAAGAACTGCAGTTGAAAAAAGCCTGTGAAAAGCCTTGGGAAAGTGTTTAACATACCCCAGCAACACAATGCTCGCTGGAGTCCAGTTTGGTTCAGGGATTCTACAGCCTGCAGGGGTTGGGTCCAGAACTCAGCAAAGCTTGAGCAGCTCCATGCAAGATGTAAAATGTCTGCATCCCAAACCCCACATCTTTAACAGCGAGTGTCCTCAGATTGATTATACTTCACTAGAGTCTTCGGGGTAAGATACACTTGTAAGAGGAACTTATAATGCATTAAGCGAAGCCTCCCATTAAGAAACACCTCCCCAGTGTGCTGACAGCAATAACGCCACATCTCATCCGTGATATCTATGCCCAGGTCTTCTGCCCACTGCAATTTAGTGCGGGGTGTTTCTACATCCAGCAGGGCCATGACCGCCGCGTAAAGGCACAAGGCAAGCATAATGGGCTGTGCAGATGATTGAAAAAGTTACAGTATTGGCCATTCTGGGGGCTCCTTAAGGCTTGGAACAACATGGTAATGAGTGCATTATGTGATGGTATCAAGGTGCGTGGGCTCTGCAGCACCCAGATATTCTCCATACTTTTTAAAATCATGGTTTTGGAACAGGTCACCTTTAGTAATAATATGTGTGTTATGGAGATTAGTCATCATGACGAAGGAGCGATCTATGCGGCAAAACATTATTTGTTAAAAAACTATTTCACGGTCAAGTTTAAATACGGACACACCAGAAGAGGAAGCTAATGTGGATTAGCCGACTAATCGTGGTTGACCATTTTCATATGTGCTGCAATACTTTGAACCTTACATGAATTCCAGTTGATTTGCTCATTTTTAAGAATACTCATTGAGAAACTAGTAGTTTTGGTGCTGTGGATGTGTCGGTTTACGGATGCACGCATCTGCTGGTCTTGTGAAAGGGGCGGTGACCGGTCTTCTGCCATACTGTTTCAGAGTACTGCAAGAAATTGCATCGGACGCAAGCCAAGTGGCAGTGGGCTGGTTAGCCTGAAGATGGTTTAGTAGGATTGCTAAGCATGTATGGTTCTTAATATGTATCCCAGTGTGTGGTTTGGATGACAGAGACAAAGGCCTTTAGGTTTCCCCAGGCACTGTTTACCAGATCAAAGATGGAAGAGGTGGAGAAAGCGGATTTATCAGAGCTGTAGGTCAGTGTTTCTTTAGAAGGTTTGAGATGTCCTGCCTCACTTTCGTTACAGGACATGAGAAAGCAGGTAATGGGGTTGTTTGCACTATTTCTACAGGGTAAGTGCTAATATTTGTACGGTTGATTCAGTTACGAGTTTTTCCCCTGTATAATGCGTTTGAAATGTAGTTTGAATTCGCAGTGATGTTCAATTCTTGGGTGTGAGTCCAAGTACCATTAAATATATGAAGTACAGGAAGAATTTGGTCGTTTGTTTCTTTTACGTACCACAAGTAACCGAATTTACAAAGAAAAGGTGGGTTCTGGTGGGAGGTTATGCCTTAGGGTCAGGTGCCAAGATGTATCATTTCATTCCTTACACAGCTTTTTAATCCAATCTGCCGAGTGAGATGAAGGGTCAAGAGCTATGGGCCTCTTTTTAAGTGGTTGTCATTTCAGCAAGAAGATCTGATATGAAGGAACAGTTTCAATGATTAGTGACTGAAAAAAAGGAAAACTGCGCAATTGGGTAGGACAAGTTGAAAAAGAGTGTAGCTGAAAAGATACTAGAGCATTTTGATAGTGGATAGGGTGGGAGTAATAACACACTGCTCGCTGGCTGCAATTAAGTGTTGAATCCAGGTCAAATGGCATGATAAATAATAGGTTCTCTCTTGTTCCTCCAGAGAGAAATGTACCTTCCCACTGATATCATTTTAATAAAGTGTCTTAAAACAATATATCTAAGACTGGATAACTAAGGGACGGTTGGCAATTAACTAACATTTAGAAAGGTTTCTTGATCCTCTAAAGGACTGAGAACATTTTATTTTAAGTGCATGGACGATTTTCCAGTCCTCACATTTATGTTTCTGCTTCCAAGTAGAGACTATGTAGCTTCTATTCTATTTTTTATTTCAGCCTACCTGCCTTTCTGGTCCCCAGTGCAAAGATGAGAGCCACCAGTGTCTGTACTGGGTCAAAGGACATATGCCTAGTTAACTCGTGTGGCATTCCCATGCTTCATTTTAAATCCTATAACACAGATCTTGTAAGAAAAAGGAGCAGTGCACCAGTAAATGAAAATTAGGGACGCATTTTTATCTGTTCTATTTATTTAGGATCGGGAAAGTAAATGAAATTGGGCCCCACACCAGGAATAGGATCAGTTCATTGCTCAGCTTCCTTCAATTCCTCATTGACCGCCACTTCAACACTGAGCCACCTCAACATTTGAACACAGAACTTCTGTATTGTTATAAAGCGGAAGCTGAGAGAAATATATACACACATGCAAAAATGCAGGATGCAACACATGCCCTGCAAATGCAGTGACCACCACGAAATGCCAGGATGCTACAGGCCTCTGCTAAGAGGCGAAAAACAAGAGCAGAGATGAAAAACACTCCAGGAAACAAATACACAGATTACATACTGTATCTTCAGAGATGGCACAACACAAAAAAAACAGCATACTAGTGACAGTTGTAACTAATCTTTCATCATGAGAAAATCCGGAGGTGCATCATGCACTAATTTCAGTAAAAACAAAAACCTCCACTTTGAAAAGTTTTGTTTTTTCATTTGCTTATCAAGGGTTATGGCGAGAGCTCATTTTTAGGTCTCGGCTAGCGAAGGCTGCGCTTGCGCAGTCTCGCTCGCGAGATTTAATGATTTGGAGAAGAGGGGCTTGAACCCACCCCTCTTCTCTCCTCTTCTCCATTGGCTGGCCTCTTGAATGCTGGCCAGCCATTGGAGAAGAGGCTTGTCTCGTAAAACAGGCCCCGTCCTTTTCGGATTCGGGGCGTGTTTTTTCGTTGCATTTCGCTGGGTGTGTTTTTCTCTCCTCCAGCCAATGGCAAGAGGAGAGAAAAAGAAACACGCCCCCGAATCCGAAAACGCCACTGCGTTTCTCCGAGGCATTTCTGCTTTACCTCGGAGAAAGGCGGTGGTGTTAATGGCGTCCTCTCACCCTGCTGTCAGCTCCCGTGTTCGTTCCTTGGAGGATTCAACTCCTGGTTTCCTGATATTCAGCCCCGTTCAACGCGGCATACTTCTCCCGTACTTCTCACCACAGCCGCTCCGAGGGTCAGCAAGGTGCGAGTCTCTCCCCCTGCACTCGCGGCCAACGCGGCATACTTCTCCCGTACTTCTCACCACAGCCGCTCGGAGGGTCAGCAAGGTGCGAGTCTCTCCCCCTGCACTCGCGGCCGGGGCCCGCACCACGTGTGAAGCCGCGAGCTCGAGTTACAGGAGCCGCCGGCACCCGCAGCGTTCAGCTCCGCCAACGCGGCCGGCTGCCTCTCTCCGGGTCACACAGCTCGGCTCTACACTCTCCACTGACACATGGGGTATTCTGAGAGACACGAGTTTGAATCCTGGCAAGACAACTCATCCGTCCACCCTCCCCAGGTCGAGAAACTGAACACTATACAGTAGGGTAATAAATACTAACCTCTTAATTATAAAGCGCAGCTATATGGTGTAAAGCGCTTTAGCAAAACAAAGTATTTCTATAAAGCTAGCTCAGACCTTTATGGCAGGTGCGCCACTTCATGAAAAAAGCCCATCAAAGAAAGGAAGCAGCATTTCAAACAAAAACATTAGCGCAGTCAGTGAGCTCCGTACGGCAGGTGCGAGAATGGGTCTAAAATCACGAGTCGCCCAAAAAAGGGGGGTACAAAACTGACATAAGAGGGCACACGCTTCCAAAACGAGGGTGAAAGTACATTTTAAGGTAGAGCATGTACATGCTAATTGAAAGCGTGCTTCAAACAAACGGCGCTGATAAAGAATTCCACAAAAGAGAGTGCCTAAGAAAGGAAGCCCGTTTTCATTGACCATTTCTCTATGGAAACCATGACAGGCAGGCTAGCTCCCTAATTTGCATTTCAGTCAGTGCCAGGAAAGCCACAGGCTGCCCCAGCAAAAAAAAATGACGGACAGAACTCCGAGTAGCTCAGCTGCCCACGCAGCGCGAGCTCAAGTTAGATGGAACCAAAACATTGCACCACAGGACACTCACTCTCTCCAACAACAATTTCGTTGTTGGCGTGGAGTGAGGATAAACATTTCAAGTTTCTGCTCGCTTACCCCGTCCAGCCGCCGCCTCCGTCACAAGTAGCATCAACTCCTTCCAACCTTCATTATTGTGGGAACATTCTGCCTGTTGGACCCAGCAAACAGTGCACCTGCAGGGGGAGGAGCCAGAGCGAGGCCGAAGGTTTGTCAGGAGCGGGGTCTGGGCCAAAGGTGAGTTCACGTGCAGATCGCGAGGTGCCTCTGAGGGACGGAAGGGATCCCTGGCTGTCCTAGGTCAGCTGTGAGCTGCTCAGCCAGTCCCATCTTGCTACTTGGCATTCTGGTACTTGAAGTCCGGCGGAATAATGCGATAAGCAAAACGGCATGCACCACAAAACAAAGAGAGAAAACAAGCATTTACAATGCAATGGTCTCGGCATTGTTAAAGTTAGAGCTATATGGAGCCAAATAACCATGGCGTTTATTTAAATGTTTTAAAAACAAAAAAATAACAAAAATAATGTCATGAGCAATGCCAATAGCTCTAACTTTAACAATGCCGAGACCATTGCATTGTAAATGCTTGTTATCTCTGCCAAGGATGTTACTCGTCCATTTATTCCTCATTTGTTAGATTTCACATCTGCCAGTTCAGAGTTTAACAAAGTACCATCATACACACACAAAAACCCTATTCACCTCACCTTGTACAAGCTACACCGGTTGCTATGACAACGGATACAGTGGAACGCAGTAATCTCACATTGAAGAACTCCACCCTGGCTTTCTGTGTTGTTGAAACAACAGAACACTAAAACAGTTAATTGCCAAAACAGAGTTGCTTAACGGTAGTTAACCTTGACTATGTCGGCGGCCATGTATATATGCTTATGGTCACTACCAATGCTAACAACTGAACTGCAGATATGATTCCACTTCTCACTATTATCTACAAGATCTTACAACCATTTTTCACTGAGATAAAATATACACTGAAGAAACAATATTTGAAATACTTTTGAAACCTATGGAATTTTACGCATTCTCTGGTGGCACAACTCCAAGTTACTGCAGAATTTAAATTAATGTAGATAGCTTTTACTTAGTGTCACGGCATGGACATACTCTGGTGTTCACTCTATGTAATCTTATTTCAAAAAGTGTTTATAAAAGAATTACTAAAAACTGTGTGCATAACTGCCCGGGCCTTTTTTTACGCAGCGGGTAAGCAAGGACTTAATACTACTGTTAAATGATTTGCACCTTTGTAGCACTGAACCTATCAGTCTGAAGTTCCTTACTAGTGCAGCCGTATGTCTAAGGCGCAGCACACACATTTCATCTTTACCCCTTTATCTTCTAGAATTTCTAATAGAGCTGTGTATCATACTTGTCGGAATCCCAATATAACATGCATTCTAACCAGAGTCTGTTTGATGGTTAAACCTGAGGGGAGGAGTCTAGAAGACTCATTTTGATTCTGTATTTATAGCAGAAACCTGCTTAAAGCAGACTCAGCCTCTGATCTCACCTTCCTCTTGGTTATCTTTTCAAATTAGGCAATGGACCCATGCGATTATTTACAAAAATAAATTTTTAGTCTCCTCATGGACTATCAAGTCACTTTCCTTTACAGAATATTCTCATTCAAAATGTCAATTAATAATCGGGATGGGATAAACCCGCAGAGTACGCAGACGCAGGAGAGGGCACACATAACAAAGTGCACAGGAAGTGCCATAATAAGTATGAGTCTGTCAACGACTGACTCGAATCCCAATGAATGAGTCAAGTCGTGCTGAGTGGATTGGAGCAGAGGTGTGGGGACATGACGGGATGAGTAACCTTAATACAATGTGGACTGTTTCAGGGAGCTGGAATAGGCCGATGGAGAATGTTTAAAACTGTACTCCTGGATTTATAATCATATGAGTTGCAAAAAGACAAAGACTGCACCAAGTTATTGGGTGATCAACACGCTTTATAAATTCTGATTGATTGAAGTTAGTTTGTTTATGGTTTCTTTAATAACCGTTTAAAGGTTACATTTTTTAAATAAGGAAGAAGAAGAAAAAAAAATGCATCAAGATGTATGGCAGACATGTTATCTGTGTTGCCCTTGTTATGGGCACTTGGTTGTATATTGCCTAATAAACAGAAATGTCAAAAAAGTATTTTTAATTTCAATTAATAAAAATGAATCCAATAAAATGGTATTAATTTACATACTCTCTGGCAATGTGAAGAGCGTTACTACGGCAGTACTGGAGTCTATCTCTCTAGTCTAGAAACTAACAATTTTATCTTGCTTTAAGATTTTAATGTCCAGGTGGACAGGGAATCTGACAAGGAAGCCACAGAGTTGCTATTTATTCGGCCTTTGATTTGCTGTAACTTGAACAACGATCAATTCACTTGGCAGACCATATTCTTGCCCATATCTAGTCCTGCAAAGCTTTAGTCAACACTCTATTTGAAAACTGACAAAGATGGGCCACAAAGCGATTTTTTGGCAGTCAAGGAGAGGCCAAATGAGAACCAATGAGTCGTCCAACACTTCTGATCACTCATAGTCTAAAGTGGACCCTCCTAAAATGATCACCTGCTTAGAGCATACTGTGCCTCAGCCTACTGGTAGTATCGACAACTATGTAGATTAGTCTAATAAATGGATCACCAATGTTCTACATGCTGCCCCTCTTGCAACGTCCTTTATTACCCTTCCTAAGAAGTCCTTTGTTTCCCAGTATTCTATTCCATCTTTCCTTGGTATACAACAGACCTGACTCTGGCCAAGAGAAAATGTAAAAAGTTTTTTTTTTAATTATAATTTAAAGAAATAAGATAATATAAAATAAATATGATTATGTTCATGGGCGTCTAGGAACAAAGTCACCAATTGGGTGCATTTTCTTCACTACTGAGAGCCTCTTCCAGACCATAAGCTAAAGGGACACTCAAGGCGGCATTTTGAAAGAGCCTTTTAATTCAAAGGCTTTTGTTAAATCCAACAACATACATTCAATGATCCCCAGCAGTGATTCTAATTCACAAATTAACCTCCTTAATTGTCTAAATCACGGAGGCTTTAATTGTCTGAACTTTGCAACAAATCCACTGCTAATAGTACTCCAAAACATAGCACTGACATCACCCATCATCTGAAACCTCTCTGGCTCAGTCTACCACTTGAACTACAAATTGACATCTTAAATGTCCTTACCTGTGGCCGCTGTTTGTGCTTTGTTCGTTTCCAGCTTCCCCGGGCTCGGTTTGCCGCCACCAAGGTAATCATTTACATTTTATACCAAGAACAGTATTTACAAAGTAGATATATTTTCCTCCATTTTATGAGATAAGGACATCCAGTTTTGTATTTTCCAAAACTACTTCTTGAGTACAGATGTCACGTTTGGATAAGGTATATATTCTGAAGAGAGCCATCCAAACTTCAACACTAATAAATGCAGTATTTCCACCTGGCACATGATCGAGCCTTAAGAAACACCTCCAATATGAGGCATAGGGGAAGAGTTGAGGATTCAATTTGGAATCACTGGGATCTTCCTTATAGAAAGAAAGACACCTGCATCTGAAATTTTCTGCTGCACTCCACTCTGGCTAAAGGAGCCAGCAGGATAACCCCATGTTCAATCATGCCAATAGCCATCATGAGGTCGGAAAGAACTAGTAAGCACTGGTCAACTTCAAGCCAGACAATAAAAGTATAATTTCCTGTTTTTTTCAGTACCAGATCTTTGTTTGAAGCTTGAGTGATATGGGAAAAAATAAAGTTAGTCTGTTGCAGAGTTATGTAGGAGTTTCATTGAGAAAGTATCCTCAGTGTTTTTCCTACAAACAACTGTTTGGTTGCAGCCCGGATCCTGGAAAAGACGGAATTGTCTAAGTTAGGTTTCTTAGAGAGTATCTGATTACAAAGACGGAGTACAAATGTGAAACATCACCAGAGGAAAGTGTTGACTAGGCTAGGATAAGAAGGTCGTCAGATGTAGTTAAGTAGGATCGTTGCCATTCTCTCGTCTTTGTAAATTGAAGCGTTGAGTGATTTCTGATCCAGAGAAGTGAACGTTTTGGACTGGAAAAAGAAAGGGGCTGGTTTGTGCATGCAAGAGATATCAGAATACATAGAGCCATTCTTGTCATGAAAGAATTTTAAAATCCTTGTCCCCAGTTTTGGAGACTGGGCAAGTGATAAACAGGAGGGAGCAGTTTTTCTGACTTTGAAGTCTTCTCCATTCAAGGTGGGGGACGGTCAGTGTTTCTGTGCCATTTAAGGATATTCAAATAAGAAAGTGAATGTGAGGAGCACAATCCTTCACAAGAGCTTGAATTCTTAATGTTATCAACGTGCAATAAGCTACTCTGGCAAGGATGGAGGCAGTTCAAACCGTATGCCAATTCTGTCTGTCTCTTCAAAGAGTCTGAAGAGCTATTTTTGACCCAATCAGGAGTGGTATTTTGTGAGAAATTGTGACAGAGAAAACATACAAGTACAAAATCGTATGGCTAGATGGAGAAGACAAAACTCAGTGGCTGTAAGTGTTCTGAATACACGGCACGGACTGACAGACAGTGGCTAAAGTGCCCAGAACAGGATAGAGAGGTCTCATTTGAAAATAGTTTTGGGAGACCTATTGAGACAGAGGTGCCCTGAACTGACACTCAAATAAGTGCAAAGGGAATTCAGAACAGCAAAGGCTCTGTCTGAAGAATGCACTAACCCTCAACCATGAACATAACTTTCGGCTTGAAGGTAGATGTAAAGAATTCCAGGATCAGGTTAGCTATGGGTAAGTGTGAATTACCTCAAGGAAACAGGAAAAATGTAAGGATGTGTAAATTGAGCCTTGTAAGTTCAGTCCATCAGTTACATCCATGGAGTGCAAACATTTTTAAGTACAAAACTCGAAGGGTGTATGGGGGAAAGACGAAGAAGAAAAAAAAAAGTAACAGGCAAGGAAAAGTATAATAATTCACCACACATTCATCAGCACCTCACTGGCCCTGTGCTCGAACTCACATACTTGCAGTCTACTGCGTGCTGTCAGAATTTTGAAAGCATTCATCTGCTGTGAAACACTCAATTCTAGCATGCTGAAACATCTTATGTAGTGGATGTTCAAATGAGCCTAGAAAACAAACACTTCATTTACTGTTAATGTCCAGTGCTTGAAAGAAATGTCCAGGTGATGTAGAGAAATATAGTTTATCACAAGGATTTGTTGTGATTTGGGAAATCTATGTGACTAGGAAACAATACTTATTAGTGACGGAGGGAACAATAAGCAAGGAGATTATGTCCCCTCGAAACACAGCTTGATGCATCGGTAACCAGGCACAAGGGAAATAGGTTTTAAATTATACAAAATAACAAAAGTTATCCGTTTCATCATTAAACAGATTGGACATTGTGAAAATAAGAGATCATCTCTCAGCAACAGGGACATAATTATTATTACCCAATCAACCAGGGAGGGGTCGCACCAATTACGAGTGTCAGTAAATTTCCCAGCAACCAACTAGCGTGATTTAGAAACAGCCATTTCGATAGGAAGAGGAAAAAACACCAAAATGCAGGTCCCCAAAGGAGTGATGCCCGTAAGAAAAGGTTAGTAAGGTCAAAGTAAATACTTGAATTATACCTTGTTGAAGCATTTTTGTGCTCATGTTCGTCATCTTGAACCGAGTTGTTCATTTCTGCGCCTCCTTTTAAAAACAGGAAGTGATGTAGCAGTGAGGATGTTACGCTTAGCTCATGGATGATGCAAGACAGCCTCCTGTACTATGTAGATAATGAAATCCAGGAAATGACGTGTTTTGGGGTACCTACAGAATATTCCCAGTACTGATATGGCGGTTATTAACAGTTAGTTTCCAGTAAGAAAAAAACCAAGCTCTGATAATCGTTTAAACAAAGTTATGAAAACGTGATTGTGGGCTGCATCATCTCAGGTGGGCTAGAAGTTAAGGAAAGTTAGGGGTGGGAAAATAATTTTAAAATAGGTTGTTAAAATGGTGACTTGCATACAAAGAAATAATTCACTGAATAAATATGTTTAAATTATATCAAAATCGAATTATGGTAGAATGGTACAGGTGGGCTCATTAATATACATATAGTGATCTACTGCTTTATGAAAATCCTAACCATCACCTACAAACAAGGACGACATTGTTCCTTCAACTTCCTATTTTAAGGGTGTGTAGACTTCAACATAGCTGACTAGTGTCTGACCTGGTAAACAAAATACATAAATTTATTTTATTTCTTTATTTTTAAAAAAGCACACAGACATAAAAAGCTTGATGACGAAGCAATATTGTACCATACTGTCTCCTTTATAAAGCCTCTGGAGCCTTCCGAATGACTAGCCGCAGCTATTTTTAGTCAAGTTTTTATAATTACAAATCTGGTATGCAAATAACCACGCCTCAGCAACATGAAACTTGTGAACTTTGCTACAGGCCTCGAGCAGTTTCTTGCTGCTGAATACCATGTCCGACTGTAGAAAAAAACAGTTTGCCTTAAACAGCATGTTATTTCGTCAACTGATAACGGACCGCAGACCAGTCAAGGGACAATACACTTAAATATTCTAGCTTGGGCACTTGGGATATAGTACCAGTAATAAACTGTCTTGCACTCACAAACAATTTAAAATAAAGTACAAAATGTTGAGAAGCAGGGCCTAGGTTCTTGACTCTATCTTCAGTAGTTTAGGAATATCAGACACTAATAGTGATTTGATTTTTGCGTTCGCTTTAAACCAGAAAACAAAGAATAATATTTAGAACGCTATGTTACATGTCAATACATGTAACATAGCGTTCTAAATATTACTAGGCCTGGGCGGTGAACTCCGCTCTGCGTAGGGCAGCAGAGTTTTTTTTCCGCTCGCAAACGGTAAGTTGGCTAGTGTGAGCTGCCACTCGGGTAAAATTTCTACCTGATCTGCAGGAAGTTCAGCACGAACAGCAGTTCGCACTGCACCCTGACACTTGTGGAACTCTGCTGAGTTTTTTTTGTCTCTTCGCGGAGTTCCGCATAGCAAAATTCTTGGAACTATGCCCAAGCCTGATTGGAATGGGACACAACCTGCCAATAGTATGGACATGCAGTGCCAACTACTAAATCGCTCTTTTTTTTTTTTAACGCAGAAACCAATGCATGTGGTTTTAAAAGCATGGAAATCCTGTCACATGCGAAGTATGACATTCACTTGCTGTGCAAAACTATCACCAACAACCTGGTGCACACCAACCAACATTTTACATTAGTGTTCATTTACGAACATAGGTCAAGGAAAAAAACTAAACATTCCACTATTTTCTACGATTTACTTTACTACTGTGTGTACAAATCTCAATTATTCGATCTTAACTTACTAAAAAAGTAACAAATGGTTGGCACTGTACCTTTCCACAAAGCCCTTGGGATGTTTTCCGTACCTGACAATGTTTTTAGGAACTCCGAGGATGTCAATATAATTACTTGTGCAGTGAGGTTTTGCATGCTTATTAATGTATTGATATTACAACTAAACTCCACATGCTGGGACTTAGGCACTGAGCCATAGTGATAGTGTTCACGATCACCACCACCTAGTAGATCAAAGGAGCAGAATTTGGTCAGGAGGTTATCAGATCATTGCACTTCACAATGTATTAGACAATGTCAAATGTAAAAAGTCTATAAACCTTAGAGATAGACCTCATCGCTTTCAATATTCCTAGTATATTCTTGAGAGCTCAAATGTTTGTTAGTGGGTGGGCACACAGTCAACAAGCAATATGTGGTACCATATAAAGAATGGTTAAGAGGGTCAAGTACAAAAAAGGGCTTTCATTCTATTAGCAAAAATGGTGCCTTTGTATGTGTGTATATTAAATTCAAACTTTAAAAAAGCAGGGGACACTCAGACATGGCTAAGGATTTAATGAAGTACTGTTCCACCTCTTCAATTTCGTTCAGCACTTTAAGGCATGGCATAAAGCGCTACACAAATTATCATAACATTAAGTGCTGGTCCTCTACGGGGTGCTTCTGCTTTATGGAGGGAGCTGGATATATAAAGTGAATCCAAACAAAAGTTCTATGCTGCATGTGGCCGAGTCAGCTCCATTTGGGAAATTAACTGCGAGAAGACTATGGCAAAGGATTGTCCATGGTTAATGTATTCAACTTCTATTCACAGAACTCAACTGCTGAAAACTCTACCCCATGCCAAGGGACAGGACCCATCACAATATCATTTACTTCATAACGTTTGACAGAAGGTTTGCTGTGACGAGTTTTTGACAATCTAAAAGAGGGCAACTCCAATATTCACTTCCTGAGGATTGCTAAACGAATATTTTAACCTTTTTTTATTATTATTTTTAGAAAAGCTTGTAAATCCCATTAGTATGCTTATCATTTTTTTCTTAATCAATACCCTTTAAATATTTATGTTATTGTTGTGCTCTTTCTCGGTCTCCTGGTTTGAAACAATGCATGTGCTGGTAAGTACCTATGTAATTTAATGCATCTGCTGCGAATATTTGAGTGCTAACTGCACCAAATAGACTGGAAATCTAACACAGGTGAACGTGTCATCTTTCTGAGATTGATAAAAGGAATCTGCTGCGAGCTGGGCAACAGTAACAAAGCCATGAGTCGTTGGCTTCACATTTCATATAAACAAGTATCATTTCCAAGTTACTCAGCAGTTTAATGTAGATGTGTCACCTTTTCTCTGACTTTTATGATGTGTTATTGTCTTGTGGGACCAAAACTGAGGCGTTATCACAGCGACCTTATTGAAACATTAGACAGAACTATTACTTATGTATCCCCGCTACTGGAACGGCATGGTGAGCAAAAAAACTATGGATTCAGGCCCAGATCTCTGTACTGGGGTGAATGTATGACATTGTTTTGCATTCTGTCCATCAAATGTTGTTTTTGCATTTGTCACCCCAAGTGGGAAGAGTATACCCAGACGTGGGTCCCGTGCTCTCCATGCCACTGGAATCAAGCTATCCTGGCTGAAGAGGGGTGAAACCCCGAAACAGGTCCTGGGATGCTTGTTTCCAGTCCAGGGAGGACCTAGCTTGGCAGTTCGGGCTGGACTGTTCCCATGAGGCACAGGGTCAGGACTGATTTGCATATGGCTGGGTTCAAACTGGAACGGCATGGTGAGCAAAAAAACGATGGATTTAGGCCCAGATCTCTGTACTGGGGTGAATGTATGACATTGTTCTGCATTCTGTCCATCAACTGTTTTTGCATTGGTCTCCCCGCTCCATTTACCCATTTTAATATTTGCCTTTGTGCTATGGCATTTGATGGCTCCTTGCATCTAGTAGTCTGTTATTAAACACAAATCTTAGTGTTGGAACTATCAAGTCATCTACTGCCCATCTTACCATATTCACCCGAGCAGGATGAATGCCTTAGGCAACCCTGCTGAAACTCAAACTGGCAAACTGTCGTTTATTTACATCTGAAAAAAGCTCTGTAGCTACTAAACAATAACATCGATTTCCTGTGGTTCATATGGTGTTACCGTTTTTCCCAGATTTCTGTATTAAGCATATTTTAAAACACATCTTCAAAATCCTGCCTCTACATAAGACACAGATCTTAAATACCATTCCAGCATCGACCTGCTCCTTCTCTTGGACTGCATTCAA
This sequence comes from Triturus cristatus, assembly GCF_964204655.1. Lineage (NCBI taxonomy): Eukaryota > Metazoa > Chordata > Amphibia > Caudata > Salamandridae > Triturus > Triturus cristatus. The sequence continues at coordinate 997,346,053 of NC_140593.1, read as the reverse complement.
TTGGCCAATTCTCGAATGACACCATTATATGTACATCAAAAGCAATGTTTATCAGATTACTTACTGGTCGGTAGTGTGATGCCACATCAAATGTTTTATTACAGCTGAAGACGATCAAGTCAAATGCAAACATCTTTAGGCCATCCCAAGTATGAGCTCTGAAGATCCCTGTGCCAGGCTAGGGTTTCATAAACTGTACATAATTTCTTTTACACCATGTTCAAATATTTTACCTTGTACTTTAGTCGAGCTTAGAGGGTGCTATATAAGCACGCCTGACTTTCTCTTTTTTTGCACCACACCTTTCTACAACAAAATTTAATGACTGAAATTGTTCGCCCCAACCAAAAAAGCACATCCCATCTTGAACAGGTCTGATATTTAGGTGGGGGAAAGAGTTGCCACAAAATTAGAGAAGTACTGGGGAAACTCAGAAAGTGTGTGGCGCAGAGTGTGTGTGTAACATGTAATTTCAGTGATATGAAGCGTACTTTCCGAAGTCGTAGTGACTTGGAATTTCTAAAAGAGATAAAGTAATTTCATTAAACTACTGTGTCATTCGATTGTGTGCTTTGGTGACTGTATGTTTACTTCAAAACAAATAAGATCACTTAACATAACGTTTATTTGTAAAGCGCACCTTAGCACTGAACAACAGATGTTTATTGTTACCCAACTCAATGGTACTCATTTTATCGACCTCAGAAAGGATGAGAGGCTGAGTGGACCCGCCAGGATTTCAACCTGTGACCATGAGGTCGAACAACAGGCCCCTGCAGTGGATGCATTAGTCCACTAAGCCACCAGACCCGGCTTACTCATCTATAACTGAAAATGTTCATGTATGTTAGACAACACCAATATGTGGACGTAGTCCTCTTTAGCGTTGGGACATCCAGGCTGGACTGGATGTAATGTGCATTTCCAAGGGAGACAGGAAGGGTGGGGGGCCAGTTTTGTGTAGAGTGCTGCAAAAATAATCCCCTCCATGCCACCCTTCCAGCCTCCTGGGGAAACTATGTTTTGAAATGTGTTACAAGTTTCAAAAGCACCCACTGCAGAGTTCCTTGTATATCCAGTAGTTTTTAGGCAACAATAAAAATGTGTCAAGATAACTGTGGTCATTAATATTGCTGCTGGAGAGAAATCAGTTTTGTCTAGTGGCAGTTTTGACTCATCTAATGCAATGCAGATGTATAATATGCCTGCTGTATTCAGTGGGTTACTGCTTTTGTCACAGAGATAATTTTGCTACTTGCAGTTTATAAGTTACAATTGTAATACAGCACAGTGAATTAGGAACTGCCATTAAAGAGCTGCATGAAAACTGCATTTTACAGGTTAGAAAACATTTTTTTTCCCAATCTTTAATTATCCTAATGTTGCTAAGGTTTCTAAAAGGGGTTTGTTTGGGTTCAAATAAAGTCTAATTAGTAAAGTAAACCCCAACCACTGTGGTATGTTTTAAATCCTCAGTTTGTGCTTCTCTAGGCCAAACACTCTTAGAAAATGCCTACTAGTATGGATGACACGTGATTCCTACAGCTTTTAGTTCCCCTTTGTCTTTTGTGATATTTTCTATACACTGATGTACACACACGATTCATTGAATGTGTGATTTAAACTGCTCTGACACTCTACCCTGGAATGAGAGGTGATGAAACAAATGAAATATATGTGAGAGAGGGGCTAGGGATAGATGTGGGGCACTGTTGGGAGGGTGATAGTGTCACAGTCGTAGGGGCCCTTCAATGATTCCCTCACTATAAGCCATCAGAGCTGAAGCCGGCACTGGCCCTCCCTCAGCTAGAAGACCCCTACCTGAAAATTAGCGTGAGGTGACCTAGTCTTCCAGCTCAGACCTCAGAAACTCTGGGGGTAATAAATGCCCATCGTCAAGATCTAAATTTCCTTTTCAAATTTTCCAGTGTTAATCACCTAACAATTTGGTAATTGAGGAATATATGAATTGTTAATCACAGTAATACAAGTTGTGGTGCGATTATAGGATGCCAAGATTGACAAACTTTGTCTTTCCTTGTTAATACATCAATACAGAAATTACTTTTCGACATGCCTACAGTGTTTTTTGTACAATGATAGCGTGCCTCACTGAAAGAGAGCTTTAACTGCATGTTGACATTTTATATGCAGACTTTCTAATTGGACCTATAACCCACACGTGTAAAACAAGCATCGGCATAGCCAATAGGTCTCGCCTTTTGGACCTTATAATTGTTTAGTTATCCAGCACAATATCCTTGGTGGAACAACATCAACTGTTGCATGGCTAAACATTTATAAGGTCCCAAAAGCGAGACCTATTGGCTATGCCAATGCTTTTTTTTTTTTTTACAAGTGTATAGAGCACGAACTCGACCCGAAGGTACTGGAGCGCTTTACACCAGTTACGTTGCACAAGAACACATTCTTTTTTTAAAAAAATCCAGAGCCAAGATAAGAGAGGCTCTGTTCATTAAAACTTTTGTATTGACTATGTCTCTATTAGTACCCGCTGCAGAGGCCTAGCAGTTTAGAAAGCCTGTCAAGTTTACGTAAAAGATCCACAGTATAATGACGAAGCCAACACGTTTGGTGGAACCGGGCTGACGTCATTCGCTGCAGTAGAGTCTTTTCCGTTGCTTTTGTTTGGTTGTTTAAAGCGAGGCTGGGACGGGCATGTCAGAGTTTACTTTGAGCCCTGGGCCCGTATAACGTGTTCTAAAATTAGTAACTATTAAATGCCGAAAATTGTAATACTTTTTTGATATGCGTCACTACTTGTGTCTGATCCGATACAGCGCTCCATGAGTGCAAGTCATCATCGCGCCCCTTAGATCATCAAATAATGAACCTCTCTGCACTGGGAGATATTAGCTGGGCCACAGTTCTAAATTGTGCCCTGCAAACGTCCTATAGGATTAAAAGTGCACACTCGAGTTCAAGATTCTAAAGTCAGAAGTCACCTGTTCAAGCCATGTGCCATGTTAATTTTGTGGTAGTTCCAAACAAATATGATTGACTGAAACTAAATCAGTCATGTCTGAACACACTACTGTGGCATGTCTAGTTGATTGTATGACGTCCATTACACGACACACTTAAAATTTAGTTTATTAATAAAAACCATAAACGTACACCATACAATCAATCACAATATCATGTCCATAGAAAGGTAATAACAAACACAAACTTTAGGACACATAAAATCAAGTGCACAGTGACCCGGTTGGGGAGCCTAGAACAGCACCATACTGAAATCGTTCTATAAAGCGCCTAATGCAAGGAGCCACGAAGGATGATTGACGCACGGGTGTAAGCAAATATAGAATCAATATAGCCATAGCATCAGAAGAGAAGCACATTTTTAAAACGTCACATAATGACTCCAAACGAATATTTTACAAGCTCCTATAGGTTTTATCCTTCACAGTAGCAGCTAGTTTTAAAAAGCCAAAAATATATCATACTGTAAAGTGCGACGAGCCACAAAACTTGATATAGGGACAGGCATCAGCATATATAAATCTGTGGGACAATAACAACCTGTGGCAAGCGCAGCGCACTGGGCTCACCAGGTTCGAGAGATTCTATAATGGCATATACACCGCACGCAAGATTGAACAAATCTCATGCGGCTGCCTCCCCCCAAGTGTGAAGTGCAACAGTGTCCCCGCCTGACTCTGCTCTACTTGTGTCAGACGAAATAGTGCTCTGTCGGGTGAACTCTGTCGGGTGGATACTCATTTCCATAACACTGCCATTACGATCTGATACGTTAAGGATACCCGAGATGCCAGTATCAGGAATGATTCCTTTTTATTTACAAAAAAAACACTTAACACCCAAGTATAGTTGAATAGATTGTCGAAATACATATTATTTCAGGCTTCGGAGCAGGAACATCATTAAGCACTTAAAAGTGCATTACCAATAGAAAGATACAATGTTTGTGTGTTAAAGTGACGTCTACTTTGAAAAACATCTCGCCTGGGTACGAGGTAATCTACTTTGGCTAGTGGTTCAGCTTGTCTTCCGATTCAAATAAAGCCATCTATCTGGCTAGCACAGCAAGCAAATGTGTTTTAAAACTGCAGAGAAAATAACAAAGTAAAATTAAACGAACTAAAAATGTAAGGCCGAAGGGGATTCCCACAAGTTAACTTGTCAGGAGCGGGGGAAATGACACCGCCTGGAGTATCTACAAGCATTCGGTAAGTCACACCTTTAAGCAAGCTACAACAAGAAAATGAATCACCACCCCACACTGGTCAAACAATACCGTATCAGCATTAGCCAGAAAAGACTGGATCGCCTAAAGAGGAGTTCATTTGAAAAGACAATGCTCGGAAAGCATTCATCACAGAGTCAAAATTACCTGAACCAAGCCCCGTTTATATCACTGAACTATTCAGATCCGAAGTAGTCCCGTTACTCGCATAAGCAAAGCTATCTACGCAGATACCAACCAGCTTATGCAGGCACAACAGAACAGAGCACGCCAATTACAAATACTTTTATACAGCTGGAACTCTGCCAAACAAATGAAGCTGTTCGCTGCTTTGGAGGTTAAAACCCCTTAACCGAATGGAATACAAGCATGCAACAAACAAGCGCTGGTCACATGGGAGTGGGGCGTGCGTGCGCACGCACGCTTCACTTTTTAAGCACTGCACTTGTGCTTCTGGCGCTCCGCCGCTCGCTCCTGCACAGTGGATGCCGCCACAAGCACGAGTGTAGTGCTTGAAAAGTGAAGACCGATGGCTAAAGGCCCTCCTAGAGCAGTGGATGTGCGCTGCCTAGGTGAGACCTAAAAAATACAAAATTATTATGGCTGGGTATCCTGGTGCACTGCAAGGTCATCGATAATATCAATTAAATCCTCAAACCACTTCAAAGATATCTATCAGTGCATCTCTCTCCCAGGGCACGTTTCCCGATCGCCTAAAGACAGGGCAGGTTACCCCAATCTAAAAAAACCAAATGCTGACTTTTCTGACCTCAACAATTTTAGTCCTATTACTAACACTATGACACTCGCAAAACTACTAGAGAAATGCGTACACTTGAAACTCTGCAACCACATCGAACAGTATCAGCTTCTTGACCATTGCCAATCTGGCTTCAGAACAGGTCATAGCACTGAAACAGCTCTGACGCACATTGTAGATGACGTCTTGGGACTACTCAATCAGAACAAACCCCGTCTGCTTATACTCCTTGATCTCTCCTCTGCGTTTGATATGGCCCAACATGATAGACCTTTTGGAGAAAAGGATGGGTTTATCTGGTCCCGTCTCAAGTTTGTTTTCCTCTTTCCTTCATAATAGAGCTCAATGAGTCAAAGTCAATCAAACCCTGTCGGACATTACTTCGGTCTCAATTGGAGAACCTCAAGGATCCAAACACTCACCTACGCTATTCAACTTGTTCATGGAACCGCTCACTGAAATTCTTCCACACTCAAATATACAGTAACACATGTATGCGGATGACACATAATTACAATTGAAATTTTCCTCGCCTGAAGATATCAAAACTCTTAATTGCGCCCTACTGAAAACCCAACAATGGTTAACCCGCAATCACCTTGTGCTCAACACCCTCAAGGTGGAATTTCTCATTATCATCCCTTACAATCTCTTCTCCCATAGATGAATGGCTTAAACTTACATTACGGCGTTCAACTGCGCCCTACATGTTGTTGATTCTACTAGATTTTTACACATTTCGTTGGACAAATACCTGAATTTGCAAGCTCACATTAGTGCAACTACCAGAGGAACCAATTACTATTTGAACACTCTAAGGGTAATCAAAACCTTTTTACCCCCAGATGACTTTCAGCTAGCAATCCAATCCATAGTCATCTTCCCCTTAGACTATGGGAGTGCCACTCTTGCAGGATTACCAAAGCCATGCTGGCGCCATTATGGGTGAACTCGAAACTCTGTTACTGAGTTCATCATGGGATCCAGTAAACGCAACCACATTACACCTGACCTGAAACATTTCAAGTGGCTCCCGTTTGAAGCTAGAATTCAGTTTAAGATAGCCTGCATGATCCATAAAGAATCTTCATCACAACACTCCTGTCTACCAGGAAAAAAACGTGTTCTATCGGGTGGGAGTCACTCCCTGAGAAGCACTAACTCTCTATTGTTGAAACCACAGACGTTCAACAACAAGAAAACGTATAAATCGCTCCTTTTCTGGTCTTGCCCCTAGAATATGGACTGCAATTCCTCTTGAAACTAGATCTAATCTTTCGACTACCTCCTTAAAAAAAGAATTAAAGAGGCTGTTGCTGAATTAATACCTTCAGCATTAGTCCTTTCACCAAGTCGGACTATCTTTCCTATATACATTTCTGTATCCAGAGTATTCTAAGTCGTATGTTTTCACTGTATTTATTTTGGTTTTTATCTGTTCTTTTTAGTGTTTGCTGTTACAACTACCTGCTATTTGTACAACATACTGCAAAATGTGTTTTTTGTCTGGTTTTTGCCTGTATTTCTGTGTTTAAAATGTTTTGCTATTTGTACAGCGCTCTACTACCCGGACGGTTTATGTTCACACTACATAAAAGTCCTTAAATAAATAAACATTTACTATGCTTTAAAATCTAATACAATTGAATATATAATGAAAAATGTGTTGTGGATGGCACCATTTTTCTCAGATTTTCTTAGGGAAAGAACCCCTTCAAACCCCCCTTGTAGTGGTTAGGCTCGCTCGCTACGCATTATACGGGGACTGGTCTGACAAACTTTGCCAGGGCTACTTTGGTTTCCCAGTCCGGCCATGGCAACATCCGGGTGACTTTAAAGAATTGTTTAGTTCGGGAGTAAATTCCAAGATTCAAATATACATATATGTTTTTCAAGGTGGAGAGGTTTCGATATAACAAAGATGACGGTGTGGGCATCATTACTTGAACTAAGAAGTACATTGTAAAATAGGATCTTTCTGATCGTGTGTTTAGTTTCACGTTCCAAACCTTTACAAGCAGTGGTTTCATATTTTAAGAAGTAGGATAACATTATACACTTCAGTCATCTTGAAGATGTACTTTTCAGTGTCGAGGCAACTCGTTTGGGGGATATCTATTGACAATAATGAGTCCTACACTGCGGCCGCAGCTCTACTCACCCACCATATCAACCCCAGCGTGCGCAGCTCTACTCACTTTATCACCACCAGCACATCACTTTCCTCGTCAACTGGTGCCCGGTCACGTACAGACCAAGGTTCCTTTAAGCATCAGCGAACCCTCCGCAGCTCATACTACACAACACAACCGACGGTCACTTTTGTCTGAGGACCAACCCTCTTCCGCTATTCTGAACAGGCATTTCCGGCTTGGCTTGATTACAAGAATAGATTCTGCAAAGTCCCCCGGGGGCACGAAGACTCTTAATAGTTCACTTGATATGACAGAGGTATCCTCTTCAAAGTCCTTCAAGGAGAACTGAAAAACTGATAGGTGCGCTCGAGCTACGCGATAGATGTATGACGCTCGCCTCCTTGGGGGCATGTAAACACATACCAGCCAATCAGCATTTTACATTGAGTACATAGTTTCCAAAGACGTCACCTTAATGAGGAACTCGACGGTTCCTGCACACTAGACCGCGCAACTCTGTTTCAAAGTCAGGCGTCAACCTTGTTAGGAGTATTTGTAAACCCCTGACTATATAGCTGTTTAAATGCTTAGGCCTAACCGAAAGAGGAGCAGCGTCCCCGAATCAATATCGCAGGACTCTCTTCACAAGCGAGTATGGGACATGAGAGAAGCAACCATAAGATGTAGATTTGGGGTAATAAGAGGAATCTTTGTAGATTGTAGACTAAATTGAATACACAGTATTTCTGATTAAAATGATAGTGTTAGATATATATAAGATTCCTAGATAACGCACCACCCACATTTCGAACACGACGAGCAGTCCATAGTGTGCTATATTATTATAGACACATCAACAGTTTAATGTATCCTGCCCCATTTTAGCTTTCTCGCAGATTACATTGGGATATCCAACGCTGCTTTCCAATGTTTTTTTCTTTTCTTCAATGTTCCCACAGCTGCTGGATGCCTCTGGTAAAAGTCCCAGGAAGATCCAAAATACACAAGCCAAATATAGGTATTTCTTCGACGCATGCGCAGTTGATGAAGTAGCGCGAAGCTACAGCAGGCGTACAAGTCTGTCCCTCCCTGCCCACAGTTCCGGAACACCGGCCGCGGCCCAGCTATCTTTAGGTCTGTGTCATCCACGAACACACCCTGGTGGGAGCAGCGGTGGTCAGCGCAGGGTGCCGGGACACAGAGATGGCTTCCACCGGGGTGCTCCCCTTCATCAGAGGCGTTGACCTGAGCGGTAACGACTTTAAGGTGAGAAGAGCAACTAACTGCCTCGCCTTGTTAACCCTACCGGCATGTTGTGTTTGGGGTGCAGGAAATGTACGGAGGGTGAGCCCCGAACTATTTCCTGGCTTGCATTGCAGGACATTTGTCAAAGACGTAGTAGTCTACTTTTGTAATGTTCATAATACGGATATGTAAATGTGCCCCGTGTCACTCTCTGAGTTGTTAATATTTTTTTTGTTTATTATGAGGTGGTATTTGTAGTTTTGTAATACATGCACTGTTGGGTTGTTTACGCTTAACACGGGTCATCATGAAATCTATTTTAAATATTACATTGATTCTGTTAGTTGGTCACGATTTTCATCGGATGAAATTCTACTAAACAACCCGCGTTAATGGTTTCTGAAACTGAGGGCACAAATGGGCTTTGCTTTCTTGGCGTCATTGAGTCACCTGGTTCCATTCTGCGTTGTAAGCGTGCTCCGTGGTGTTTACGTTGGCAGTGTTTAGCTATGAATGACCCCCTTCCCAATATATGTTTACGGACATTTTGGCTCAAGTCCGTGGTAAGGACCCTCACTTTCTTAAAATATGTATTTCTTTGGTGTCAGTCTTCCTGCTGACTGCTCAGCCTCAGTAGCAGGTGTTCGACAGGTTACCTCTTGGGAATGATTGTCAGTAATGTGGTCGTCAATTGGATTGTTTAGGGCGTATATAACGCACAACTTTTAGACTTCACTCTTCCTGTTTGTAAATCAGATTTTCTTGGCACTCAGGGGTAGACTCTTTATACTATCCCGAAGGTGTAGCATTCCAATTTAGAGTGTTAATTAATATCTCTCTCTGTATGTGGAACGCGAATAGATTGTCGTCCAACCCATTCACTCCCCCTCATTGTAACTATCTACACGTGATATTAAACCTGCCTCAGGTGGGGTTTCCTAAATAGTTGACTGTTTGCAACTAAACAGGGCAGCTATCAGTATTCCAGTCACAGGCTTCTAGCCAAGATAGCTTAGTTGTCAACTAGTAGCAACATGGGACCCTAGATATCAGCACAGTTGGGGTGTTACTTGTTTCTCAGATCTGTGGGATGTTTGCGGCACTAGACCACAGCTGCTGTGTGTGTGATAGGGAGTGGCTCTATCTTTTTTTGTTTTAATTTTTTCCCCGGATTAAGTCCACATGTCAGTGACTCGCTTTGCAGATATGGGTGTTGAAACCCCCACCCAAACAGTGCATCCCATGCAACTGTTGCTTTCAGTGGCAGTCAGAATTAGGAGGTATAGTGGTTTGGGAAGGCTGGAAGTAGAGTTGAAGCTCCTGAGCTGCACATTAGTGATGCGACCAGTTGTGGTTGCATCACTGATATCCCGGGTGTCCTCTGACGGTTAGGCACAGAGTTTCACTTGAGGTTGATGCAGCCAGTCGACTCTGCTGTTGGAACAGGCAAGTACGAGCACATTAGGCAATCTACAATAAAAACAGGCTAGAGTCTTCTTAAGCTTTTCCATTTATTTCCTTGGCCCTAGAACGTTTTCTCAGGGACTTCGAGAGAGGTGAGAATGTCTGCTCCACGGCTTTGCATTTTGTCAAGTTTGGGCAGTTTCCGCAGCACTCCAGTCTTGGTATGGACTTTTTGCACAACAGAGCAGCAGGTCCTCACAACAAGAAAAGACAACTGGGCCTCAAGGCTCTGGTTGTTGACTTCTAGTGAAGCACAACAACTAGGGGCTTCTCCATAATTCTAGAACCTATATCTGGTTCATCAGAGATAGAAAATACAGGGTTCTGGTCCTAGTTCCATCTTTGGGTATGGATGCTCATGTCTTTGCAAAGGCCGTAGGTGAACTAAATTGGTGGTTTCAGACACCAGCTTATATTTAGATATCAGTTGACCACAAACCTACCTGCTGGACCATACTCCGATATTTGCATAAACCCCACCAAATTTAAGTGCTTATTTGTATCCTTGTTCTTTATGAAAATGATTTATCTCATGATATTAGTAAAAGTTGGAGTCTCAAAATCTATGGCAAGGTAAAGCATCCCATAATCATCGCTCTAGGTGACTGATTCTCTTTTCATAGACCTAAGCCAATCCAAGACCAGTGTTCGGGCTGCAGCTCTTATATCAGAGCCTAACAGGTATGGGGGATAGGAGCAGACTATATCATTTGTCAAGGCATTTACAGTTTTGGCAGTCATCCCTTGTTCACTACGTACAAAGGGGAATCTAAAGTTTGCCAATTCCAGGTGTCTCTTCTTATAAGCCACAGATTGATTTTATAGAACTCACTCAGGCTGGAATGACATTTTTTTGCTTTTGAATTTCTTTATTGGCATTTTACATAAAGTAACAAACATGTCAACAACAGCACCAGTTGCTACAGTCTTATCCTTAACAATCCACTAGCATCCCATAAGAATCACTTTTTAGGAATGCCATAGTACATCAACATCTGCATTGAATAAAGACAAGTGTAATGCGCATTTTATCATAATACAACAGGAAACATAATAGTTGCCCATAAACTTCACTATACCCAATAGTACCACTGAAATCAAGGTTCGCTGAGGTCTATTTATAACAATGACCCGCCTGAGTACCATGCGCCTCACAGTACAATAGATCACCCACCACGAATGCCGCAATCACCTATCTATGAATCCCCAGGTGACCCCGGAGACCCCTCCCCAGCACCTTGACGTGTGCGTGTGATGCAGCGCGGAGTGCAAAATCCCTCCCTACTGCCACGGACTAAAAGATCTCACACACGCACACTATCCATACATTCGCTGGTGGGGCCCATAACACCAACACACACTCGCCATTAGTCCGTGCAAGAGGCGATTATCCTTCCAAGCGCTGAATTATGAGGGAGGAAGATACCACTTTACCCTAATGAGCAGCAAACCTACAAACCTTTCTTATACTCATTAGGCCCTAGATTTCACATTTGGTATTTCCCTCATAACCGGGACGGATCTGTTAGTTGTAGTTTAAGTGAAATTCTAATACTCTAATTTACCTTTTCATTAACACATTTCAATGAATAAACAACCCAACTCATTTCTGTAGATGTTCAAATCCAAATTTATATTAATATTGCAGATTAAATCATTCATTTAATCAAGTTGCCATTCATATTTACCTATTCTGGCTAAAGACGTCCTCTATGTCAAAATTTTGCAGTCTCGCAAATCTATGCCCATCAATTTTAGCAGATTCAGTTCATCAGGAGTTTGGGCATTAATTCAGTCCGTCAAAGATTCAGGCTAACAGCTATCCTGCAGTGTCACTGTCCTCTCCGTCAGCATATCATCAGGAATCGAAGGAGCGTCATCGAATCGATCTCATCACCTTTCTTATTCTAGCATAATTTATAGTAAAATCAATGTTAAAATGTATCAAAGTTTGGGCATCCGAGTTCGCTGATTGGACGATCAGGGATCATCCTTTTGTTTTCTCACGAAAGTGTCTTTTGGGTTATGACCCTTGTCAGTTCCGGTTCACACAACAGTCTTTGTTCGGAATACTTGGACGACATCCCAGACTGTCCTTGAAAGGTACATGTTCATCTGGGGTCAGGTCCAGGCCACTGTGTATCTGTTGTCAGCGCAGGCGCTCTTCACCCAAGCCTTGTTCAGCGTTGGCAGTCGGGTTAGGCACCAAAGTCAGCCATCTTTCGGCAGGCCAAAATGGTCAACTTAAGCAAAGAAACACAAAAACGTAATTGATACATAGAAATGACTAATTAAATGTTATTCCCTCGCTAATACCCATATGTGTGTGTATTTATCTAGCCAAAAGCAACACCCAATGCGGTTTATACTTAATAAAGCACGAATCACAATTACATCACCAAAGCGACATATATCATGCAATGTTCTAATTATCTATCATTAGTATGCGTACAAAATTTAGTTTACGTAATTAGGCCATGCAGATGCAAATCACACGTGTATTTCGGTCATTAATAAGGTTGATTAGTTATTTCCACATCACTCCAAACCATTAGTACGATTACAATTAATTAATCTAATTAATAAATGGACATGCAAAATGGGGTGGGCATACAAAATTTTGCATAACCCGCTCCAGCAATCACCCCTTTGGTGATTTTATCACCACGCCACCCAAAATTTTGTTCTGTCTTTACGGAATCTTTAAAATGTTTTCTTGCTCTTAATCATAATTCAGTTTCACCCATTTCTTCTCTTTTTGCAGTTTTATACATCAGTTCCCTACACCTCCTCGGGGGGTCTTCCGCATAAATCTGTCCCTCTCTCTCTGTACCTGTCCCTTGTTCACTTAGATTTGTTATTTCAGGTGGAATTTCTCTCAATCTCTCATCTGGTACTTCCTTTTCACGAATTTCTTTTGTTGCGTCTTCAGTACTCTTTCCTCTTTTCTTCCTGTGTTCCTTCTTGGAACCCTGCGCTTCTTGTTCGTTTCCAGAATTGCTAGATTCGGAAATCTGCAATCTTCTTCTCCGAGCGATACTTCTGGGGACTAAATCTGATCTTTGTTCTGTTTCCCCCCTTTCAGAGTTTCCTTGTGTCTTTGACCCTTCGTCATCTGATTCAGTGCTTGATTCTGATTCATCAATGTATTCTTTTCCTGTGCTGTCCACCGGATTTGGAATTCTCAATGTATGACTGGCATGGATCCAGTTTTCCAGTCCAGCACACTTCACAGCTGTGGTCGTGGTCAAAATGACTTGTCGTGGTTTTCCCCACCTTGGAACCAGACAATTTCTTCTTCTGTGGACTTTTATCCTTACCCAATCACCTAGGCTCAGATCATGGGCTTGCTTCTTTTCAAGTGTGGTGGCATCTGGTCCAGCCTGATGAAACACAGAATTAACTGCATCAGCCAGGCCTTTACAGTATTCCAACACCATGTCATCAGAAATTGTCATCAGCTTGTTGACTGGTATAAACACGTCTCATTACACGTCCCATGATTATTTCATGAGGACTTAATCCTGTAGTTCTGTCTAGAATTGACCTTATTGTCATTAGTACTAGAGGCAAGACATCAAGCCATTTCATACCTGTAGCCAAGCACATTTTCCCTATTCTATTTTTGATAGTACCATTCATCTGTTCGACCACACCAGAAGCCTCTGGTCGGTAGGCACAATGTAGTTTTTGTTGTACATTCAATGCTTTACAAATTAATCCTACAATCTCATTGTGAAAATGTCCTCCTCGGTCTGACTCAATTGTCACTGGGAACCCGAACCTGGGAATGAATTCTCTCAGTAGTAGCTTGGCTACTGTTAACCCATCATTTCTTCTTGTTGGGAATGCTTCCACCCACCTGGAGAATAGGCAGACCACTACCAAAACATACCTCAGTCTGTTACAGGGAGGCATCTCAATGAAATCTACTTGCATCCTGGTGAAAGGCCCTCCTTCTCGACCTATTGTTCCCAGACTCACTACTGTATTTCTTACAGGATTGTACTGCTGACATATTAAGCATCTCTGACAAAGACTTTCTGCCACAAGTCTGAATTTTGCATTGTACCAGGTCTGCTTAAATGACCTGATCATGGCATCTCTCCCAATATGTCCCTGGCCATGATACATCCGTGCCATGGTAGACATCATGCTATCAGGTATAACTGGTCTTCCATCTCGATTGACCCACACATGATCCTTTTCCCTTGGGGCACATCCTGCTTTTACCCACTGTCTCATTTCCTCATCTCCTGCCTCATCCTGCAATTGTTTTACCTCTTCCCAAGTTCCCACAATGTTGGTGAACATCAATGAGCAAGAAGACATTTATCTTTCCTTAGCCCGATTGCCCGAATTCTGATTTCGTGCACAATACTGTGCCATGTCATTGGCATACCTGTTCCCATTGGCAATATAATCACCACCTTGACTATGTGCAGCACATTTTACAACAGCCAACTGTTTAGGCAGCTGTATCGCCTCAAGCAACTTTCCAACCACTTCTGCATTCTTAATGGGAGTTCCACTCGAGGTCAGGAAACCTCTTTGTAGCCATAGTTGGCCGAAGTCGTGGACAACCCCAAAGCCATACTGGATGTCAGTTATCACAGTCACTCTCACAGTCTTCCATGCTCTAGTCAAGGCCACAAGTTCAGCTACCTGGGCTGATTTCACTCCTTTCAAATATGATGCTTCAATTACTGCTGCGACTGTGCATACTGCATACGCTGCACTTAGCACTCCGTCATCCGTTCTCAAACATGACCCATCAACGAACATTACAAAATCACTTTCTGGCAAAGGTATATCTTTTATGTCTGGTCGTGGTTTGGTACAAAAATCAAGTACATCCAAACAATCATGATCAACTTCATCTCTTACCTCCACAATCTCAGCATCAGGCAACAATGTTGCGGGATTCACATTCACACATCTCGCAAGACTCACATTAGTTGCGCCCAATATGACCGTTTCATACTTAGTCAGCCGACTGTGTGTCATACTGAGTACGACTCCTTGGCAACAGAATTGCTACATCATGGGGTACAAACACTTTTAATGGATATCCCATCACAATTCCTTCACTCTGCTCCAGACTTCGACATGTTGCAGCCACCGGTTTCAAACATCCAGGTAAACCTACAGCTACTGGATCTAGCATTGATGAAAAATATGCAATTGGTCTTCTCATTTTTCCATGTTTCTGGGTCAACACAGAAAGTGCACATCCATTTCTCTCACTGCAATACAACTCGAATTCTTTTTCATAGTCAGGCATGCCTAATGCAGATGCTTCACACAAACCATCTCTCAATTGTCTAAATGCTGCCAATTCTTCTCTATTTAATTTAAGGGGATCTTTTACATCACTTCTCGTCAATCGCACCAAAGGCTTTGCGATCAAGGAAAAGTTCCCTATCCACTGACGACAGTATCCAACCATTCCCAAAAACATTCTCACTTCTCTTTGAGTCACGGGAGCCCTCATTCCTTTTATTATTCTGATTCTGTCTATGGGTATTTTCCTTAGTCCTTTCTCTATGTTGTGTCCCAGATACTGCACTTCCTTCTTGCAAAACTGTAGTTTCGCTGGTGACACTTTAAGTCCTCCATCTGCCAAATGATTCAGCAAGGCTATTGTATCTGTCTCACAGGCTTCACGTGTTTTTGACGCCACCAAAAGGTCGTCAATATACTATACCAAAACAGAACTTTCAGGCATTTCTAGACTCTCCAAAGATCTCTTTAACAACTGATTGAATATTGAGGGGCTCTCTGTATACCCCTGTGGGATTCGGCACCATGCCAAAATACGCTCACCAAAACGAAATGCAAAAATTTGCTGACTGTCATGGTGCAATGGGATGTAAAAGAAAGCATGACACAGATCAATTACTGTCTACCATTCTGCATCATTTTTTTTTTAAAACAAACTTTATTGCAGTTTTATTTCGACATGACAGTGAGCACAACAATAACTAATGCGAGATAGGCCGTGCCTGAATACGCCACATTCGCTAGAGTTCCTGTCAAGGCCTCCCAAACAACTACTGTTGCATCGATGACCCTCCACCCCCCACAACATAAGACAGGGTCGTTCCTTAAGCCCCCAATGCTGAGATCTCACCCTGCACATACAGTATCTAAGGCACCTGGAAGGAGCATCTCTCCCCTTATCCCTATTCCCCCCCCTTGGTCCTTCAAACCCGCACATCGTCAGCAGCGTCTGGTTAGGCACGGCCTATGGCCCCTTCCGGAGGATCCAGTTCAAAAGTGTCCTACAAGGCCTCGCTGTATGCCTCCGCAATATATAACAAGTGAACAAAACACCCTCTGCCCACCCCGAATCCCTCCAATTCCCCCCCCCCCCGCCCCCCCCACCACTGTCAGACATGCCGCTCCATTCGTTATCTTTCAGTATTGACGAGCCCCGCCGATTGGACCACTGGTAGCACGTTGTCAGGGGACGAACTAATGAAAGTTACCACTCAATACCTGCCACTCTCCAGCCCTGCCACCCGCTCAGGAAGGGCCGACCAGCCATGCCTGTGTACTAGTGTTGCTGTGAGAGAGATTAGTCAGCGTCAGCTGCTGGTGTCTTAAGCAGGTCCACCAACGCCGCCCATGCTCTGGCTGCAGTCAGCATTTTGTCATTATCTGCTCTTCGAGCCATTTGAAGTCTGAGAGTCCCCTCGCAGTCAGCCCACTTTGTAAATTCTCGCAGCCATCGCGCAACATTAGGCGCCGTGGCCGCTTTCCAATGACTGGTGATTTCTCGCTTAGCCAGGACTAGTCCCAAGTCAATAAATTTACTAGTCACCTTGTTGCGGGCAGTGTGGGGAAACCAGTGAAGTAAGCAAAAAACCCGGGGTCTGATCAATGCTCCTATCCGTTATGTCACCTAGCTTAGCCGTCCCCTCCTCCCAATGCTCATGTAACAATGGGCACTCCCAAAACATATGCAAAAACGTGGCATTTTCTAATTGGCAGCGGGGACCGGCAGTGCGGGAACCGAAAAATTCTTTGATTTTGTGCGGGGTGAGGTACGCCCTATGGAAGACATAAAATTGTATCAGCTGAAATCTCGCATTTCTAGAGCATTTCCACGCCCGCTCCATCAGATCCTCCCACGGTCTCTCCTCAATAGGCATCCCAAGGTCCACCTCCCATTTGGTCCATAGCCTTTCCAATGGGGACCTAAGCTCCTGAGTAAGACGCCTGTATAGGCAGTTTACCGCTTTAATCGTCCCCGCTGCATATACCACATATTGACAGGGGAGAGAGGTCGGGGGCACCTCCATTCCCCTCTTCCAGTGCTTCCGTATAGCTGCTGTCACAGCAGCATGTAAAAGAAAGTCCTGGCGGGGTAGTTCGAACCGCTCCAAGAGGTCCTGGTAAGGCAAGAGCACGCCATCCTCATAGAGGTCCCCAATAGTGGAGACCCCCATTTCCTCCCAACTTCGCAGCCGCTGCCAATCCCCCCCCCCCCCCCCCCCCCCATGTGGCAGAACCTCGCAGACCCTCAGCGGGATCTCCGGGGCGTACGGAGGACCCATCTTGGCCCTTCTGCTCGCCTGATTCCAGCACTGTTGCATCACCCACAGCTCCCCCGGAGTCTCCCGCTCCCGCTCCCGCAGGGGAAGCTGGAGAAGCATCCGAGAAAGCTGGCGCAGGTCCGGGCCCAAGCCCCCAGGGTCCCCCCCCCCCCCCCCCCCGGCGCAGGCTCCCTGGCCATCCATTTAGTAATATGTAAACAAAGAGAGAGCGAGGAAAAAGGTAACTTGTCCTCTTCCCCAACACGAAGTGTAAATAAACAAAATGGACACGTTCTATGACAAGCTATCAGCGGTCAAACGCTTTTTGCCGCTACCTTTGATGAAAAAGAAAAGGAGAGTGAACAACTGTTGTAAAAAAAACCCTCACCCACCTACCTAGTAGCTGGCATGCTTCTTCATCGGGGCCCAGCTGGATTACCTAATGCAATCCAGCTGTGCTACAACGCCTGAGTTACAGCGGAGCAGGTTGTTTGGTGAAAAGAAAGTGACGTGCTATGTGAAGTGTGATTATGAGTTAAAATTGTCTCTAGGAATGCCCTTTTGAAAAATTTTAATGGAAGGGTCCTAGGACATGAGTAAAAATAGATTCGGGATCTCTGAAGGGGTATGGTATATACCCTGGTATCCCTGATAGATTTGGGTCTACTAGTTTCAGCCTCTTGATTAGTTCTTAAGGCTTTCTTCAGGACCAAAATTAGTGCGTGGCCTAAAAATAATGGGGGCCACGTGAAGTGCAAATATCAGCACACACCCTAAAGTGTGCTGTGAGTGTAGTGGATTGTGGTTTTACTCACAAAACCTCTGGTCGGAGTACCTGTAAATAAAAAGATTAGTAAATGCAAGTACACAGTTGTTTTGTCATGCATCTGAATTATTAATGCATGCTCCTATTTGTTTGTAGATGGTGGCATCATGCATGTGACAGGGTGGGCATGCATGATGACTGTCCACTAGAAACCTTGCGTGGCTACAATGTGCCCCTGTGGAGCTAAAAATGAGCAGGGAATCCATAGGTACACAGGGGTTAGTGATAATGGCGCAGAAAATGGGCACATTGTCCTCATATAGTTTAAAGCCTATGGGTATTGTTAGGTGGTATATTACATTTACCTTCTAAATGCAATAACGTGTATCTAGTTGTGGCGCATAGTAGCAATCACATAAACCATAAAAACAGACTTCAGACAGACAACAAAAAGACTAACAATGGCGGTCTCACATTAGCTCTGAGTGCGTTATGCCTCTGAAATCCGATCGGTCTGCAATGTCCCATGCTGACCCTATCGAAATGAAGAGGTAATGAAAATATCTGGATAGAAGAGTTACGAGGAGAAACTCCATATGTGCAGCACCCGTATGGCTACTCGGATGTTAGTACTCGCATTTGCCAGGGGAGAAAGGTCGTGATCACCTACGCAGCCGATCGGATCCGCTTGTTACGCCCTGTTCTGTTAACTGAGCTGACACTAAGTAGGAAGCGGAAGTGCTTACGAGATCACGTGTGAGACTGCCCTGGACCTCTAGAACGTAAATGTTCGTTGAGGTGGGGCATGCGCAATGGTACTTTAAAGCGACGCATGCGCAGTGGTACAGTGGGGATTGGGATATCTAGAGCGATTTGTTTACATTCACAAAAACGTGAGAACAATCACGTATGGTGCTAGTGTCAAGCTTTTGCGCGCTAATGCTCAGAAGGAAGGCGCATGCGTGTGGAAGTATTTGTGTGTTTCAATATCCTGATCTCAATAAAGTTAAATCGGATGTCTTGCCAAAGACTGGTTACCCAAAGCGCAACAATATGTCTATGCAAACTTTAGTGGGGGCAGATGTAATACACAAGTATCAACGTGTGAACTCGGATAGGTGTATAGATCCTCTTAAGGGGGCAAATATCATAAAGTGATCTCAGGTGTAGTGAACACTTAATATGTGTATGATATTGACGGGTTACATGTGCTGGATAACATATATATATATATATATATATATATATATATATATATATATATATCTGACAGTCTCAATATCATGATACCGAATAGATTGTATATTTATAGTCCATACTGAGTGATACTTGTATAGGCTATGTGGGGTCTTGAAAATGTATCAAGATCTACATGTTGTGTCAATGTGTTTAAATCCCACAAAGGGGTAAGAGTATGAAATGTAGTTACAGACGTTGTATACTGTTCCAAGGCACATTATCATTAAGCCCTGATATGTGGGTGGATAGTCTGTACACCCAACGTTGTTCTTTTTCAAACAGCTGTTCCTGTATATTTCCTGAGTTTGAATCAAGTTGTTCAATTATTACCCAGGACATATCGTTGGTGGTGTGTCCCTTAGTGAGGTAATGGTCTGTCAGTTTCGTGGTATTCCGTTTGCAGTGGATGTTGCTGCGATGTTCACATATTCTGGTTTTAATTTTTCTGCTGGTCATGCCAACATAGCGTAGTTTACAAGGACATGTAATTAGATAAATTACATTTGCAATGTTACAGTTTGTATGTCTTTTGATAGTCCAGATGTTGCCTTCTTCTAAGTGTAGGGTTTTTGTTGTCTGTGTGAGATGACAAATGCTACAATTCCCACATGGAAAATGGCCAGTCACTTCTGGTAGACCCCATGCATTACGTACAGTGCTGGGGGTGATCACAGTTTTTTTGGGGCGAGTAGATATGAGACTATCTCTGAGATTTTGTGATCTTTTATAGGAGAACAATGGTTTTTCCCATTGGAGCTTTCCTGAAGTCACGATTTTCCAATTGGTCTGAATCAATCTGGCAACTTTATTCGAAATAGAGTTATAAGTAGTGACACAGGTGAGTGGTATGGTTGTAGTCGTGTTGATTTTGGGTCCTAGTAGACTGTCCCGGTTCTGATTTCTTGCTCTTTTCTGTGCTTTTTGGATGTTTTTTTTGGATATCCACGATTCCTCAGTTTTTCTGTCAGTTGTTCTGATTGAGATTTGAATTCCTTTATTTCACTGCAATTGCGGCGTAATCTCAGATATTGACCATAGGGTAAGTTGTCCCTCAATGGTCTCGGATGAAAACTTTGGAAATGTAGAAAAGAGTTCTTTGCTGTTGGTTTAAAATGTGTTTTTGTCGTGAGGACCCCATTCCGTGCTTCTATTTCTAGGTCCAGAAAGGTGATGCTTTCACGGCTTGTAGTGTGTGTGAATCGTAGGTTAGGATCCAGTGTGTTGATCCAGTTTAGAAATTCAGTAAGTCTTTGTTCCTCATTTGTCCATATCAGAAAGACGTCATTAATATATCTCTTGTAGAATGTGATGTCTTTGATGTATGGTGATTGTGGGTTCATGATGTGTAGACCTTCAAAATTAGACACATACAGCCCGGCTACGCTCGGTGCGAATGTGCTGCCCATCGAAGTACCGTATTGTTGTAAAAAGAGGGTGCCTTCGTATTAAAAAAAGTTATCTTTTAGAGCTAATTCTGCACATTCCATGATGAAGGATTTAGGTGTTTTATAGTTCCAGGTTGTTTTGTCTAGTGATGTACGGATAACCTCCAGTGTGTCATCTTGGGGCAGGCTAGTATATAGGCTTTCTATATCCATACTCACTAAGATCGATGTTAAAGGACTGAACTGAAGATTGTTAATCTGGCTGAGTAGGTCTTTTGTGTCTTTCAGGTATGCAGGAGTGGATTGAACCAGTGGTTGTAAGTAAAAATCGCAAAAACGAGACAGAGGTTCAAGAAGTGAACCTATTCCGGATACAATTGGTCTGCCTGGTGGTGGTATTTTGTTTTTGTGAATCTTGGGGATTGTGTAGAAATAGGGTATTGAAGTGCCTCCAGAGGTCAGGAAGGATGCTTCATGTTTACTAATGTGGCCATTTGCTTCTGCCTCATGTACCAGAATGTTTATTTTAGTTTTTAGTTGATCACTGGGGTCTTGTTCCAGTACTTTGTAGTTCTTAGGGTCATCAAGAAGGCGCATGCATTCCATATGATAAGCATTTTGGTTTTGAATAACTATTCCTCCTCCTTCTTTATCCGCCGGTTTTATAATGATGTCTTTGTTGTTTTTCAGACTTTTGATGGCGGTGAATTGTTTTGCACTGGTATTGTTGAAAATCTGTTCCTCTTGGGTGTTTTCTATACCTTTGTAGATTGCTTGCTCAAAGGCGATGAGCTCTGCTGGTGTTGTGTGGGGAGGTGGGATAAATGTAGATTTTAATTTGAGGGTGGTATTGCCCTTTTCCTCATTTTGCGTTTCTTTAGGTGATTGATTCTCAAAAAAGGCTTTCAGTTTTAGTTTGCGAAAAAATTCTGATAACTCAGTGGAGTTTGAATTTATCAAGCCTTGCTGTTGGTGAAAAGCCTAATCCTCTGTTCAGTACTTCTTCGTCATCATTTGTGAGAGTGTGGTCCGAAAGGTTTGTTATTAAGGTCTGCTTGCACTTGTTCCTGGTTGTGGTTCCTTCGTCCTGCTGTGTGTATTGGCACTCGGGTTCTCGTTGTCTTCCCAGTGTACTTGACCTTTTCGTGGTCGTCTCCCACGACCTCTCTGGCCTGATCCTAAAAAAGGAAACCGTTGGTGTTGATTGCCAAATTGAGGTGGTGGTTGTTGGAAATGTGGATTCCAACCATAGAACATAGGTGCAGTCATAGGGGGGAAAGGCCCTTGGTAGTTCGGTTGTCCTCCTGAGTATGTGTTGGGCCATGGTTGTGGCCAGTATGTATTTCTTCCTCTCCCTCTGCCTCGTTGTCTATTTTTGTAATTGCCTTTTGTTTGATCCGTAACTTTCAGTGCTTGATCCGTTATTGATCGAGGAGCCATTGTCCGATGATATGGATTGAGTTGATCTAGTCGGTGCTTTATAGTCTCCATCTGAATACGGATAAGTTTTCACAAATGAGAATTTCTTTAGGTCTTTTTGAAATTAATGGATTTTAGACTGAGTAAGTTCCTCTTTATAGTCAGCTATCTCCTTATTTACCTCATCTAGGGCCTCATGTAGGAAGCCAAATACCGGTCGGTAACGGCCGAAATTCAGTAAATATCCCGTTACCGACCGGTATTTAGGCATTTGCGATGTAGGTGGCTGATTTTCTGGATTCGGTATTTACCGATTCGGAAATTAAGAAATCGGTAAAATACCGATTCGGTAAAGACCGAATCCAGAAATGCTATGTAGGGGGCACTCAAGTGAGTGCATCATTGGTGTCTGGATTCGTTATTTACCACCAACTACTAGTTGATGGTAAATGACGAATACCTTTCAAAAAGCATTTTTGTGCTATTTGAAAAGTGCAATGTGGCAGACATACATGCCCTTAGGGCATGTATGTGCGCCACATGTGCACACATGCACGAATCAGGGGTGCAACATGGTGTCAATGTGACACCCTGCCACCCATGATCATGCCTTCCCTATTACCGATTCGGTATTTACCGAATCGGTAATGGTAACTGGCTTCCCATTCATTCCTATGGGCCTCCAGGCCCATAGGAATGAATGGGAAGGGATGCATTATTACCGATTCGGTAAATACCGATTCTTAAATACCGATAGTTACCGAATCGGTAATAATTGCCGATTGGTTACTTACATTACATTTACCGATTCATAAATACCGAATCGGTAAAATTCGGTATTTAAGAATCGGTAAATATAATTTACCTACATATGGCCCCTAGTATTTTTGTATATGAGGTTAACGTGGTCTTGAAATGCTGTTCTGTAGCTTGGATGTCAATCAGGATGGCATCCGAAAGTCTTTTGGCTGTTTGGATTATTAGAATGATCCAGTCTCTGGTGCAGTGCCATGCAATCTGGGCCCAGTCTCTGCGGAAAGCTGCGTCATCCAAGAAAAGGAGAGTGAACAACTGTTGTAAAAACAGTTTTTTACAACAGTTGTTCACTCCTTTTCTTTTTCTTTTTCATCAAAGGTAGCGGCAAAAAGCGTTTGACCGCTGATACCTTGTCATAGAACTTGTCCATTTTGTTTATTTACACTTCGTGTTGGGTAAGAGGACAAGTTACCTTTTTCCTCGCTCTCTCTTTGTTTACATATAATATGACAGCGTACAGCTGTGAGAGCCAAAAAAAACCGTCTGTATCTAGCACTTTTCTAGTTCCTTTCTAGTATTTTCTTGTGATCCACCTAAAACACTCCTCCAACAACAACTGGGACAAAATGGCTGAAAATGCAGGACTCACTTTCACGGATGAGGATGTCAGTAATATTCTAGCAGCATCACCACTGTTGACAGACTTCAACGTGGCTCAAACTATCTCACAAAGTGCGGATTGGGAAAATCTGTCTGAGAAAAAAAGAACAATATTACATGGTGTAATATTAACAGAATATCTACGATCCAACACAGCTCCTAAGGGACTAATAGTAACAAATGCGCCACGCATATTCTTGGATGACGTAGCTTTCCACAGAGACTGGGCCCAGATTGCATGGCACTGCACCAGAGACTGGATCATTCTAATAATCCAAACAGCCAAAAGACTTTCGGATGCCATCCTGATTGACATCCAAGCTACAGAACAGCATTATATAAAAAAAGACTAGATGAGGTAAACAAGGAGATAGCTGACTATAAAGAGGAACTTACTCAGTCTAAAATCCATCAATTTAAAAAAGACCTAAAGAAATTCTAATTTGTGAAAACTTATCCGTATTCAGATGCAGACTATAAAGCACCGACTAGATCAACCCAATCCATATCATCGGACGATGGCTCCTCGATCAATAGCGGATCAAGCACTGAAAGTTACGGATCAAACAAAGGCAATTCCAAAAATAGACAACGAGGCAGAGGGAGAGGAAGAAATACATACTGGCCACAACCATGGCCCAACACATACTCAGGAGGACAACCGAACTACCAAGGGCCTTTCCCCCCTATGACTGCACCTATGTTCTATGGTTGGAATCCACATTTCCAACAACCACCACCTCAATTTGGCAATCAACACCAACGGTTTCCTTTTTTAGGATCAGGCCAGAGAGGTCGTGGGAGACGACCACGAAAAGGTCAAGTACACTGGGAAGACAACGAGAACCCGAGTGCCAATACACACAGCAGGACGAAGGAACCACAACCAGGAACAAGTGCAAGCAGACCTTAATAACAAACCTTTCGGACCACACTCTCACAAATGATGACGAAGAAGTACTGAACAGAGGATTAGGCTTTTCACCAACAGCAAGGCTTGATAAATTCAAACTCCACTGAGTTATCAGAATTTTTTCGCAAACTAAAACTGAAAGCCTTTTTTGAGAATCAATCACCTAAAGAAACGCAAAATGAGGAAAAGGGCAATACCACCCTCAAATTAAAATCTACATTTATCCCACCTCCCCACACAACACCAGCAGAGCTCATCGCCTTTGAGCAAGCAATCTACAAAGGTATAGAAAACACCCAAGAGGAACAGATTTTCAACAATACCAGTGCAAAACAATTCACCGCCATCAAAAATCTGAAAAACAACAAAGACATCATTATAAAACTGGCGGCTAAAGGAGGAGGAATAGTTATTCAAAACCAAAATGCTTATCATATGGAATGCGTGCGCCTTCTTGATGACCCTAAGAACTATAAAGTACTGGAACAAGACCCCAGTGATCAACTAAAATAAACATTCTGGTACATGAGGCAGAAGCAAATGGCCACATTAGTAAACATGAAGCATCCTTCCTGACCTCTGGAGGCACTTCAATACCCTATTTCTACACAATCCCCAAGATTCACAAAAACAAAATACCACCACCACAGTCCAATTGTATCCGGAATAGGTTCACTTCTTGAACCTCTGTCTCGTTTTTGCAATTTTTACTTACAACCAGTGGTTCAATCCACTCCTGCATACCTGAAAGACACACAAGACCTACTCAGCCAGATTAACAATCTTCAGTTCAGTCCTTTAACATCGATCTTAGTGAGTATGCATATAGAAAGCCTATATACTAGCCTGCCCCAAGATGACACACTGGAGGTTATCCGTACATCACTAGACAAAACAACCTGGAACTATAAAACACCTAAATCCTTCATCAGGGAATGTGCAGAATTAGCTCTAAAAGATAACTTTTTGAATATGAAGGCACCCTCTTTTTACAACAATACGATACTTCGATGGGCAGCACATTCGCCCTGAGCGTAGCCGGGCTGTATGTGTCTAATTTTGAAGGTCTACACATCCGGAACCCACAATCACCATACAACAAAGACATCACATTCTACAAGAGATATATTGATGACGTCTTTCTGATATGGACAAATGAGGAACAAAGACTTAGTGAATTTCTAAACTGGATCCTAACCTACGATTCACACACACTACAAGCCGTGAAAGCATCCCCTTCCTGGACCTAGAAATAGAAGCACGGAATGGGGTCCTCACGACAAACACATTTTAAACCAACAGCAAAGAACTCTCTTCTACATTTCCAAAGTTTTCATCCGAGACCATTGAGGGACAACTTACCCTATGGTCAATATCTGAGATTACGCCGCAATTGCAGTGAAATAAAGGAATTCAAATCTCAATCAGAACAACTGACAGAAAAACTGAGGAATCGTGGATATCCAAAAAAACATCCAAAAAGCACAGAAAAGAGCAAGAAATCAGAACCGGGACAGTCTACTAGAACCCAAAATCAACACGACTACAACCATACCACTCACCTGTGTCACTACTTATAACTCTATTTCGAATAAAGTTGCCAGATTGATTCAGACCAATTGGAAAATCGTGACTTCAGGAAAGCTCCAATGGGAAAAACCATTGTTCTCCTATAACAGATCACAAAATCTCAGCGATGGTCTCATATCTACTGGCCCCAAAAAAACTGTGATCACCCCCAGCACTGTACGTAATGCATGGGGTCTACCAGAAGTGACTGGCCATTTTCCATGTGGGAATTGTAGCATTTGTCATCTCACACAGACAACAAAAATCCTACACTTAGAAGAAGGCAAAATCTGGACTATCAAAAGACATACAAACTGTAACACTGCAAATGTAATTTATCTAATTACATGTCCTTGTAAACTACGCTATGTTGGCATGACCAGCAGAAAAATTAAAACCAGAATATGTGAACATCGCAGCAACATCCGCTGCAAACGGAATACCACGAAACTGACAGACCATTACCTCACTAAGGGACACACCACCAACGATATGTCCTGGGTAATAATTGAACAACTTGATTCAAACTCAGGAAATATACAGGAACAGCTGTTTGAAAAAGAACAACGTTGGGTGTACAGACTATCCACCCACATATCAGGGCTTAATGATAATGTGCCTTGGAACAGTATACAACGTCTGTAACTACATTTCATACTCTTACCCCTTTGTGGGATTTAAACACATTGACACAACATGTAGATCTTGATACATTTTCAAGACCCCACATAGCCTATACAAGTATCACTCAGTATGGACTATGAATATCCAATCTATTCGGTATCATGATATTGAGACTGTCAGAGATAGAGATATATATATATATATATAGATAGATAGATAGATAGATAGATAGAGATATATATATATATATATCTATGTTATATCCAGCACATGTAACCCGTCCATATCATACACATATTAAGTGTTCACTTCACCTGAGATCACTTTATGATATTTGCCCCCTTAAGAGGATCTATACACCTATCCGAGTTCACACGTTGATACTTGTGTATTACATCTGCCCCCACTAAAGTTTGCATAGACATATTGTTGCGCTTTGGGTAACCAGTCTTTGGCAAGACATCCGATTTAACTTTATTGAGATCAGGATATTGAAACACACAAATACTTCCACACGCATGCGCCTTCCTTCTGAGCATTAGCGCGCAAAAGCTTGACACTAGCACCATATGTGATTGTTTTCACGTTTTTGTGAATGTAAACAAATCGCTCTAGATATCCCAATCCCCACTGTACCACTGCGCATGCGCCGCTTTAAAGTACCATTGCGCATGCCCCACCTCAACGAACATTTACGTTCTAGAGGTCCAGGGCAGTCTCACACGTGATCTCGTAAGCACTTCCGCTTCCTACTTAGTGTCAGCTCAGTTAACAGAACAGGGCGTAACAAGCGGATCCGATCGGCTGCGTAGGTGATCACGACCTTTCTCCCCTGGCAAATGTGAGTATTAACATCCGAGTAGCCATACGGGTGCTGCACATATGGAGTTTCTCCTTGTAACTCTTCGATCCAGATATTTTCATTACCTCTTCATTTCGATAGGGTCAGCATGGGACATTGCAGACCGATCGGATTTCAGAGGCATAACGCACTCAGCTTATGTGAGACCGCCATTGTTAGTCTTTTTGTTGTCTGTCTGAAGTCTGTTTTTATGGTTTATGTGATTGTCACTGAATAAGAACTACGCGCCACGACTAGATACACGTTGTTGCATCTAAAAGTAGTTTGTCTGAAGTCTGTCTTTATGGTTTATGTGATTGCTACTATGCGCCACAACTAGATACACGTTATTGCATTTAGAAGGTAAATGTAATATACCACCTAACAATACCCATAGGCGATAATCTATATGAGGACAATGTGCCCATTTTCTGCGCCATTATCACTAACCCCTGTGTACTTATGGATTCCCTGCTCCTTTTTAGCTCCACAGGGGCACATTGTAGCCACGCAAGGTTTCTAGTGGACAGTCATCATGCATGCCCACCCTGTCACATGCATGATGCCACCATCTACAAACAAATAGGAGCATGCATTAACCCCTTCAGTGCCCATGACGAGATAGTCTCGTCATGGAGCGCGGTTGCGCTGTGCCCATGACGAGACTATCTCGTCATGAACCCCGCCCGCTAATGAAACGCCCGGCACAGGGCGTGGAAAGGGCGGGGCACTGAAGAGGTTAATAATTCAGATGCATGACAAAACAACTGTGTACTTGCATTTACTAATCTTTTTATTTACAGGTACTCCGACCAGAGGTTTTGTGAGTAAAACCACAATCCACTACACTCACAGCACACTTTAGGGTGTGTGCTGATATTTGCACTTCAAGTGGCCCCCATTATTTTTAGGCCACGCACTAATTTTGGTCCTGAAGAAAGCCTTAAGAACGAATCAAGAGGCTGAAACTAGTAGACCCAAATCTATCCGGGATACCAGGGTATATACCATACCCCTTCAGAGATCCCGAATCTATTTTTACTCATGTCCTAGGACCCTTCCATTAAAATTTTTCGAAAGGGCATTCCTAGAGACAATTTTAACTCATAATCACACTTCACATAGCACGTCACTTTCTTTTCACCAAACAACCTGCTCCGCTGTAACTCAGGCGTTGTAGCACAGCTGGATTGCATTAGGTAATCCAGCTGGGCCCCGATGATGAAGCATGCCAGCTACTAGGTTGGTGGGTGAGGGTTTTTTTACAACAGTTGTTCACTCTCCTTTTTCTTTTTCATCAAAGGTAGCGGCAAAAAGCGTTTGACCGCTGATACCTTGTCATAGAACTTGTACATCCATTTAGTAAACCATTGAAATTGGGCAGCATGGTAATAGCCCTCAAAGTCGGGGACTGCAAATCCCGCCTCACGCCTGGGGCGCTGCATGGTACAAAGCGCCACTCTGCGCCTCCCAGATCCCCATAAAAACCCAGAGGTCATAGTATTGAGCTGGGTGAAATATTTTCGCGGTAACCACAGGGGAAGGGAGCCAAAATAATATAAAAGACGCGGTAGGGTGACCATCTTTAACAACGCCACCCTCCCTGCCACTGAGAGGGGAAGGATCCCCCAGAATTCAAAGTTGCTCCTAGTGGTTCGCAACGCCCTTCCGATATTCCCTTCTAGTAGGTCAGAGGCTTCATGATAGATCCGGGCTCCCAGGTAAGTCAGGCAGCTGCCTTCCCACCTCACATCTGGTACACCTGGAGGTGCCCCCCTACCGCCCCGGATAGGGAAAAGGCAGGTCTTATTCCAGTTAACCTTGAGGCCTGCCACCCGGCCCAGTCTGCCCAACAATTCTCGGGCCCCCTGCAGCTCCTCACCAGCATTTGCGAGGAACATTAGGAGATTGTCCGCGTACAGAGCGATGAGATGAACCTGGCCCCCCCCCCCGTCCAATCCCCGGAAAGATCGTCCCAATCGGGCATGCACCGCCAGGGTCTCCATTGCCAGCGCAAACAGGAGGGGAGACAGTGGACATCCCTGCCTCGTCCCCCTGCCCACATTGCAGGCCTCTGAAATCGCCCCCCCGTGCCAACCCTGGCAGTCGAGAGGTGGTATAATAGCCTCGTCCAATCCACAAATCTCTCGCCCAGGCCGAAGGCCCGAAGAACTCGGAACAAATACGGCCACTCCAAGCTATCGAATGCCTTCTCCATGTCAATCGATAAAATACACGTCTCTTCCCCGAAGTGCACCGAGTTGTGTAGCAATTGACATAGGCGGCGAACATTCATGGCCGTGTTCCGGGACGGAATAAACCCGGCCTGATCCGGATGGACCAGTGTGGACATATGGGTCAGAAGACGACCGGCCAGGATACTGCTCAAAATCTTGTAATCCAGATTAAGCATTGCGAGGGGGCGATAAGCGGCGCGATCCCACTCTGGTTTGTCCGGCTTGAGAAGTGGTACAATTATTGCCTCTCTGGTTGTGCGAGGCAGGTAGCCCTCCGGCCTCGACCTGTTGTAGAGAGCTAATAAGCAGGGGGCCAACTGGTCTACAAATGCGGCATAAAACTCTATAGGGAGCCCGTCCGTGCCGGGGGTTTTATTCCTGGCCTTCCGCTTTATTGCTCCCCTCATCTCCCCCAGTTCCACGTCATGACCCAGTTTCTCTGCGTCTCCCGCCTCAACCTGAGGGAGTTCAATATCCAGGAAATCATCCTCCTCCAACACCCGGGGGTTTAATTGACTTTGATAGATGGCGGTATAAAATTCTAGAAACTGGCCATTAATAGCCTGCTGCTCATAGTGCACTGCCCCATCTCCATCCCGCAGCTCCAGGATTGGAGTTCCCCTGCGCGCTGGGTTGGCTAGCCACGCCAATAGGGTCCCAGATTTGTCTCTCTCAGCGTGCGCCCGCACCGCGTACGCCCTATAATCAAAACATCGCAGGCGTTCCAAGTGGGTCGCCAGACCTTCCTTGGCCGCCATAAGCCCCTCCTGTCCCTCCACCCATTCAGGCCTCTCCCTTTCCGCATCACAGAGTTGTTGTTCTGCCCTCTGAACCTCCTGCAACAGGGTTTTGCGGACCCCGACCGCTTCTCCTATACAACGACCTCTTATCACTACTTTAAAAGCATCCCACTCATTATGAATGCTAGCGGTCGTGTTAGTGTTGGTCTGGAAGTACTCCTCGATGGCAGTGCCTATTGTAGTGCAGAAGACCTGGTCTTCCAACGTCTCAAGCCTAAGGCGCCAACTGGGAATAGCGGACCGAGCTCGCAGCCAATTCAGGGATACCAGTAGGGGATTATGATCTGATATCGTCCTGGCTAAATATTCACTCAGGGTGAAGCCGCCATGCACATCTGGGGAACAGAGGATGGAGTCAAACCTAACAGGCAGCTCATGTAGAGCCGAGAAAAAAGAATAGTCCCGCTCCCCTGGGTGATGCGCTCTCCAAGTGTCTATCAGACCCCAGTGCCACTGCCAGGAACGACGAGCTTCTGCTATTCTATGCGTGGAGGCGTCAGGGAGGGGAGGATGAGACCGAGCCAGGGTCACATCAGTGACACAATTAAAATCCCCCCCCCCCAACAGCACGGAACCAGTCAGGACCCGCGCCAGCTTCTGAGACAGCTGTGTAAAGAAGGCCGGCTGATCTACATTAGGAGCGTATATACTTGCCAGAGTGATATCCCGGCCATCCAGACGCCCCATTACTACCACAAAGCGCCCCTCAGGGTCAATGATCTGTCGTACACATTGGAAGGGAATCCCCGCTCGCACCCACACCAATGTCCCTCGCGCAAAGGCTGAGTACGTAGTGTGGAATACCTGACCCCTCCATCGGCGCTGTAGCACAGCCCCTTCAGTCTTAGTCAAGTGAATTTCCTGGAGTAAGGCTATTTGGACTCCCCTCCTCGTCGGATAGGCATGTACTTTGTGCCGTCTGTTCATCGTATGCAGCCCCCTGACATTCCAAGTCATTATTTTTATGCCTACGGAGGTACCCATGATCCTGACTCAATATATTGATCGCAATGAATCCCCCGAGCGACATGTCTGACCCCCCCCCCCCCTCTTGTCCCAAACACTAAACCCTACCCAACTCCCACACCCCAGGACAGGCACACAAAAACAGGTCCCCATCCAAACTAAGGCAGTCATGCTTGAAGGTAAGAAAAGGTGGAGGTACGTGTCCCAGTCCTGATGTCCCCAGAAACCCCCCCGCTAACACTAAGCCATCCTACCGGGCCCCATGAATTAGGCAATCCCCCCCCCCCCCCCCCCCCCCCCCATCAGATAAGAATTAGGCCACCGGGATCAGGGCCCACAGAGGGCTGCACACCAGCTTCCCGCCAAGAGACCGGTCAGCAACCTAGCCAAACACCTCATCCGCCGTCTGTGGAGTGACATCCGGAAGCTCGACATCAGAGAGCCCCATGACACCCGAGCTCACAGATCTGTCCCTCTTGCGGTCCGCTGCAGCGTCAGCCGGATCACCAATTCCACGGCTAATGGTCGCCACTGCCAGGACCGCCCTGTCTCGTTCTCGCCGGCGGTCGGCAGGAGAGAGGGGCCTCCGCGGGGGAGAAACAGGGGACAACCGCCGCCGGGGCGAGTTCAGAGGTGGCGAGCGTGGCCCAACGCCACCTCAGGTGTCCAGCCAGTCCTAGGCGGCCTGCGGGGTGAGGAAGAAGTGCGTCTTGTCCCCAGAGGTTACCCTAAGGCGGGCCGGGAACAGCATTGCATAGGGAAGATGAAGCTGGCGCAGTTTCCGTTTAACCGCCAGAAACGAGGATCTCTGACGCTGCACCTCCCTAGTATAGTCCGGGAATATCATCACCTTGCTGTTCCCGATCTGTAGGTTCTGCTTCTCGCAGGCCCTCTGTAGAAGGAAGTCTCGATCCCGGTAATGTAACAGCCGCACCACAAATGGACGGGGCGGTGCCCCAGGTCCAGGCGGGCGAGCCGGGACCCTGTGAGCCCGCTCCAGTGCATAGAAGGGGTACAGATCCTCCGGGGCCACCTCAGCTTTCAGCCATCTCTCCAGGTACTGCACCGCGTCAGCCCCCTCCTCCCGTTCCGGTACGCCAATTATGCGGAGGTTGTTCCTCCTTTAGCGCCCCTCGCTGTCCTCAGCCCTCATCTCTAGGACCTTAACCCTGTGCATCATCTCTTTCAGGGAGCCTTGAAGGCCAGTGACAGCATCTGGGATGGCCTTCATGGTGGTCTCGTTGGTCACCACCCTCTCTTTGAGTTACCAGTGGTCGTCTTTCAAGAGGGTAAGATCCGACCCAATGGTGTCTATCCTCGCCTCCAATGCCTCTCGAGAGGATATGATGGCCTGCATAATGTCGCCCAGTGAGGGGTCTCCGGGCCGCTCTCCACTCCGACCCTTAGCCATGCCGCCCTAGTCATCCGTGGGTTGGTCCGATCCGGACGGCCGCAGAACCTCGTGTCGCTTGCTCCTGGACACCTTCCCCATTTTCCAAGGCAGAGCTGGGAGAACAGTGGTGCGGGCGGAAAGGTCGTGGGCCTCACCCCTACCAGTCAAGTATGGGGTCACTTCGTACTCCCGCGGGCGCGATGGCACCTCAGCCCATGCACGAAGTGCCTGACAGCATGTGGGCCCAACGTCTCCAGCCCGGATTCGCCCCAGGGAGTCTCCCCAGCCCCCTCAGCGGGCCGCCGGACGGTCCATCCAAGCGCAGGAGGGCTCGCCCCCGTGACGGCACAGGAATGAGAAAGCCCCGCAGTACTGTCGCCGTGGGCCTCCGGCGCAGCGGGTCCCGGGCCTTAGACGGGATGGGCCCGCTCCTCCAGGGACGGCAAACCTCGCTTGCCCCCACTGTAAGGCGGTCCCCAGCGCCAGCACAACCAAGCCGCGAGCAGCGGCCTCGCTCCCCCTCAGTCCCACTCACCGGTGAAGTTTCCGTGCCACTCAACTTGGGCAAGCGAGGGGCCCGCCAGTGCACACCAGGGGGAGCCTGCACTCTCCACTCCTCACATCCCAGGATCACCGAACCCCTTGGATGCCTCCAGCCACAGGCCGCGCGCACCCTCTTCGTCTCAGGGTCTCTGGGGATCCACGACAGTCGCTGCAATCACTAGTCCCCCTGGGCGCCTCATCTGTCCGCGGGATCGCCAGGCGCGCGGACCGCAGAAGCGCCGGCCACAGGTGCAGGCGGATGGTGCCACAGTCCGCCGCCACAGCCGGACGGGGCGCCCCAGATCTTTAGCCTGCGCCGGCGGGCTCCGTGTGTAGGATAGGCGGCCTGGGCGCGGGCAGGCTTAGTTCAGGGAAGGCGGTGTCCCTCCATCTGCCATTTTGAGGTCAGGCAGCCCCAGTCAGTCTGCCCGCCGAGGCGAGCCCGTCCCCGCAGCCTCACCGTCCCGAGGGCTCCCAGGTCGTGCTCCGCCTCCAAGCAGCTAGTCCACGTCAGCCAGCAGTCGCGCCAGGGGCCCCCAGGTTCCCTAAAGGCTGGCGTCTCTCTCTCCCGTCGCAGCCGCCATCTTGGGTCCCGCTCCGGCAGGGAGCAGCTCGCAGAGAGAGTCCGGATTTCTCCCGCGATCAGCGCCCCTCACGCCTCAGCAAGTTTAGCCTGGGGAGCACCCGGCATTCCGCTCCAGTTTACAGTGTTGGGGGCCTCAGTATCTCAGCAGGATAAGCTTTGGCGGAGGGCAGCCACGGAGGAGCTCCGAGGTCCGCTGCTGCTCACATCGGCGCCAAGCCATGCCCTGCTTCCCCCCCCCCCTCCCCTACCATTCTGCATCATGGGGAATCTGATATAAAATCACTGATGGATTTGGTACAATGGGACAACATGATACCACAATTTTGTTCTCCTTTCTCAAATCTTGCACTATCCTGAATTTCCCATTAGGCTTTTTCAGGCCCATTATCGGTGAATTACATGGACTACTCATTATTTCTCTCAAGATTCCTTGTCTGATCATTTTCTCTATTACAGGAGTTACACCTTCAATTATTTCAGGTGTCCATCTATACTGTGGAACATTTGGATACGTTACTCCTTCTTTTACAATTATTTTGACTGGATCTACATTTCTCATTAGCCCTACATCTTCTCCAGTGAAATCCCAAACTTCTGCTTTTACAGATTGTCTCAATTCTTTAGGTAATTCATCAGGGTTGAATACAGCATATGTTTCAGTAACTTCACTTTCCCTGTTAGCTAGGGTCATCTTGTACAATACATCATCATCTGGTGTTTCAAACGCTATTCCATCCGGAGTACAAAATATAGTGCAATTCATTTTGCACAACAGGTCCCTACCTAATAAATTCACAGGACTGGTGTCACACACCACAAAGCGGTGCATTTCTGAAAATTTCCCTATGCTGACTTTCACTGGTTCAGTAAGATATATCTTAATTTGTCTGTTGGACACACCAACTACTTGGATCGTTTCATCCGAGAGAGGAAGATTCTTAACATCAGCTGATCTAACAGTTGATCGAGTAGCAACAGTATCCACTAGGAAAGTAATATTTTCATCATTAACCCACCCATCTACAAAAGTTCCTGTCTGGTCTACTTCTAGAGTTGCGCCAAGTACGCACTCTTCTTCCTCCCTTCGGCACCGTCAATAGCTCTCTTCTGCATCACTCATCGCGTTGCAGCCAATACTGCGAGACAGCGCTAGCGCGTGGCAGCTTATTTACCTGATCTTCATTGTAGAATCCCGATTCACTACTATACTTCTGTGTGTTTCTGCTCTGTGGAAAAGGCGGCTTTGGCACCTGATTCTGTGGGGGAACAACTTGCTGCTGTTGCTGCAGTTGACCACTCACCTCATGCTGCACCTGTGGGTTCAATGATGGATTTTCATTGTAAGTACTCGGGGGAAATTTACACTCTGATTTCCAATGCCCTATCCTGCCACAATTATGACACGGAAATATCTTTTTAGCTTCTTCAATGTTCCCTTTGTACTTCCCATTATTAAATGTTGGCTTAGTCCCTGCTTGTTCCACCAATTGTGCTTCCAGTCTCTCCGCTACCTTTACCTGTGCCCACATTGCTTTCTCCTTTAACTTCCGCTGTTTTGCTTCAATTTCATCACTGAAGTATTTAGCATGTCTCAATACTTCATCTATTTTCTTGTTTTGCCAATCTACCGTATGCTGTTTATTCATATCACCAATTTCTGGTCGTAAACCATATACAAAATGGCTCAAATCCTTTTCACTCAGATTCTTGTCTCAGCTAAACTGCTTAAAAGCTTGTATTAGCCTCTCATAGTATGCATGTACTGACTCTTTACTTTCCTGGTGTGTTCGATCAATTTTTACCCAGTCTGTTTCTTTAGGGGGCACTTTATTTTTCAAAAATACCATAACCTGCTCCTATTTCTTCATTACCTCGGGGTCTGGTGCTCTTGTTTTAGGATCCCTAGGATATTCCTTGGTTGGCCAATTTATCATCAATTTGCACTCTGACCATAGATCTGCTGGTACTATTATGTCAAACAAACTGTTCAAATCAATCCATAGTACTTTAGACAATTTCACAAATCTGTCTACCTGTCTGTACCACTCGACGGGCTTTTCGCGTAGTCGAGGGAAGTAATTCGTAAATGACAAAATATCCTGTCTCGTCCATGGGACATGTACATATCCTCCTCCTGGAATCTCTTTCATAGGGCACTCTGTCACTACCTTCCCCTTTTTTTTTACAGGAAAGGCTGAAAATGTCTTATCTGAGGCATCATCGCGTTTTCTATACCACCTGCTTCTCCATTTATCCACATCTCCCCATTTTCTCAGCAAAATGATTATGTTCTTAATTTGACCTATTCGTCCTGTGATGTTCATATTTGCAATATCCTTTTCAGTGAATTCTACTCTATATGGTTTCTGTAAGGCTTTTACCTTTTCAATATCAATACCCATTTCATTTGCCACTTCTTCTAACCTTTCATGTAAGTTTTTCGCTCTCCAGGTTGCACTTTTGCACAGAAATAATAATTCTTCATCCTGATATGTTTTCAATTTTTCTGTCGGGATAGTCCCTACGATTAATTCTTCCAATACCATTCGTAAGTTGGCCACATCAATTGATTGAGATTCTTTGTCTTTCCTCTGCAAGCTTCTCAACCATTCACTTAACTCGTCTGTTGATGGTCCTACTGGTTTTTCTACACTTCCGTGTCCAAAATCATTCTGTGTTTCTGACACTGTCTCTATCATTGTCATACGTCTTTCTGCACAATTCTGATCTACAAATGGATTATTTGTAAAATTTGGTTCCATTACAATCATAGTTTGTCTCCATGGATTCTCATTCTGACTCACTCTTGGTTGTTCTACAGAGTTAATATTTCTGTAAGGGACTGTCAAACAATGCTCACAGTCC
Source organism: Triturus cristatus (assembly GCF_964204655.1). Classification (NCBI taxonomy): domain Eukaryota; kingdom Metazoa; phylum Chordata; class Amphibia; order Caudata; family Salamandridae; genus Triturus; species Triturus cristatus. The sequence goes on along the minus strand of NC_140593.1, from coordinate 997,309,115 downwards.
TTCTGTTTCTCAAAAATAGGCATTACTGGACCTATCGTTACTGGAACAGTTACAGCTTCTAGATTCTTGGTCAATTCTCTTATTTTCTTAGTTAATTCCAGGGTTGTTTTTGCTAATTCTACAGAATTTTCTTCCTTCTGATCTCTTTTCTACTTCCCTGGTACCACTGTTTTTACTCGAACTTAGGGATTCTGGTTCCGATTTTATAATCCGCATTGTTTCTCTCATTGGGGCACTTGGAGTTAACATTTCTGGCTCTGATCGATACGGTGGTGGATTTTTATAAAACATATCATCAAGAACATCATCCTCAGACTCATTCGCTCCATACCCTCTCGACTCCAAATTATGCCTCTTTTCTGCACACTTTCGACCTTCATTCTCTCCTACAGTTCTTACAGGGAACACACCCTCCGTCATGCTCGCATCTCGCCATCTTTTCATTCGATCACTATGCGTTTTTTGTCCGTATGGGCTTCCAAACCAATACCTATATCCTCTACCACTTCTTTGCCTTTCTCGTTCATGCATTTCGTCTTCCCATTCTGTCAAAGCCTCAAACTGTGTCGGTCTTGGTTCCAAATTCATAATTTTTTCCCGTAAATTTCTTAAAACCGCCAAATTAAATGAACCATGCTCTGGAAAAGCCAATACTCCGTCGTCCTTGGTGTATCTCACCCAGTTATCTAACCAAATACAAGTATGATACCCATATTTTGCAATCATAAAGGATGCAGGGGTTTTCGGTGGAGGAAGTAACTGTCCTTCCCTAGTCTTAACTGGTTTCTTTCTTAAACCACTTCTTAATTCTCCCTAACCAGGTTTTCTTCTCCTTCTTCTCTGGTGGGTCGTAATACATTTTCTTGTCTTTCGCGCAACGCTAGTCTCTCTTTACAACTGTACCGCTAATCTATCCAATCACAGCGCGACTTCACACTAACGCACCTATTCTGTGCATCCACGTCACTGTCACAGTCCTCGAATCCTAGCGTGACTCACACTAACGCACCAATAAGGAGCGTCTACGTCACCCTGTTTCTTCTCCAATCCTAGCGCGAGGTACATTAACGCACCAATCCGGGGCGTTTCACAGTTCTGACCCGACTGTCCAATCCCAGCGAGGTCGTTCCGACGTCCGCAGCCGCTGCAGCAGCTCCTGCTCCTGTCTACCCCTCCTTTACAAATCCACTCAGTAAGTTTTTGTTTCAATTTCTACACTTCTGTTAGTAACAACATAGAAACATCTCCATTGTTCGCTTCGCTAACCAAAGAACAGCAAAAAGACCTTTCTCATGAGAATTCCGTCTTTCCCGAGAGCAGCGCTTACCACTGCCCCACTACAGAATCATTACTTCCGTTGATAAAGTAGCACATCCCTCTACTTCACCCTTCTAACAAGCATTAGCTAATTGTTTCTCCAGTATTTAAGACACATAGTTGGAGACCCAATGCTCCTGAAAAATAAACCTAGAGTTTCACAATCAACCCAAATGCCTTTACATTCACACTCGTTCACACATGAAAAATGTAGTATATTCACACAGAATCCTGTCTTTCCCGAGAACAGCGAACAGTCTGTCCTACTACAGAATTATGACATACGTTAACAAAGCAGCGCTTACCTCTCCTTTGTCCTTCTAATAAGCTCAGAGAGTACCTATTACCTTTCCAGTGTTATGCGTTATCGGAATGCCAGTTGGATCCCTGATACCTAAGACCAGAACTTCAAAAGTAACCTTCGCTATCATACACACTTCTCTCACACAGAAAATGTCTCTGATGGCAACACACGACGATGTCACCGAATCGAACCCAGACAATGCGCCGTGCAACTTCAATTGTCACACGTTTCCCCTGTGTACCTACAGGGCTACAACAATTCCGTCTTTCCCGAGAGCAGCGCTTACCTCTGCTCTACTACGGAACCGTTACTAACTTCTGACTTCCTACATCCCAGAAGCCGTACCAACAACATTAAACTCGACGCAACTCAATATAGAGTGTTCGTACATAAATCAATACCAATCAATAACCAAAATCAATAAGCAATGTACAAGCAATAATCACTAAACCAAACAATAACAAACCATCATACTGCTACCAGAAAAACTGATGCAGCGCGGAGTGCAAAATCCCTCCCTACTACCACGGACTAAAAGATCTCACACACGCACACTATCCATACATTCGCTGGTGGGGCCCTTAACACCAACACACACTCCCCATTAGTCCGTGCAAGAGGCGATTATCCTTCCAAGCGCTGAATAATGAGGGAGGAAGATACCACTTTACCCTAATGAGCAGCAAACCTACAAACCTTTCTTCTACTCATTAGGCCCTAGATTTCACATTTGGTATTTCCCTCATAACAGGGACAGATCTGTTAGTTGTAGTTAAAGTGAAATTCTAATACTCTAATTTACCTTTTCATTAACACATTTCAATGAATAAACAACCCAACTCATTTCTGTAGATGTTCAAATCCAAATTTAAATGAATGATTTAATCTGCAATATTAATATAATCAAGTTGCCATTCATATTGACCTATTCTGGCTAAAGTCGTCCTCTATGTCAAAATTTTGCAGTCTCGCAAATCTATGCCCATCAATTTTAGCAGATTCAGTTCATCAGGAGTTTGGGCATTAATTCAGTCCGTCAAAGATTCAGGCTAACAGCTGTCCTGCAGTGTCACCGTCCTCTCCGTCCGCATATCATCAGGAATCGAAGGAGCGTCATCGAATCGATCTAGTCACCTCTCTACTCTACCATAATTTATAGTAAAATCAATGTTAAAATGTATCACAGTTTGGGCATCCGAGTACGCTGATTGGACGATCAGGGATCTTCCTTTTGGTTTCTCACGAAAGTGTCTTTTGGGTTATGACCCTTGTCAGTTCCGGTTCACACAACAGTCTTTGTTCGGAATACTTTGACGACGTCCCAGACTGTCCTTAAAAGGTACATGTTCATCTGGGGTCAGGTCCAGGCCACTGTGTATCTGTTGTCAGCGCAGGCGCACTTCACCCAAGCCTTGTTCAGCGTTGGCAGTCGGGTTAGGCACCAAAGTCAGCCATCTTTCGGCAGGCCAAATTGGTCAACTTAAGAAAAGAAACACAAAAACGTAATTAATACATAGAAATGACTAATTAAATGTTATTCCCTTGCTAATACCCATATGTGTGTGTATTTATCTAGCCAAAAGCAACACCCAATGCAGTTTATACTTACTAAATAAAGAACGAACGAATCACAATTACATCACCAAAGCGACATATATCATGCAATGGTCTAATAATCTATCATTAGTATGCGTACAAAATTTAGTTTACGTAATTAATTAGGCCATGCAGATGCAAATCCCACGTGTATTTCGGTCATTAATAAGGTTGATTAGTTATTTCCACATCACTCCAAACCATTAGTACGATTATAATTAATTAATCTAATTAATAAATTGACATGCAAAATGGGGTGGGTATACAAAATTTTGCATAACCCGCTCCAGCACGTGCCCATTCCAGAAAGGGCCCCCATATGTGTCTATGCCTGGATGATGACAGCATCAGCTTCCAGAATGTGGTTAATTGTGTATGCCCAAATGTCATATCTTGGATCCCCTCCTTGATTGAGGGGACTCCCCCAACACATGGCCGACGCTTCGCAAAAAGTAAAAGCATAGCATGTAGTTTGACGGTGGTAGGATACCTGAGGTCTGGGCCTCCTCGTACAACGCAATTAAATGAAGAGCCAGTTCTTCCGCGTATGTTTTGTAAAAAGCCGTGGTTAAGCCATCGGACCCTGGGGCCTTCTCCAGTGGTAAATGTTTATTCACCTGGCTGACATCCTCCACTGTAAAGGAAACATCCAAGTACTCCCTATCCCCCCCCCGTCCCAGCCACAGCAGCTCGGGCAAGTCAAGAAATGGCCGAAGGCCTTCCTGGACCTTGCCATGGGTGCTCACTTCTAATTTCGGCAACATAAGCAGTGACCTGTGGGGCGCGAAGTAGCGATGCCAGGGTTATCCCAAATTCGTACCCCTTTGTAAGTTTGTGGCTCTAACCTAGCCACCACAACAGCTAGGTTGCAGTGGTCTTTGTGGTGAAGGGAGGAGATGTGGGGAGGATAGGCAGCATTTACGGTGCTGCAGTAAAGGTGGGAGAGTAATAACTAGGATGCTTAGTAATTTGTCTGTTGTTGGACTGGGCCCTTTTTGCAGGGTCATCCCTAAACTTTTTGCCTTCCTCCAGTATTTTTTCTGACCTGTTGTTGGCTGTTTTATGACTCTGGGCACCTTACCACTGCTGACCAGTGCTAAGGTGCATATGCTCTCCCTATGGTAAAATGTGTGAGAGGCCACCCCAGTCTTGGGTCCAGCCGCCGGGTACAGTCCTGGGGCTGGTGGGTCAATGCCAGGATGTCATACCTGACCTGACAAGGGGGAGAATGGACAAAGGGTGCCAAGCACCTGGGGCTACTGCCCCCCGCTCCCTGGCGCCACAGAGGATTGAGAGCCCTGAGAGGCATACGGCCTGGGTCTCATCCCTGACTACTGTCAGTGGCCACTGTAGCATTTTGCTGTCTGTTGGGACACACCTGTGGGCCATTTAAGGTTAGGTGCTGCACAGGTGGTGTCCACAGGTGAGGAGAAGGGTTCCCCATGGATTGGCTTGGTGGGCCCTGAGAGTATGGACGGAGGGAGTCCGATAGGTTCAGATTGGCGTAGAAATGGAGTCTGCCCCTGCAGTTGCGGGCCAGGTCCTTGTTCTATCGCCCCAAGCAGGGAAGACCATCATGGTGGTGATTGGTCTACCCTGCGTTTTGGCTGGAAGGGGGTTGTGTTGGACTGGGCCCTTTTTGCAGGGTCATCCCTAAACTTTTTGCCTTCCTCCAGTATTTTTTCTGACCTGTTGTTGGCTGTTTTATGACTCTAGGCACCTTACCACTGCTGACCAGTGCTAAGGTGCATATGCTCTCCCTATGGTAAAATGTATACATTGATTGGTGTCCATGTTTGGCTTATTCGGTTTACTATCAGCCCCTAGTAAAGTGCACCAGGAGTGCCAGGGCTTGTAAATGCGAATGCTGCTGGTGGGCCTGCAGCACTGGTTGTGCCACCCACAGAAGCGGCCTAGTAAAATGTGTCTAGGGTCTGCCACTGCAGAACCTGCGTGCAGTCTGGTACTGTCATGCTGGCTGGGCAAGTGCACACACTTGCCAGCCTCCAAACCTTCCCTTTGCCTCATGTTAGTCACCCCTATGGTAGGCCCACGGGCAGGGTGCATTGTAGGTGTAAGGTAGGACAAGCCCTGAAGTGTGTGGCATGTCCTAATAGTGAATTACAGCCATTTTCGTTTTTCACTATTGAAGGCTACCTGCTCTCCATAGGCCAGAATGGGCTGCTGGAGTCACTACACGCTGTGACCCCAGTGGACTCATAGAGCATGGTAGAATGTCAAGTTTAGTATGCCTGAACTCAGAATAATAAAATACTTCTTTTAGTAAAGTTTATTTTAATATCCTGCGTTTGTAAATACTACTTTTAGAAAGTTAGTATTTACTGACCTGGCCATTTCAGTCCGCCTCTGCTGTGTGTGTGTGTTCTGCCTAGCAACAGTAAGGAGCAGGGTTGGGGAATCCCCAGAGACAGGTTGGCTGCCAGGTGGTGGGTAGAGAGATTACACCAGGATGGGTGGGAGGAGTACACCCTGACTCTTGAAAAGACCTGTGCTCTGCCACCACAAAGCCGGCTCCGCCCCCTGTGGAGCGGCTGATGTCTCTGCTCTGCTGCTGAAAGGAAAGAGCAGAGTCACCATAACAAAGTGCTCCAGAACTGGACTGAGCCAGGCCCAGGTCCCCTGGCGCTAAAGAACAAAAGAATCACAGTATAAAAGTAGGAGCCTGGCTCCTAAGAAATCAGAATCCTGTTTTACCACAAAGAACCTCTGCCCGACTAGAAGGAGAAGAAGACGCTGGAGGAGCTGGCCTGCTGCTTGCCTTGCTGAGAAAGGAGAGGAAGAGACTACTGAAAAAGACTTTGCTACTTTGTGCTTTAAACATTCTCCAAGGGCTTGATCTGAGCTTGCCCCCTGAACTGAACCCCAGGACCAGTGGGTTCTCTGTGCTTTTGCTCGTCCTCCGATTCGAGCCGTGTGTGCATCCCGCTGGAAAGAGACTGCGCCCCTCATCGCCCCTCCTAGGGCCGTGACACTCAGAAGCTTGCCTGCCTCAACCCCGTGAGAGCCCCGCTCCGTCCGGAGCCGCTCTCTGTCCCCGGGCTAGGTTGCCTGCATCCCTGTCACCGCCTGCCACTGGAGCGCGCTGAACGCACTATCACCCCTCCGGCCGGAAACCGTCCGACGTCTGTGATCTACGCCGGGTCATCCAGCTGCACTGACCGTGCCCTGTGACCCCGCCTCGCTATCCCCGGACATCTCTGGCCGCGCCGCCCCCGTTGTGGAGACCCCCCCCTGCACCGCCGTGCTGAGGGTCGCTGGCCGCGCCTGCCTACCTGCCCACACCCGCTGATTGAGGACCCAAGACCACTTCCCAAGCTGAGAGTCGCACCGACCTGTGCCGACTCTCCACATCACGAAAGAAGTTCCAGTATCGGGCTCGGGGCCCGCAACGCCTTATTTCCCTGTTCGCAGGAGCCGATCTCTGTGAGTACTGGAACCACAAGTAACATTTGCAAGAGACTACAAAGTGTCCATTTGAAGCTACGAACAACGAACATTTGCCTGCTTTACAACCTGGTGGCATAGCGAAAACGTTATTGGTCTTGTGATAAGTCTGCTGAGATATATATACTTATTTTTACATAAAGAAGCGTATTTTTCTACATATCCAAGTCTCGTGTCCGTTTCTGGGGGGATTGATGTATTTACTGTGTGTGTGATTGTAAGTGCTTAACCAACAACGCCTGAGGAATCGCCTTGGCTGCTCACGCCACGCACCTAGAGGGTGAGCAAGGGTCATTCAAAAGGGGTTATCCTGCGCCCTGACGTAGAGGAGAGGGTTCCTGCTTGACACAAGGGCAACCTTGCGCCAACCAGAGACTCCCGAGTCTAACATTGTTGGCAGCGGCTGGGATTTCGGATTTGCACTTGTAATTTGCATACAGTGAATTATTAATCACCAGATAGTGAGAGCAGACCGAGTAACGCAGCCACAGATTTTCATTTTTGAACTTTGTTGAGACATCTGCCATTATTGCAACCATGCCTGGCTCACTCCCTGCTGGAAGAGCACTCTCTGTGATTTCTGGAATAGATGAGGTGGATTGGGAGAGACTGGAAGGTTACACAGCGGAGCAATTGAAAGGCTACAGTGTAAAATTCAGAGTTCCCCATGCTGGATTCAGGAAGAAGAACCAGTACACCAAGGCGTTGAGAGCCTGGAAGGAGTCATGAGACCCACGGAATGTGGGGGACATCGTCCCACCCGACAACCTTGTGAAGCCCAGCAGAGTCCTGTCCCCAGAGGAGCTGGCGGACAGGGCAGCAGACAGGGCGCATGCAATGGAGATGGCAAAGTTGGCAGGACAAATGGAAATGGAGAAGCAGAAGTTGGCCTTGGAGGCACAACAACGCCAAATGGATCATGATCTAACAATGAGGGAGTTGGATCTCAAGATCAAGAGTTTAGACCGCTCTCCCTCTGGTGGCAGCAATATTGAGTTTTACAGTGCTGAGAGAGTAGTACGCACACCCAGAGATGTGGCGCCTGATTTGAAGGAGGGGGTTACCATACACCAGGAGGTTCAAGGGCATGAGGTAGCTCCAGTAGTGCGCAGTATCCCTGAAGGGAATAGGGTAACTGGCGCAGGGGTTCATAGTCCTAGTGGAGGGAGGGACACTCTACTGACTCTAGCTGAGAGGTACAGGGAGAGGGGTTCCCCCAAAATTGAAGTCCTGGTGGGTGAGTGTGAAGACCGCCCAGAAGAGTGTGGGTTATGGGACAGAGACAGTCAGATACTGTCTTGCCAGTCTCAGGAGAGTGGTGTGGAGTACGTGTGTGAGGCACTGGATGGTAAGGTGAAGGATAGTTTGGTTAACCCTGCTAGGGGGCTGTGTGATCCAATTGTGGGAGAGCATATTGTAAGTCCCTGTTTTCCAGAGCGATGCCAACACCTGTGTGAGGGTGAGTTCTCTGACCGCAGAGAGCCCACATTGGAGGCAGACCTTTTGGTGGATTCCAGAGGGTCTGGAGAGGCATTGGGGAATGACCCTGTGGGGAGTGGCTCAGGTATCTTCCAACCCAGAGTGGTGGAAGTGGTGCAGAGTAGCCCAGCTAGGTCCCATGGTAGTGGGAGGGGTGTAGGGGCTCACGTCCTGTCTCTGTGGAGAAGGAGTGAGTGTGGGGCTGCGTGCCCCCAGGTGCCCGAAACCCAGTCTCAGAGCCTGGATGGTTCTTTAAGGGAACACCAGGTGGGGAGCCTAGGCTGTCCTGATGGGCCACCCGTTGAGGGGGATCCCCTAGTGTCTGGTGAATTGGGAGTGTCTGTAAGCAGGCCTCCATCAGTTCTGGTGTCTGGCAGTACCGCTCCAGTTGGGAGGGTGCAGAGGTCCAGATTGAGGGGTGAGAGGGGGAAAGAGTCCCCAGTGGAAGAACCAGTGGGTCAGGGGCCAGCCAGAAGGGCTGCGTCCCCCGTGAGTGACCATGGTGACACCACTTCTGTCCTGGGGGATCTTCAGGCACTGTCAGATGGACAGGGGTCGGGAGATCAGCGCCAGGCAGACTGTCACACGACACATGAGTTATGTGTCACCCTCAGGGGGGGGGCATGCGTGCTCCCCGGGAAGTCCTGGTGCGCCAGGCGAGCGTTCAACCGCCTGGGTTGGTCCCAGGGTTGGGAAGCCAGGTTCAGGTGTTGTCTGACCTGGAGGGTGGGACTACTGTAATCAGTGTCCTGACCCATGTTGCTTCTGGGGGTACCACGCCAGTTGGGAGTGGGCAGTACTCTGGAAGGGGGTGCAGAGGGAGGGAGTCCTCGCCTCTGACCCCGGCTCAACTGACGGGTTTAGACCCTAGGTTGGAGGGCCAGGTTCAGGGTGTCCCCCCGGACCTGGACGCCCAGTTGCAGGATAGAACACCTGAACTGGTGGGCGAATTGCGCAGGACACCTGCCCCAGGTGCCCTGGCAATTCTGGAAGGGGGTACCACTCTAGGTGGGAGGGTACAGAGTCCCAAGGAGAAGGACCGGGTGTGGGAGAGGCCACCCCAGTCTTGGGTCCAGCCGCCGGGTACAGTCCTGGGGCTGGTGGGTCAATGCCAGGATGTCATACCTGACCTGACAAGGGGGAGAATGGACAAAGGGTGCCAAGCACCTGGGGCTACTGCCCCCCGCTCCCTGGCGCCACAGAGGATTGAGAGCCCTGAGAGGCATACGGCCTGGGTCTCATCCCTGACTACTGTCAGTGGCCACTGTAGCATTTTGCTGTCTGTTGGGACACACCTGTGGGCCATTTAAGGTTAGGTGCTGCACAGGTGGTGTCCACAGGTGAGGAGAAGGGTTCCCCATGGATTGGCTTGGTGGGCCCTGAGAGTATGGACGGAGGGAGTCCGATAGGTTCAGATTGGCGTAGAAATGGAGTCTGCCCCTGCAGTTGCGGGCCAGGTCCTTGTTCTATCGCCCCAAGCAGGGAAGACCATCATGGTGGTGATTGGTCTACCCTGCGTTTTGGCTGGAAGGGGGTTGTGTTGGACTGGGCCCTTTTTGCAGGGTCATCCCTAAACTTTTTGCCTTCCTCCAGTATTTTTTCTGACCTGTTGTTGGCTGTTTTATGACTCTAGGCACCTTACCACTGCTGACCAGTGCTAAGGTGCATATGCTCTCCCTATGGTAAAATGTATACATTGATTGGTGTCCATGTTTGGCTTATTCGGTTTACTATCAGCCCCTAGTAAAGTGCACCAGGAGTGCCAGGGCTTGTAAATGCGAATGCTGCTGGTGGGCCTGCAGCACTGGTTGTGCCACCCACAGAAGCGGCCTAGTAAAATGTGTCTAGGGTCTGCCACTGCAGAACCTGCGTGCAGTCTGGTACTGTCATGCTGGCTGGGCAAGTGCACACACTTGCCAGCCTCCAAACCTTCCCTTTGCCTCATGTTAGTCACCCCTATGGTAGGCCCACGGGCAGGGTGCATTGTAGGTGTAAGGTAGGACAAGCCCTGAAGTGTGTGGCATGTCCTAATAGTGAATTACAGCCATTTTCGTTTTTCACTATTGAAGGCTACCTGCTCTCCATAGGCCAGAATGGGCTGCTGGAGTCACTACACGCTGTGACCCCAGTGGACTCATAGAGCATGGTAGAATGTCAAGTTTAGTATGCCTGAACTCAGAATAATAAAATACTTCTTTTAGTAAAGTTTATTTTAATATCCTGCGTTTGTAAATACTACTTTTAGAAAGTTAGTATTTACTGACCTGGCCATTTCAGTCCGCCTCTGCTGTGTGTGTGTGTTCTGCCTAGCAACAGTAAGGAGCAGGGTTGGGGAATCCCCAGAGACAGGTTGGCTGCCAGGTGGTGGGTAGAGAGATTACACCAGGATGGGTGGGAGGAGTACACCCTGACTCTTGAAAAGACCTGTGCTCTGCCACCACAAAGCCGGCTCCGCCCCCTGTGGAGCGGCTGATGTCTCTGCTCTGCTGCTGAAAGGAAAGAGCAGAGTCACCATAACAAAGTGCTCCAGAACTGGACTGAGCCAGGCCCAGGTCCCCTGGCGCTAAAGAACAAAAGAATCACAGTATAAAAGTAGGAGCCTGGCTCCTAAGAAATCAGAATCCTGTTTTACCACAAAGAACCTCTGCCCGACTAGAAGGAGAAGAAGACGCTGGAGGAGCTGGCCTGCTGCTTGCCTTGCTGAGAAAGGAGAGGAAGAGACTACTGAAAAAGACTTTGCTACTTTGTGCTTTAAACATTCTCCAAGGGCTTGATCTGAGCTTGCCCCCTGAACTGAACCCCAGGACCAGTGGGTTCTCTGTGCTTTTGCTCGTCCTCCGATTCGAGCCGTGTGTGCATCCCGCTGGAAAGAGACTGCGCCCCTCATCGCCCCTCCTAGGGCCGTGACACTCAGAAGCTTGCCTGCCTCAACCCCGTGAGAGCCCCGCTCCGTCCGGAGCCGCTCTCTGTCCCCGGGCTAGGTTGCCTGCATCCCTGTCACCGCCTGCCACTGGAGCGCGCTGAACGCGCTATCACCCCTCCGGCCGGAAACCGTCCGACGACTGTGATCTACGCCGGGTCATCCAGCTGCACTGACCGTGCCCTGTGACCCCGCTTCGCTATCCCCGGACATCTCTGGCCGCGCCGCCCCCGTTGTGGAGACCCCCCCCTGCACCGCCGTGCTGAGGGTCGCTGGCCGCGCCTGCCTACCTGCCCACACCCGCTGATTGAGGACCCAAGACCACTTCCCAAGCTGAGAGTCGCACCGACCTGTGCCGACTCTCCACATCACGAAAGAAGTTCCAGTATCGGGCTCGGGGCCCGCAACGCCTTATTTCCCCGTTCGCAGGAGCCGGTCTCTGTGAGTACTGGAACCACAAGTAACATTTGCAAGAGACTACAAAGTGTCCATTTGAAGCTACGAACAACGAACATTTGCCTGCTTTACAACCTGGTGGCATAGCGAAAACGTTATTGGTCTTGTGATAAGTCTGCTGAGATATATATACTTATTTTTACATAAAGAAGCGTATTTTTCTACATATCCAAGTCTGGTGTCCGTTTCTGGGGGGATTGATGTATTTACTGTGTGTGTGATTGTAAGTGCTTAACCAACAACGCCTGAGGAATTGCCTTGGCTGCTCACGCCACGCACCTAGAGGGTGAGCAAGGGTCATTCAAAAGGGGTTATCCTGCGCCCTGACGTAGAGGAGAGGGTTCCTGCTTGACACAAGGGCAACCTTGCGCCAACCAGAGACTCCCGAGTCTAACATCTGTGTTTTCAGCTCACCCACTTGGGGCAATCGCCCTAAGGCCTCACATAAGGTACCCCATTTGCTCAACTTAACACAAGCACATCCATACAGCAGTTGGAGTGGATTGGAGTGAGAGGTGACCATTATGAGTGCAACTATGGACTTAGGTGCTGCACCGTTTCTTGTCTTTCGTGCTTGTTAGTTCCCTACATAATCTCAATAGTTAGTAGTTTCCTTGACAGCCTGTGTCTTTTAACTAGTTGAACTGCTTCCAAACGGTCGTCCTTGAATAATCTGGTTAGTCAGAGTATTTTCCCCAACTTGGAATGGGGATACACTTGTACAACCTCAGCCTAAGTTGGGGAAACTACTTTTGCATGCACCTTCCTGTCTTAGAGGGTCTATCACGCTCAGCGTTTAACATGAATCGGTGGTTGCATGTGTGGCCTACCAGCACTAAATATTCCAGAACAGATGTCGAGGGCAGGAGTAAAAAAGAAAGAAAAAAACACAAAATGGGGAAAGAAGGCGAACAAGAAATACGTCCACAATGGAACCAGCAGAGATATTAAAAGAACCTGCAGGAGTGAGACAAGGAGGGAGAGTGTCTGGTGGAGGATGAAAGAGGCATGAGGTGGAATGCAGACGCTGCAGCCTTGGTATTTGGCACCCAGACCATCGAAAGCGCCAGCTGCGGGTTTCTGACCAATTTGTATTCTGTTACAAATTAAGTAATGATATGCTGCTGAGCAATGACTGAAAATAGATAGCTCGCCTCTTAGTGGACACCTACACGCTTCTCTGAAGAGGGAAAATGAGTAGATGTGAACAGAATGAGGAAAACAGGACCGGGGTGGCACCAGGGTACTGCATCAGGGATTTTGCACCAAAGAATTTGGATCATACCATACCTGCCTAATATTCCAGTGGGTGAGATGTGTCTTTACAGCTACCAGTCCTCTTTTATTTCCATAGCGGGCTGACTGAGACCCCCAACATTTTGACAGTGGTTAACATTAAGACATGGTATTTACAGAATCTCAAAACTTAAGATGACAGTAAGTTTTTTGTATTAAAATATTGTTAATAAATATGTACAGGTGCTTTTAGATGCTCTGTCACTGAAAAAAATTCAGTAGTTTATTATTATGATTATTATTATTATTATTATTATTACTACATATAGACCTATAAACCATCTTCCCTCTGGCCTCTATACATCACCATGGCTTGTAGGTGCTGTGACAGCAGTTTCACCCAGTGGAGATTACCAGTCTTTGTGGATCGTATTTGACCTGCACTGGAGCAGGCATGCCTAGTTCCCCCACGTCTCCTTCTCTGGGGGTGGATTGACTTGGTTCTTGGAGCTTCCTAAGAGTGAAAACGTTCCTTGCTATCGTAACAAAGTTTCAATTCCATTAAGGAGTAGGCGCTGAGGATTATGTCTTTACTTCCTTCTTTATTCAACAGCAGCCATTTCATTATTAAACAAATATTTTTCTACAATTCCCATGAACCATAGGGAATTTAGTAGAAACCAAAAACAGACACCTCTGCAGGAACAATTCATCATTGTCCCGTCACGATGCTGCACTCCCATGAAATCCATCATCCTGTGAGCTCGCATCCTCTTTCGTAGTGTGAGTCCTGCCATAGTTGTGTTCTCACGTCTCCTGCTTCCCCAAATTTAATCATTTATTCCTGGGAAACAAGGGAGATCCATTATAGAAACCCTTCATGCCAATGCTTCCAGTTATAGGACCAGCACAGATCTACATAGTCAAAATGAACACGCCTTGTACTAAAGCAATAATCCAGAAGGGACCACATTCAATATGACAACAATATCCCCTTTTGAGTATGGAACAAAGAAATCCATACTTACTTGTCACGTGGAGGGTAACTAAGTCCATGTTCCTCGGGAGTGGGTGGGGGGGGCTTAATCTTTGCCTCATAGTCCTTAATAGAATTGAAACTTTCCATTACGAAAGCTGGGACATTTTTCATTCTGTGGCAGGAATGGAGGTGAGGATTATGCCAGTTTAGAGGCACAATTCAAGCTACATCCACCACAGGCTTAAAATAGAACCTCTTGAATGTAGAATCAGACGACCAGTCTGCCGCATTCATAATGTCCTCCAGACTAGCATCCAGGCTGAAAGCCTTTGATGCCATTGTTCCCTGTGACTAATGCACGCCAAAGATTCGAAGGTCCACCCTGCTTCCTGCATAACCCAGCGAACCCATTGGGCGATGGTAGGCGAAGATAATGCCTTGTGTGGTTTCCAAAGTGCAATCAAAAGCTGTCTCGTTCTTAAGGAGTGGACTTCTTCGGACATCTCCTCATATGCTTTGAGACCCTGTACCACACACAACTTTGGCACCTCCGGAAGAAGGATACATGATAATCCCTGGTATTAGACTTAGTTTGTCTGGTAATAGTGGCGAGATCCCCAAAGGGAAAATACTCATCCAGTAATGTCCAAGGCTCTCACGTCTGAGACCTGCCTGCAAGAAACTAGACCCAACAAAATGGCCAGATTTGCTGACAGTTCTTTTCTTGACAAGAATTGTTCGGTTTTACCATGACAGAAAAAGGTTGAGCACCAGATTCACATCTCAGAGTTCCGAATACCTCGGTTTGGATGAGAGCGACAAACGAATGCCCCGTAGCGGGTGACAGACAAAGGGATGCTTCCCCATTGGGGTTCCGTCAATAGGCACATGTCCCGCAGAAATAACGGAATGTATTAAGGGTGCGGTGTGCCAAACCCTCTTGTGCCAAATGAGCTAGAGAGGTAAGAAATTGCACTACGTTGGCGCCCATGGGATCGTAACCCCGTCTCACACACCGACACCATCGTGTTAATGCAGACACCAGTTTTTCTTGCTGGTACTATCTGCTCAGGCCTTGGAGATGAGCTATTCATCCTTACTTAAAAGGCCTGGAACTGACCATCAACTCCAGAAACTCTCCACCCCATGAGCCACTAGGATCCCTCTAACACCATTTGATGAGGAAGGAGATCCGGCTGAGCAGAAGAGTCGGAAAGAGGGGGAGTTGGATTGGAAAATCCACAGAAAGCTCCAGTCGAACTTGAGACTTCCAAATCTGGGTAACCAGGACTACCTCTGCCCGCTGGCGCCTGATCTGAGCTGACACCCTGGTGATCATGGTAAACCGGGGAAATGCATAGCCCTTTTCCAGGCTCCAGTCCTGCAGGAAGGCATCCGTGGCACACGCCTGAGGATCTGGTCTCCAACTGAAGAACCAGGGTAATTGATAGTCCAGCCGGGGCGCAAACAGGTCCACCGTGAACAGACCCCACTGAGTTTGGATCAGAGAAAAGACCTCTGGGTGCAGCTTCTAGATGCTGGAGTCCCAAAAATATTGTGACTGCCAATCCACCACACAGTTCTTGCTGCCAGGAATGTACTCTTCCATGACAGAGATTTGGTTGTCTAAGCAGAAGTTCCAAAAACTTGACGCCAGATCAGAGAGAGTAGAGAGAGTCCTGGATCCAGTACCACCTAGGTGGTTGATGTAGGGACCCGTGGATCTGTTGTCCGTCTTGAGAAGAACGCAGGACTGAATCCTGTCCCTGGTCCAACAGTGGACTGCGAACGATCCGGCTAGAGGTTCCAAGCAATTTATATGTGAATTCCACTCTTGAGGAGACAACAACACCCCGCCTGTGGAAAATTCTCCAAAATCGAGTGCCCCAACCTGACCTGCTGGCATCAGACTCCATAAAGAGATCTGTAGCTGATCCAATGATTGCTCTCCCATTCAAGGCCTCCATGTGGGAGACCCACCACCCAATTTCCTCTCGTGCCTCTGCGGACAGGAGAACACGTGAGAGTAGGGTAGGCCCCTCCATAGGTGGGCCGCCTTGAGACGCTGCAGAGCCTGACAGTGTAGGTATCCTGGAAAAATATCCTAAATAGAGGCCGATAGCAGTCCCACCTGATGTGCATGTTGAGGCAGTGACACCCATTGGTGGGACAGGGCCCTCCGGGGCTCGTGGCAAATCTTCAGCACTTTGCGAGAGGAATGACTCTGGGTTGCTGTCATAGTCAATCACAAAGCCCAGAAAGGTGGCCTTCTGAGAGGGCACGAGGAGGGATTTCCCCTCGTTGATGACGAATCCTAGGCTCTCTAACTGGTCTTTTGCCTCCTACAGATGCTTCGACAGCCTGTAGGGATCCTGATCCATGAAGAGCATGTTGTCCAGGTAAATGATCAGGCCCAGGCCCTGCTCGTGTTCCATGTCCGGCTTGAGATCCTTCGTGAAACACCCACGGGCGGAGGACAGACCACAGGGCAGAGTGGAGAACGTGAATATCTGGTGACGTCAAATGAACTGGAGGAAGCGCCTGTATGGGTGGGTGGGGGGGGGGGGGTTTGGGGAACACTGGCATAGAATGGTAGGCATCCCTTAGGTCAAGGCAAACCATCCAGTTAGCGGGGCAAAGTATATGGGGAAGGAGGTGAACTCCTTCCATCTTGAAGTGGTGATACACAAGCCACTCGTTCAATTCGTATAAGTTGATGACTGGGCGCTGACCGCAGTCTGATTTGTCGACCAAAAATATGTTGCTGATAAAACCATGAGAAGGCAGGTCGGTTGGGCAAATAGCCGCTTTGGCCAGAAGATCGGAAACCTCTGCAGCTATCAGCACGGCTTCCTGAGCCAACAACAGAAGGGGTAGTGGGCGCCCCATTTGCACTTGGGTACCCAGGAATTCTATATGAAACCCATAGACAGTCTGCAGGACCCACACATCGGTCGTGATTTGCTTCCATACCTGGGAAAAAATTGCCAGGCGGCCCAGTACCCGTAGAAGGGAAGAAGGGTGAACACTCACCGGAATTGTCAGCCTGGCTGAAACCTCTTTATCCGCATCCTCTGGACCGCCTACTCCTTGTCGGGTTGAAGTTAAAGAACCGGGACTGATCCTTTATTGTCCTCTTCCAGAGCCTTGCCCTTTATCCTGGTACTGTGCGGAGTATTGGCCAGCCAAGTGGCCCCTGCCTCCATCGGCCACCTGGAAAACCCGGCGGGAAAGACTTTCTTAATGGAGGACTGGGCCTTGTCCAAAGACGTGAAATATTCACGAGCCTGCCCAGTTCTTCGATAAAGGTCTCCCCAAAGAGTCCCTCTTGTGCCACAGCGCCTGCCTCCGAATCAGCAAAATCACCCAGCTTCAGGTCTGCTTTTATGAGCAAGGAGAGCCGGCGCTTTGTGGACAGGGCGCAGTTCGCATTGTCCAAAAATATGATTGCTCTTTGAGCCCTCCCAGACAGAACCTTTGGGGAAATCAAGCTACCTGAAGTCTTGGCATCTTCCTCCATTCTGAAGATCTTAGTGAGCGGGCCAAGGGCATCAAGCAGTTTATCCTCGCACACTCGCCAAGATCTATCAATTCCCTTCTTATGGTCTTTAATAATCTTGGCTAAGAAGATGGCCATCCTGGGGTTGAGCTTCAGGGTAAAAGCCACCTTTCCCTCTAAGGAGGGACGTAGGCACTCGGCTCACAAGCAGGTACACACTTCTTTGCCCATAGGGGCCCTGATTTGTGCCGCCACACACCTGGCAACCTTCGTGGAGGGAGCCCACTCCGAGGAGCGAGGGTGCAATATCTCCTCAGGGTCCAGTAAATCATTAGTCGTCAGTAGGGGCGTCATACCCTGGAGCGGAAAGCCACCAAGGTCTGGAAGGGCCCGCCGCCTCATCATCAAGAGCGTCGGGGGTTGTCTAGGGAGGGGAGGAAGTACTTGTGTCAGTGGCATCCGAATTGGATGTGAGCTTAGGGTGTTGAGCCAAGAAAGCCTTTCTAAGGCGTTCAAACACATCATAATCTAACCCTGCCTCACAGGGTGCTTAGCTGTGATCGGGTCTGTGTCCTGAGGGAGGAGAGGGAGCGTGGTGGGGTTTTTAGAAGCGGGTGACATCTTTGGGCTGGTGCGAGCTATTTGCGGGGACAAGCGCTGCTCCATGAGCGCCATGACTTCCTCAACCGCCCGGCATATTGAGGCATCAACAGCTTGTTTTTTTTTTTTAACAGATTTTATTGCCTTTTTCATAAGTCTGCAATTTCGCTAATGGTGGTACAGGTAATTTCATAGCATTCGCATGGTCAGTAAATCTTAGTGCATATTACACATTTACAAATCCGTATTATTCCTGGTGTCCCCAGTCTCATTGTTTGCGTGGTAGGAATCTGCTATGCAATTCCCAATTACACCCCCCCCCCCCCCAAACAAGGTAACTAACAGTCAACCCCCCCCCCCCCCTTCCTTCCCGCCCCACAGTGCTGTCTCCGAAACTCATCTAGGGAGCTTAATAGTTCGCTTCTCCTGTATCTGGCAGTGTGTTTGCTTTCCTAGTTGCCTCCTTTCCAGGTCTAAACCCTCCCGTGGCTAAGGGTATTAGGAGGCCCCATCTCTAGGGTTCTGTACTATGCCCCCATCCTGACCTTGCCTCTGGGAATTCTCCTGTTGTGATGGTCTCTCGGGGGTGGAGGCCTCAGATTCTCGGTCGTCGCTCCTCAGATCTTCTATCAAAACCTCCCATGCCTGAGCCCTTTCCATCTTGCCTATCCCTAGTCTCGCGTTGCGAAGTAAAGCCCTGCCCTCGCATCCAGCCAATGTCGCTTCCATCTGTGAGGCCGTCTTGGTTCTTCCATCTGCTAGTAATTTCTCGCTTCGCAAGTATGAAGGCGAGCTCTTGGAACCTGTCCGTGTTCTTAGTTTTGGTGGTGTGGGGGAACAGGCTGAGCAGGACATGTGCCGGTGGGCATGGGATTACCCTCTGTTATCCTAGCTTCTCCCGAGTCACTTCCTGCCAGTAGTGCATCAAGGATGGGCAACTCCATATCATGTGAATGAACGTCACCCCGTGCACATTGCATCTCGGGCACTTGGTGTCGTCTCTAGGAAAGTATCGATTTAATAAGTTCTAGGGTTATGTATGCTCTGTGAAGTATATAAAAGCTAATCAGACTGAAACAAGCGTTTCAGGATACTTTGGTTGTCCGCATCAGTATGTTCTCCCAGTCCTTGTCCCCCAGTGGTCTGTCAATGTCATCCCCCCATTGGTTTCTCAACCGGTCCAGCGACTGTATGGAGTCTCGCCCCATGGCCCTGTAGAGACATGCAACCGCTTTTATAGTCTCCCATTCCCACCCCTCTTCCCTCCCCGCCCCCCCCCCCCCCCCCCCGGCTAGACTTATGTATTCACAAGGGGCATGTCGTGGAGGTTCAGTCCTACCCGCACCCCAATGTCGCCTCATGGCTCCCGTAACTGCTCTGTGGAGTAGAAAGTGGGATGTCCCATGCATTGCTGAATTCCTCAAAGGTGAGTAATTCTCCGTCTTGGTACAGGTCTCCCACCTTCATGGCTCCTGCCTGTGCCCAGTCATTGATTCCCCCTCCATTACCCCCTTGAGGAAGGGCCCCCAGGAACGGCATTGATAATTCCGGTGAATATGGGCGTCTTGTCCTAGTCTTCTGCTGGCACCTACTCCAGCACCTCCATATCACTCTGTTCGTTACCGCAGACCTGGTGTGGTTTTGCTGTCCCTACAGGGTGTGGAATACATTCAGTTTGTCCGGGGCGAATGGTGGCACCCCCCTGTCCAGCTCCAGAGACATCAACAGCTTGATAAAACTCTTCATCCCAAGGAAGGGCACTTAATGGGTCTCCCTCACCCAACATGACATCTCCATGGGAAACCAGCAGGAGAGCGCCAGCAAAAACCAGGGCAGAAGGTAAGGCTGAGGTTACACAACCTCTGAAGGCGCACTATCTCAGCACTTTATGTAAATAATAGCCGGGTAAGAACACTGCAGGCTTTATTTCAGGGCTGGGTTTCAGCCGTAAGTTGGGGTGGGCAAAACCTCACAATCGGGTGAGTCACAGCTTGTCCCTAGAAAAACAGGCTTTCACTGTCTAATTCGAATGCAGACCACGCAGGGCGTTAATAAAACCGCACACGCTACAGACCTGAGTACCGGGCGGTGGAATACTATGCAAATCAGGCCGCAGCCTGTACAGACCCAGTCTCTCTGCAGGAGGGCAAGGCTCTTAGGCGGCAACAGAAGGAGGGACGACGCACGATTCAGAATCATGAACTGAGGGGATTCCGTAAGTCGCGCGCCGAACCATAGAGACGTGCTGTTGCCAGGGCTGTTAGTGAGCTGCACCAGAAGGAGCGACTAGTGTTCCTGTGGCGGACGGCACACACAAGAATGCAAATGGAGTACTAAAGGCATAATGACTCAAATTAAACCACTTTAGTGGCAACGCTCAGCACATTAGGAAAGAGAGAGCAAAGGGAACTTAGCTTGGCTGCGGGCAGCGAAGAAAGAGGATGTGAGCTTGTAGGAGGAGGGATTTCATGGGACTGCTGCTTCGTGATTGGACAATGATGAACTCTTACTGCAGAGTTGTCTGTTGTTGGTTTCTACTAAATTCCCTATGGTTCATGGGAATTGCAGTTATATTTGTTCAATAATGAAATGGCTGCTGTTGAAGAAAGTGAAGGCATATCCTTGCCTCCAGTTCTGCCATAGAATTAAGGGCAGAACCCTTGCACCTGTTCCACATGTTGCTCGTTCATTGTCCATAGCCATTTAAACAGACCGGGACTTCTTAAGTAAATTGTTAATTACTACCTTGGGATGGTGAGTGTATGGCAATTCTTACATGTTTTCCTAGATCGATCCTCCTTGTATCTTTTCCTATACTCCATTCCCTTCTCCTAAACAATAATGGAGATTTAGGGCTTTATGATACCCTACCCACTCCTACTTTTGGACAGGGTTTTTTTTCATCTACGCTAAATCCATGACAGCGGATCTTCTTGCATGGAACTGAACATAAATCCAGTTGTTTTCCATCTGAAGAATTCCTCAATGAGAAGATTCAGGTGCGCTTTCCTTATTTAGAGAGTTTATATGTCCACCCTTATTAAGAATGTTGTGCCATCTTTATAATGGATGTAGGGCAAGTGTGTGGTTTTGCGATTAATCCAACTCCTCTCTCTAGGCCACTGTGTCCACATGGGACAAGGGGGTACGGTTGAAGGCGACCCCATCAAAGAAAAGTGGCTGATGATTTGGGGGAAAGGGCACTGAAGAGGACACAGATGGGGACCAGACGGGGGGCAAGGGAATCAGAGAACAAATGGTGAATAGTAAGAGTATATCTCACTTGCCATTTGGTGAGGAATGCAGTAGGCCCAGGGGGCAGAAAGGCTGGCAGGGCTTTAGGTGTGGGGTGGAATGTGCCCATCCCATTAAAAAACAAGCATTGGCATAGCCAATAGGTCTCGCCTTTGGGACCTTATAAGTCTTTAGTCATGCAACAGTTGCATAACTAAATACTTATAGGTCTCGCTTTTGGGACCTTATAAGTGTTTAGTCATGCAACAGTTGCATAACTAAATACTTATAAGGTCCCAAAAGCGAGACCTATTGGCTATTCCAAGCGGCCGTGCGGTCGCAAAAGTGATCGCGATCAAACATCAAAGCGGCCGCGAAAGTGAAAGTAATCACGGTCAAGCGCGGCGCGTGCGCCTGCGCACATGCACTGTAGCTCTAGGCTGGCCTGGTAGCACTTTTTGGAGCCCTCTCAAAAAGTCTCTCCAGAGCAGCGCATGCGCTGGGTCAGGCGAGACCTAAAAATATCCCAGGCAGCATCCAGTCGGCTTTCAGTATCCTCCCAAGTGGCAGAAAAACTGAGGCTTTAGAGGTGGGTTTAGGCCCAATACCACATATATAATTTTCAGAAAAGAATATCCCTGGTACCTACTCCTATTGTTCCACCACTCCTGGGGCAGATTGGGGCCTCCCAATCTACCTCCTGGCAGATAGTCCATGGGCCCTTAAGGAGTGAGAGTCTGTCCTGAAGCCTTCGAAGTGCTTTGGTATGCTGCGGTCTGCTGGCAGTATCCTTTGCTGTACAGGAAGCTCAGCATGTTGGCACAGAGCGGTGTCCACTGATGCAATGGCTTTTAGTTTGTTTTTTGTCAGCGTCAAAGGCCACCTCCCTTCAGCTTCACACAACATGAACACATTTGCTTCTTTGGTGATCTGAATCCATCTTTAGATACAATTTGATTTTGAAGTAACAGTGCTTTACTCCCTTCTAAAAGAAAGCAGTAAAATGGAGTGTAGGTCTAGGTGTAAAAGTATGGAACATGTTTTGCTGCAATGCACATTTGATTTAGCAGTTGTCACATTATAAACCATGGGGCCGGAGGAAAAGTGGTTTGTGAATGTCACCAGAACCCCGATATGACGATGTAAGAACATGTTGAATGGACCCATTTTGTATTGTTTATATTAGTTATTTCATTTTAGACTATTGGCCTTACAAAAGTGTTTTAAATAGGGAAATGGTTGTTAAAAACAGTAAGTGATAACCTTGACTATAGTGTTTGGCAGTCTGTGAAAGAAGACAAGAAAATAGTTATGTAGCTGGGGATTTAGAAAGTGCCCTTGGTCTGTTAAAAACAAA
The DNA here is from genome assembly GCF_964204655.1 of Triturus cristatus. Lineage (NCBI taxonomy): Eukaryota > Metazoa > Chordata > Amphibia > Caudata > Salamandridae > Triturus > Triturus cristatus. The sequence continues at coordinate 997,286,673 of NC_140593.1, read as the reverse complement.
TTCTAGGGGGCGTGGCTATGCAGCGTAGCGAGATGGCTGCTGATTAAAGTTGCTCCGTCGAAACTGTTTCTCCCCCGAATATCTGCTACATAAATCCGACCTCCGAGAGGAGATTATGCGATCGGAAGGTGTGTAGACCCTCACCCTGGAGGAATCGTGTCAGACTGCCTCCTACAGCTAAAGTTACGGAAGAAATGAGCTGAGGCCTACACCGGCACCCAAGCCAGGACCTGGCCTGAAAGTGGAGGCCGTGGGAGTGGCCGCGTGACGCAGCCGGAATAGGACGCAGATCCACTGTGGTGACAGCTCCGGGACTTATGACACACAGTTGCTGCGCAGCACCGCACAAAGACTAGCGGAGAGACCAAGGTAAGCACAGCCGGTAGCAGAGCACCGGTAGACACGCTAACGATCAGGCGGTGGGGGAGCCTGTGTGGCACGGCGGCGCTGTGTCTTGAAACCGAGACCTTGGGAGTGCGGTGCGGCGGTGACCGAGAACCCAAGGTGAGGCACGGGGCCTCTTTCCCCATCCCTCTCCCCCACCCACATTAACTCTGTGTCTGCATTGGCGGCGGACTCCCTCCCAGGGCTCGAGTGACCTACAGCGCGAAGCTGGGATTGGCAATGGTTGCGAACCGCTGGCAGCAGATCAAGGAAGAGAGGCGAACCCACTAACTGGCCCAGGCCTGGGGACTGTCGGAGGTGAGAGGCTGTGGCTGACTTGTTTTGTATGAACAACGGCGAGCGACTGCATCTTCCTGCAGTATAGACTGGAGTGATGGTCATCGGTGTTCGCTATAAAGTGGGGGGCAGCAGCAACAGCGCCAACTGGAACAGTATCAGTAGGGGTCTGAACAGCCTCAAGCGACCCAGAGAGTAAACAGCTGGGGGGCCATGACCTACGGCTTCCCTCCCCCTGCAGCCCCCACACACCTGCAGTACCCGAGAGAAAGGACCTAACAACACCATATCGCCCGCTAATTGCGTAAGGGAAGAGAAGAGCCTGGGACCGACGCGTACTGCCACCTGAGGGAGTGGGCCTGGAGAAGGCCAAGAGGTCATCCACGAGGGACCCTAAAGCAGTTCAAAGCTGGACCGCTACACACTCCTAAAGGAAACGCTGCAGGACCTACAACCCAGAGACAAACCTACCGGTGAGCCTGGGGGAGAATGCCCGGAGCTCACCTTGAAGGACATCATCATCATCAAAGTATCTTTATTCGGATATTAAAACATCCAGGAAAAGAACAATGTATTTACACATTTCATATACAATAATATGAGCAGTTCATCATAAAACATTAAAATAAAACATATCTAATGGGCCATTCCCAGATCACAATAGCAGAGTTGGGCCTGAGCTTCGTACTAGATTACAAATTCATGGTTTTTATAAAGTGCAGTGTGCTGACAGCTATAAAAATATGGGATACCAACACATTAACATTGATTAAAATGCATGATCGTAGTTTACATAAAAACAATCAATTTTAAAATAAGCCGTGGCCTAAATAAAAAAGAACTTCTTATAACATCCCAAGTACTCTAAACATTGCAAAACGACAATTGTAAAAGCTCCACGTATTATCTCCTGTTCTGTGTACAATGTATAACTATCTTACGGAGGGGCTTTAATCCAGATGCCTCAACTGCAGTATCCGGCAAACAGAGTAACTTACGCCTCCCTTCTAGATTTCCTCAATTTAGCAGCTAATCTTAAAAAATTTACAGTACAGAACAAGGTAAAAGGTACCGCGGAGAGTTTTAAGTATAGGAGAGGTACTCTAACTTGGGTGAATTTATTCGCTCTTAGGATGGTTTTTAAAAAGAGAGCCCGCGGGTATTCATATAAAGGACAAAAGAATACAAAATGGAGGGTATCCTGTGGAGATCCCAGATCGCAGCCACAGGGACCCTTTGAGCCAATATCTTTCGTGAACCCTGCGGGAACTGCTAAAATATAATGTAAAAGATCCAGTCTGAATCTGGTCATTAAAAATCTATCGTTTTTATTATAGATCTGTGCCAGGTAGGGTTCTAGACCTACAACAGATTTTGTTAATATATGTGATCGCACTGACCCTTTCAGTATTTCGCTGTCTTCCCGGGCGCAGGCTATCCGCCTCGTATATTCTGCTTTTATCGTGACTTTTAGCTGCGGAGTTAGGGACGTTGGTTCCTTGAAGTATCTTGCAAAACCCAGCCACTCCAGTTTATCCTGGACATATTTAAGCCATGGTATCTTGTGACCTTTGTCCCTGTTGATACAGTCTATTAATATTTCTCTACTTAGACTTGCTTCAGGGTTGGTCCAGATTTTAATCCAACACAATAATGGCTTAAGACTTAATCTGTCGGAGATATAGGGAATCCCTAGCTCCTCGTGAATAATATGGGCCGGGGTGCTTTGAGGAACTTGCAAAATCCTCCTAAGGAACTTATTTTCCTCTAATTGTACAGTGGACATGTTTCTAAATCCCCAAACCTCATTCCCATACATGATTTTGGAACAACAGATTTAATTATATAAATTCAATATTTCCATCACTGGCCAACGACCTAATCTCGTGGCTCGGTTCATGATTGAGCCCGTTATGCTCACATGCTGCTTGCATTTGTCTGTAATTAGTGTATTAAAATCGAGGTGTTTATCGAAGATGATCCCTAAATAATTGAAAACCTCGACCTTCTCTAGTTTGTGTCCCCCAATTTTAAAAATAAAATTCTTAGTTGGTCCTGCTTCCATGATGTAGGATTTTGTTAGGTTAGGGGATAAATCTAGGTTTGCCATAAACTCACAGAAGCCATCAATAAGAGACTGCAGTCCCCTCCCTGTACGCGAGAGGAGTACTGCGTCATCCGCGTACAATAAGACAGGTATACTTCTATTTGCCACTCTCGGCAATCAACTCCCAATGTTCTAAGAGCTTTGTCCAAACCATTTATGTACAGTGTGAATAAAAAAGGCGCCAGAGTGCAGCCTTGTCTTACGCCCCCTGTGCAAGAAAAGTGGTCGGTGAGATTCCCCTCGTTGCTATACCGAACCTGGGCTGTAGTATTCATGTGCAATGTTTTTAAAATGAATATCAAACTTAAGTCTACCCCTAGCAACTCTAGAATCTCCCATAATTTTCCTCGATTAACCCGGTCGAAGGCTGCTGTCAGGTCCATGAAGGCTAAAAAAACTGTACCTTCACCTGCCACAGTATATTTTGCGACCAGGTTATATAAGTTGAGGCATTGGTCAGATGTTGAGCGGCCCATTCTAAAACCGTACTGGGTGTCTGTAATGATTTCCTTTTCCTCCGCCCAGTCCATTAAACGATTTAGAATCACCTTCCCTAGCACCTTTGCCGACACATCGATTAAAGAAATCGGGCGGTAACATTGTGGATTGCTCTTGTTTCCCTTTTTAAATATGGGGACAATATTGGCAGTTGACCAGGACCTGGGCAATCCCTCTTCCACAGCTGTATTAAAGATTCTCACTAGTATAGGGGCCCACAGCTCAACCTGTGATAAAAATAGATCTGGAGGAATCCCATCTGGCCCCGGGGCCTTGTTTCTTGTCAGGGCAAGTATTCCATTTTTAACCTCGTCCACTGTGAACTCCACCCATGAGTTTGGAAGAGTACCCATATCTGTGGCTTGTTGGGCATAATGGAGGCGATTACTCGGGTTAAGACTTCGCTGGAGCATAAGATGGACTCAATCTCGACTGAGGTGACCCTCATTAGAGCGGACTTCACAAAATCAGTGAAAAGGTCAAACAAGTAGAGATCACCACGGCGAGCTTGGTAGATGACACAGCGCAACTCCAAAGTGACATCAGTGAATTACAAACCTTCCGAAAGTAAGCTGGACGACTATGAGGGACGCCTCAGACGGAACATACGCATCCTGGGGGTGCCTGAGAAGGCAGTGGGTCAGCTGGCGGACCTCTTTGTGGAGGATCTTATCCATAACCACCTACAGCCTAAAGGCCTGGGCAATTTCTTTGTCATAGAGAGGGCACACAGAGTCCCCGGGGGTCGTCTGAAGCCGGGGGCTCCTCCCGTCCAATACTGGCTAGGGTACTCAATTTCCGGGACAGAGATGTGATACTGCAGAACGCCAGGGTGGCACCCCTGCTCCGAAAACGCCGGGTAACCTTTTTCCCGGACTTTACACAAGCGGTGCAGAAACAGAGACGATCCTTTAAAAAAAAAAAAAAGAAAAAAAAAAAAAATCCTTTATCGCGATTAAAAAGAAACTCCAAGAGAGTAGTATAAGATATGCAATGCTGTTCCCTGCCTGGCTCTGGGGGGAGGCAGAGGGAAGGGCCTGGTTTTTTGATTACTCGGAATCCACTTCCGAATGGCTGGAGGCTCGGAGAGGACAAGAAACAATAATCATAGCCGCAGCAACCGGACGGCCGCTACTCAAAGGGTTGAGCAAGACCCAAGGAATAGTGTGGACTTTCCTCCGTTGAGCTGAACCCTCAATTATGACAGGAGCAGGTACCCGGAAACAATGATAGACTTGAACTGATTGGGGTCACCTCCTACTGATGAGTTATAATTTTGTGATACGATTCTTCTCGGGGGGACCGCACTACAGTGGTAGGAGAGAGAGGGACAGGGGGATGGCGCTCCATGCCCCTCACACTTTTTCTTTAAGCTCACTCATTGGGCGACAGGCACTCTGCAAGTTTATAAATGGGCAGTTTTACGCCCAGAGTGCAGGGGAGCAGGGCAGGGGGTTGTTGGGTTGGGGGTTCACGGTGGTTGAATGTTGTAGTTGTTGAATCGATGAAGCGAACTGACCTCTATGCAGAGGAAAAGAGGAGTTACACAGAGTCCTATGAGTACAGAGTGGGACAAAAGTGCTAAAAAACAGAGTTGGAATGTCGACGGGCTTAGAGATAAGGTCAAGCGTAGCGTAATCCTACAATATATTAAACGACAAGCCCCTGACTTCATCCTGCTCCAGGAAACACATTTGGTAGGAAACTCCTGTAAGGCACTAAACGGGTGGGGCTACAAGTTGGTGGCCCATGCCAGTTTCACAACCAGCTCACGAGGAGTAGGCATTATGATGAGAAACTCCTTTCCTCTCTCTGTGAATTCCACATGGGCAGACGACCGGGGCAGATACATGGGAATCACGGGCCTATTGGAAGGGTACACATTGACGCACATTTCGGTGTATGTGCCACCTGGCCTTTAGAGTGAAACATTTAAAGACCTGGATTCAATCCTATTCTCGATTCCAGGAGGTCTCCTGGTGGTTGGGGGTGACTTCAATGCAGTGGTATCGGGCACCTTAGACTGGCATCCTCCACTTGAGATTGGGTCTCCTTCTAGATGGCTGCCCGACTTCATGGAGGCGCTGGGGCTAGTCAATGGGTGGAGAACATACATCCTAGGAAAAATCCAGCATACTTTTCACTCCGGGGCCCATCACAGTCTCTCCCGCATAGACTATATCCTGGTCCCCGCATCCCAGGTTGCCAACATCCAAGACATCAAACATTTAGCAAGGGGAATCTCCGATCATTCCCCAATATGGGCGAAGATAGTCCTAAGCCAGGCAAGGGTGGGGAACATTTCTCCAATTAATGCGTGGTATCTCCGAGACCCAGTTGTCCGAAAAGCAGTACTCAAAGCCATAGATAACTATTTCTGAGAAAATGAGGGGTCAGTATACTCCTCCCAGATCCTGTGGGAGGCATTCAAATCAGTAATACGAGGAAAGGCACTGTCACCGGGATGAAAAAAGAAAGAAATTGTGGAGGTGGAGAACGAAGTCCTCCGGCTGGAGGAAGAGTTAGAAGTCGAGGTTACGCATGAGAAACTCCACATGTTACAACTCAAACAAGACTACTCCAAAGCGCTAGCCACTGACAGGGCTAAAAGTCTGGGGAGGGAAAAGCTGGGTAGAATATATGATCTGGGGGATAAGGCGGGGAAGCTAATTACATGGCTTGACAAGAAGGAGTGGGCTTAGTAGACTGGTACCGGAACTAATAGGATCAGCAGATCCATGACCGACCCATAAGATATTGTAAATCAATTCGCCAATCACTACAGTACTGTATACCGAACTAGTGCACCATTCACCTAGGAGGGGTCCCAGCCACTACTACAAGATATAGCACTCCCCACCCTGTCAGAAGAAGACCGACCCTTCCTAGAAAGTGAATTGACAAATGACGAAATATCACAAGCCATTAGGTCACTACACTCGGGGAAGGCCCTTGGCCCCAATGGTATACCCATTGAACAGTACAAACTCCGGCCCGACAATTAGCCCCATACCTGAGGGCGATGTTCGAAGAGAGCAAGGAGCTGGGGATACTACCAATGGACCAGAGGGTGGCTACACTGATCACTATTCATAAGGAGGGTAAACCGAAGACTGATTATGCCTCTTATAGGCTGATTTCCCTACTCAATGCGGAGCCCAAAATCCTAGCCAAGCTCATCGCAAATTGCCTCGTTAAGGTAATTGGCGGTCTTGTCCATCCTGACCAGTCAGGCTTCATGCTGCATCGGAACTAGACGTTTAACTTGCGCAGATCCTAGAATCAGCAATAATCGTGTTGTTGGATGAGACCATGGCGTTCTACACCATCGAATGGCCGTATCTCTTCGCAGTCCTTTCAAAAATGGGGTTTGGTCCAGGCTTCACTCAGTGGGTACGGATCCTATATTCAGAGCCCCTGGCACAGGTCGTGGTCAACAATAAGTCTGACGCATTTACACTGACCTGGGGGACCCGTCGGGGATGTCCTCTCTCCCCTCTCCTGTTCGCCCTTGCCCTGGAACCGCTGGCTGCGTGGATACTTAAGGACCCAGTGATACGAGGCCTGCTTTGGTCCTCCGAAGGGGAAAACCATATCTCTCTGTACGCAGACGATATTCTGCTATACCTAGCCTCCCTGAAAGCCTCATTTGTAGTAGTATTGGATAGCTTGGCTATATTCGGGCGATACTCTGGGTTCTCAATTAATTGGAGTAAATCCCTCCTATATGTCCTCAGAGGGGACCCACCCACCCCACCACAGGGCTGCCTAATCCAAATGAATACAGTGGGCTTTAACTACCTGGGTATCTTTGTCTCCCTAGATCACACACTCCGTTTTAACCGCAATCTTCTCCCATCACTGCAAAGGCTGAAGTGTGATATAGCGAGCTGGAAAACGCTTCCGCTCTCACTACTGGGCGAAGCAGCCCTCTTTAAGATGATGGCGTCGCCCCGCATTTTTGTATGCATTACAGAGCTCTCTAGGCACGGTTCCAGTGTCCTACTTTAAAGAAATTGAGGGCCTGCAGAGGGATTTGCTGTGGGACGGGAAACCCCGAATAGCTCTGGCCAAACTCACACTAAATTGGTATGATGGGGGGATTAGCCATCTTGCTGCTATTAATCATGGCACTTACGGTAGCCCGGACGATCCGGGATATGCCATGGATAGGTGGCTTCTACTGGGAGGGAACTACAACAGGGCGCTCTATTCGAAACCCAAGCGCTACCCCTTAACTGGACCAACTAAACACTCGGTCCATGTATGGCACACAGCAAACAAAAATCTGGGATGGGAGCAAAAGCTCATGTTGGCAACCCCTTTATGGGATTCCGAGAAGCTGGGTAATTTGTGAAAGACAAAAGGGTTTGATAAGTGGGAACTCATCGGTATCTCACAAATCAAGGATGTATGGGTGAAAGGCGAAGTGATGACGTTCGCCTCCTTGCAGCAACAACATGAGCTAGCCGATTCAGAACACTTCCGATATACACACAGATCCGCCATGCCTTACAATCACATCTCCCAAAAGCCTGCTCCCCCCCGGAATCCTCTGCACTTGAGAATAGACTACTGGATGGTTATCTGCCTGAGAAAGCCATATCTCTGACATACAAGAAATTAATCAATAATATGGCAGACCCTCTCGAGCCAATACGAGAGAAATGGGTAGGGTATGGCAATGAGCTAGTCCATGAGTGGCAAGAAGCGGTGTCCTCCCCAGGGGTAGTAGCAATCTCGGCCAGACTTAAGTTAGTTCAACTCAAAATTCTCCACAGAGTGTACATCACAGGGCCTTGTTTGGAAAGCATGGGTAGGTCTGAGAGAGGAGATTGTAGACGACAATGTGGCCAAGAAGGCACATTCATGCGCATAATATGGGAATGCGACTACATACAAACATAATGGTGCAAGATACACGGCATCCTTAGTGAAGTGCTCACACTTGTACTCTGCCCAGAAGCACGGAGATTCCTCCTGAATGTGCGGGAACCTACAGACCTGAACAATGGGTCACACTGGGATTAATGCTGGCAAAGAGTAATATTGTACAAATGTGGGGAGCCTTGCAACCGCCTTAAGTTGAGGCCTGGAAAGAAGACCTAGATTTGTGTATGTATAGAGAAAAGACAGTCTATGTGGCATGGGGTTGCCCTAGGAAGTGGTCCCAGATATGGAGCCCCTGGAATGCATACCGAGGGAATATTTGCAACCCGACGCATAGCACCGACTCGGACGATTCCCCTACCCCATAAAAATGTCCTTACAGTGTACTGTTGTGCAACTCGATTTGATAATGTGTCTGCTAATAAGAAAATGTAAATTGCTTCCTCTGTATTGTATACAAACAAATTCTATCTGTAGAAGATGTGCTTTGCAAGGTGCAGCTAACAATTGGCACTGTCTGGTATTAGAATCTCATGTTTTGCCTAACTTTTTCTGAATAGGCTGGTGATTAAACAATGGGCAGTGGTGAAGCTGTGCATAGCTTCGGGCTATCATTGGAATGATGAAACACATACATAAAAAATGTCATTTCACTTATTCAATTTATAAACAACAACACATCTGTAACAACTCATCAACAGTTGCATCAAGACTGTGTTAACGGAAGTATCAAAGTGCACCTTCTCTCTGGGTAACTCTTGATACATTGCTTGTTCATTGTACATAACTGTGCTATATCGAAGGATTCCCACCAAGGGCTCCAGATCGTCTGCTATTTGAATGTTGTCCACTTCTTTGATTCTTCTAACCACTCCTTAAAGAACATTCTCTTACAATGAATTTTAATGTGTTCATTTTCTGTGGTACTCACACTCTACCTTAAAGGTCCTGTTTTACGTACACAATCTACTTATTCATGTGTAGGACTTCTAAAATAGCCTGTTTTTATTACTGAAACTAATGGTTTCTTGTGTATAAAATGTCGTTTTATTCGGTCTTGCGTTTAGCGATGCAGTGCATAGCATTGCTCGCGCAGCGAGAGACCTCTTGCAGGGGGTTCCAAAATCGAGCCAGGAATCGCACACGCTTGTGCGTGTGCTTTTCCTTTTGGCTTACGCTATTGGCCTTTGCGTGCGTGTTTTTTACAAGCAGAGCACGCAATAGGCCAAAGGCGGGCGCATTGCTCCACCCATGGCCTATTGGTGTCTGTTACGCGCACCGCCGGCCGTGTGGTTTCAATTATCGTGCCCAGACACGGGCGCGATAATTAAAACCATATGTCTCGCTGTGGCTTGTTTGTGTTACAAAAGCGATCGCTTTCACTGCCGCTTGTTTCATTTTGCATTAGTCACCCACTGTCCTATAGCAAGCGTTTCTCTCCGAGAGCAGACTTCACCTCAGTTACATAGCAGGCGCTTTGTGCCCCAATATCAGCCTATGCAAGACCCACAGCAGGCATTTTGTTCGTAGGTTATATTTCTTTTTTAAACTGATGAATCATATCAGAAAAAAGGCGCAGACAGTGTTGGACCGGTGAGGCAATTAACGGGGCGGGAAGCGATTTACATATCGAAAGACTTGGCTGATTTCTAAGGGGAAGGGTTTGCTAGAGTGGAAAAAGAGTAAGAGGCTGGGGAGACAAATAGCTGAAGCGAGGAAAGAGACTAACTAAAGACCAACATTAGGTTCAGTGGGAAAATAAAACACAGGTTTGGAGCATCACCCAAGGTGAATCGGGAGCGCACGTGTGCCCTTCCTGTGCATGATACATCACTGTAGAAGTTAGTTCTAGTAGTTTGACTTGAGCGTATGTTTTGACATTCTGAGTGCATGATTTTACAAGGATGCAGTGAAGGTGATAGGCAAGAAGTAGGTAGGGGATAAAGGACATTTCATTATGAATTAGTTGTTTTTAGGTTGGCCATTCTACAGCCAATTTGGCTAAGATGCTGACTTAAATAGGAACGCATCCAGCGGCTTCTCAAAGGTGAGCAAAAAACGGGTGGGTCTGATTTCTGAACTAAATTAGTTGGCGCAGTTAGGCACGATAGTGGAGAGTGAAGAGCTGCTCAGTGGAGAATTTGTACCTTGAGGAACTCTAGCCTGACCTTTAAAGAGGTCTATGTGCATCTGTCTTGTGAGAGAAGTGTCAAAGCAAGTTTCTCTCGGGGAAACTATGCAAAGAAGGCCACAACATCACCAGAAGTCAACAAGCATATGCAATGCAATAGGTCTTGCATTACTGAAAGTTTGAGCTATTGGTGTTGCAAGTAATAAAGCAACGCCACTAGCTCAAACTTTCAGTAATGCGAGACCTATTGCATTGCAAATGCTTGTTGTAATGGTCAATGCCAGCCGCCCCAGTAGAAATAGATTGAACGGTGGGTCCATACAAGACAAACTAAGCGAGGTCGACAGCGCCCTCCTTTAATTGCCACTCACAGAACATATGTGAAGTGAATTTTAATGCATTCATTACCTCTGATATTTTACCCCACCGTAAAGAGTCAGTTTTATGTGTATATAATCTGGTGGTACATGTATGAGACCTATTAACTAAGTCTGTTTATTTACAGAGACTAACGATACTTTGTGTTTTAAAATTGTCATTTTGCAATGGTTTTAAGTAACTATGCAATCAATAACATCTTAAAACGTACTCCATTCTGTCAAAAAAATAGCTGTAAACCCCTCATAGCCGTTACTCTAATCTTTGGGCCGTGGTGACTTGCCAGTGCTGAGCTGTGTCACACTTTGCTTAGAGGAATCTAAGGTTACTCAACATTTTAGCATCGATGGTGAGATATAATTGACTGATTAAGCCTAGTAAGAGCACCTTGGGATCCAGTTCGATGGGAAAACCTTCTACTCTTGTGTGGGTGCAAGCTAGCTCCCGCTGGGCCTTCCCACACCTCATGGAAAAGTTCACCACAGAGCAGGAACATGGAGGCATCTTGGCGAGGTTCTTAAATTGCATCGGGCGGAGCTTTACTTAGATAGTCAATATTAACTCCAGTGGACTAAAATCATAGGCCACAATAATGAAAGGGAAATGTTACTCCAAGTCTTTACTTGGGTGTAGGTATTTATAAAATTGTGACCCGGCAGAACTTATTCACCAACTAGATCTGTCTAAGACTTTGAGGTCACCCTCCCAAAGATAACTTCTCATGCGGGAGAAGGGGAGGTGTCGGCTGGCGAAGTGTTAGGTTTGGGGGAGGCTGCAGTTAAATTATCTGGCATTTTTTAGCTTCACACGAGCTTGATCACAAGGGTTAGGTTATCAAGTTTTGCTCTATCTGGAAGATCGGGTTGCTTTTATCACCAGATATCCAGTCAATCACTATATGTGCTCCCCAGTAATATGATTGGATGTCTGTATACCCCGCCATCATATGAGGATTGTTTGCATTTATTCAGGGCAATCCGCGGTCGCACACCCTGCCACCGAAAATAATCTATTATGTCTGCTAATTTGCGGAAGAACCGATTTGGCAGCTCACAGGGGAAATTTTGTAGTGAGTATTCGAGCCGGGACAGAAATCCCCTTTTAAAAAGTACAAAATGGCCAGCAGGGATTCCTTTAGTGGCTTTATATCATTGTAGCAGGCAGTCTAGGGGTCGCGAGCAATCATGATACCAAAGTACTTTGAGATGTTTCACATCAAAAATTGTCTAGTCTAGTCTATCGCCATGCTACCGCCTTGTTCTAGGAAGAGTATTGATTAATACCATGACCCGTAGGCCTGGAAACTGCCAAAATATCCAAGAATCTGTATTGGATGCCTACCTGACCAGCAGTGGTTCCCGGATTCTGATACCACTTTAATCACTGGGATACAGAGGATCTGGAAGGTCTCCATTGTTTAACTCTATATATAGTGTCTTTACAAGATGTGGAGCTGTTGGATTTGTGAGCCCTCTGAAATATTCAGCAGGGAGGCCGTTGGGGCCCAAGGTTTTCACAACCTGTTTGGTTCTCAGTCTCTCTAAGAGGTCTTCAGCAGATCTCTTTGCTCCCAGAGCTTATTTTTCCAAATCACTAAGTCTAAGCACCTGGTGGTCATTTATCAGTTCTGGGAGTGCCTCCTTAGGCTCCACTAGCACTAGTGAGTATAGTTGTTATAAGTAGTCTGCAAAGCCGAGAGCTGTCTGTGGGGACTCTGTGACTAGTTCATTAAGGGCATTTATGATTCCTCTTCTCAGCAGAACAGCTGTCCATCACTGACTTCCAGTATAGTCGTTTTCCCACTTTATCTCAAAGTTCATAATTCCTGCGCTATGCAGCCCACCAAGGTTGTTATTTTTTGCTGGGTGTTCAGCATTTTGTTTCAATGCTATACGCTTAATGTTGATGACACATAACAGGTAGTCTGTACCTGAATCGGTGTGTTCCTGTTCTAGGTCAAGAAGGGTCAGTTCTAGTTCAGTTATGGTGTCACTGCTCCCCTCTTTTAATTTTTCAGGTAAGCAGTTGTGCTACCATGAATCACTGCTTTGTGCCTTGCAGCTGTCATTGAGATGGAAGTACTCTGTTTCCTTATGAAGAAAATCAGTCAATTGCGTAACCATCAGGAGTTCAGCCATTGAGTTCCTGTTGATGTTCCCCTGTGGTAGACAATGGTTCATTCAACAGGGTAACTATCTGAGATTCCTTTTCATAATCGGTATGCCTAGTACATTTGCTAAGTCTGACGCAGGTAGAAAAAGATAGTCTATCCCGGAGAAGGAGCAGTGGGCCATGGAATAAAAGGTTGTAAGCTTTCTGCTTTGTGTGCGAGTAGCACTCTGCATCATGAAGTCCTGGGGCTCCTAGCCATTCACAAAGAAAGGATGGTTTGTTAATCCTCGTTATCTCAAAGTCTACCAGTGTAGGTTTGCATCTACAATGGTTTTGAAATCCACATCGATAAGTGTGGAGCATGGAAGGGTTTGTGCTATCACTTCTGACAGTGACTGCAGGTCTGTTTTCACTAGAAGCGGTGGGGAGGGGGAGTAGATGTAAGTTGTATTACAAGAGGGACCTTGAATTTGGCCCATTCACTACCTCATATCTCCCTTGCTTGTCTAGCCGAGTTCCTTTTGCTACGAAGGGAAATGATCTTTTCAGTAGAATGACCAACCCCCCCCCCCCCCCCCCCCCCCCTCCTAGAACCTCAAGTGAAACTGACATGAAAGGCTCTTAAATAGCCATATATTGTTTGGAAACTACACTCTGAGTAACGAATGTGTTTCCTGCAGCATCGCCACTTTAGGGCGATTCTTGTAATGCACTATATTACCATTCCTCTTTTGAATAGATTTTATAGCCCGTTGACGTTCCAGGTTAATTTCTGAAAACTGCGAGTCTCCCCCATAAAATAAGCTTTAATTAGGCGTTTGGTACCTTCTCTCATGATCAATACCAAAATGCCTCAGTAAAAAACATTTATAACATTTAAAATGGTAAACTACTAACCTTCACCATCACTTCCACCCCATACTTCTATTCCGGAAGAATCTGTTGCCTTAAGCTACCTGGACGCACTCGGGCATCAGCCATGTATGGCATCCCAGAACATCCTTGATTACCTAAACACCAGATTGTGAACCAGATGGGTAGGCATCTTGATGGCCATTTGAACAAGGGCACTATACTTGTGACAGCACCAAGTCAGTGGTGTATATATTGCATGTCTGCTATTTAGTATTACTAAGCTATAATTGCATTAAATAGCCTATTCCTCATTTTGAGAGCAACCTATTTTACCATTTTGATCTAGATTTTGATGCTACTGCATTTCTGTCAATTGGTGGTTTAAGTTGTTCTCCGGGTTAGGGCCGGTTCGCTGCTGTGGGGGATGTAGCAACTGCCCTTCTGTGTGGTACAGCGCAGGGCGGGCCCACATCCAGCAATCTTCATGTATCACGATTAGGTGGAGAGGTTTGGGGCCCTCATTTCCTTGCCCACAAAGAGGCCTAGTCCACAAAGAGGCCTTCTCCCATGCAATTTGTTGGTGTCTAGTGCCGGGCACTGAATTATGTTTCATTTTGCCAATCTACGGCCCATTTCTGACCTCCTCTCCACCCAGTCCTAAGCCTCCTGTGGTGGCTCACAGAAAAACAATTTTGACTGAAACTGGATCTTGAACAAGGCTGGCTACAGCAACATGACACAGATTTATTGCCATTTCTGTTTGTACCTCCTTTGGGGTAATCTGGGAATATCACGATGCGCGAAATATGCTTTATTTTTCTGTTGGATATTCTTATGATATATTCTTCGTCTTTGTGGTTCGGGAGTCTGGTGATCATTTGGCTGAACAAGGAGGCTGGCATGGTCCCCTGGCTCAAAACCTGGTGGGCAGGCTCCCTTTTGACTAGAATACAGCACTGCAGCCATTATTCCAGGAATAGTTAGCATGGTGAACCCTTCATGCCCCCCTGGAAAACCACACAAAGCTTGTTGCTACTTGCCCTCCTGTCTGCATCTTCCTCCTGTTACTCTGGGGAGACGCAGGGCCCATGCACCCGAAGTACTGCTGGCAGTGGGTGGAGGATTTTGGTACCTGTCCATTTCGGTTTATTGGTCTGTGTGTCACTCCAGGCAACTCAACTGGTTCAACACATGTGCAGAGGAAGTCAGGCTGGTGTGTGTCCCTAGCCAGCATCAGGCTGTGAATGGGACTCCAACTCTCTGAGGTGAGGTCCACATCAAGATAGAATTTCTGAAGTTGAAATGTACTGGGTGTGAGATAAACCAATTGATGTTCCAATGCCCATGTGCTGTTTTACCCATAGGCTCATACCAATTGCTTCACTGAAGCAATACCTACATGTGTTCATTCCCTTGCCCATATTGGCTTGTTAAATCTTTTTCCTCCACTAGGGGATGCGTCCGTTGGTCAGTCTCACCCTTGCCGTTCACTAGGATCAGCTACTTGGTCTTATGAAGCCGAGAGCAAGACACTGTTTGTGGGAACTTTAAGAGCCGCACGGTAGACGGGGGTTATTGGGCTTAAATCTGAGCCTTTAACCACTGATGTCTTGAAGAGTTAGCTTAATATTGTGTCCAGAACTGAGCATCAAGTACACCTGTTTAGCACTTGATCCTCAGGGTAACAGAGTTGAACTGTACAAGGCTTGCCCGGAGAGGTGATGCTAATTAGAGACCCAAAACTCAAAATGCTATTGAACACAAGTTAATAATTCCTTGATATAGGTTACACCTGCGAGTTATGTGGACAATGGTAACACCACTCCAGGCCTTGGTGCAGAGCCTAATGAGCATTGAAAACAGTGTATCTCCCCCGCCCGGGGACAGTGGTCGCACTCTACAAGTACAGCACCTGCGTGCTCTGGGTCAGTTGAGCAGTGGCAGCACCAGTATCAACTGAAGAGGCAGTGTTACCACCCAACCAAGCTAAATGCCATCTCCCGGTTGCAAAATTCAGTGCTTCAAGCTAGATGAAGTTTTCTTCAGTCAATGTAGAGCCCTTCCATTACTTCAGGCCTTTGTGTAGGTTTAGCGCTTCAAAACATCTCGGTGCTTGATCCAGTATAATGCTTGATCCAGTAGAATGCTCACGCAACAAGCACCAAGATACATTTGGGTTTTGGCTGCACAGATTTTAGTTCTTGCTGCAGAGATTTTTCACTACTCTTCAGGCCTCACCCTCAACATGGCAGTAAAGGTCCTTCCCAAAATCCCTAAAAGAGAAGGTGCCCCCTATTTATTTATGGGTTGTAAAGGAGGGGGAAAAAACAAACTGTGAAAAGACCTCTAAACTAACCCACTTAATTTAGCTACAGGCTAGAAGCTCTCATGAGAAGACATATTCCCAAAAAAGAAGGTACATTCCTACAGACTGGTTAATTCATATAAAAGTATTTTATTGTTTATAAAAATACATATATCATTTTTTATTTCTTCATCTTTTTTTTTATATACCTTTTTCACATTTATTTTAGTGAAAGAAGGCATATAAAAAAAGATAAAGAAAAAAAATGTCTTTTTATAAACAATAAAATACTTTTGTATGAATTAACCAGTCTATAGCAATGTACCTTCTTTTTTGGGGATATGTCTTCTCATGAGAGCTTCTAGCCAGTAGCTAAACTAAGTGGGTTAGTTTAGAGGTCTTTTCACAGGTTCAACCTTCCCAAAATCCTACTTCAGTTCCTCTCACCTCCGTTCCTTCTGAGCAGAGTCTTTCTCATGCAAAATCTATTTTAGTGCTCCTGTTGAGCAGTTGGCTTTCTCCGACGAAACCAGTGCAAGCCAGCCACTCCTGGCAGGCTTAGTTAAACTGCCCAGAGCACAGGTCCCAAACCTGACAAAGCGAGTTGGCTGTAGTTCCCACAACCCTAATGGCTGAAGAGTTTCATAGTTACTGCTGGTGTGCAGGCTCAAAATTCAGGTAGAGTAATCTTGGTGTCCAAGCTGGAAATGTCTGTTGCATCTTTACACCAACAATACAAATAGAGGTTTTGTATTCCACCAGTCACCTCTGAGACTAGTTGTGGGCAGTCCTTATGCTTTTTCCACTCGGATTTGTCCAGCCATCGTCTCTGCTGTCAGGAAGGTGGGTTAGAAATGAGTTTCCTGTCGGGAGGTACCCAGAACAAGGGTACAAATAAAAGTCATGCCTCCACACCTAAATACCTGTTAACCTACGGAGGAGGGGGGAGTAGCTCTTCTAGTGAACCGTGGACCAGGAAAGGGCAGGGGAAACTCTGTGAGCTTCACAAGGGCCTCCTGTCTCCTCTCCTCCACCCTCAGTTTTATCTACGGCAAGTGGTCCCTGCAAAGTCCTGGAGGAGCCCTGCAATTCACATTGCTGTTGGGCACCATCCAAACCTCCTTCCTAGATATCCCTTTAATGTAGGAAACACAAATTGGATTCCAGTATGGCTACAGCCACATGTATTTCTCACCCTCCACACACATCCTTCACACAGAGCAATATTGGGATGGATGAAGGACCTGGTGTGTGGCCCTGGCAGACCAATTTAGAACTGCTGGAGAGGTAAGTTAGTGTCTCTCATTGGCAGGGTCAGGTAACCACGCCTGTCCTGCACCTATAAACTAATTGCTCTTACCACCGTCAGTCCTCTACAGCTCACTGAGCCTTACTGTAGTCACTCTTGATAAGGAGGTGCACATGGTTGGCCCCGCTAAACCACAGAGCTCCACCCAGAATCTCAATCTGTGTTATGGAAAAGGCTTCTGTTGCACATTCATAATGCAGTGTGTGTTGAGACTGGGGTAAAAAATCTACAGAGCTTGCTTTGATGAATTGGATGTGGGGTGCACGCTCTTCAGAGACATGCAGGGGACCTTTGTCCCAACACTGTTTAAACCAATATTACTGCAGAGCTGATCTGTTACCCATGATGTGCTGCAGACTTATGTTGTAGCACAGTTAATGCGCTGGGCCTTGTGTGGCCACATTTGTTGAAATGTATACTGAGCAACTACCAATGTGATTAGTATCCACGAATCAACCTATTTGTAACACCCTAACTTGTTTTTGTGTATGTCCATTAAGCTAATGTTCTGGTGCTACCCTGCCAGGTAAAACCTGCTAAAAGTGTAATATTGTTTTGGTCTTTTATTGTCTCCTTGTATGGGTATAAATCAAGAACATTTTGAAAGAAATAATTTATTGTTTACCATTGTTTTAAATATAAATATATATATATATATATATATATATATATATATATATATATATATATATATATATATATATCTATCCTAATAAAGTGCTTCTTTTAGACCAATTATCATGAGGTCATTGTTTGTCTCACTTGAAATTTTTTTGTTTTTTTACCCTTGCTTTGCTTAGGGTGGCTACTTCCCGGAGCATGTTAAATCAATGACCAGCTTACGGTGGCTGAAGTTGAACAGAACTGGCCTTTGCTACCTCCCTGAAGAGTTGGCTTCCCTTCAGAAGCTGGTAAGCTTGACTTTAAAGAAGTGTGCCTACCTAGTTGTATTGCTTATAAACACATGTATGGACCCTTGTCATGCCTTTTATTCACTTTTACTGCTACAGGAATTTTGGAGGGGTTGGAGGTTTTTGTGAAAGAACTTGTCTATTATTGAAGTGATGACAGACTTCTAATAGGATTGCTGTCTATGTTGGGTGTTCATCTGTGTGGCTGTGTGCCTGATGACGCTAGGTATGGGGTGGAATGTTTATAAAACAATTCTTGTTCAAATGGAGCACTTTTTATTATGTCAGTGATATTCTTCACTTTCCTTATGTGTTGCGTTTTGTGCTGAAAATGAACTCATCAACTGAGTTTCTGACTGTGCTGGCATTATCAGTTTAGGTGTTGGTACTGGGTTTGGAATAGAAAAGCTTCATATTGGTGAGGACTTATTGAGTGATTCCTACTGTCCCAGTGGAATCCCAAAACACTTAAACGTCATTTTAAAATACAAACTATACTCATTCTTTGTTTTAAAAACTATCTAGAATCTAAAATACCTTGGTGCAGACACTTGATTCTGAGAAAAGGGTTACCTGTATTGAGGTCTCTTTTGACCTACTGAGTGCTGAAAGACATCTCAGTGTTGATGTAGATGCCAGCACAATGAAAGAAGGGTAGATAGCTACCAAATCAGGAAGAACCTCATAGGAAACTGTGGGGATCGCTACTCAAAACAAGTGCAGGGATGAAGTCTCTTATTTTCTTGTAGTTCTTGCCTCTTTCTAGTTACTGAAGACTTGGCTGAAAATGATAAAGGCATAAAAAGTTTGGCTCAGCTTGTTAGCTTTTTATCCTCTCTCCATCCTTCTGTCTATATATTCTCTTTCTTATTATTTTCATCTTTCTTTCTCTCCTTTCCCCATCTCTTCATCTCCTAGTAATGTTTGCATTTGCCTTGGTGGTTAGACATGAAATGTGAGCTTCTGCAAACACCTTGAATTACTCCTAGAATGGCTATCTTCCAAGATGTGCTGCATTTAAAAATAATAATAATAATTTCAGGCATTAAGAAATGTTAGTTCATTTTATTAAAAAAAAAGAAAAAGGAGTAACTGTAGACAAATCCCAGAAGTTGTAAAGAGCAGTTCTTTATCAATGAAGGCCTCAAAACAAGTGCCAAAGTCTTGTGGGATGCTGTTTGGTCGAGCAATCTAGAACTGAGAACTGAGATTTGCGCCAGAGGCAAGGAATTATGAGAACTATAAGGATGGTCTCTTTTTAAAGTGTCAGTGCCTTATTCCCTAGGAAGTTTGTTTAAAGAAAATATTGCACAAACTGTGATTTTGAGTATATTTACTTATGAAAAGAAAGTTGGAGTAAATTTATTTTAAAATGTTGCATGTGTTCCAGGACCTTGCTGCACCTACAGGAATTATTCTAGCCTTTATCCACATGCAGAGTATGGCTGAAAAAACACTCATTTAGAGTTTGTAAGAGCAGGAGCACTGCCTAACTTTGTGGTGCTCCTGCCTCGCCCACTTGAGGTTTCCTACCTCTATTTAGATTTAAGAAAAACACTGTTTCCTGTGGTGGTGTTTCCACTGAATCTGACCTGGCAACCTGTCCTTCGAGGGCCTAGCAGTGTAGTCCATGTGAGTAATCGCAAACATTGGCAGGGAAAATACAAAATGGCTGCCATGCGCACAGAAAACTCCCTGTTCTTAGGGACAGTTATTTATTGAACAATCGCCTTCTGTGGAACTTTGTTTTCTCTGAACAAAAATGTTTGCTGAATGGGTGCCTTAAACATGGTGACTACTCAGCAAACCTTCAATGCTGGAAGAAGCTGCCATGGCTCCCTTCAAACGACAGAGATCCAGCCAAGAGTGTCCGCTGGTGTCTAACCAAGATCTGTTTAAGTCGGCGTTATAGTGAACCTCATGGAACATCATGTTTGATCCAGTGCTTCGGTGCAAGACCATTGCTAGATCAGTTACTTTTCAGGGGATTGAAAGCATGTAGTGCTGCTTTGCAGCCTTCTCTTATGAGAAATGTCTGGGTGTTAACACCTTAAGGCTTAATACGCCTTTTCACAGTTGCTGCTTAAGGTTTTTTGTATGTTTTGCATGTCTTCATTTGTATTTATGTGGTATTTTTATAGCACAAACCTAGTCAAAATGCAGCTGAGCACTGTACAGGGTCAAAGGCCACCGTAAAGTCAATGACCTATGAGAGTTGTTGCTGAATTGTGGAACAGTTAAGGTATTGTGATGTAGTACTCTTTAAAGAAGCGAGTCTTAAACGCTTTTTAAAAGTGGAGCAGAGTTGGGGCGATCCTGATGGATACAAGGATGTTGTTCCAGATTCTGCACACATTCCTGGAAAAAGTCTGCTGCTTTATTTTCTTTTTCCTTTATTTATGATACTACTTAGACTGCAGTTTGGTGTTCAGGCTGCCGGTTTGCTGGGAGCCCTTGAGCTTGTCTGAAGCTAAGCGGGGATGCTGGTTGTGGTGGCTTTGTAAATGATGTAGCTGTTTTTGTAGATGGTTCGGCTGGCAGAGGGAACCAATCTCTTCAGGCCCCGGCTGAGAGATGCTTCGGTGCATAGAATGCCTTAAAGGAGTGCCAATATGGAGTCTGGAAGGTCCACTATCCAGATGGAAGAGTACAAGGGCATGACCAGCTGTTCTGAAGTCTCTTTCTGGCAGAAATGGTTTCATTTTCTTTAGAGGAGAGAGCTGGTAGTAGGGCGTCTCGGTTCCTTTGGCATTGTGCTCCTTGAGGGTGGGTTTGGTGTTCAGAGTGAATCCAAGTGACTTAGCATTTAATAAAAGTCGGGGCTCGAAGCCATAAAGGTTCATGTCATTGACCCAGCTTTGTACTGATTCTTGTCTGTTGTTCTAGGCCAGAGGATCTCCAACATTTTCTGTAATAAGAGCTACTTAATATCAAGGAAAATCATGACGAGCTACAATTAATATAAGTGTTATAAGAATGACCTTAGCAGACTAGATTACATTAGTTGTCACCTCATACAGCGTTACCAACAGTGATCTCCTCAGATATGGTTGTCAGCAGAATGTTAAAAAGGCCTCGTCAGTGTGGAATACCTCTACATGGGTAATACGTAACAGCCATAGCTGCAATGCCCCTGGCACCAAGGTAATAATATTAGTAATAAATCTCCCCAAGGCTGCATCATTGATCACTGAATTTTTAGCTTTAAACATATTTTGGAAATTCATCAATTTTTCTTTCAAGCATCCGCTTATGATTTTGAAAATACACACATTTACTTCTCAATTATACGCTTTTAAAATATGGTATTCCATATATTAATGCAACCAAGTAAAAGCTTCTGATTTAGTAGGCTGCGCTGCATGCAGGAGAGGTACTTATGAGGAGCTACCAATACCTCCCAAGCAACTCGTTGGAGAAGCCTGGAATAGGAAAATAGCAGGAATCCTGTCTTTGTTAGGTTGAGCTTCAGGTAGGCCATGAACATCCAGACCTGGATGATGGGGATGCATCGTTAGTATTTAATCCTCAATAGCTTTCTTTTAACTAATACATGCGTGTGCCAAATGCTTTTTTTTGGTCAAAAGATGCTACGGTACTAATACCATGGTTTTGTGGTTTTAGTTGATAATTTTCCAAAAGGACTTCAGACATGACAAATGTCTCTTAAAGATTGTGATGATGGCATGCTTATTCTATTGTTGTTTTTTTTTTTAACTGTATTTTATTGACTTTGAAAACAACAAACCATACACTGCATCATGACAGTATTAAACAGGAGCCATCATATGTGCTTATTTTATTGTTCGTATTAATCTCCCTTCTAAACGTTTACAATTAAAATAACTAACCTACATATATGGGATCTACTATGTCATACTTAGTTATAAAGCCACAACTACAGCTATGTTTTTCACCCACATTTGGGACAGGCTTAATTATAGATACTTGGTTAGCGAAAGCGTGCAGTCAGGGAAAATTAGTAACGCTAAAACATTTCTGAAATAAAAGGCTGAGCATTCTATAGTGTGGCAGCTTGTGTTTGCTTCTCAAGGTTTCCTGTCCAGCATGTACTTGAGAGCGCAACATCACGCTAAATCAGTGTTTCTTAACCTGAGGTCTGCGGACCCCTGAGAGTCCATGACACCTATTCAGGGAGTACACAGACCAAAATGACTTCTGAACGTTATTTTCTGTCCAAAATAATTAATATTTTGAGCTAAATATCTGTATCAAGGAAATTCCTTTTACAAGAGAGTAGTTTCACTGTGTAACAGTAATGCGTACTTGCAGTCTACTCTATTGCCGCCCCAATATATTTAATAAATTTATTAAGAAAATCTATAAAAATATTAAAAAAATAATCGTAAGCATTTTACAAACCTTTTTAGTTATAAGCAGTTTGCCAGATTAGGACCGAACATATGTTAATTTGCAGTCACTGTTCTCATTGAAACGCTCATCGACCTGAGCTAACAATCCGCTTCTGACTGAACAATTTAGAATTGCTTATGATTTCCTACAAAATCATGCACATCTGCATACATGGGGAGACCGCCTCCTAACTGCTCAGTGAGCTATTTATGTATGCACAGGTAGATTGCCAAAAACGCCATTCCCAGCTGCATGTTTTCCCCGCCCATAGTTTTACAATGTCAGGCACTTTAAGACTCCAGGCACATATGTTTCTTGTAATTGAAAGTGGCCATGCCTGCACTTATTGACAACGCTGAAATACCTCCACAGGTATAGTACCGTTTCTAAGTAGGCAGCATGTACTCTGAGCACCAATTGTCCTATTAAAATTAGGTTGCACAGTCAGTGTTTGTGCTGTGATGCACCTTAGCAAGATCATCATGAGTAAATAAGTACGGTGCGTCCTATTGCATATTATGCATACCCCTTAGGGGAGCCACAAACTTGCAGAAGCCGGTAGGGCAATGAACTAATAAACTATAGAGTGGCTGTTTGAAGCAGCCTCTCTGTATTTCACAAGGGAGGTGGCACCTGACTTGCACTTTAAAGGGCAGGGCAGAGACCCTTCTGTAGGCAGCTGCAGAGAGTTACTGCACAGGCCTGCAGTGTGGGTATATCTGGGGAATCCATGGCACCCCATTTCCTCAATTTCGGAGGATGCCCTCAGGGGCACACTGACTTTGTAGTGGATTGTTTCCTGATGGCCTCTTTACCATTGTTCCTGTGGCCATAACACAGCGCTGGCATAGAGGCAAAGCGTTTCTCCCGTTTTCGCACGGGTCATGCCACCATGCAAAAGAGGATAAGCCCTCTTAAGACAGCAGCAGCTCCATCTGTATTTCAGAAGGGGCAGCAGAAATGACTCCTGCAATACTGCAGTGCACCGGAACTGCAGAAAATGGATGCACGCCTCTGTTGCTCCCTGGGGCATGGACTATAATGCAGCTCCTAGTAAACCTATTTTATGCAGTCATAGTCTTTGTCACTTTTTTGTATCCGGCTTTGTCCATGCATAGCTCTATTACTGCTGTGTGTGTGTGTGTGTGTGTGTGTGTGTGTGTGTGTGTGTACAAGACTACTATCAATCTATTTGCTATTTCCATCCCACCACTTCTAATGGGAGCTCTGATTTCAGATGGTTACCTATTGGTTTGTAAATACCACCTGGGTCTTGTACTGATGTGTACACGCTCTCGTATATCTTTTTAAGCTTTATTTTGTACTTTTTTTTTTTTGGTAAGCAGTTTTATTGATTTTGACAAACATAAACCAACAATTCAGCATTGGACACTGTAGATGATAAATCACAGCCAGATGAATGATCGATCCCCAGAATGTTCGGCCCCAAGAGTTACGATTAGATACAAACAATGGATACACATTTTTGGCTACCCTATGTTGCCCAGCCATTTTCCCCACACCCTGCAGCACTTCTTTGGACAACCCTGTGCTTCATACATAGATGTTTCTTGTATCGCACACCAGTCCACCCCCCTCCGCCACCTCCCAGAGCAAGGTGGAGTTGAGAGCTTCCAGGAAGCGGCTATGTCGTGCTTGGTCACCACCATGGCCGTGTTGAAAAATAATTTTTCGTTCCTAGACCCGTCCAACCCATCCGTAATTCCGAGGAGCGAGTGCCGTGGGTCATGGGGGACCTCCCATCCCAGGATTTCTGTGAGCTCTCCCTCGATGTCTCCCCAGAACCGTGCCAAAAGTGGGCATGCCCACACTATATGGAAAAAATCAGGCGGGTCTTGGCCGCACCTCGTGTAGGAAGCATTCGGATGAAAACCTGCCTGATGGAGGCAGACTGGGTTCAAGTAGGCGGCGTGTAAATAGTATAATTGGATCAGGCGGAGTCTCGCTGATGCAGTAATCGTCTTAGATGCCATGAGAGCATCACGCCAATCCTCCTCATCCAGAGGACCCACCCACTCCTCCCATTGGCCTCTAAGCCGATCCAGTGAGGTCGGGGTGTTGTTCAACAGTGCCCGATAAATGCGGGAGATACCCCCCCCTCTCCAGGTCACTTAGTATAATCTGCGCCTCAGGGGGGCTATATTCAGGGATCCTTGTGTCGTCCGATATGTGTACGTGGAGGGCATGTCGCAGTTGTAAATATTTGTAGAATTGTGTTGGATGTAGGGAGTATCTGGACCGAAGATCTTGGAAGGAGCGCATGTGACACTTCGCCCACATGTCTCCGAGCTGCAAGATCCCTATAAGGTCCCACGCTCTAAATCCCTGCAACCCACTAACCTCCCGAAGCCATTTGCCATGCCAGAGAGGAGTTTGTTGAGTTAATCTGTGTCCCCATTGGGTATGACGCAGGGCTGCCCGCCAGGCCAACAGCACGGTGTGCGTTACCGCTGGTAAAATAGTCGAAATGGACTCCCCGTACATCAGGGACTGGATTTTGGGCAAACCTAGCTCGCTCAGTTCAAGCCTATGTGCCGGGTCGGACCAGCCCCCATTAAACCAATCATGCATAGTCAATAGGCGAGTCGCCAAGTAGTACAAATATAAATGTGTCATCCCCATGCCCCAGTTCAATGGAGGAATCCAGCATAGGGTCAGAGCCAGACGAGGTCCCCCCCAAGGAATTTGGTGCCCATACTGTCCAGTTCTCGAAACCAAGCCCGTGGAAAACAGAAGCGGGTATTCTGGAGGATGTAGAGGAATCTGGGGAGAATCATCATTTTAAACAGGGCGACTCTCCCCAAGGGGTTCATGGGCAGCGTCTGCCACTTGTGGAGGTCCGCCTTCACAAGCGGGGTGATATTAAGGGACCAGCTTAGTTCTGGAAGGAGGGCGACCCAGATCCTTAAATATTTGAAAGACTGATGCCGAAGCGGTATTGTGGTTTGGCAGTCCTAGCAGTCTCTAGATAAGTGTAGGGGGACCAGGATCGACTTATCAGAGTTCAGCCAGAGGCCTGCCCGGAGGACTGCAAGATTTGGAGGCAATGAGGGCCGACTGGGCGGGATCCACCAAAAAGATTAAAACATCGTTGGCGTAGAGTGCGATCTTGTCCGCCTCTGAGAGGGCCATTCCCATCCCTGAACACGGTCCTCTGACATCGTCGAGAAGAATCGCCAAGTAGGGGGTGAGCAAGTGGCAGTGGTCCAAGGCCAGGTGAATCCTCTGGAGACAGTGCCCGGTGCCACGCGTGAGCATGAACCCGCCTGGCAAGGTGGGGCTTCAGCCGCTGGGCGAGAATTGTGGCATAGAGTTTAACCTCTGTGTTTATTAGAGAAATGGGACGGTAGTCCGTGCAGTGACTAGATGGCGGTTGAGATTTTGAGAGAACCACAATGGTGGCCATATCCGTCTCGGGTGGGAAGGAGCCCTTCAGCCTCTGTGAACAGGTCTGCGAGGCGCGGGACAAGGGTCTCGTATTACATAGTGTTGTATTCTTGAGGGAGTCAGTCCGGGCCCGGGGTCTTGCCTGAGGAGGTAGGAGGTATTGCTTCATTGATCTCTTCGTGGGTGATAGGGCGGTCCAAATCCGCATGGGCGGCAGAACCCAGCTGAGGGAGGCGGGCACAGCCCGCTTCCAACAACTCTGGGAGCGACCGTACTGGGGTCCTTTCCGCGTAGAGTTGACGATAGTAGGAAGCAAAGGCGTAAGCCATTGCCAATGGGGATCGATGTATCGACCCGTCTGGGTCCACTATTTCAGGGATAATGCGGTTCGCCCTGGGGTATGTGGCTAGTCTGTGGAGAATCGTGCCGTTCTTGTCGCCCCAGCCATATACTCCCGCTACAGAGGATCTCCAGAGGGGCTTGGCAGCGTCCAATGAAAGCTGCCTGATTTCAGCGCGAAGTAGAGCAAGTTGCCTCTCTGGAAGTATCACCATCCGTAGGATGGGATTGCTCGAGGCGTAACGCTTGCACCTCTCGCGAGGTGAGCTGCTGCCGCTGAGCCTGCCGCTGACGCTTTAGTTGGCCCTTAGCGAAGCCACGGATTGTGGCCTTACCCGCCTCCCATAGGGTGCCAGATGATGGAACCGATCCATCATTGGTCCGGAAATACTGCTTGAGCTCTGCCCACACTACCTTTCTAAATTCCTTGACCTGGAGGAACCAAGCGTTCATCCGCCATATCGAGCGGTTCGAGGGGGTGGAGCCCTCTTACCAAGGAGCAACGGGGAATGGTCGGAGATACTCCTGGGAGTATACAGACTTCTTGAATCATGTTGCATTCAGTCAATGGGACAAATATTACATCTATATGCTCCTGCTTATGGTGTGCTGCAGAGGTATGAGTGAACTGTTTGGTGTGTGGGTGCCAGATTCACCACGCATCGCAGAGGCCCAGGGATTCGGATCAATTTGTTCATTGAGCCCAGGGATTCGGTTCAATTTGTTCATTGATTCGCTTGCACAAGTCTAGAGTTAGACGGGGGGGAGGCCTGTTGTGTCGAGGTGCGGATTGGAAACCGCGTTAGTCACCCCCAGTAATAGTGGACCTCAAAGGCTAGGTGGTCAGCAGGGCGGTGGAGTGTTTCAGAGTCGTCGTGAGCATCAAGGGGGGCGAGTATATGGACACGAGGTTGAGGGGGCTGCCACACAGCGTACCACAGAGAGCCACGGACATTCCCTGAGGGTTGTGAAAAGCTTGTGTGAGCAAAAAGGGAAAGGTGCGCTTCAAGAGGATAGCCACCACTCGGGAGCCCCGGGTGAAGCCAGAGTGCCATACCCTATTGTATCCACATTGTGCTAGGAAAGGACAGTGGTTCCCCAGCAGATGAGTCTCCTGAAGCAGGAGCACCTCTATACCGAGGCGTTGTGCGTAGGGCAAGACACATTCTTTTCAGTCGGTCTAAGAAACCATCAACGTTCCAGGACAGAACGTGTAGGGATGACCTCTGCATGGGTATGTCAGTCATCGTGGTTGGTGGTCGGTGTAGTGGCATGGCGTGCCATGGAGATTAGTGGGTATGGACCGGGTCCAGTGCAGGCGTGGAGAGGTGCTTGTGAAGAAGCTGTGTGTACCGTATGGGGGAGTGTCACAGTGTGTCGCAAGAAAGCCGGTGTAGCAGAACAACAAGAAACAACCACCATTGGAAAAATAATCCCACCCCCTTCCCCTTCCCCTCCCCCACCCTGCACTTCGAGAACAGAAGCATCTGTCGGGCCAACAGTAGCAACGAGAACCAAACTAAAACACTTGGGTTGCGTGGAGTTTAGCGGGGCAGTTCGTATCAATAAGGGACCCCTCCAGACTGACGGATGTCAAGTTGCCATCAGCTAGGTTGAAGTGTTAAGTATCGCATAAGTCCTGCCTCCGTCTCGGCCCGGTGGGCCTCCACAAATCAGACCACAGCAGCATCCCCAGATCCCAGGAGCGCGGGGCTTCTAGAAAGGTTGGAGTCGGACAATGTAGGGCGTAGGGTCCCAGATGGGTCCGAGTCCCGGTTCAGTTCATCTAATGAGTTGGTCCTGCTGTGGTTGGCAGGAGCCGGGGAAGCCCCTGAAGAATTTGGCATCCGAGGCCCACAGCCCGGCGACCTCTATGCTCCCCCACCCCCTGCCGATTTCCCCCCCCTCCTGCCAGACCGGGTGTGTCTCCGTTGTGGCTTGAGAGGAGGTGGGTGTGATTGTTGAGGGTCCGGCAGGGTAGGAGAGGAAACAGGCTGAGGCCGCAGTGGTTGCTCCTCTGTGAGCCAAGTCCAGGCATCCTGTGGAGTGTCAAAAAAGATAGTTTGTCCTGGAAGACGACTCGTAGATGGGCCGGGAAGAGAAGACCATATCGCAGACCCAAGGTGCGGTGCTTTTGTTTGACGTCCGCATACGTGCGGCGTTGGGCCTGCACCTCCCTCGTGAAGTCTGTAAAGCGCATTAAGGTGTTCTTTTGGTATTTTAGGGGTCCCCTGGCCCGGGCCTCTCGGAAGATGGCGTCCCTGTCCCGGAAGTTAAAGAATCCTGATGATGATGGGACAGGAAGGAGCCGTGGGAGGGGACTTAGGCGCCAGGGAGCGGTGTGCGCGCTAAACTGCAAACCACATGGAGAGAGCCTCTTTGGGTATCCATGACTTCACCCATGTCTCCACGAAGGTGTCCGTGTGGCCCTGTTCGACCCCCTCAAGGAACCCTTTGAGGCGTGGGTTGTTTCGCCACGAGCGATTTTCGGCGTCCTCAGCGCGGTGGTGGAGTTCCGAGGTGTGGTTCCGCAGGCGGGTCACCTGGGACTTCAGCTGTCTCAGCTCGTCTTCAATCGTGGAGAGGCGCGACTCCGCTTCCGAGATCCTCGCCGTGATGTTACGAAGGTCCTGGTGGATAAGGGCCATGTCTACCCGGACCTCGCCAATCTTGCTCTCCACGGAGGCTTGCGAAGTCCAGATGGCCTGCAGTATGGCCTGTGAGGGAGGAACCTCCAGGAGCACCTTCTGCCGGGTTGCGTTCGGCGGTGATATACTGGTCCATTTTGGTTTGAGTTTGTGTAGCAGGTGTCTTCGGGGCACGGTCCCTACCCATCCTGGCCGAGAGCCCGGGTGTCTGGTCGGCGGGAAGGATATGGGTTCACAGGAGGGAGAGGTTCAGCTCCCGAGCTGTCGATACTCAAACCCGGGCACCAGTGCCGGGGTATAGGCTGAAGCCGGTCCAGGCACCCTGCCTCAGCCGCCCGAAATAGTTGCCGAACCTCGGAGAATGACGTCTCACCCAGTCTGGAAGGGTGCAACCAGGTCGAAGAAAGAGAGACGGGTGGGTGGGGGGGGGACAACTAAGGGGGGGCCTGCCACTCGATGAATGCGGCCGGCCTCACCTCCCTCCACGAGTCCTCCGCAGAAGTGGGAACGCTGCCCGGGCAGGGCTCCAGAGCCAGACACCCAAAGTCAAACGACCGGGACTTGCCGGGGCTGATCAGAGCCCACCCTATGGAGGGCCGCGATGCAGAGTAGATAGGGAGGGCCCGTTGCCAAGGACTCCGCGCCTCGTGATGGGTGTGGCCGACCCTGTGTCCCAAGTCGAGAGCAGAGAGGATGCTGCAGGGGTCCGAGGCACAGGGCAGGCCATGCAGACTCTGATGCCGGGGCCCACAGTGGTGTTGGAGGACGGTGTTGAACCAGGGCCGTGAAGAGGAAATCTGGAATGGGGATCACGTCCTGGACCCCCTGTCGCTCGGCAGGTGCAGTCAATTCCGCCTCTCAGTATGTAGTTCTTCGCACCTGGTGTGCCCTGTGAGCAACATCGTGGACCCGGGGAGGAGGGGGGGCTTTGGATGAAATAGAGGGCCCCCTCGTGCACAGGAGCTGAGACCCACCTCGGATCTGGCCCAACAGCCACAGCTTGAAGAGCAGGTCGTGATGTAGCAGCAGGAGGCCAATCGGCGATAGAATGGCAGGCAGTTTCCACCCAGATCAATCACTGCTGGCAGGCCCAACCTTGCATCCCGGGGCATCTGCGAGGAGACTTGGGAGGCCCGGCATCCCCAGCATTGAGCCGCGAGCTGTCGGCATCCAGTCAGGCAGGGGGCCGCACCCCCAGCGCCGGGCTGATCCGGCACTCCTTGTTCACCACACTGGGTAGGCTGGTGCCCTATTAGGCCCCACGGGAGTAGGCAGCACACCAGGGTGCCGGCTGGAAGCCGAAGGCTCAATGCCTACCGCCGGGGGGAGGAGCTGGAGCCCAAGCAACACGGTCGAAGCGGCAGGTGGGGAAGCAGGCCCAGGCCGCCTCTGCGGTAGATGCAGTTCAGCCCCCCGAGAGGGCCTCTGGGATCACTCGCTCCAGGCTCTAGAGGCTGCAAGACCGTCACCAGCCCGCAGCAGCATCCGGGCAGGGGGCCCCAGGGCCCAGGCACCGGTTCAGGTGCGGCAGAGGGGGCACAAGCACCAGGGCCCTGCCGCTCGACTACGCGGCCGATTCTCCGGCAAATGAGCGCGTCAGCTGGGGCTCCTGCCTCTCGCATCGCGGGCCAGTGCAGCAGTGATGAAGGGCACAGCCGGGTGAGGCAGGAAGGATCACACGCCAGAGCTGCCACGGGGACCTGCGATGCACGGTCCCCGGTGCGCCGAGCACCCAGAAGGGGAAGAGCAGCACAGCGCCTCCGCCTCCAGTCGAGCAAGGCCGCTGCGCCTGGTGCCACAAGAAGAGAGCGCTTCAGGGGATGGTCGCCGCCATCTTGGGCGTGGGCACGCCGAAGGCCGGAGTTGCAATCACCCCCTGGCAGGCAGGTAGAACTGAGCAAGGTGGAGGCAGCGGTGAGTAAGCAGCAGGTTGTAGAAGGGCTGATGGCAGTGGATCGTGGCGCGGATAACGGAGGGGTCCAGAGCACTTTTAGAGTGCGACCGCCATCTTGATGCGCCAAGCCACGGCCCCTTATTTTGTACTTTTAAGGAAGACATACAAGTCAAGAAAAATTCTCCCAACTGGGTCACAATAAGGCAACAGCACAGTGTCTCAATACATGGTATCCTCAAGCTCCGAAGTATAATGTATACATTCCGCCTGTATCACAGCTAACAGTACAATGACTGCAGCCAACATTGGTCAGCCTTCTTATCCAGGCCATACAGTACACATCAGGAAAAGCGGCAAATATCCCGACCCTGCAGAGGGTCATCTCTAAGAAGCAGCCTGGGCACTAGGAGCTACAGGGTCGGGTTTGTCTGTCTCGTCAGTGACTCCTTGTCGGAGGTAAGTGGTGAAGGGCTCCCAAATGTCTTTAGGGCGTGTCTTTGGTTGCATAAGGTCCCAATATGTGTAAGTGGCGAAGGGCTCCCAAATGTCTTTAGGGCGGGTCTTTGGTGGCATAAGGTCCCAATATGTGGTTAATTGCTTCGGGCAGTAAGAGACATACAACGCTTTCATATTTAAACATGTAGTTGCAGAGGAAAGTGGATGTGCTGATTTTATATAGTGTGTAATTTTTGTATATTGGTGTTGAGGTTTAAATCGTAGAAAAAGCCCTGGGTGTCCCTGGCTTTCAGTTGTCCTTCAGTGGGGCTGGAATAAGTGAAAGGTGACAAACTGCTGCTTTAAATACTTCCAATAAAGAATATTCCATCTAGTTGTGTTTACTGAGATTCATTAATTACCTTGTGTCTGGTTGTCTCTCCTGCCCAGTTCAGTACTTAGTGAGGAGGAGTTACTGAGTAGCCATTAGAAATGCAAGAATCTCCTCCCCTTCTCAGCACTTAACCAGATGTATGAGGGTCTTGAAATGTGTTGCTTAATGTTATGCCAGACGTGTTTCTATAGCGCTCATTCTGCTATTAGTATGGCCTTGCAGCACTAACGTGCTGTAGTGCCTTCGAGTCGATTTCGGAATCCTCATAGTGGAGTCTGGTTAGGTTTATGAGCTGTAACATAAAGATTGTATTTATGTTTCAGATGTGGCTTACAATAGGTGTGGTTTGATAATTGATAGTTTGGTGTGTTCTAAAGTTTAATGGGTGTGGCCAGAGGTATTGCCAAAGCATGTAAGTTGCTTGCCAGGTTATTTGTCTCTGCTTTGCTTGGAACGTTGTTATGTAAGCGTATTACCTGAAGTAGTGCTTTGACATATTTAGTGGTGTCTCACATCCCCTTGTCGTGAAGAAATTATGTTAGTCTTGTGGATTTGAGCTTTCCTGTGGCTGACATGAGGTGTTTAGCGTTTTCACTATCCTACCGGACTTTGCGAACACACCACCTCCGAGTGTACAAGTTGCTTTGGAAGAAGGGGAACCCACAAGTGATTACATTCTTGTTTACCTGCAGATCACCCATGTAGCCGTGAAATAATCCCCTTGAGCTAGAAGAGTCCTACTATGAGGAATTGCAGTATTACCCTAATTTCAGCTAATGTCTGCTTATGTATGTTTTTTTTCTTTTTGTTGTCTTTAATAAATTGTAAAACATCTGTGTACATGCATACCGAAGAGAGCATATCAAAAGTTTGTATTGGGTACACGATGAGAATACAGAATACAATTGGTTACTTGCTCTTGAAACGGTAGGATATGGATGGAAATTATTCTCTGTAGCTTCGCAAAGTTAAGGTCAGGTCATCTCGTATAGCCCAGGCTGGAATCAAGAGTCCTACATGACAGGAACCAACCCTTCCAACACAGTCAGTAATCATCATCTGACAGATATGAGATACCCCTGGGATGATGACTGCTGATGTATGTGTGCTCAAATCTTTCCATGGCCATCAGCTTGGCGTTGGCTCTAAAAGAAGTTCACCTTTTATGTGGGTCTCGTGTGGGTTTTGTGTCTTAGTCAACAATTTCCATGCCTTGGGGAGCAATTCTCCAACTCCCAGTGTGTACATTACCCTTTTATGAATAAGGAGTGTTTCAAGGCTCTCTTAATTGTCTGCTACGTTTGGTTGATGCCATGTTATGTTATATGAATTTTTAGAGTGCGACGAATCACCCGGGAGGGTATCCAGGTGCTGGGTAGGGCAGGCCTGAGGGGGAAGGAGGAGGAGGAGGAGATCATGCCGGTTTCATCTGGAAGAGCCATGTGTTGAGGTTCCTTCGGACGTCCATAAGGGAGGGGGAGGTTCTGAGCTGTTGCGGATGGTTGTTCCAGGTCTTGGCTGCGAGGTATGAGAAGGAGCGTCCTCTGCTTCTGGTCTTCTTGATGCAAGGGAGGTGTGCTCTTGCCTGGGACGCAGATCAAAGGTGTCTGGTGGGTTGGTAGAAGTTGATGCCATGTAACATCTCCTGTTAATTTATACTGTTAAGCTTGTTAAACCAGAGAAGGAATACAAAATGGTATGAGTGGCATTCTTCTACTGCAGTATCCACCTTCTGAGGCCAAAACGCTTTCCTGTTTATTGAAATGCTGCTGGGCAGTTTCAATCTTTTGTCGGCCATCTGTCTATTTTTGTAATGAAATAGCTAATTGGTGCGTTTACATTTTTTTTAAAACCACTATTTTGATTTTTTTGTCTGGCTTTTGGTCTGCACTCAAATAGTTCAGGCCACATTCCATCATTCATTAAAATCATTTCGCAGATCTCTATTAATAGAATCCTACATCTGGCAAGCCTAAAACTGCTGCTTATCACCGTGTGACTCTCCAATATACATTTATTTCTACCCTTTAAATATAGCTCTGCTGCAGGAAGAACTGGATAAGGCCTAACCCTGTCCCCCCGCCCCCCTCCAGTTCTGAGTAGATGGCTGAGCTCCCACAGATCCTTGGGCCCTCCTGCTGCATTGTACCAGATAAATGTGAATGCACAGTGTAGCTGTCACAAAACACTGTTTCTCAATGAATGCATGCCAAGTCTGTGTGAATGCACCGTGTGCCATGTGCCTCATGGTAGGTGCTGGAATAATGTCTAAATGTTGGTGGGTAGAGCAAAATGTTCCATATTTTTCCTATTTATAGAGAAGATATATGGAATGGAAACACAATAGGAACATTTTAATTTTATCTACTTTATCCAGTCAGTATGGAAGATGGGCCCATTTTCTTAACGGTGCCATCATTTTGAGAAGCAAAGATGCTTAATTTGCTGTCCATCTCTTGTATGTATCGGTTTCCTGCACAATCTAGCCCTTGAACTTAAATAAATGGGAGTAACTAGGCTTTTCGATGTTGAGACAGGACTCGGAATCTTCTCCAAACGTGTTGTAGAGACTGTTATTGACATTGTTCTATCTATTACTTGTGATGACTGCTACAACGTTGACAAAAACCAGTCTCCAGTAATCTAAGCCAGCCACTTTTAATGGCAATATTAGTGTTGTCCCTCGAAAGTCGGTTTTTAGCTGTTCTATGAACACATTAGAAAGACCAGGCAACAGAGTATCAAAGCTTACAAACCCATTCAGTTGAGATAATATCAGATACTTCTTGGCCAGTGCACTGATTGGATGGTCGTAAAAGACCTGGATTCTTTAACAAAATCCTTAGCTTTATTGTAGATCATGAATACTGCCTGCAAAAATCTTCATTTGATTGTGATCAGTGCATTTTCAGCATTAAAAAAAGCAATTACAAGTAGTCTTATCTCTGCCTGGAAAATATCATAGACAGCAAATAATTTTTTCAATGCAAAACTGCTTTACCAACAAATGTCTGTACAGGTAACATGCCTAGTATTGTAATAAAACTGGGATGTTTAACATAATATAGGCTGAGATGACCCATTGTCATCGCAAGATGCTATAATGAAATGCCAACAGTTTCATGCAGTTCTTAAATGCAATAAAATCAGTTTACCCAAAAAAAAGGAAACATTCCTAGTATGATCCTTTTTTAGGTCTTGCCTGAAACCGAGCATGCGCTGTCACATACGAGACATTTTGTTTACTTACAAAGGGGTGGTTGCCTTCATCGTGTGTTGGCTTCACTTCCTCTTTGTGTGTTTGTCTGGAGCGAGACCCAAATTCTGCTTCCTTGCCCTCTCCTGTAACAATGTGGTCCTTCCACACTCCCACTCTCTAGTCACATCTAAAAAAAAACAAAAAAAAGCATTGACAAAACGGATAGGTCTCGCCGACTCAATCTAGTAGCTTTGTCAGTGTTTTTATCTATTTTGCCCAGCATCACGCCTGCTGTACATCAGGGCTGAAAGGATTAAAAAAACGCAGTACCATGGTCTGCCCTGGCTGCGCCATAGCGCTTGTTTTAAAAAAAACAAACAAAAAAATACTTTCTGCCATGCTGTGCAGCATGTCTAAAAAAATTGCCAAAGGCAATGGCTCACATGAGCGACACCTATTGGCTTTGTCAGTGCATGTTTGTTAATGAATCCTGCATTTTACTGGCTGACTCACAAAACAAACACACTCTATGGGTATCACACATGACACAAGTACTCGGTACAAATAGATGAGCCAATTACCTTTTCTCATCTGTGTATCACTGAATCGAATAAATTGACCCCATGGTCTGTAAAACGCTTTGGGACCTTGACAGGTGGTAGGAAAGTGCTAGAGAAATGATCCAATAAACCTCTCTCTCTGTAGAGGGACTGACTCTAAGTATGCATCACAGTTTACCTTCTGCCTCCATTTCCCACCTCTGTGGCGGAGCAGCATCCCCAATTTGGCTCCGTGCTGCCTACTGCACCAAGGAAGCCTCCTTGCACTTACTGTACACTTCTCCACGAATCTGTGCCATTCTCCGCATCTTTAAATTGTATTTTGAGATAAAGTCTCCCACTTGTATCCCAAGGTCGGTGTACATATTCTACATCCACATCATGTGCCTTATCTGCCTTCTGGTGGTTGGGTTTGGAAAACATTTTGATTACATGCTCAATTTGTTTGGGGGTGTTGGTCATAGGTCGACTCAGTTTCACTAATGTCCCACTTTTGCGATGTTGTCTTCAGATTTTTTTTTCTGCCTTCAGTTTGGATACACGTGTGTTGGTGAGAGTGAAAACAAAGAAATGTGGCTTGTTGCTGAGCATTTTCAACAACTAGGGTCTTTGTCTTTGGGATACAAAATAAATCTGGATCATACCCAAAGAGTAACCATAATCAATGAAGCATATGAACATGAAAATAGAAAGTCGTTATTTTGGATGTGTTTTATAAACAAAGCTGTGGAGTAAAACCTTAACTTATGTTGTTTTCACCCAGTTGAAATCAAAATATTTATGACCAATGTAGAGTTTACAGTCAGAAAGTGATGTTATAAGTATTGAGGACAGTTGTGATAGAAGAAGAAGAAACGGCAATCTGAGTATGAAAAGATTCCAAAGTTAAAATGGAAAAATAAATATATTGCAGTTCTTGTAGCAAGAAGGCCAGCAGTTTGAAGTTCACAACCAGGTGGTAATGTCCATAGTATTGAAGGTATTCGCGATGAAAAGAGAAAGAACCGACATATGTCAATATAACTTTATCAAGGCTATTTTGATTGATAAAAGTAAAAAGGAAATAGTAACGCAGTCCAGTCCAAATGCTCTCCGAGGTGAGGTACACCAAAATGTAAAGCGATGCTGATGCAGCAGTCGTGTTGCTTAGTAATGTGACAGGAAGGCATGTCTATGGCATTCACACACCGCGTTTGTTCCTGTTACTGAAGCTGACAAACGAGTCCAGACATCTCCCTTGTACACCTTTGTATTACTTTACCTTCATTCTGTGGTGGTGGTGGGGTGGGAAGGGTTGTAGTAACATATGCAAGATGAATGTGCCTTGTGAAATTAAGAGAATATACTGAACTGTCAAAAAAAACAGTGATGTCCCATCAATTGACCTTAACCTCGCAGGCCATTCAACCATATTTAACCCTGAGGTTGACGGAGCATGAAAAGTTTCTACTGACACGTTTTAGACTTGGGTTTCTTTTTAGGTCTGTGAGTTTTCCCGTTAATAATGATTGGTCAGCTGGAATAAGCAAATGCCCCTGTGACAACATATCCACCCAATCGGATATTCATATTTTATTTTTTTGTAAATATTATTCTATACCTAGGGAAAGGTGGATTAAGCCAATTTTAAAGTATTTGAAACTCAGACAGTGCCGACCTGCTTTTCTGATTATTAGGAAACTCGAAGATATATTCACGGTGGCATCTCTCTCTGTATTTCTTAGAAATGTTTTTCACCTAAGAAAATCTATTATGTTTTAATGTTTTGAGCTTATGTGCTTTCTAAAATTTATATTTATTTTACATACTTGAAATCGTCTGAAATGTGTAATAATATGTTGTATGTACTTTTATGGTTATCATTGTTTTATAACTGAATAAAGTCTTTTGATTGATTGAATCGCCTATCAGTGGAGACCTCCTTTCTCTCTGTGCATTTTGAAACCTCTTTCTGGAGATGCTGGCAGGTGGCTGATATTCAAAGTTTGTTTTTGAACATTCTGCCGATTAGCCATAATACATTAAAAAAATATATATCTTAAATAGGAGTTTGGATCCCACATTGAATTTTATAGCACCCTTAGGTGGTCTCCGATCTATGATAGTTTTTTTTTTTGAGCATTGAAAAATCTAAACATTTTATTTACAGTAACTGTATTGTGTTACATTGTGTTACATTTGTATTTCATTATGACTATTCCCGGGTTAAAGATCACAATATGTATTTTTAAAGTATCTTCGAAGTGTATACTTAATTTGACATTAGGTTTTGTGTGTTCAGTTATATATTTTGAGGTGTCATCAAAGTGTATTGTTATTAAATCTTTATTTTAATTGTATTAATCAATAGAGCAGGATATACACATGCCAGCCAGGAATTTGCATATAATGTATGTTACATGTACAATGAGAGTAAGCAGACCTAGGAGCAGTGCCATCAATCTGTAACGGCTTATATAAGAAATTAATACTAACCCCTAGTCCCCCGCCCCACTCCCCCAACACATCTATAATGTTGGCTAGAAAAACAATGGATGTATTTCTTATTTTAAATTGCGTTTTCTCTGAGTAAACAATGTCGGTATTACTGTAAACCGACATTTAGCATTATAATAAATCTATCTTTGCCAATGTTTGTGCTGAATATTTTGATTCACCAGATCGATCTACTGTAATGTTCGGGTCCACGGTCAAAAAAGTTGTCAAACTGATGGGCAAATTGAATAGGGACCAGTCATGACAGCTAACTAGTATCCATGATGTGTGGTTTATTGAGACATGAAGCCTTGCTTGGTGGCACAGAGTACCTGATGTAGTGGAAACAGATTACCAGTTTAATGAGGTATGGTGTGAAGCAAATAGATTATTTAGTGGGCACAGATGTGGGGGAAGAATGGACCCAGAAGAGGGGTCGAGTGGGTGATGCTGCAAGTTTGAGTGGGACAAGGCATGGCCAAGTGAGAAAACAGACAGTCAAGTTGGCCAAGAGGTGTGGTTGAGAGGTACAAGATATGACTTAATGGGGGAGACTTGGCCATATGGAGTGGCATGAGGCTTGGCCTACCGTCAATGCGTTGACTGTCAGTACCTATCTGCTGTCATATTTTATACTATGTTTATTTGTATTCATTGTAAAAACAGAAAACAAGAGATTTTTTTTTTTTAGTCTTTTAGATTACTTCACTTCTAAATTTTGAATATTTCTCCTTTCTGAACACAGGAACATCTGTCTGTGAGCCACAACAGTCTGACCACACTGCATGGGGAACTCTCCAGCCTGCCCTGTCTACGGGTAAGTCCAGAACTCCCAAACCATCTAACCCTCCTCTCTTCCATGTATGCTAGTCCCCATCCAATACTACGAGTGACCAGGCCTTTTTGAGTGATCAAAGCCTTTCAGGAACCACCCTGTGAACCTGCCTTCTTATCCATGCTTCCAGATGTGATCTGGTCTTGTATCCTGTGGCAAGGAAACTGTTAATAATATGCTATTGTGTAAACTCAAAATAAAACGGGACTTTGCATTCAAAATAAAACTGATGGATATCTCAGACTTCTTTAATGATGTGCTACAAAATGCTTGATTAAATATGAAAGTTTAATAAAGTAGAACACTTTACTTATTGTGCCGTATGTTCCTATGCAAGTTTCTCTTTTGAAATTTGTGAGCTGAGAACTTGGGGAGAAGAAGGGTTGGTGTCACGAGTCAACCCTGTAAGAAACAAAATGGTTGAATCTGCCACTGTGTATAAGCAGTATTTCTAAGTAGTGTTAAATTATATATGTGCCCTTTAGAAGGTTGTGGTACTGGGACAAATCTAGCCAACTGCAGAAATAATACTAGTTTCTAACAGTGTATCAGGACTAAACGCCCATCACTATTGTGTCAGCCAATGAAAGTATCTGTTCCAGAAAATAAAAGGCCAACCAAATTAATGCTCATGTATGTTGAATTGTCGAATTACATATCCTGCCATAAAAAGCACACATTGCTTGTCAGAATTGATGTTGCTGCCAGAATTTAAATAGGATTTTACCGTGCAAGTGTCCACCATTGCCCATAGTGTGCAAAGCAATATAGATATTTCAACTCAGTATGCAAAGCACTATTGCTGCTCCAATAACAGTGGGCATATTACTATGATAAGTAAATACACCGTGCAGTATTGTTGTGTACATTACCCATCACATGCACAGACTCAACCCTACTCGGCAAACAAAATTGCCCTGGAGGTAACTTTAGTGCCTCCTGCAGGCAAAGCACCCTTGCGATGCCAGTGTCCTCATTCTATTTAAACATCATTACTTAGCCATTGTACACCTTGCCACTAGTATACACAGTACTACTAATATTATGGTGCAGAGTAGCTTGTGAAATGCTGCAGGGGAACAGTTTATGGTTTTCTTTCTCTGCTTGCATGTGAATTATAGAACATGCTTCTCAAATCAGCGGAGGAGCATATTGTCTCTACTATGGGTTCAGCAAGTGATATTCAATGAAGAGAATGAGGTTATAAGGTGTTTTGGATAAGGGTTACTGTGAAATGAAATGAAACATGGCAATGAGATTGAGATCCCAGGGTGACAGAAATTGCAGAGGGGGTTGAGACATTGAACAAGTAGTTAGGGGCAGTGCGAGATATATGGGAAGCAGATTGAGAGAGCGCGAGAGAACTATGCCAAGTCACTATGCCGCCCTGGTTGTAGATAAACCCTTCCATTCCTCCAGCTCTTTCCTTAATCAATGACCCTACTTTCCTGACTCTTAACACTGAAGGGGGTTGAAGTGAGCAAGAGCTATGGTGGATGGGAACGCCTTTCCAAGGTGCAGAGCCCCTAACTCTGACTCCTCATAGCCAAGGTAACGTTTTTCTTTTTATTCTTTATTACTCTTGAGCTTTCCATTTAGATACCTAAGTTGATATCCCATTATGACTAGCCTGGTATAGTTTAAAATAAGATAATATGTTTTTAAATGTTTTTTTTTTTTAAATAAACTCTTTTTCCTAAGAATAGGAGACATTTCCTACTCAGAAAGATGGTATGGTCAGTACATGGGTTTTCTCCTGGAAGCCCGATTTGGGAATTTTTTTAACTTGGCTATCAAGAGTTCACCCTGAGCACAATCTGTTCTCTGCAAGTTCTGTAAGGTACAGCTTACTCGAACCAGTCCGGTGAGGATTTCCTTAAGATAGCGGGTTAAACACCCTAGCTCCATGGTCCACAGGGCATAGAGACCCTTCGGACAGCTAGCTCTAAATAATGCAGTCAATCAGTCACTCTGTATAAAGGGGGAAGCCTCTCTTCTTTCCTACAATCAAAAAGAGACAAACTTATTTTCTTGAGTTAATGATTATACAAAGCCTAAGAGTTGAGAACGAATGGCGCAGCAGGAAAACGAAGGCCTCCTTTTGAGCTTTATTCTGCCCACTAGGTAGCAAACATACATGCTTTGTTGTGATGCCATGTCACTCCCTGCTCCATTAACCATTGGAGGTTTTTGTGTTTAGAAAGTGGGCCCATATGATGTAATGAATTCTGCCCTTTTGGGCACAGGAACTGTTGGAAGCAATTTGATAGCTGGATGTGAAGGAACTTGGATCTGCAAAATTGATATTCTTGCTCCAGTCTTTTGAATTTGGCAAATTTTAAGAGCACCAAGATTGCAAAAAAGCATCCACGCAATCGAATCTTTGTCGCAGTTAGAAAATCAGCACCTGTTGCTTCTAAGGTGATTCAAGTTCAGTAAATGACTTTTGACCAGTCAGCTCTGCACTGCTCACCAGCTAGTTGTACACTGTATAAATCCCAATTCACAGACAAATGTCTGTTTCATTTAGATAGAAGTAAGCTGGGGACCCTGAGCGTTCATTCGATTTTAAAAGATGTGCACATCCACCAAAAATTGTTGGATATCCCGTCTGCCCTATTTAAAGTGTGTTGGGCCTCTTTGTACCATCATAGGATGGACGGGTCACTCACCACTTTTTATTGAATTTCCTGCATTGAGCAAACTCTAAATAAGGCCATTTGTTATCTTGTACTTTGGTCTTTGTAGTCCTATTATTTTGTTCATACTTTGTTTTTCTTAGCTTCTTAACTTAACCCACACCACCTTTTTTCACATCCCTTTCTTGCTATCCTTTCACTCAAGCTTTGACTCCTACAAAGTTATTTCCCTACCTCACTCCGTTCTTGACAATTCCAGATCACCATAGTCAACCCATCACTGCTCTCCTGACAGTCTACCTAGCCTCTTTCATTTCACCTCAGACTTTGTTTTGCAAACCTGCTTCTCAGCCTAGCCCTGCTTCCCAAGTTCCTCTGCCTTTCATCCTAGCCATGCTACTTTCTTA
This sequence comes from Triturus cristatus, assembly GCF_964204655.1. NCBI lineage: Eukaryota > Metazoa > Chordata > Amphibia > Caudata > Salamandridae > Triturus > Triturus cristatus. The sequence goes on along the minus strand of NC_140593.1, from coordinate 997,244,889 downwards.
TTGAGACTTCTTTCCACAGATTCCTCACCTCATTAATAATCCCAGGCTCAGACTGGATAAGGGAACTAGCTCTCCAGCGCCAGCAGATGTGACCATGGCTCGGTTTTGACTCCCCTTCTTCTTTGGTCGTGAAGTCACAGACGCACGATGGAGCGGGCTAACACCACCTACTTTTATCTACGCCCTTGGATGCGGATCCGTAGTGCGCTGGCAGTGATTGATCTTAGGTCTCCAGTTTGCACCTAGGCATGTTTCAGATTTCTTCTTGTTGTCATGATCCTCTGGTGAGCATCCAGATGTCTTAAATGTACAGCACATGACTAAAGGGCAGTTAGATCTCTAGATCATGCTCCATGTTCAACTCTTGTGAGTGATTCTGGGGAGATGGCTCCTCGGTCAAGGCCCACACATGATAACCACTTTTCCTCTATCCGCCTGAGGGGTGTTCATCCACTCTTGACGCTGCTCCTGCTTGAGCGTCCGATCACGTGTCTCTGTCAGCAACCTTATTCTCTAAATTCGGCCTTGACCTCTAAATTTGCTTCTATCCAGTTGGGCAGAAATCCAGCACCATTGCCCAGCTCTGGTCTAGCTCTGTGCCCGTTGTTGCTCTTCTTGCCTGCCTGGTGCTTACCCCGTTCAAGTGGAAGCGTTTCCTCTGGCTCTGCTGGCGATGTTGTGCCTTCCTCCAGCCCCCTTGGGTACACCTCTGAGCATCAACATTATTTGTCTCTTTTGAACTCTTCTTGGCAGTTGGCTGGTCTCTCTTGGCTTGTTGAAGTTCGTTTGACCTCAATGGAACCCTTGTTGCCCTTCCTTTAGGGGATATGTAGTAGCTCTGCCTCCACTTCGGCTCTTAGTACTCCAATCCTTAATGTGTATCGACCTGCTATGGCTTGGTCACCTATTTTATCCTCAAAGCCCCTTTTGATGATTTGGAGTGACCTCCTTGGCCACCTAGAATCGGCTTCACTTAATCTGCTAATTTCTCCTCTCTTCTACCTGAGAAGTAGTGTTGTGGTGTTACGTCTGGGAGGAAAGTGTTATTGTCCCCTCGCAGATGTTGCAGGTTGTAGGAAAGCAGGATCTGCTCTCATGGTTACCCCCACCTTTTGCTGTCATTATGTTTTTCTGACTAGTCTGACTGGGATCCGGCTAATCGGGACCCCAGTCTCTGTGCTTCTTCCATAAATTGGATCATGGTAAGTACTTGGGTACACTCCAGATTGGCTACTGGTGTACCCTTGTAAGTCCCTAGTATATTTATTTATTTAATTCACTTATAGAGCGCATGGTTACACCACCGGTGTGTCCCTGCGCTGAGAGATAGCTCTAAGAGATTAGGTTTCAGAGTGCCAGACCAGTAGCGACGTGTGGCCATATCAAGTCCTATCCCAGAATAGGTTGTACAAACAGCCATGTCTTTAGCTGCCTACGAAAACTGCTTTCGCATGGTTCTAGTCTTCGATCCATCAGTAGGCTGTTCCAAATTATTGCTGCACGGTACCTGAATGAGCGTTCCCCCCCCCCCCCCATTCTTGCTCTGAAAATTCTCGGTACAGTCACCAGAGCCTTTTTTTTTTTTTTTTTTTTTTTTCTTTTTTTTTTTGAATTTGGTACACTTTATATTTTTTTTTTTTGTTTTTTTTTTTTTATAAACCTTTATTTCAAAAATCTGGACACAGCTATTCAGCCGACAGCCCGAAGGTTCGGCAGCATTGAGAATTAGATACAGTGACGTGTCCCCAGTACAGTACAAAGAGTAGTGCAAAGGTCCAATTTTAATTAAACACAAAAAACCCACAACAAACCCCAGCAAGGCAAGAACATTGAAAGCCCATGGCGAAAGCCCCCAGGGGAGGCCGGACCCCACTCATCTACTAGTTACAGGACGGTGTACGGAGGAAGAAGGGGGGCAGCAGAGGCCCAAAACAGTTCCTAAAACCCAACTGTGCCGGAAAGAAGGTCAGGGGGAAAGCTGTTCCTCGGGAGGTTCCAGATCCGGGGCAAGACATATTCCCCCCCTGTATTGGTTCCACCGCCCCCAGATGGCATGCCACTTCCGGGGGCGACCTCTGGAGCAATAGACAGTCTTCTCCCTAAACATGCTCCAGTCCATGTTCTCTTTCCACGCGGTCAGTGTAGGGGGTCCCGAGGAGCCCCACAATCGCGCGATATCCCTTTTAGCGACCATGTTACCCAGAGTCACCCATTGGGTCTGCGCCTCATCAAGGTCAGTGGGCCCCCAGACGTTCAGGAGGCAACACCGCGCCTCCGGCTGCACAGCAATGCCCGTCACCTCCCCCATAACTGCATGGACTCTCCTCCAGAACTCCACAATGACACCACATTCCCAAATGATGTGCAGGAAAGTGCCCACCATACCACATCCCCTCCTGCACAGGCCATCCTCCGAGAATCCCATGTGGACCAGCCTTGGCCCCGTCACATACACCCGGTGCAGTATTTTAAGTTGCACCAGCCTCAGACGCGACGGGATCGCAACCTCCTTAGGAGAAGAAACCGCTGACTGCCAGTCCTCATTATCCAACTCAAGGCCATCCCTAGTCCACTGTTCTCTCAGCCCCAAAAGCATGTCTGCCCGGACGTTAATCAATTTCTTATATATGAGCGAGATCGTGCTCTCGGGCATATGACCATCAAGGACCCGGTCCTCCAGGGGAGAGGACTCCGGCACCCTCTCACCCTCCACGAGGACTGATTGGAGGGCGTGGCGCAGCTGGATATACCTGAAATACTCGGAGGGCCCCAGCTCATACTCTGTCTGCAACTCCTCGAAGGACTTCACTCTCCCCTTATGCAGCACATCTCCCACCTTGGATATACCTATCAGGTCCCACTTATCAAAGCCCTTCGTATGCCAGAGCCTTCCCAATCTCTCCGATTCAAACAATGGGGTAGCGAGGGTGAGCCTATCCTTCCAGCCCAACGAGTCAGTCGCCATCTTCCATACACCTGTGGGTCCCGTGAGGGACGAGTCTAGAGACCGCGAATACAACGCCCTGTAGTAGTTGCCACCACGCAGCAACCACCTATCCATGGCATACCCAGGGCTGAGGGCGGGGCCATAAAACCCATGGTTGATCGCGCTCAGCTGCGTGGCCCAATAGTACCGTCGGATGTCTGGAAGCGCAATGCCCCCATCGTACCACGGGAGCGTCAACTTTGCAATAGCTATTCGCGGCCGCCCATCCCACAGCAACGTCCGCTGGAGGCCTTCGACCTCCCGAAAGTATTTGGCCGGGACCCAGTCCAAAGTGTTCTGGAGGGCGTAGAGGAAGCGGGGAAGAGACATCATTTTGAACAGGGCCGCACGCCCAACAAGGGAGAGCGGCAACTTCCGCCAACCTTCAACATCTCGCCTCAAACGTGCCAGGGGGGGGAGCAGATTCTTCTCGTAGCGCACAGCAGGGTCCATGGATATAAAGATCCCCAAATACACGAACCCCTGCCGGGCGACCTGTATCGAACATCACCAGAGCCTTTTCTGATGATCTTAAACTACGCCCTGGTATGTATTTGGTGGTTAGCGGTTGCAGATATCTTGGGCCTTTCTTTTATAAAATGCGGTGGCAATGGCACATTGCCTTAAATACGACTCTTTTCCACTGGCACCCAATGGAGGACTGTCAAGGCTTTCTTCGTGTTAGATCTTCTCGGAAGGCCAAGTACCAGACGAGCCGCCGCATTTTGTACCCTCTGTAATTTGGACAGACCCTTTTTTGTAGCTCCAAGGTATAGAACATTCCCATAGTCCAATTGGGATGTTATTACCGAATGTACAATGGTTTTCCTGGCATTTGGTGGTAAGAGATCTAGGACTTTCCGCAGAGTTTTCATGGCCCCAAAGCATTTTCCAGCTACCCTCCGAATTTGGTTCTCAAATGTCAACTCTGAGTCAAACCAGACTCCGAGGTTTTTCACCTCTGCTTTTGGAGTGGGAAGTTGGCCTAATGCATCAGGCCACCACGCGGTTCACCATATGGATGGTGTGTTACCTACTATCAGTACCTCCGTTTTATTCCCGTTTAACTTGAGGCAGTGATTCGACATCCAGTACGCTACTTCTTTTAAACATTCGGAGAAACGTATAGCTGCTTGGTCCTTATTCTGTGATAGCAACACAACAAGCTGTGTGTCGTCAGCATAGGAGACAGTTGACACATTGTTTCTCCACTCTCTCTGCCAGTGGTCCCACATAAATGTTGAATAGAGTGGGGCTCAGAATAGAGCCCTCTGGAACCCCCTGGTACAAGGGAATGCTTTCAGATAAAAATGTTTGTTGTGCGACTTGGAAGCTCCGTGCTGAGAGGAACGAAGTCAACCAGCTTAGAGCACTCTGCTTGACGCCACACGTCTCTAACCTGTGAAGGAGCAGTTTGTGGGAGACGGTATCAAACGCTGCACTGAGATCTAGCAGGATCAGTGCGGCTGTTTGTCCTTCCTCTGCATATTTTCTCAGTTTCCGAGGCCATAAGTAGCGCTGACTCTGTGGAGTGAGCCCTCCTAAATCCTGATTGGGATGGATGCAGAACATCATTCCTGCTTATATGGTCTACTAGCTGTTTGTTTGTTACCTTCTCTGCAATTTTAGCCACAAACGGTAACCGTGAGATCGGGCATAGATTTCCTAATACTGTTTGTTCTAACAGTGGTTTCTTTTTGACTGGATTGACAATGGCCTGTTTCCATTTAGTGGGAACAATGCCAGTATGGAAGGAGCATAGAATGAGCTCTGAGATATATGGCATAATTGCAATAGCTCCCTCCATCATTATTTTTGGTCTCGCTAGATCCAAAGGGGAGCCGGATTTGATCCCTTTTGCTTTAACTGCAAGTTCTTCTATTTTCATAATCTTGAATTCATCCAGTTTCACACCTGCAAACCTTGTCTGGCTCCCGCAGGACAAGCCTATTCCTTGTCGCGCTTCCACCGGCAAAGTGTCATATATGTTAGTGACTTTATTCATGAAGAATTCTGCAACCTTATTACAGCTTTCTGTAGAGGCAATAGTGTCCTCTCTGGTTTCGTGTGTTCTAAGGGACTTCAGTATGGTTAACATTTCTTTGAAGGAGTTGCTAGCCTTTTCAATTCTTTCCATATAAAAAGTAGTTCTGGATTTCTTAATTAAAGCATGGTAGTGTTTTAGTTTCCTTTTCTAGTTTTCTTTGGCTATACTACAGTACTCCTTCCTCCATACTCGCTCAAGCCTTTTACATTTTCTCTTGGCCGTCTTTAATTCCTCATTGAACCAAGGTGCTGTTTCCTTTTCTCTTTGGGATCCTGGTACTCCAAGGTGCTATCTTATCTAGTGCCTCTATAATCCATGTTTCCAGATTACTATTCGCTAGATTAATATCTTTATCTAGTGTAAGCTTTTTTTCCGTCAGCGCCCTGGTGAAGGAGGTGGGGGTAAAATTCTTCAATTCCTGCTAGTGATTTCCTTGGTCTGTTGTTCTAGCCTCTTTCTGTGGGAAGGTACTATAAATTGGATTAGATAATGATCTGACCAGGGAATTGGCCATGGTGTGTCGACCTCTATCTCCATAATGTTTGAGAAGATGGGGTCCAGAATGTGTCCTCCTTGGTGAGTTTGAGTCTCTACTTTTTGTGCTAAGAGGTCCTTACATAATGTATTAGCTTCTTGGTTCTGTTTATTGTCAAAATGTATATTAAGATCTCCTAGTACCAGAAATGTTTTGTGTCGTAGAGCTGGGTGTACTACCTTCTCTTCCAGACTCATAATAAATTGAGATAAAGGACCTGGCGCACGGTAAATTAGTAAACCCGCTATGGTGTTATCTTCCGTTGCTGCTAGGGTGAATAAGAATGCTTCACAGTTTTCAAGGTCAGCTTTTCTTATCTCACACTTCAGTGTTGATTTGTAGATTATAGCTGGGTACTAAGGTACCCAGGGCATAGGTACACCAGGGACCCCCATGGGCTGAAGCATGTATTATGCCACCCATGGGAGACCACTCAAATTGTGACTACAGGCCTGCCTGTGGCCAAAGTATCTAAGAGTTCATCTGCCCTGGGAATTGGATGGGCATCAGTCTTAGTGACTGCATTGAGGCCTCTGTAGTCCACACAAAACCTCATCTCTCTTTTACCACCCTTGGTGTGAGGTTTTAGCACAAGGATTACTGGACTGGCCCAGGGGCTATCTGAAGGCGAAATGACTTCCAATTCCAGCATCTTTTGGACCTCTGTCCTGATGCATTCCCTGACATGATCAGGCTGTCTTTAGATTTTACTCTAAACAGACAGGCTGTGACCTCTGCCCTCTTCATGGGTACACCAGGTGGTCTGACTGGGTGTCAGGGAGAACATGTGTCTGTACTGATTGATGAATTGCCTGCAATCAGCTTGCTGCTGGTCCGTGAGGCTGCCTGCTAAGGCTACTCAATCTACTGATCCATCATCAGGGTTCCGAGAGAGGAGATCAGGGAGAGGGTCACTCTCTTCCTCCTGTCCCTCATCCCCTGTCCACAAAAGGTTTCAGGCGGTTGCAATGAAGTACCCCATGTGGACATTTTGGAGTACCTAGGTCCACCTAGTAGGTGACCTCACCTTTTTGTTCAATTATAGTGTGGGGGCCACTCCACTTGTCTTGGAGGGCTGCTGGGGCCACAGGCTCCAACACCCACACATTCTGGCCTGGCTGGTAAACAGTCAAGACTACCTTTTGGTCATACCAAGCTTTTTGAAGTTCTTGGCTGGCCTCCAGGTTTTTGCTGGCCTTCTTCATGTACTCAGCCATGCGTGAACGCAAGCCAAGGACCTAGTCCACAATGTCCTGTTTAGCAGGTTTGAGAGGTTGCTCCCAGCCTTCCTTCACTAGACACAATGGACTCCTAACTGGACGTCCAAACAGAAGTTCAAATGGGCTGTAGCCAACCCCCTTCTGAGGAATCTCTCTGTAGGCAAAGAGTAGGCAGGGTAGTAAGACCTCCCATTTTCGGCTAAGCTTTTCTGGGAGTCCCATGATCATACCCTTTAGTGTCTTGTTGAACCTTTTGACAAGCCCATTACACTGTGGATGGTAAGGTGTGGTAAACGTGTAGTTCACTCCACACTCTTTCCACATGGCAGTGATGTAACTAGACATGAAGTTGGTACCTCTGTCTGTTAAGACCTACTTTGGAAAGCCCGCTCTGGAAAAAATTCCTAGCCCTGGCCACTACAGGAGCTGTAGTGGTTCTAAGGGGAATAGCTTCTGGGTACCTAGTGGCATGGTCCACCACCACTAGTATATAACTGTGCCCAGATGCAGTTGCAGGGTTCAAGGGACCAACAATGTCATTGGGGACCCCAACCACTGAAAGTGGAATTAAGGGTGCCTCTGTCGTGCCACCTGATTTACCACTGGCTTGGCAAGTGGCACAGGATCGACAAAACTCCTTGGTGTCTTCAGATATGTGGGGCCAGTGAAAGTGAAGAACAAGCCCGTCCCACATCTTGCTTTGCCCTAAGTGTCCTGCAAGATGAATATCATGTTTCAGACATAGGAGGATACCTCTGAACTTCTGGGGTATCACCAATCTCCTGGTGGCACCAGGCTTGGGGTCTCTACCTTCAGAGTACAGGAGACCATCTTCCCAATAGATCCTATGGGACCCACTGATATTCCCCGCTTCTTCAGCTGCAGCTTTCTGTCTGAGCTGTTCAAGAGAGGGGCAGGATTGCTGCTCCAAACTCAAGTCTGCCATGGAAGGGCCCCCTGCCCCAAAGAACTCTGCCTGGTCACGCCCAAGTTCCTCTAGGACAGTACCTTCACAGGGCTGAGATCATTTCCCTCAGAAGACTGATCCTCACTAGGAGTTTGTGAGGAGGATAAGCCTTACCCTTCCTGCTCCTTCTCTTGGAAGGCACCTGGTCCACTGTCCAGGATCCAGTGCCTTGTCAGTGCTGAGCTGTTTGGCTTGAGCTCTGGTGACAGCAAATGCACTGGCAGAGATGCCCATCATCTCTGCATGAGTCCTGAACTCCACTTCAGCCCAAGCTGAAGTTTCTAGATCATTGCCCGACAAACAATCTACAGGTAGGTCTGGAGATACCACAACCTTTTTAGGTCCAGTTACCCCTCGGTTCATACCTGCCAAGGAATGGCCAGCCCAATCCCCCCCCCCCCCCCCCCCCCGGGTCCACTAAGCATGCTGTTCTATTTAGTGTGTTTCTTTGAAAAGTTTTGTGTGCATTGTGTTTATCTCCATGTAGTAGATATCTAAACGTGTTAGAGAGTATTCTATAATAAATATTTATTGTTATAAATACCTTGTGTGGTTCTTTTTCACTTAATCTATACTATACGATTTCATTCTGGTAAAACCAGCTGCTTTACACATCTACCACTTAGAGATCTTCCTAAGGTTGTCTAAGACCACTAACATCACCATAAGGGTTGTCTGGATTGGTGCAGGGTGCCCACTTACATTAGTGGACATCGTATCCAAGGCCAGCTTCTCACACCCTCCTTACCGGGAGGTGGATGATATCCTTAAATTGATCACTGCCTTGGCGAGGCCTGTAAAGATCAGAAGGTCCCTCACGGGCAGTTGGCAGCTATCCTGTGGCTCTCCTTTGCTAACAAAGGTAGAGACAAGCTCCTCACAGTTAGAGAAGAGGATGCTGACAATTACCCAGTCTTGAAGAGTGCACTCCTAGATGGGTTTGGCTTAACCACTGGTCTCTGATCTGACCTCTCCTAAGAATTGGGAAAGAAGGCAGACAAATGGGTCCACACCATGGTTAAGCAGAAAAACCATGGTGGTGGAGGTGACCAGAAGAAGCTAGATTCAAACCCCAGGAGAATGGTGGGGAGAAGTGCAAAGGTAACAAGCATTGGCATAGCCAATAGGTCTCGCCTTTGGGACCTTATAAGTGTTTAGCCATGCAACAGTTGCATAACTAAATACTTTATAAGTTCCCAAAAGCGAGGCCTATTGGCTATGCCGTGCGGCCGTGAAAGTGATCGCAATCGCGATCAAACAGCAAAGCGGCCGCGAAAAGTGAAAGTAATCACAGTCAAGCGCGCGCGCCCGTGCACATGCACTGTAGCTCTAGGCTGGCCTGGTAGCACTTTTTGGAGCCCTCTCAATAAGTCTCGCCAGACCAGCGCATTCACTGGGTCATGCGAGACCTAAAAAGGAGTCTTATCAAGGTCTCCAAAAAACTGCATCTGGGGGTGAGTCGCAAAACTCCAAGAAGGGTAAAAAGAAACCTTATTACTATTGTTATTTATGTAACGTAAATACCCTTTAGACAAGAGATGCTGATTGTCCAAAGGACAAAGAACCTACTACCACTGCCCCTAGGCAACTGCTCCCCCTAGCACCCTTACAAATGGTACTACAGCAACCAAGGGATTAGTAGGGTTAACCTTGGGTTCTGAGGTGGGTTCTGGCCTAGTCAGAACAACAACTCAGGCTGTCCTGGTCTGTGATGGTGGCATAGATCCTGCCACCTCACTAGTAAGTCCCACTAACTTTGGCAAGTACAGACAACAGCCTTTAATCAATGGAAAGGAAACTATAGCTTGCAGGGACCAGTGTCACAATGGTGACAGAGAAACTTGTGTCCCCTGAACAGATCATACTTGGTCAGATGTACCAAATAACCAACGCTGGAAATGTCAGGCCTGATCATTCCTTGACAGTTGTGAATCTCCGCTGGGGAGGGATAACTGGCCCTAAAAGTGTTGTGGTATCTCCAGACCTACCTGTAGATTGTCTGTTGGACAATGATCTTGAAACTTCAGCCTGGTCTGAAGCAGAGTTCAGGACTCCTGCAGAGATGATGGGCAGCTCGGTCAGTACATTTGCTGTCACCAATGCTCCGGCCAAAGAGCGCAGCACTGAGTGAGCACTGGATCCTGAAAGCATGGTCCATTTTGCTCCTAAGAGAAGTAGCAGGAAAGGTAAGGAATTATCTTCCTACCAAACTCCCAGTGAGGATCAGTCTCCTGAAGGAGATAATCTCCGTCCCTGTGAAGGAACTGTCCCAGAAAAACTTGGACCTGACCAGGCAGAGTTCTTTGGGGCAGAGGGCCCTTCCAGAGCACACTTGAGTTTGGAGCAGCAATCCTGCCCCTCTCTTGAACAGCTCAGATAGCAAGCTGCTGCTGAGGAAGCAGGGCATATCAGTGGGTCCCATAGGATCTATTGGGGAGATGGGCTCCTGTTTTCTGAAGGTAGAGAGCCCAAGCCTGGTGCTACCAGGAGGTTGGTAATTCTCCAGAAGTTCAGAGGTTTTCTTCTCTCCCTAGCACATGACATTCCCCTTGCAGGACATCTTGGGCAAAGTAAGACTTTGGACAGGATTGTCCCTCATTTTCACTGGCCCCATATGCCTTAAGACACCATGGAGTTTTGTTGCTCCAGGGTCACTTGCCAAGCCAGTGGTAAATTAGGTGGTACTACAAATGCCCCCTTAATTCCAATCCCAGTGGTTGGGGTTCCCTTTGAGGGGGTAGGATTGACATTGTTGCTCCCTTGAACCCTACAACTGCATCTGGACACAGTTACATCCAAGTGGTGGTGGGCCGTGCCACTAGGTATCCAGAGGCTATTCCCCTTCGAACCACTACAGCTTCTTTAGTGGCTAGGGCCCTCCTGTGAATCTTTTCCAGGATGGTCTTCCCTAAGGAGGTCTTAACAGACAGACTAACCAACTACATGTCTAGTTACATCACTGCAATGTGGAAAAAGTGTGGAGTAAACTATAGGTTTGCCACACCCTACCATCCACAGTGCAATCAGCTTGTTGAAAGGTTCAGCAAAACACTAAAGGGTATGATCATGGGACTCCCAGAAAAGCTCAGGCGAAAATGGAATGTCTTACTACCCTGCCTTCTCTTTGCCTAGAGAGAGGTTCCACAGAAGGGGGGTGGCTACAGCCCATTTGAACTTCTGTTTGGACATCCAGTTAGGGGTCCATTGTGTATAGTTAAGTAGGACAGGGAGCAGCCTCTCAAGCCTCCTAAACAGTATTTTGTGGACTATGTCTTCGGCCTGCGTTCATGTATGGCTAAGGCAAGTAAAACCTTGGAGCCAGGAACTTCAGAAAGCTTAGCATGATCAAAAGGCTGTCCTGACTGTTTATCAGCCAGGATAGAAAGTGTGGGTGTTGGAGCCTATGGCCCCAGCAGCTCTCCAAGAAGAATGGAGTGGCCCCCACTCAATCCTTGAAAAGAAAGGTGGGTCACCTACTTGGTGGACCTAGGTACTCCCAGAAGTGTCCACTGGGTACTTCATGTGAAACTCCTGAAACCTTTTGTAGATAGGGCTGACATGAGCTTGCGTATGGCCACTGACGAGGGAGAGGAGGAAGAGAGTGACCTCTCCCTGATCTCCGCTCTCAGAACCCTGTTGATGGGTCAGTTGAAGGAGTAGCCTTGGCAGGCAGACTCACTGACCAGCAGCAAGCTGATTGCAGGAAGGTCCTCAATCAGTGCAAGCACATGTTCTCTCTGACACCCAGTCAACCCCCCTGGTGTACCCATGGATTGGACACAGGTGACAGTCTGACTGAAAAAACAAAATTATCAGACAGCCTCACCATGTCAGAGACTGCATCAGGACAGATGTCCAAAAGATGTTGGAATTGGGGGTTATTGGGCTAGTTCTGTAGCCCTTGTACCAAAACCTCACACCAAAGGTGGCAAGAGAGAGATGAGGTTTTGTGTGGACTACAGGGGCCTCAATGTAGTCACTGGGACAGATTCCCATCCTATTCTAAGGGCAGATGAGCTCATAGATACTTTGGCCTCAGCCACATATCTGAGTACATTTGATCTCACTGGAGGCTCCTGGCAAATCAGACTAGCTGAGGATACCACGCCTAAAACGGCATTTTCAACACCTAGTGTGCATTATCAATTTATTGTGATGCCCTTTGGTCTGAAATGCACCTGCCACATTTCAGAGGCTGGTGAACCAAGTCTTAACTGGTCTGAAAGCATACAGTGAAGCATATCTAGATGATATTGCTGTCTTTAGCTCCACCTGGGAGGACCACCTCAGAAATGTTCTGGAGGCCCTGCAGAAGGCGGGCCACACTATCAAGGCCACCAAGTGCCAGATAGGGCAGAGCAAGGTCGTATACTTGGGTCACCTGGTAGGTGGAGGGCAAGTTCAGCCACTGGAGAGCAAAATCCAGACCATCATGCACTGGGTTGCTCCCACTACCCAGAGCTTTCTTGGGCCTGGCTGGGATTCGCCAGGAGGTTTGTTAAGGGATATGGGTCCATTGTGACTCCCCTTAATGATCTCACCTACAAGATAATGTCTAGGAAAGTTCAGTGAAAGCTGTCAAAAGGCTTTTGATGACCTGAAGCAGGCCATGTGCACTGCTCCCATTCTGCAAAGTCCTGATTACTCCAAAACCTTCATTGTTCAGAAAGATGCTTCTGAGATGGGGGTGGGAGCTGTTTTGTCACAACTTAATGCAGGGAGCCAGGACCAACCAGTAGCTTTTATAAGCAGAAGGTTGATCCCCAGGGAGAAACTTTGGCAGCTATAGAGAGGGAGGGCTTTGCTGTGGTCTGGGCCTTGAAGTTGAAGCTATTCCTGTTTGGTACCGACTCCCTTGTTCAGACGGATCATAAGCCCCTCTTATGGCTTAAACAAATGAAGGATGAAAATCCCAAGCTTTTGAGGTGGTCCATTTACGTACTGGGGATAGACTTTTAAGTGGAACATAGGCCTGGGAGTAACCATGCCAACGCAGATGGACTCTCCAGATATTTCCACATAGGAAATGAAGACTCAACTGTTCAAGGTTAGTCTCCTCTCCTTACGTTTGGGGGTGGGGGGCATTGTGTAGGATAGTTGGATATGGTTACCCTCACGTTTTGCTGGTGTCATTATGTTTTTCTGACTAGTCTGACTGGGATCCGGCTAATCAGGACCCCAGTTTCTGTGCTTCTTACCTAAATTGGATCATGGTGAGTACATAGGTACACCCTAGATTGGCTGCTGGTGTACCCTTGTAAGTCCCTAGTATATGGTACTAAGGTACCTAGTACATAGGTACACCAGGGGTCCCCCATGGGCTGAAGTATGTATTATGCCACCCATGGGAGACCACTCAAATTGTGACTACAGGCTTGCCATTGCAGCCTGTGTAAGCTGGTGCTAGCACCTCTTACAACAGATAACAGATATAGGTTATCCTATATCTGATTGGTTCTAAGTGCGAGGGTGCCCTTGCATGAGTAGGACACCCCTACAATCCACGGAGTCCATTCATCCGGGTTGTAAGTGCATCAGCAATTACGATACATAGAGTGGCCATGCGTCCTTATTCGATGGCTATCTCTAAACTGGCTGTAACGAACCCTGGCATTTTTGGTATCAAACATGTTCGAATCCTACCTCAACACCGTAAACTGTGTTGGAGGTAGGATTTAATGCACCATGGGGCCCTTCGGGAAGCCCTCAGTGCTCCCAGTACCAGTCTTCCAGACCCGGACAGCCAACTATGGTTGCTGCCGACCAGAAACACGGTCTACCCTCCTGCTGCTGAGTCCAGCTCTAGCATGGAAAAGCAGGACAATAGGTTGACCACCTCCCAGATAGGACTTAGTGTATTGGGCCAGGGTGGGGGCGCTTGCCAGTGCCACTATACTGCTTTGAATGGCACATTTGGTGCCCTCCTTGCATACTCCAGTTGGAATCAGTTCAGGGAGCTATTGACACCCGATTAGGTACAAAAATGGACAAAGGACAAGGGAGTATCCTCCCTACTGTCCAGCCCTCCTGTGGGACGGACCCCTAAATCGTCCCAACCCTTTCCTTAGGGTGCTTAAGGGCTTACCTGTGGGTGGTTCCTTAGATTCGTTGTGGGACAAGATTCAGATCTGAAACCACTTCATCTTCAACCGTCTGAGTACTTTGGACTTGGCTGGACTGTGCTTTGGGAACCGAGACTGCCACTGGGAGGAAGACTGCTGCTCCTGGTCTCGTTGTCCTGCCAGTCTTCTGCATTGTCTGTGCTCCATATAGGTTCTTCTGCAGGCCTGTGGACATCCAAGACACCCAAAGGAATCTCCCTTGAAGTAAAGGAGTCACTTCCCTGCACCTGCAGGCACCGCAACAAAGCTGACTGGTTTGCTGTCACTAGGCATCCTACGGACTCCGAAAGGTTCATCAACACAAATGGTGGTTTTTCAACTCCCTTGAGGCCTGCCCTGTCTTCACAGCAAGTTTGTAGCCAGTATCCCTGGTCGGAACCGCTGGAGCAGGACCCCTGTGCACCGCATCAATTTGCCGTTGCCAAGGCTATTTAACTCTCTTCACCAGAGAACTTCGGGCTCCAAGAAGCTCAAGCATCTCTTGCTACGAAGACTTTCGTCCTCGCCCCGTCCTCTGCACCATGGGCCTTCCTCATTGGTGAGCTGCTTGAGGTCCTAGTGCAACTCCTGTCCCTTCGGCCCGTGGGTCCTCTTCAGGGTCTTCTTTGGCTCCAGTGGGCTCCCCTGCTTGCTCCGGGCCTGCTCTGATGGTCCCGACATTGTGTCTTTTTCATCTTCTACGTTGGCTGCCATTGCCAAGGCTTGTTGGTGCTCCTGACGAACCCCAATCCCCTGGCTCTTGATATCCGACGTGGGACAGCTCATAAACTGCTCCTGGTCTTCCACCGCGTTTCCTGGTCCGCACAGCCGCAGCTTCAAGGTGACCGGCAACTCTCCTGCATCTGACATCGGTGGGCATTCGTCTTCTTTGCCTCCTAGTCACTCCTGAGTGGCATAGACTCTGTCCCCTTTGCTTGCAGGTACCTCTCATCTTGAATCCATCTTTGGGTTCTACCAGACTTTCACCTTCTTCGCCAGCAGCATCTTCAATGAAGTCCTCTATTGTGGGCTACCGCGGTTTCCGACGTCACTTCGCACCTATGCACCCAGCTTCCCTGGTGTAGGTATCCTGGTTCTTGGGGTATCCATGGGTGGGGTGAGTCTCTAACCATCCATCTTCCACAGGCTTTCTTCAGGGTCTTCTGGGTAGGGTCCTTCTTTAAAACAGCAACTGTCATATTCCCACTCTGCACACAGCCTCCGTGGGGCTCCTGGGTACTTAACTTGGGTGGTTCCTTGGGTCCCTGGCTCTTCTATGTCTTCTGGGTCCAATCTTGACTTAGGTCGTGGTTCACATTCCACTTTCTTTGTATATGGTTTGATCTCCCCCCTGGAGACCACTATGTATTTGTGCTACTTGCGTGTTCTATTACCAGAGTATTGTGTGTATTGTGGTTACATCTCCGGGTAAGTGACATTGCAATGTGTTATTGAGTGCTTATAATAAATGCATATTTTTATAACTACACTGTGTGGTTCTTTTTCACTTCACCTACACTATATGATTAGTACTGGTAAAACAAGCTGCTTTATACTCCTTCTGAACTAAGCCTGAAGGCTTCTCTCCACAGCTACCACTTAGAGTGTTCTAAGGTTTTCTAAGACCATTAAAATCCCATAAGGGTTGTCTGGATTAGTGCACGGTGCTACACTTTACATAAGTGAGCCCCATATACTAAAACAGCCACTGACATTGGTGTGCAGCGGTTGGGATTCAAGCCTGCATTGTTTTACCAGGTAATCTAGGTTTGGATTAATTGAAAAACCATCACTAGAATCAGGCACATATTATATTTTACAGACAAAGTAAGTTCTACTTAACACTTATACTGATTGTTTAGGGGCTAGCACAACAGTTTTGCCTATCTTAGGAAGTTTAGTTTTCACAAGGGTAGGTAGGTGCAACACCACACCAAACTACACCTAGTCGCCATGTTTTTAGCTGGGGATCTCAGTGGACTCCAGTCTGCTAAGCACATTGGTCTAGCAACAAAGGACCCTGTGTAGTCTTAGAAGGAAAAAGGATGGTAACAACCCCACTACAAAGTACCTCTTAAAGCTACTTCTTCAGGATGATCAAAATCCTGGTGGGACAGAGTAGCAGGAAAATGTGGGTTGGTAGGCTCCAGAAGAGAAGCCAGGAGGAATTTTCCCCTACAGACTTTAATTCAGAGTATGGCCAGGAGGAGTCTGGGGACTCCACACTGGCAAATGTTGATCCCCCAGGGAATAGTGCAGATGGCACAGGGTTTGTCCCCTTTATTCCTCCTGGGAGGGTTCATAGTAGGCTTCAGATCATTCCATAGGGACCTCCATCTCTAGCAAGAGGGAGGACTCCTTGGAAAGGGAATACCGTCTGATCAAACTTGAGTTAAATTCAGGATCAGACGAGATCAGTTGGCCCTTGACAAGGTGTGAGATGCTGGCTTGTTATATGGTGTACACTTATGTAAGTGGACACCTTGCACCAATCCCGACAAGCCTTATGGGGATTTTAGTGGTCTTAGACAACCTTAAAAAGCTCTCTAAGTGGTAGCTGTGGAGAGCAGCCTTCAGGCGTATTCCAGAAGGAGTGTAAAGCAGCTTGTTTTACCAGAACATAATCTTTTTGATATAGTTTAAGTGAAAATGAACCACGCAGTGTATTTATAAAAATATGTATTTATTATAAATCACTCACTAACACGTATAGATATCTCCTAGCCAGAGATCTACACAATGCACACAATACATAACAATAGAAAGAGGTAAGTAGCACGAAATACACAGTGGTCACCAGGGGGAGATCAAACCATATACTAAAATACTGGTATGCGAACCACGACTCGAGTCAAGACTATACCCAAAAGACATAGAAGTGCTGGGGACCCAAGGAACCACCCAAGGTAAGTAACCAGGAGCCCCACGGAGGCAGAGTGCAGAGTGGGAACACTACCGCAGGTTCAATGCAAGTCATTGTGTAAGTCGCTGTTGCAATTTTAAAGAAGGACCCTTCCCAGCCGACCCTGAAGAAGCCCAGTGGAGTACAGAAGGTTTGAGAGCCACCCCACCCCGGGATACCCTAGGAACCAGGATACCTACACCAGAGAAGTCGGGTGCATAGGTGTGAAGTGGCTTCCGAAACAGTTGTCCTCAATGGAGGACTTCAGGAAGAGGCTGCTGCTGGAGAAGGTGAGTGTCCGGTGTAACCCAAAGGTGGATTCAAGTTGAGAAGTACCTGCAAGCAGATCGGACGGAGTCTATGCCACTCAGGAGTGGTCAGGAGGCACGGAAGACGAATGCCCACCGATTTCGAGTGTTGCAGGAGAGCTAATGGGGACCTTGAAACTGCAGCTGTACAGACCAGGCGACGCTGTGGAAGACCAGGAGCCGTTCATGAGCTGTCCCACATCTGATGTCGAGAGTTGAGGGGTCGGTGTCCGTCAGGAGCACCAACAAGCCTTGGCAACTGCAACCTACGAGGAGCGTGAAGAAGGTACAGTGCTGGGACCAGCAAGGTCCAGGTGACTCACCACAAGCAGAGGAGTCTGGGCAGGTCCGAGCAATAAGGGTAGCCCGCAGAACAAAAAAGATGTCCCTCCAGAGGACTCACAGGCCGGAGGCACTGGAGTCGTGAGGGGACCTCAAGCAGCTCACCAAGGATGAAGCGCCACGATGCAAGTGTTGCGGTGAGGGCGATTATCTTGGTCACTGGAGGTGCTTGAGGTTGGGGCTACTTTGAGCCTGCAGATCTTGGTGGAAGGAAGCCAACAAGTCTTTACAACTGCAAGTCGACGCGGTGCACAGGGGCTTGGTTCCTCCGGCTCCGACCAGGGATGCTGGCCTCAAACTTGGTGACCGGGCAGGACTTGAGGGATGTGAAGAACCACCACCTGTGTTGGTGATCCTTTCAGGGTCCTTAGGAGCCCAGGATCAGCAGCCCGTCCGTTTAGTTGCGGTGCTTGCAGGTGAAGAGAAGTGACTCCTTCACTTCATGGGAGATTCCTTCAGGTGTCTTGGATGCCCACAGGCCTAGGATGGTTCCTGTATGGAGCACAGGCATGGACGCTGCAGCAGACGAGCAGGGTGATGAAAACAGGAGCAGCAGGAGTCTTCCCAGTTGCAGCCTTGATGCCCAGAGCGAAGTCCAGCGAAGTCCAAAGTGCCCAGACTGTTGAAGTAGAAGGGGTGTCTTGAAAAGAATAGTGTCCCACGATGAATCAAGGGACCCACCCTCCGGTAGGCCCTTAAGTACGCTAAGGAAAGGGTTGGCACGTTTCAAGGGTCCCTCCCAGGGGAGGGGTCGGACAGTAGGGAGGATGCTCCCATGCCCTTTGTCAAGTTTCACGGCAGAGCTGAAGCCATTGGCTCCCTGAGCTGGTTTGAACTGGACTATGCAAATAGGGCACCAGGTGTGCCCTTCAAGTAGACTGAGTGGCGCTGGCAAGCGCTCCCACCCGGCCCCAATACACTAACCTTGTCTGGGAGGTGATCACACCTCCCTGTGACAGGATACCTATTGTTCTGCCTTCCCTTGCTAGAGCTTGGCTCAGCAGCAGGAGGGGAGAATTGTGTCTCTGGTTGGCAGCAGCCATGTTGTGCTTCCAGGTCTAGAAGAGTGGTACCGGGAGCACTGAGGGCCTCCCTGAGGAGCTTTACAGTGCATGGAATTATACCTCTCACACTGTTTACAGTATGGGAGTATAATTTCAACATGTTTGATACCAAACATGACCGGGTTCGTTACAGCCAGTTTAGAGATGGTCATCGCATAATGACGCATGGCCACTCTATGAATCTTAATGGCTGATGCACTTATAGCCCGGGAGAATGGAGTCCGAAGGCTGTTGGGGTGGCCTGCTCATGCAGGTGCACCCTCACACTTAGAACCGAGCACCCTGTCTTCAGGATTGAAAGGCCTGCTTAAGATGTGACTTATAGATTTTAAGTGCAGTGACCTTAGATGTAGGAAAACCTATATCTTTCGTAAGTGGTGCTAGGACCAGCTTACACAGGCTGCAATGGCAGGGCTCTAATTACAGTTTGAGTGGTCCCTCATGGTTGGCATAATACATGCTTCAGCCCATGGGGGATCCCTGGTGTACCTATGTCCTGGGTACCTTAGTACCATATACTAGGGACTGATAAGGTTACACCACAATCCAAAGTACTTACCGTATCAATTTAGGTAAAGCACAGAGACTGGGGCCCTGATTAGCAGGATCCCAGTCAGACTAGTCCGCAACAGCATAGCACCTGGCAAAAAGTGGGGGTAAACAATAAAGCAGATCCTACTTTTCTACACAACCCCTCACCCCCCCCCCCCCCCCCAAACGTAAGGAGATGAGACTAACCTTGCCCAGTTGAGTTTTCATTTCCCAAGTGGAAATATCTGGAGTGTCCATCTTCATTCGCATTGGTTACTCCCCGGTCTGTGTTCTACTACATAGTCCATCCCCTGTAGGGAAATGGACCACCTCAAAAGTTTGGGATTTTCACCCTTCATCTGTTTAAGCCATAAGAGGGGTTTGTGCTCTTGTCTGAACAATGAAGTGAGTGCCAAGCTATGCCCTCGGCTTCTTCAAGGCCCAGACTATAGCCAAGGCATCCATCTCAGTGGCTGACCAACGTTTCTCCCTGGGGGTCAACCTTCTGCTGATAAAAGCTACTGGTTGATCCTGGCTCTCTGGATTAAGTTGTAACAACACAGCCCCTACCCCTATCTCAGATGCATCTGTCTGGACAATGAAAGTTTTGGAGTAGTCAGGACTTTGCAGGATGGGAGCAATGCACATGGCCTGCTTCAAGTCATCAAATGCCTTTTGACAGCTTACTGCTCACTTAATTTTCTTGTGCATTTTCTTTGATGTCAGATCATTCAGGGGGAGGGGGGGTCACAATGGACCCATATCCCTTTACAAATCTTCTGTAGTACCCAGTCAGGCCCAAGAAAGCTCTGACCGGAGTCTGGGTAGTGGGAGCAATCCATTCCACAATGTTCCTGGATTTTACTCTCCAATGATTGAACCAGGCCTCCACCTACTAGGTGACCGAAGTATACAATCTTACTGTGCCCTATCTGGCACTTGGTGGCCTTGGTAGTGAGGCCTGCCTTTTGCAGGGCCCCAGAACATTTCTGAGGTGCACCAAGGTTATCCTCCCAGGTGGAGCTAAAGACAGCTATTTCATCTAGTTATGCTGCACTATAGGATTCCAGACCTGTTAAGACTTTATTCACCAACCTCTGAAATATGGCAGGTGCATTCCTCAAACCAAAGGGTATCACAATAAATTGATAATGCCCACTAGGGGTTGAAAATGCTGTTTTTGGCTTGGCTTCCTTAGCTAGTCTGATTTGCCAGCAGTCAGGTCAAATGTACTCAAACTTGGCTGTGGCCAAAGTATCTGAGTTCATCTGCCCTGGGAATTGGATGGCATCAGTCCTAGTGACTGTATTGAGACCTCTGTAGTCCACACAAAACCTCATATCTCTTTTTCCACCCTTGGTGTGGGGTTTTAGCACAAGGACAACTGGACTAGCCCAGGGGCTATTTGAAGGTTCCATGACCCCCAAATTCTAACATCTTTTGGACCTCTGTCCTGATGCAATCCCTGACCTGATCAGGCTGTCTGTAGATTTTACTCTAAACAGGCAGGCTGTGACCAGTGCCCACTTCATGGGTACACCAGGGGGGCTGACTGGGTGTCAGGGAGAACATGTGTCTGTACAGATTGAGGACTTGCCTGCAATCAGCGTGCTGCTGGTCAGTGAGGCTGCCTGCCAAGGCTACTCCATCTACTGACCTATCAGGGTTCTGAGAGAGGAGATCAGGGAGAGGGTCACTCTCTTCCTCCTGTCCCTCATCAGGTGCCATGAGCAAGTCCATGTCAGCCTTGTCCATAGAAGGTTTCAGGCGGTTGACATGAAGTACCCAATGGGGTCCTTTTTGGAGTACCTAGGTCCACCTAGTAGGTGACCTCACCTTTTTGTTCAAGTACAGTGTGGGGGGCACTCCACTTGTCTTGGAGGGCTGCTGTGGCCACAGGCTCCAACACTCACACTTTCTGGCCTGGCTGGTAAAAAGTCAAGACCGCCTTTTGGTCATGCCAATCTTTTTGAAGTTCTTTGCTGGCCTCCAGGTTGTTGCTGGCCTTCATGTACTCAGCCATGCGTGAACGCAGGCTAAGGACATAGTCCACAATGTCCTGTTTTGCAGGTTTGAGAGGTTGCTTCCAACCTTCCTTCACTAGACACAATGGGCCCCTAACTGGGTGTCCAAACAGAAGTTCTTTTTTTTGTTTTTTTTGTTCAAAAACCTTTATTGTTCCATCAAAGTGTACACTGCTATTCAGCCGGGGCAGGCAGCTTGGTTGCGTAGCGGCTCGCCGCTTGAGCGATTCAATGTCGTACACTTGAGCAAAGTACCAATAATATCACTTTATTTAATATTCAACAACACCAACTGTAAGCAAGAGTCGAGGAAAAGCGACCAATGTCAAGGACAGATATCCTAGCTGCTACCACCCCGTGACCATATCCAAACAGAAGTTCAAATGGGCTGTAGCCAACCCCCTTCTGAGGAACCTCTCTTTAGGGAAAGAGAAGACAGGGTAGTAAGACATTCCATTGTCGCCTAAGCTTTTCTGGGAGTCCCATGATCATACCCTTTAGGGTCTTGTTGAACCTTTCTACAAGCCCATTACACTGTGGATGGTAGGGTGTGGTAAACTTGTAGTTCACGCCACACTCTTTCCACATGGCAGTGATGTAACTAGACATGAAGTTGGTACTTCTGTCTGTTAAGACCTCCTTAGGGAAGCCCCCTCTGGAAAATATTCCCAGCCCTGGCCACTACAGGAGCTGTAGTGGTTCTAAGGGGAATAGCTTCTGGGCACCTAGTGGCATGGTCCACCACCACTAGTATATAACAGTGCCCAGATGCAGTTGGAGGGTTCAAGGGACCAACAATGTCATTGGGGACCCCAACCACTGGGAGTGGAATTAAGGGGGCCTTTGTGGTGCCACCTGATTTACCACTGACTTGGTAAGTGGCACAGGATCAAAACTCCTTGGTGTCTTCAGATATGTGGGGCCAGTGAATGTGAATGAGAAGCCTGTCCCAAGTCTTGCTTTGCCCTAAGTGTCCTGCAAGATGAATATCCTGTTCCAGACAGATGAGGAAATCTTTGAACTTCTGGGGTATCACCAATCTCCTGGTGGCACCAGGCTTGGGGTCTCTACCTTCAGAGTACAGAAGACCATCTTCCCAATAGATCCTATGGGACCCACTGATATTCCCTGCTTCCTCAGCAGCAGCTTGCTGTCTTAGCTGTTCAGGAGAGTGACAGGATTGCTGCTCCAAACTCAAGTCTGCCCTAGAAGGGCCCCCTGCCCCCAAGAACTCTGCCTGGGCACGCCCAAGTTCCTTTGGGACAGTACCTACACAGGGCTGGGATCATCTCCTTCTGAAGACTGATCCTCACTGGAAGTTTGTGAGGAGGATAAAGCCTTACCCTTCCTGCTGCTTCTCTTGGAAGGCACCTGGTCCATTGTCCAGGATCCAGTGCCTTGTCAGTGCTGTGCTGTTTGGCCTGAGCCCTGGTGACCGCAAATACACTGGCAGTGATGCCTATCATCTCTGCCCGAGTCCTGAACTCCACTTCAGCTCAAGCTGAAGTTTCTAGATCATTGCCCGACAATCCATCTACAGGTAGGTCTGGAGATACCACAACCTTTTTAGGTCCAGTTACCCCTCCCCAGCTGAGGTTCACAACGGCCAAGGAATGGTGACTTTGTACATTTGTCCAAGTATTATCTGTTCAGGGGACACATGTTTCTCTTGTCACCATAGTGACACTGGCCCCTGTCTCCCTGTAAGCCATTGCTTCCTTTCCATTAATCAAAGGCTGGTGTCTCTACTTGCCCAGGTTAGTGGGAATAACTAGTAAGGTGGCAAGGTCTATGCCACCATCAAAGACTAGAACAGCCTGAGCTGGAGTTCTGACTAAGTCAAAACCCATCTCAGAACCCAAGGTTAACCCCACTAATCCCTTGGTTGCTGTACTACCACTTGTACTTCTGCTATGGGGAGCAGGTGCCTTAGGGGCAGTGGTAGTAGTAGTTTCCTTGGCCTTTGGGCAATCAGCATCCTTTGTCCAATGGCTCTTCACCGTACAAAGGTAGCACCAAGGTTTCTTTTAGCCTTTCTTGGAATTTTGGGACTCACCCCAGATGCAGGTTTTTGAGGCCCTTGTGAAGACTCTCTTTTTTTTTTTTATCTTTACCCTTGTCCTCACCCTTTTCCTGGGATTTAGAAGAATCTTGCTTCTTCTGGTGACCTCCATTGCCATGGTTTTTCTGCTTAACCCTGGTGTAAACCCGTTTGTCTGCCTTCTTTTCCTGTTCTTGTGGAGAGGTCAGATCAGAGTCCACCAGGTACTGATGCAAAGGTTGGTTCTGACAGTCATTAACGATGTGCTTCCCTATAATCTAATTGTACAATCCTTCATAGTCCCGTACCTTGCTTCCAAGAAGCCAGCCTTCCAAAGCCTTCATAGCACTGTCTACAAAATCTACTCAGTCCTGTGTGTGTGCCTTTTGGGGGTCTCGGAACGTAATCCTATAGTGTTCAGTGGTTAAGCCAAACCCAGCTATGCAAGCGCTCTTCAGTACTGAGTAATTGTCAGCATCCTCTTCCCTAACCGCTAGGAGCTTATCTCTTCCTTTGTTAGCAAAGGAGAGCCACAGGATATCTGCCCACTGTTCTTGAGGGACCCTCTGAACTTTACAGGTCTTCTCCAAAGCAGTGATCCATTAATGGATATCATCCCCCTGATGGTAAGGAGGGAGTATCCTGCTCAGATTCCTATTGTCAAAAGACGTTTCTCTGATACTAGGGACACTGTTACTACCATCGTGGGACTCTAGTGCCAATTTCTTCCTATCCTTCTGGACTTCCAGGGACTCTTTCAAGGGCCAGCTGATCTCTCCTGAGCCTAACCCTTGCTTTCACAAGTTCAAGCATTTGGTATGTCCTGTCCAAAGAGCTGTCCCTCTTACGAGATATGGAGGTCCCTATGGAATGTCCTGAAGCATTAGATCCTCTAGAGGAGGATCTAGACCTCCTTGGTTTACTCTGGACCCTCCCAGAGGGAACAAAGGGTATCTATTCTGTTCCACCTGCACTATTCCCTGAGGGGCCAGGGTTTGGCAGGTTGGAATCATTTGAGTCCTCCTACCCATACTCCGAATTGAGATAATTAGCCCCTGATGCTCCCTCTTCAGGAGTATCTCCACCCACATTTTCCTGTTCTTCTGCCCTTACAGGAAGGGTATCATCCTGATGCAGTAGCTGTAAGAGCAGCTTAATGGTGGGGTTGCCAACTTTCTTTCTGTCTAAAGCTGCACAGGGTCCTAAGTTCCTGGAACTTTTGACCACTGTACTTAGCAGACGGTGGTACACTAGCATCCCCAACCAAAGCCATGGTCCTAGGTGTGGTGAGGTGTTGCATCTACCTAACCTTGTGGAAACTAAACTCTGAGGTTGGGGAAAAGGTTGTTCTAGACCCTTAACTACCCAACCCTAAGTTCTGTAGAATTTACTTATTCGAAGCTGTATTATATGTGCCTAGTATTAGTGATGATTATCTGGTAAAACAATGCAGGCTCGAATCCCAACCGCTGCCACCAATGTGAGAAACTGGCTTGGTATATGGTGTACACTTATGTAAGTGGACACCTTGCACGAATCACAACAACTCTTATGGTGATTTTAGTGGTCTTAACCTTAGAAAGCTCTCTAAGTGGTAGCTGTGGAGAGCAGCCTTCGGGCTTAGTCCAGAAGGAATGTAAAGTAGCTAGTTTTACCAGAACATAATCTTTTTGATATAGTTTAAGTGAAAAACAACCACACAGTGTATTTATGAAAATGTTTTTATTATAAGACACTCACTAACACGTACAGATATCTCCTAGCTGGAGATATACACAATGCACACAATTCTTTTCAATAGAAACCGGTAAGTAGCACGAAATACACAGTGGTCATCAGGGGTGAGAAAAAACCATATACTAAAATAGTGGCATGCGAACCACGACTCGAGTCAACACTATACCCAGAAGACGTAGAAGTGCGGGGGACTCAAGGAACCACCCGAGGTAAGTAACCACGAACCCCACGGAGGCAGTGTACAGAGTGGAAACACAACTGTGGGTTCAATGGAAGTTGATGGGTACGTCACAGTTGTAATTTTAAAGAAAAAGGACCCTTCCCAGTGGACCCTGAAGAATCCCCGTTGAGGACAGTAGGTTGGAAAGCCACCCCACTCGTGGATACCCTAGGATCCTGGATACCTACACCAGAGAAGCCCGGTGTAGAGGTGTGAAGTGGTTTTGGAAACTGCCGTCCCCAATGAAGGACTTCAGGAAGAGGCCGCTGCTGGGTAAGGTGAAAGTGTCCGGGGGAACCTAAAGGTGGATTCAAGATGTGAATAACCTGCAAGCAGAGGGGGGACAGAGTCTATGCCACTCAGGAGTGAGCAGGAGGCATGGAAGACGAATGCCCACTGATGTAGAATGTTGCAGGAGAGCTGATAGTGACCTTGAAACTGCAGTTGTACAGACCAGGTGACGCTGTGGAAGAGCAGGAGCCGTGCACAAGCTGTCACACGACGGATGTCGAGAGGTGTCAGTCGGGAGCACCAACAAGCCTTGGCAACTGCAACCAGTGAGGAACGTGAAGAAGGTACTGTGCCTTGACCAGCAAGGTCCAGGTGACTCACCACAAGCAGGGGAGTCAGGGTAGGCCCCGAGCAATCAGGGTAGCCTGCAGAATTTAAAGTTGACCCTCAAGAGGACTCACAGGCCGAAGGCACATGAGTCGCGAGTGGACCTCGAGCAGCTCACCAAGTATGCAGGCCCACAATGCAACTGTTGTGGTAAAGGCGAAGATCTTGGTCACTGGAGGTGCTTGAGTTTGGGGCTACTTTAAACCCTAGATCTTGGTGGAAGGAAGCCAACAAGCCTTTGCATCTGCAAGTCCACGCGTTGCACAGGGGCTCCGTTCCTGCTGCTCCAACAAGGGTTACTAACCTCAAACTTGGAGAGAGGACAGGACTGGCCTCGAGGGATGTGAAGAACCACCACCTGTGTTGCTGTGCCTTTCAGAGTCCGTGGGAGCCCAGGATCAGCAGACCGGTCAGCTTAGAGGTCCCTGCAGATGCAGTAACGAGACTCCTTCACTTCAAGGGAGATTTCTTCAGGTGTCTTGGATGCCCACTTTTTGCCTGGTGCTAAGCTGTTATTGACTAGTCTGACTGGGATCCTGCTAATCAGGACACCAGTCTATCTGCTTACTCCCTCAAATTATGTTCAGTACTTGGGTACATGCCAGATTGGATACTGGGGGTACCCTTATCAGTCCCTAGTATATGGTACTAAGGTACCCAGGGCATAGGTACCCCAGAGGTCCCGCATGGGCTGAATCATGCATCATGCCACCCATGGGAGACTTTTCAAACTGGAACTACAGGCCTGCCATTGCAGCCTGTGTAAGCTGGTGCTAGCACCACCTACTAAAAATCTACGTTTCCTAGATCTAGGGTCACTGCACTTAAAACCTATAAGTCACACCTATAGCAGGCCTTTGCAATCCTGAATGCAGGGTCCTGGTTCTAAGTGTGAGGGTGCCCATGCATGAGCAGGACACCCCTACAGCCTACGGAGTCCCTTCTCCCGAGTTGCAAGTGAAGCAGCCATATACTATAGAGTGGCAGCGCATAATTATGCGATGGCCATCTCGAAATCAGCTGCAACAAATCCTATCATGTTTGGTATCAAACATGTTGGAAACATACCACAACACCGTTAACGGTGTGGGAGGTATGATTCCAAGCACTGTAAGAGACCTCCATTAGGCTCTCAGTGTTCCCGGTACCAACCTTCTAGACCCGGACAGCTCAAACTGGTTGCTGCCGACCAGAGACACGATTCTGCCCTCCTCCTGCTGCTGAGTTTAGCTTGAGCAGGGGAAGGCAGAACAGGCATCCTGTCACAGGGAGGTGTGACCACCTCCTAGACAGGATTTAGTGTATTGGAGCAGGGTGTGTGCGCTTGCCAGCACCAATCAGTCTGCATGAGGGGCACATTTGGTGTCCCCATTCGAAGTCCAGTTCAAACCAGCTCTGGGAGCCGTTGGCTCCCGCTCTGGCGCGAAACTGGACAAATGACCATGGGAATAACCTCCCCACTGTTCACACCCTTCCCTGGGAGGGTCCCCTGAATCGTCCTAACCCTTTCCTTTGGGCACTTAAGGGCTTACCTGTGGGTGGGTCCCTAGATTTGTTGTGGGACAAGATTCGGATCAGACACCACGTCTTTTACCATCTGGGCACTCTGGGCTTCGTTTGGGCTCAACTTGGTCTCCCTTCCAATCTGCTGCATTGCCTGTGCACCATACAACAACCTTCCAAGGCCTGTGGGCATCAAATACACCTGAAGGAATCTCCCTTGAAGTGAAGGAGTCACTTCCCTGCATTTCTCAGGCACCGCAACTAAGTCAACTGGTCTGCTGATCCTGAGCTCCTGTGGACTCCGAAAGGTTTGGCAACACAAGTGGTGGTTCTCCACTGCTCTTGAGGCGTTCCCTGCCCTCTCACCAAGTTTGAGGCCAGTATCCCTCGTGGGGGCTCCCAGAAAAGCTTAGGTGACAATGGAATGTCTTACTACCTTACCTTCTCTTTGCCTAGAGAGAGGTTCCACAGAAGGGTGTTGGCTACAGCCTATTTCAACTTCAGTTTGGACATCCAGTTAGGGGCCCATTGTGTATAGTTAAGTAGGACAGGGAGCAGCCTCTCAAGCTTCCTAAACAGTATTTTGTGGACTATGTCTTTGGCCTGCGTTCATGTATGGCTAAGGCAAGTAAAACCTTGAGGTCAGCCAGGAGCTTCAGAAAGCTTAGCATGATCAAAAGGCTGTACTGACTGTTTATCAGCCAGGATAGAAAGTGTGGGTGTTGGAGCCTGTGTCCCCAGCAGCTCTCCAAGAAGAATGGAGTGGCCCCCACTCGATCCTTGAAAAGAAAGGTGAGGTCACCTACTTGGTGGACCTAGGTACTCCCAGAAGTGTCCACTGGGTACTTCATGTGAAACTCCTGAAACCTTTTGTAGATAGGGCTGACATGAGCTTGCGTATGGCCACTGACGAGGGAGAGGAGGAAGAGAGTGACCTCTCCCTGATCTCCGCTCTCAGAACCCTGTTGATGGGTCAGTTGAAGGAGTAGCCTTGGCAGGCAGACTCACTGACCAGCAGCAAGCTGATTGCAGGAAGGTCCTCAATCAGTGCAAGCACATGTTCTCTCTGACACCCAGTCAACTCCCCTGGTGTACCCATGGATTGGACACAGGTGACAGTCTGACTGAAAAAACAAAATTATCAGACAGCCTCACCATATCAGAGACTGCATCAGGACAGATGTCCAAAAGATGTTGGAATTGAGGGTTATTGGACTAGTTCCGTAGCCCTTGTACCAAAACCTCACACCAAAGGTGGCAAGAGAGAGATGGTTTTGTGTGGACTACAGGGGCCTCAATGTAGTCACTAGGACAGATTCCCAACCTATTCTAAGGGCAGATGAGCTCATAGATACTTCGGCCTCAGCTGCATTTGACCTCACTGGAGACTCCCGGCAAATCAGACTAGCTAAAGATGCCAAGCCTAAAACAGCATTTTCAACACCTAGTGTGCAGTACCAATTTGTGATGCCCTTTGGTCTGAAAAATGCACCTGCCAAATTTCAGAGGCTGTGAACAAAGTCTCAACAGGTCTGGAAGCCTATAGTGCAGCATATCTAGATGATATTGCAGTCTCTAGCTTCTCCTGGGAGGATTACCTGGACAACCTCAAATCTTCTGGAGGCCCTGCAGAAGGCACGCCTCACTATCAAGGCCACCAAGTGCCAGATAGGGCAGAGCAAGGTTGTATACTTGGGTCACCTGGTAGGTGGAGGCAATGTTCAGCCACTGGAGAGCAAAATCCAGACCATCATGCACTGGGTTGCTCCCACTACCCAGACTCCGCTTTCTTGGGCCTGACTGGGAATCTCCAGTAGGTTTGTTAAGAGGTATGGGTCCATTGTGACTCCCCTTAATGATCAAACCTACAAGAGAATGCCTATGAAAGTTCAGTGACAGCTGCCAAAAGGCTTTTGATGACCTGAAGCAGGCCATATGCACTGCTCCCATTCTGCAAAGTCATGATTACTCCAAAACCTTAATTGTCCAGACAGATGCTTCTGAGATAGAGGTGGGAGCTATTTTGTCACAACTTAATACTGGGGGCCAGGACCAACCAGTAGCTTTTATGAGCAGAAGGTTGATCCCCAGGGGTAAACTTTGGTCAGCTATAGAGAGGGAGGCCTTGAAGAAGTTGAAGCTATAACCGTTTGGTACCCACTCCCTTGTTCAGACGAACCACAAGCCCCTCTTATGGCTTAAACAAATGAAGGATGAAAATCCCAAACTTTTAAGGGGGTTCATTTCCCTACTTCTCAGAGGATAGACTTCTCAGTGGAACATAGTCCTGGGAGTAACCATGCCAACGCAGACGGACTCTCAGATATTTCCACTTAGAAAATGAAGACTCAACTGGGCAAGTTTATTCTCCTCTTGTTGTGGTTGGGGCGTTGTGTAGGATAGTAGGATCTGCTTTCATGGTTATCCTCACGTTTTGATGATGTCACTATGTTTTTCTGACTAGTCTGACTGAGATCCGGCTAATCAGGACCCCAGTCTCTGTGCTTTTTCCCTTAACTGGATCATGGTGAGAACATAGGTACTCCACATATTGGCTACTGGTGTACCCTTGTAAGTCCCTAGTATATGATACTAAGGTACCCAGAGCATAGGTACACCTGGGGTCCCCAATGGGCTGAAGTATGTAATATGCCATCCATGGAAGACCACTCAAATTGTGACTACAGGCCTGCCATTGCAGTCTTTGTAAGTTGTGCTAGCACCTCTTACAACAGATATAGTTTTTCCTATATCTGAGGTCACTGAACTTAAAACTTACATCCTGAAGGCAGTGTGCTCGGTTCTAAGTGTGAGGGTGCCCCTGCATGAACAGAACACCCCTACAATCCACAGAGTCCATTCTTCCGGGTTGTATGTGTATCAGCCATTACAATACATAGAGTGGCAATGTGTCATTATGCGATGGGTAACTCTAAACTGGCTGCAACGAACCCTGGTGTGTTTGGTATCAAAGATGTTGGAATTATACCGAACACTGTAAACCGCGTTGGAGGTATGATTTAATGCACTGTAAGGGCCCCTTCGGGAAGCGCTCAGTGCTACTGGCACCAGTCTTCCAGACCCGAACAGCATACTAAAGCATTTGGTGCCCTCCTTACATACTCCTGTTGGAACCAGTTCAGGGAGCTGTTGGCTCCGGCTCTGGCGCGAAAGTGGACAAACGACATTGGAGTATCCTCCCACTGTCCAGCCCCTTCTGTAGGAGGGACCCCTGAATCGTTCCAACCCTTACATTGGGGTACTTAAGGACTTACCTGTGGGTCTTTCCTTAGATTCATTGTGGGACAAGATTCAGATCCGGAATCACTTAATCGTCAACCGTCTGGGCACTTTGCACTTCGCTGGACTTCACTTTGGGAACCAAGACTGCAACTGGGAAGACTCCTGCTGCTCCTGGTCTTGTTGTCCTGCCAGACGTCTGCGGCGTCTGTGCTTCATACATGTTCTGCTACAGGCCTGTGGACATCCAAGGCAGCCAAAGGAATCTCCCTTGAAGTGAAGGAGTCACTTCCCTGCACCTCTAGGCACCGCAATGAAGCTGACAGATCTGCTGTTCCTGAGCTCCTTTGGACTTTGAAAGGTTCAGCAGCACTGGTGGTGGTTCTGCAACTCCCTCAATGCCTGCACCATCTTCACAGCAAGTTTGAAGCCAGTATCCCTAGTTGGAACCGCTGGAGCAGTACCCCTGTGCACCACATTGACTTGCTATTGCCAAGGCTTTTTGACTCTCTTCACCAGAGATCTTCGGGCTCCAAGAAGCTCCAGACTCAAGCATCTCTTGCTACCAAGATCTTCATCCCCACTAGACCGTGGGCCTTCATCATTGGTGATCTGCTCGAGGTCCTCTTGTGACTTGTGTGCCTTTGGCCCGTGGGTCCTCTTGAGTGTCTTCTTTGGCTCCAGTGGACTCCCCTTCTTGCTCAGGACTTGCTCTGACGTACCTGCTCGTGGTGAGTCACTTTGACCTTGCTGGTCCCAACACTGCAACTTTTTCGTCCACTACGTTGGTTGCCGTTACCAAGGCTTCTTGGTGTTCTAGACGGACACCGCCCCCCTTGGCTCTTGACATCCGACGTGGGACAGCTCATAAACTGCTCTTACACAGCATCGCCTGGTCCTTACAGCTGCAGCTTCACGGTCACCGTCAACTCTCCTGCATCTCCGACATCGGTGGGCATTCGTCTTCTGTGCCTCCTGGTCACTTATGAGTGGCATAGACTCTGTCCCCTCTGCTTACAGGTACCTCTCTCTTGAATCCACCTTTGGGTTCCTCCGGACTTTTTTTTTACCTTCTTCGCCAGCAGCAACTTCACTGAAGTCCTTCATTGTGGTCTACGGCATTTTCAGACGTCACTTCGCACCTATGCACCTGGCTTCACTGGTGTAGGTATCCTGGTTCCTGGGGTATCCACGGGTGGGGTGACTCGCCAACCTTCCATCTTCCATGGGGTTTCTTCAGGGCCCTCTGAGAAGGGTCCTTCTTAAAAACTGCAACCACGACTTTTCCATTGACTTTTACTGAGCACGCAGTCGTGTTCCCACTCCGCACACGCCCGCCGTGGGGCTCCTGGGTACTTACCTTTGGTGGTTCCTTGGGCCCTTCTACGTCTTCTGGGTCCAGTCTCGACTTAGGTCATGGTTCGACTTCTACTTTCTTAGTATATGGTTTGATCTCCCCCTGGAGACCACTGTGTATTTGTGCTACTTACGTGTTCTATTACTAAAGTTTTGTTTGTATTGTGGTTACATCTCCAGGTAGGAGATATTGCAATGTGTTAGTGAGTGTTTATAATAAATACATATTTTTTATAACTACATGGTATGGTTCTTTTTCACTTAACCTACACTATATGATAATTACTGGTAAAACAAGCTGATTTACACTCCTTCTGGACTAAGCCTGAAGGCTGTTCTCCACAGCTACCACTTTGAGATCTTTTTAAGGTTGTCTAAGACCACTAAAATCATCGTAAGGGTTGTCTGGATTAGTGCAGGGTGCTACACTTGCATAAGTGAGCACCATATACTAAGCCAGCCTCCTGCACAGATGGTGAATACACTGTTTTCAGATCATTTTAGCCACCCCCTTGAAATGGTGTGTGATCGTTTTGGTTCTCTCAGACCACTTCTCTGGTCTGATCTTGATTCCGTGAACTCGGTCGCCAGGTTTAGAGTCTCATCTGTATTCTGGAGACATTAATCTTATTGGTTCCTCTGAGGCCTGCCATGGTGGTTCAGGATGGATTATTAAATTTGGGCTTTGATAGTTCTCACCTTCAGTGCACAGGCTGCGTTGTCTCTGGAGACGTTCGGGTCAGGAGGGGGGGGCCTCCAAACGTTCTAGGGCAGTGATCACTCTGGCATGCTGGCTTTAGGAACAAGAGGGATGTTTGAAGGCCACCGGAATGTGGGGAAAGTTTGGTCGTCGGATATTTGAGTGTCTTCCTTTCTGGTCGTGAATACTGCATTGGAATCTATTTTCCGGTGTTCGGCCTGTTGCGCCCCTTGGTTATACTATTACAAGTGCCTTTGGATTGTACAGCATATAGTATTGTTGATGACCTGAAGCTCGCCATACTCTGTTGTGTTGGGACTTTGCCTTGTGTGATATATATGCAGTGTTGAGTTCTTGCTGTTAGCCTCCTTTTTGTCTCGTGGGCAATGCTTTGCTGTGAGTCTTAGTTTTTATGCTATGCCCCCTCTTCCTCAGGTTTTGCTCAACTTCAGCCGCAGTGGCATCTGACTTGGATCCTGTTAAGGCACGTTTTGTGCTTCGATCTGAAGGAGGCTCTGATATTATTCTTGCTCCGTGGCCTCTTGCCTGTATGTGCCCTATTCGAGCCTTTTGGACCTATTGAACCAAATGTCGGTACTTTATTTTAGATGTACTTTAGATTGTTGCTGCTGTAAACTATCCTATAGCTAAGTTTGTTTGTACTCTTTGCATTTGTTCAGTTGCTGTTCTGTTGTGTTCAGTTGCTCTTCTGTTGTAGCATGCTTCTGGTTTTACCTTTGTGTGTTCTCTGCCTCCAATCAGTGTTGCGATATGTTTACCCTTCCCTGTGGTACGACTTCTCTTTTCAGCTTTGGTATTGATTCATGAGGTGAGGACTGGCGGCAGAAGTATCCATGAGATGAAAATGTTACTTACCTTCAGTAACCATCTTTCTAGTGGATACACTGTCTACCTGCAGATTCCTCACCATTCCTGCAGGTCTCAACCCAGAGAGGTGTGGTGGTTTGACTGTGGTTGATTTGTTTTTTTTTTTGTTGCAATGCCAAGTTAATTTTTTGTTGATTTCCTCTCTGTCCCTAATGTTTTGGAAAAAAAGTAAGTGCGCTAGGTTGCATTTTATGCCTGGTGGGGTAGAGCTATTTTAAGTTTCTGGATTCAGTCTGGCACCTGAGTGGATTTATGTTAGAAATCTGCAGGGAAATAGAATATACCTGGAAAATAATTAATATGGGTAAGTAACTTGTTCCTCCTACGCCAAGCTCTTCCTAGGCTTTTCCTTATTTCACCCACCATACCATACCTATCTTCTTCTTCTGATTAAAATCATGTTCTCTTTAATGGCATCCAAATCTTTCCTCCTTCCTTACGCTCGCTTGAGCTCTGCCTTGCTTTTTTTTTTCCTGTCCCCCTCACTCTGTCCCCCATGCATTGCCTCTCTTTCTCTCAGCCAGCTGCCCCCTGCCGCCTCCTCCTCCTCCAGACCCAAGCAATGTTTCCCTCTTTTTTTTCTCAGTAGTGCTGTCCTGCGACCCTCCTTTCTCCATTTACATACCCATTTTCTCTCCCTTTAGCTTTGCTATGACCCAAGCCCTATTCTTGTTCTCACACTCAAGCTGTTTCCTTATTTCTTTACTATTACTCCAGGTAGTACCCCCTCCCACCCCCTGCCGCCTTCCTTCCTTTTGTCCCCATCTCGCCCATGTCTTCCTTTTTTTTCATCCTAGCACACCGATCTTCATCAGTAAGCTTGCACCACATGCCCTCTGTGGTTTTCACCAGATTAATTGAATCATCTTTCTTTTTTGAGGCAATCGTGGCTCGAGCCAACAGCCTGAAGAATTCTGGAGTGCCGGACGATATCTTCCAGCTGGATGACCTCTCTGTGTTGGTATGTAATGTTCACGCTTGCAAACAGAGGAAGAGTTGGAGAGTTGTGTCGTCTCTAGTGAGGAAGCCTTTTTCCACTAATACTGTGCACTTGTTAGGCAGACCTTCCTCTTTTGATGAAAATGCGTAACGACAATTGTGTGAGAATGTCCATTTGCACTCACATTCAAAAGTGTATTTCTCCAATAAAAGTTGATTTTCAGATTTAAAAAGTATAATACTCAACATATCTTTACCATACTCCTATTAGATGTTGTTATCGAGAAAGGTAATAATCATTTCCTGTCAATTTTCCACTTCCTTACTTCATTGATTCTTCTTTTTGATCTTCATTTTCTATTTTCTTCCTCTCCATATTTTACCCTTCCTCCTTTCCCTCCCTTCATACTTTTACTCCCTTCCATGACTTGTTTCATTTCTTTCCTTCTGTATTTTTTAATATCCCTTCAAATACAATTCTCTATTCTTTCACCCTTTCTTTCTTTCCTCTCCTTAATTTTCTCCCTTCTTTTACATTTCTCCTTTTTTTTGTCCGTTGGTTCCTCTTTCCCTTTTTCTCACTTAATTCCTCTCAATCTATTATCTGGCAGGTAATTTGTATAACGGTAAAAATTGGACCGAACAAAACATTTTCCCACATTTGCAAATCACAAACGTTCTAGATACATTGCTTGGTTAATATCAGTGGGAAATCCTGTGGTGGAATTTGTGATATAGATGTGTTTTACAGGTTGTAGGGTCAATTATCATTAGCTTAGTTTGGAAATGCTAATATTCCACCTGGGCTTTGAAAAATGAAAACTTATTTACAAACTCAACATCTTTCACATGTTAGAAAGGTGCCTGCCCCCAACAAAGTATGCCCTGGACTCTGATAAATGCACACAAAAAACTAGTTTAAAGCCAAATGGGAAGGCTTAGGTTTGGTTTTCTGGAAATTGAACCTTTAAAGACATACTTGAACTCCACAACTAGTTATTGAAAATATTAACACAAGACAGCCATTTAAAGGAAAATTTGTAGGGGTGATGCAGTTGTCTAACACCCAGTGTCCGAAAGTTATCAGTTTGCTCAAATATGTATTTTTTTGGGCTTCTTATACAATGGATGACTTTGTGTGAAACATCACAGAGCATATTGGTTTGTGGCTTGGAAATAAGCAATTAAATCCATCAGTATAGGGAAGGGGTGGATAATCCGGTATAGTTGTTGAGGAGTAAATCTTTCCTTTGTCTTCCTCCATCAAAACAAGTACTCTTGAAAACCACATTCTTTTGAGCTAAATGGGGGTTACAAACATCATTTGAATCTCCAAGATGCATACTGGAGGCATTTTGAGTTTGTCCATAATTGTGTTTCCCAGTCAACAGTAATTCTGCTTGCATGCCAATGTCACCTTCTTGAGAAGTTTGATCATTAGTCGCTTCTTTAAAAAGTTCTTAACCATGAACAAGAGGATGCTGGAACAGCTTCAGAGGATTCTTTACTGGATGTTGGAAAAATCAGGTGCTAAACTTGTCTGACAGTTACCTGTAGACTTCATTATTAGGAGAATCCGATGGGGAAAATGATTGTTTTGAAGGTGGCTTTTTCCTTGAATTTTGACGGTGCTTGGTCTTCCTCCCCCTACTCTTGCCCGTAGCTTCCTAAGTAGGCTGAAAAGGACGACATTTTGAAGAAACATCTCCCCCAGTCCCACCATTGAGGTCATAAGTGAGAGAAGTGACCAAAGGGGGATGATCTGGTTGGATGGCACCCTATTGTCTCAGTTGGGACACATGATCGCCTCCTGTTTGATTTTATAAAGGCTAGCCCTTCGTACACCTCTCCTCACTTTAATTCAGCTCCAAGGGAGAATCCACAAATGAAGTTCCATGATGAGAAGGAGGCTTCTGTAATGTCTATATCCTCTGGGAAGCCAATGCTCTCTAAGCTTTCTGGGTGCGCGATATGCCAACTGTCGGAAGGTGGTTTATTATTAGGTGCAGGTAGTACCTTCAGCTACTAAGAACATCACAATCACAAATAAGGCCCAGTCAAGTCTGAATAAAGTAATCGTCCTCAACCTTTGGTAGCTTGTCTGACAAGATGTCAGGCTTAACTTAGTAGACAGGTGTGCAAAGCATTTAATATCATCAAAACAGTAAATAAGTAAAACACAACACACAATAAAAATTCAACACCAATTTCTAACAATAGAGAATATTTTTATCCATAAATTGACACCAAAATGACAAAAACCCAATGTAGGTAATTGGAGATATGAATTTTTTAAGTTTAAATTAAAAAATGTGCTTTCTAGTGCCTAAACGTCAAAGGTGCCAACCGCGGCAATCTGGTCGTGCTGGACTGGTCAAAGTTTCATGCTGATCGTGATGGAGCGTGGTTCGGATACATAGTGGTCGGGGCCGATCAAGTTTTTACCTTTGCACTTAGTCACTTTTTTAGAGCTTTTTCTTTGGACGTCGAGGGATTGGCTTCGGCAAATTGGACTTAGGTTCGGCAATGGCAGCCTGCTGCAGCACGATTCCCCGGTGGGTCCTGGAGGTCTTTGCCTTCATCGTTGATGGTGACGAGCTCGGGAGCTTTTATCGGCGCAATCCTATATGGCCGAGTCACGGTTCAAAGTCGTCTGCTTGACTCTCATTGTCAAGATCGGTCACCTTACGGAGCTTTTCCCAAAAAGTTGTCCAAAAATTTACCAAACTTTCAGAACTCCAGAAAGGTCATTTGAGGGTCTTGGAGGACCCACAACACCAACCCAGGGTCCAGAAGCTCCGATTTGCCTCTTGGGTTTTGGGACTGCAAATCTCACAATGCATCTGGCCAAATCCAGGTCAAACTGGTCAGCTGGGTTTGTCCTTGTTGGTGATGATGCAGGAGACATCTTCCAGAAATGTTCTTCCTGTTGCTGATTAGGGAGTTCACTCCTTGATCTTTGAAGCCAGGCAAAGTCCTCTCTTTATGAAGCCTTGAGAGTGCAGCAGGTGCAGTCCTTAGGAGTTCAATCCTTTCATGTGCAGTCCATGGAGCCTTCTTCTGATGTTTCCAAGCAGAGGTTTTAGGTGCATGGCAGCTCTCCCATAGTTATTCCATATTCTGGCCTGGCAAGAGGGGGCACCCCCATTCAATGGGGTTCAAGTTGCCACCCTCTGGTATGACCACTTTCCAGGAAGTGTGGCATATTTCTGACCCAGAATGTAAATCTTATAAAAAATCAAAATGGAGAAAATCTCTCCTAGGAGTTCAGGTCTGGCTAACCCGACCCACAGATGTGTCTAACTTTTCCCTATATTCCCTTTCCAGACCAGCTGCCCCCCTAATCTAATTAGAGAGGCTCCCATCTGACTAGGGGTGGGTCTTGTTCCTGTGCTTCTCCTATTGAAGACCAGTTTGGCTATCCAGCCCCCTTCCCGTCCTGGTATTTGCAGGCAGCAGATCTTGTCCCACCAGATGCTTCTATTGTTTCAGCCCCAGGCCTCTTCACACCTAATCAGGGAGCAGTTTGGCTCAGGCTATCAAAGGCCTGCCAATCAGAAGAGGCTGCTACCGGGGTGTTTTAGGTAACTTCAGAAAAGCTCTAAGTTCTAAAACTACTTTCCTGCAATAGTTATAATAAATATGACCATGGCAAGTTGTTGGAAGTATTGAAACTATTTTATGTATATATTTTGAATCATGTTGCTAGCTATTTTCAATCAAAAATTATACTTTATTAAAGGTTAATAAAGCCTCCCCATGTTAGCCTAAGCAGATAGCAGCACTACAATGGGGAATAACAAAGTTGGTCATTTTTTCCTCACCAGGGCCTATTAAACATATTTTGTAATGTCCCTGTTTTTAATTACAAGGCACCCTACCCTTGAGGCACTAGAACGGAATTTAGGGGTGACTTATATGGAATAAAAAGTTTGTTTAAGACTTGGAATTTAAAATACTTCCGAAGTCGAAATTGGACATGGTTTTATTTTAAAAGCAGCGTGCAAGATAGTGCTGGCTTTAAACTGAAATTAGACACCAAAGCAGTTCACACTTCAGTGCACTAAACCCACTGGGGTCCCTAAACCTCCCTGCCTTGTTATGTATTAGGGCCTTACAGTAGGGTGTCTTGGCCAGATATAATTATACCAAACACCGCATACTTTAAAAGACAGAGCACTGTCCCAGGTCCTGGTTAGCAGAGCCCAGTGCACTTTCAGAGTCCAGTAACAACCAGTATCTGTCAATAAATGGAGGTGATATCTGCAAAAAGGACGACTTTCCTACATCAACCTACTTGGATTGTGAAACAGAAATTCAGATCTTTTGAAAGCGATGCCTATTTATGGGCATGGTACTGGTAAATCCTAAAGATATTTTTGAGGAATTTGGACTCTTCCTTGGTACATATAAAGTACATACTTCATACAATGCTGGTGCATACTGTACCAATGTGTGTGATACTGGTGTCATAAAAAGGGCACGTACAAAGCAGTTTCATACTGCAGCACAAATCCATGTCTGTATACTCCCTGATTTCGTCCATCAAGAGTGTTTGTGGTTACCTCTATAACAAGTGTGTGGAG
This sequence comes from Triturus cristatus, assembly GCF_964204655.1. Classification (NCBI taxonomy): domain Eukaryota; kingdom Metazoa; phylum Chordata; class Amphibia; order Caudata; family Salamandridae; genus Triturus; species Triturus cristatus. The sequence goes on along the minus strand of NC_140593.1, from coordinate 997,206,034 downwards.
GCTGTTTATCTTAAACTCATCTTGTCTAAAAATGAATTTGCCACAATGAACAGCAGCACTCTCCTACAGATCTAAGCTTGATTCACCCACTTGATCCTCAGATGTATCTTCATCTGTCTACCACAGTGCTACATCCATTGATTTCTAAATGTGAATTAGCCTATCAAATATTGTATAATCTAAAAACAGACCTATGCCTGGTTCCCCATCGACCTTGTCTGCAGAATTAATCACCTTCCCATAAGCAACTTACAAGCCATAGTGCAAATCCTCTTACTGTCTCACATGGATGGGGCAGTGTCCTGCTGAGTGGCCTCCCTGACTTCCTCCTGGACACACTGACCGCTTTACTGCATGCTGCTTCCAGTCTGATCATAAACTAGAAGAACTGTGACCACATCACCACTCTCCGTTTAAGACTGCATGATCTTGGCATTGCAACCTTAGTATTAACTCTAGTGCTTCCTTGGCCAGGCTTGAAATTCAAAAGAACTTAAAGCAGTGCTTCCCAAGCTTTTTAGAACCACAACCCACTTTTTAGATGCACAGACTTTCTCAACTCACCTAGGTTAATTAGACATGAGGCGGTCAATGTTTTATTTCAATGTAACTAATGCATCATTCACAGACAGCACATTTTCCATTGAAATGGCCACTGCATTTGCACAGAAACACAGTTTTACTTATAAACTTATCTTGCTCACGATTGATAATGTGAGGAAATCGGGGTTAAGTGAATATTTATCCTTTTTCATCACCTTTTTAAAGTGTCTAGGTTTGTATTGATCCAATAAAATCTTTGTTTCCTTCACACTCCACAATTAGTGTGTCCGAGGTTGCCCTTGGAGTGAGCTGCCTCTTTGTGTCGTTAGATCAGTGCTTTGAATAGGCTGGTACTGCCCGGTACTAAGTGCCGGCACCTTTTTATTTTGAGAGGGAGAGTACTGGCACTTTTCAAGAGTGACGTAATACGTTTAATTGGAGAGTACCGGCACTTCTCAGAAACAAGCAGGTACTCTGGTTCAGAGTACCTGCACTTCTATTTTGCCATTTTCCATTCTATTTTTGCATTTCAAGTACTGCGTTAGATTGCGGGTGAACTGTTTTCGCGTCTGGTGGTTGTGGTTGGAAGTGCACAATGGCGGGGCTTTCCGCTATAGGGACGGCACGATGTGGCGGAGGGGCTTCAGGTGTTTGAAGGAGGTTTGGGTTGAGCAAGGTCTTGTTTGAGGTTCCGCGTTACAGCTGTGTGCATTTGTTTTTCTTCAGAAACCGCTGATAGTGCTGTTGGATTTACGGAATAGTTACCGATTGCATCACTGACCCTTTGACCGGCAGCTCAGTCGCCATGTAGAAAGCACCCTAAAGTACAAGAGGACTTCAGCCCCAGCTTAGTCTCTGTGGCCCTCTAGCAGATGGTGTTTTGAAATATCTGTCTACCAGCTCTTTCTCGCGTGTGCATGGATAGACACAGGCAGTTGTCCCAGGAACGTTTGTCTGTAGCTGGGTGGCTGGATCTTCGTTGACGCTGTGGGTGGTGACACCGTAGTGGGGGCTCTTGTTTGCTTAGAGCACGAGAGCGGTCTCTCGCATGCAGGGCAGCCCAGCTGGCAGACCGGCACATGTAGGTGATGTGGCTGTGAAAGGTCAGCCAAACCTTCTATGCAGGTTACAGTATGCCCTAGGTGCTCTACACACCAACGTGAAAGAATGTGGATGGACTGCATGCATCCAGTGATTGGGAGACCGGAGTGAAGCACATATTTATTTTTACTTGAGGTGGGATGTAAACAGATTTTAAAAGGATCAAAACAAGAGGAGCAGGCAGGAGAATGGGCTTGTGGTGGCTTGCTTTTCTAGTACTTCTCTTTGAAGTTCTGTAGACACAGCCTTTGTGTCGGGTGATGACCTCTCACAGCAGAGTAGTCTCCAAGCTGGAGCACCCCCAACAGAAGCACAAAGAGGTGTGAACTCTCTGCACCTCCATCTGAACAGTTACAAAGGCAGTGATCAGGAAAGCGAGACGATGCTGGTATTACCTAAAGTACCCTTCTCACTCTGAACAACAGACTGCAGCCCCCTTCACTTCTACCATCTAGTAAGTGGCAGTGCTACAGGAAGGACCTAATTGAATTTTCCACAGGCGCCTTGTTTCATTTGTCCTCAGTTCACGGTCTAGCTCTCCTACCTCCTACATCCTGATGCACTGTCACTGTTTGAGAGAAAAACTTTATCTTCAACTTGTGGACAGAAAAGTACCCCGGACATCCAAAATGGAACCCGCAGGTATCACTCTGCTTCGCTTATACCTATGTCACATACACAAACACACCCAACGTACACTTGGATTGGATTAGGTGACAAAAAAGGGTATAAATCTGATTACACATTGGTGGGGGCTCTAAGCCAATGCCAAATAACTTGTTTTAGTGAGAAAAAACGTTTATTTACAGAATAGTGAGAGAATATCTTTAAATGAGACCTTTTATCTACTACGCCATCTCCCCCTGTGCAGTGTATAGACCCTGTACCAAGGTTGGGATACTCCAGGCTTTGTTTAAAAGGTTAGTCTTAGGCTTAAGACACAACAAGCTAGGGCTTTAATGTTTTAAATGACATGTAGACTCGGAGTCTCATGTTTAAGCACTCTGCCCCAGATATGAAGCACTATGTAATAGTTTGTCTCTTGCTTGCGAACTCAGAAAGCCTTCTCCCACTATTCGCCTAAACCCTGCATGAAAAATTGACCTCAACTTACTCCGCTTGGTTCCTCTCCTTTCTTTCTTCGGAGTAACCCTCTTCTTACCTGACATTCACCTAACCCTACATAACCCCCTCTAATGATCGCACTTACCTGGAATTATTATTTCACGAAGTAACTGGAGTAAACACATGCAGTTTTTCTTGAGCGCACATGACTAATCTCACTAACCAAAACCAAAGGAGATGATAGATGGAGTGTTGAACATTGCAAGCACTCACCCCCAGTCAACTGATCTGGGTTTAATCCATCATCATTCTTTAGCTCACTCCGCCACCCCAGTTCAGACATGGCCATATGCAAATCAGCCTGACCCTGTGCCTCATAGGAACAGTCCAGCCCGAACTGGGGTGGCGGAGTGAGCTAAAGAATGATGATGGATTAAACCCAGATCAGTTGACTGGGAGTGAGTGCTTGCAATGTTCAACACTGCGTCCATCATCCCCTTTGGTTTTGCTTTGTTCGCCCTAAGTTGGCAGGGTATGCCCAGACGTGGGTCTCTTGCTTACTTTGCCACCGGATTCAAAATAGCCTGGCTGATGAGGTTTATGAACCCGAAACCGGTCCGAGGATGCTTGTTTCCGGTCTAGGAAGACATGGCTTGGCAGTTCGGCTGGACTGTTCCCATGAGGCACAGGGTCAGACTGATTTGCATATGGCCATGTCTGAACTGGGGTGGCGGAGTGAGCTAAAGAATGATGATGGATTAAACCCAGATCAGTTGACGGGGGGTGAGTGCTTGAAATGTTCAACACTCTGTCCATCATACCCTTTGGTTTTGCCCTAATCTCACTAACCAACAATAACCACAAGATTAACAACTAACCTTGGTTCTACAGTAGCGTGCTACTTGCTGTAAAGTGCTTCAACACCTTGTCAGAGGTAGTAAGCACTATATAAATCCAAATACAAATGCGTACAAAATGTGCTTAATTTTTGCTGTCCTAACTGCTGAATGTGTACAGTTCTTTTGCAGATATTTCTTTTGTTGTGCGTTATAAAAAATGACATCCTAGAGCCTTTCCTTTCACACTCTGTGTACCCCAGCAAGATTGTCAAATAACTCACTTGACTTTTCTTTCTCTGACTACAAAGAGAGAAGTGTTGTTAACACCAATTCCTATGTTAAATAAGCAGCAATTTGTCAGAAGACATAGCCTGACATTTGACCCCCCCCCCTGTCTTTGAAGCGCTGATAAAATGACAATATAAATACAGAATTTAAAGGCATCTTTATTTGTTGCTTCTAGCTTCACAACCGACCAAATATTGGCTCACCACCCACAGTTTGGAAAACACTGCCTTATCGTAATGAACACGAATACTGGCTTTCTTTGCACAAGTCTTGAGGCTATGGACTGACTTGCCCCTATATACCATCACTAGATTTGAATGGTGATCGGTAGGCCTGGGAGATCCTCCTATGGATGCCCATGGAAAACTGCGTGTGATTCAAGACTATATGTCTGAGCTAAGTGCCAGCATCATTCCAACCCTCCTGCACAAACAAGACTATTCCATGCCTCACTGCTAGAGGCTTGCAGTCATCTGCTCTTTCTACTGCCATACCACAATGTAGGACGGTCTGTGGATGCCACTTCTCTTTCCCTTCAAGCTGCGTGTATTTGCAGCGCTTGTTTGGTTGCACCGTCCTCTGTGTCATTCATTTTCTTCCTTCATCAAACATCGGACTGCTTTCTAAGCAATCTGGTTGATTAGGCAACAGAGGGACCATTCCCAATCAGTTGAGTCCCTTAGTGTGCTATCAACGTGCCTCATTATTTTTCTTTCTTTTACTAGCCTCACCTACCTGTGAGACACTCATCTACTCCGAGATCTGTTTGACTTGGACTCTGGTGTGAGAGAGTGTTGATCTCTGATACAAGTAAAAAGGCATTTGCCTTTAAACGAACAGTTAGTACTTTGAAGTTTTCTTATCACTGTGTCTACTCCATGGCTCAGGCAGGCTTCAAGGCCAGCAGAAAGATTCTTTGAATGAAGGATATCTGAGAATTTTGTGTGTTATGCGCCCAAATTTGATGGATGCGAGTTAAAAAGCCATATGAAGCTGTACTTTTCTACGTACATTATGAAAATGCCACTACTGTTGTCGTTGCCACTGTTTCAAGAAAAAAGTAAAGGAGGCTCTTTTCTTCTTTGTGACAGAGTTGCATTTTTTTTCAGCTCCAGTTTGGGTGCTAAAACTTTCTGGGATGCGCGTGTTGGACATGTATGTCTTGACAACTACATTGTAGCTTCATGAGGGTTTTCTATAATGTCTCATTATCTCTGTTAAAGTGTCTTGATCCATAAGGAAAAGGGTGTAACCTAATAATAGATGTCATTGCCCTTTGACATAGTAATGCGCAGATATAAAGATGCTATCTTTTTGTCTTAGGAGATATATATACATGCATATAGATGCTGTGCTCATGGAGGAAGTGTTTAGCCTGCCTGATGAGGTCCAAACCCTAGGTTTGTGCAGCTTCATATTAAACTTAAAAAATAAAAATAAAAAAAGAAGTCTCTGGCAGAGCGGTGCACTCATGCCCTCATAGCATCACATTATTTTCACTTACCCCTTCTACAAATGGAGTAGAAGTGCCCTTTTGGTTGCCTTTGCCAGTAAAGGCTTATATATTTGAACTGTAACAGCTTTTATTTTTTATCGTAAACTTATATTTTTCGTACATTTTTTGTACTAGACTACATTTCATTTTCTCATCATTTTTTTTCTTTGGAGTGTATTTATTAGTTTAGTCCTCATGCAAATCTTTTTATTACAAAAAAAAAATTGAGTACATAAAACTTTACTTGCCGTCTTAACTCTTTTGCTGTGAAACTGGTGAAAATGGGTGAGTACGGTATAGTGCCCATGCTTTATCATCATGACTTAATATAACTGTGTAATGCAAAGAGTTGAAATTGAATACTCTCTCGAAACAGAAAGTCATTGTTTCACTGTAAAGGCTAATTAAACTAAAGACAGTTGGCACCCCTGTTAGCGAGCCTCCCTCATAATGGATTCATGGCTGAGGAGCTGGCGTGGCTTCAAACATTATCAGTAGCTTCCGGTCTTCAGCCTGTTTCTCCCCCACAAATGTTTATCTCCATTACCTCACAAACATAATTTGATATTATTGATTTTGCCATTAGTCTTTTGCCCCGCATCTCAGCCATCTCTTCAAAGTATTTGGTGGAATTCCTGCTTGCATCCACTCCTTCCTGGGCTCTGAAAGCAACACCCAAGTATACTGTAGGAGATCATAACTGCTGGGTCTGTACCCACTGCGAGGATTAGGTCTGTTACCATTCCAGTCCTGATAAGCCTTTTCGTAGACAAAAGCCCATGGTAGATCAGTTTTGGAGAACAATGGAATACACTAGCTTAAGTTTTACTGTGTTTTGTTACGTTAATGGGTGAGCTTCATGCAACAAATGGTCTTCTGAAGGTGGTATGGAAATATGCATAAGAGGTTAGCTTTACTCGGTGTAGTGTCTTGCAATATTTTATGACGGAACCTTTTTGCCTCCTAAACAACTCCGTAGAGCTATGACGTATGTGAGAGTGCAATGTCATGAAGGCTTGTTTTAGAATGCTGAGTTTGCAGTTACATTCATCAGAATAAAGACATGTAATACTAAGCTCCGGTCATTGGCGGGTACCACTGCTGAGAGGATGCTACAAATGGTGACGAGATAGGGCATAAGTAACCCGAAGAATGACCATGCTGTCCCAGAGTGTTTGCCGTGGTCCAAGTGAACTACTTGTGCGTGCCACGTGTGTCGTTGTCGAAGAACGCAAACAATGCTTCAGGCATGTGGAGTCAAAGTGGAACTCCCGCTGCTGTAAAGCAAGTGAAGACCATGAAAGCGTTGCAAAGAATTTACATGTTGATGGTCGAGAACTTGTTGGTCAAGCCATACAAAATGGTACCGCGCTGCCACGCAAGATAAAATTGTACAATATACTGAGTGTTAACGTTGAAAACAGATTCAACCTGGTTTATGAAGCGCAGCTGCTGATAATCATAATTTATATAATAACGCTGTGAACAGAATTGCTGCAAGGTGGAGATCAACCAGGTGCTACAAAATGCAAATTGACATTTAGACAAAAAGAAATAAATGACGTACTGAATGCCCTGAAGAGAGTTGTCATACTACTGAATTTGGTGAAGCTACCTCAAGGAGAAGTGTTCAGGGTTATGCTTACGGAGCCGTCCATATCTGAAGCTATCAATTTAAAAGTTGCCATGTGGGGCTCAGAGCAACTTCACTGGTATTCGGAAAAAAAGGTGCAGAGAAAGATTCAATAAATAATGTCTTTTTTTCAGATGACTACAAAAAAAGTTAAATTTCCAGCACTCATTAAAGAGAGTCAGAGGCCAGCACAGCGCAAGGTCTTGCAGATGAGTTGCAAACAACAAGTCACAAGGAGCCACCAGCGGTGTCATTAAATTCCACACTGGTCTATAACGCTGCTGTGTTCCTGAAACCGCCACCACCTTTCGATACCACCAAAAAGCAAAATTTTGGCGATAGCTGGTCTGCGTGGATGGAGACATTTGATGATTTCATAGATTCACTCGAAGAGACTGATAATAAAAAGATTATCAAGTTTCTCAAAAATCGTGCTGGTAAAGATGTGTAAGAAGTATTAAACAAAATGCCCGCAAACTAGCGAAGTAACTGCATATTGTCAGATTAAAGAAACGCTGACTCTAAAGTTCAGTCCAGTACCAAACGAAGCTTACAAAAGATACATTTTCAGTCCAGATCGCCAAAAAGCTGGTAAAACTATTGATTAATTTTTGGAGAGGCTTGAAACGCAACCAACACTGTAAGTTCAATTAATGTAATGATGAGGAAGCTATGCGACTTAGAGTTATTGATGGATGTTTGTCAGATTCATTCAGACTACCAATGCTGAGAGAAACTCTTAGTCTGGAGCGAGTGTTAATGGCTGCCAGAGCTGAGGAGCGTGCTTAAATATGAGCCGCTGAAATGGGAGGCCGGAGGTGCTTGGAGTGAATCAGTCATGAGTATAAAAAGTAAGCCAAAGCAAATGACTGAAGGACACAAAGTGCTGTTTACCAGTAATAAGTTATGTTTTAGATGTGGACTTTTGTTTTCTCACAACGGTAAATGCCCCACCATTGGTCAGATATGTAAAGGCTGTGGGAAAGAGACCCATTTTGTGATGGTTTGTAAAGCGAAGGAAAAAGCAAGTGCGTCACAGGCATGAAGGCAAAATGGCCACCAGAACATTCCAGAGGAAATGTTCGACGCACCCCTCACAAGGCCAAGAGGCGACATTAGTTGAGGCAAACTGACACAGAACGAAGACGATTGTCATCTAAATCATTGTGAAACAGTATCAAGTGAAAATGAGGAAGACGGTTGCTCTCTCAATGTTTACCTCAGAGAAATGTGTGCATGTTGGACCGGCTGCACGTGAGGAAAAATATCAGTCAAGGAAAGTTGACATGCCAAAGCACCTAAGTCATACAAACATTGTCTGACAATTACATTGAAAATAAAGGATTGCTCGATAAATTCCATCATCAACATTGGCACATCGATAAACATAATGCCTGAAGAGAAATACAATGAATTGTCTCCATTGTCTCGACTTACACCATCGAAAACCAAAGTGAATTCTTGGGCTGCATTGATGCCCATAAAAAGTCAAGGCTCATTTGCAGCAACTCTAAAACACAAGAAAACAAATGTGCAAGCACCCATCCATGTGCTTCAGGGTACAGTGGAAAGTGTCTGTCTGCTCAGTTTCAGTACTGCTGTTGATATGAGACTGATTTCTGTGAATTACAATTTGAATGCTCACCAAAAAATAGTCAGTCTGTTTCCTCCATTGTTTCATGGTTTGGGAAAGCTAAAGACTATGAAAGGAAAGTTGCACATTACTGACGATGTGTGTCCTGTTGCTCAGAAATCTAGACAAATTACTTTTCATTTACAAGAAGCTGTTGGAAAAGAACTTGAACCGTTACTTAAGCATGACATTATTGAGCATTCCCACTGCTCCGATGACATGTGTTTTTCCCATAGTGGTAGTGCCCAAAAAGGACACTGAAGATGTACGCTTATGCCTTGATTTGCACCAAGCAAACCAGGCAATTGAACGAGAACCACATCCAGGTCCACACTTTCTGACATAACGCAGTTATATGGCAAAAAGGTTTTGTCTCGTCTTGATTTAAATAAAGGTTATCGAAAGCTGTACCTCAAAGAAGATTGCAGGTATAGTACAACATTTTCTACAAATGTCTGAGTTTTGATATAAAAGACTCAGTTTTGGTGTGGCATCAGCTGTAGAACTGTTCCTAGATGTCATACGATGTGTCATACAGTCGGTTGTAAGTGCATTCAACTATAGCGATGACATATTGGTCTTCAGAGCTATACAGGAGCATGATGAAGCTTTCACCCAAGTATGTCGCTTACTGACTGATTCAGGTCTGACTTTGAAGGCAGACAAGTTTGAGTTCTACAGGAGAAAGTAAACATTCTTTGGCCATATATTTTCTGATGGGGGTATGATACCTGATCTTGCTAAAGTACAAGCACTGTCAAATGCAGATTTTCCCCCCCAAGATGTTTCTATGATATGTGAATTTCTTGGCATGGCCTGTTACTGTTCAAGACGCATACGAGGCTTTGCTACCATAAGTGCTCACTTATGAGAGTAAATGAATAAAAAGGTTTCATTCAAGTGGTCACGTGAAAGAAGTTTCAAGAAAATCAAACAAGCCATTGAAACTGGCACTGAAATGGCCTATTTCAATTGAAAGCATCATACAGAGGTTGTTGTTGACGCTAGCCCCTTTGGGTTCCTGGCACAGCACAGCGGACACCCCTGTGCTCAAAGGCATATTGTGGCATATGCCAGTAGATGTTTGTCCCAAACAGAATGTGCTTACTCTCAACCAGAGAGAGAAATTTCTACCGTTGTATGGGCTTATGAACATTTCCATGTATTCCTGTATGGAAAGCCTTTTAACTGGCAACTGATCATCAAACTTTTTGACTATATTTGGCGATCCAAAAGCCAAAATGCCTCCTCACAATGAACGATGGGGAATTCGATTACAAGAGTATGATTACACCATTGTACGTCGTCCAAGGAAGGATCAAAACCCTGCTGACTACTTTTCCAGAGTGCCTATACATGTTCAAGGTATGCCATCCAGGATGGCTGAAGGGTACATTAATTGTAATGTAATGTAATGTAAAATCCACTACTATAGCGCTACTATCACTCCAAGGAGTATCTTGGCGCTCACCCAACCCAGATGTACGAGATGGGGGGGAGTAGACACAGTTCGCGCAAGACACTACATCATTAAACCATTGCTGTGCAGGCTGCATCGGTCATAGAAAATACCCAAGTTTTTAATGCTTTCCTGTATTGAGTTTCATCCGACAAGGAACGTAAAAAGAGGGGGAGCTTATTCCAGGCCTTAGCACCCAACACAAAGAGGGATTTACCACCTTTGGTTGTTAGCTTGAATTTAGGGATAACCAATAGATTCTGACCCACAGACCTTAGACAGCGTACCGGATTGTATCGTCTAAAGCCCTGACGTAGATATTTAGGGCCTTGATGGTAAAAAGCCCTGAAGGTGATCAAAAGGACCTTGAAAAGAATCCTCTTTACAATTGGGAGCCAGTGTAGCAAATCCAGTGCTGCAGAGGCTGATGATCTACGGGGCCAGCCTAATACTAGGCGGACCGCTGCATGTTGGACCATTTGTAGTCTGTGGAGTACCGATCTGTTGGCTCCAGCATATAAACTATTACAGTAGTCCAGCCTAGAGGTGATTAAGGCTACTGCAACAGTTTTCCTGGCTGACAACGGCAGGAAATCAAAGAACTTTCTCAAGGCTTTAATTATGTGGAAACATGTGCCAGCTACAGCGACAGCTTGTTGTTTGAAGGACAGCAGATTATCAAACTTAATGCCTAAGTTCCGAGCTGATGTGGTGGTATTGGGGGGAGTTACTTCATCATCAGGCCAACAACCTTTCGGGGAAAACAAATTTTCTTTTCCGAATGGCAGGATTTCCGTTTTACCAGCATTACATTTAAGGTGATTGTCAGTCATCCATTTAAATGTTGCTGCTAGGCACTCTTTAAGATTTTCTTCGGCACCAACCCGATCCCTGTCTAGTACTAAGATAAGCTGGGTATCATCAGCATACGAAATAGTACTGATCTGAAAGGAAGCGATCAATTTTATCAGGGGGACCAAGTACAGATTAAAGAGTATAGGGCTTAAACTCGAACCCTGGGGCACTCCGGAATTGAGGGCCTTAGCTTCAGATTGATACTGGCCCAATACTGTAATTTGGCGTCTGTCCCTAAGAAAATTTCTCAGCCAGGTCAGAGCTATCCCATCCACTCCCGCGGCAGCTAAACGGTCCACTAAGATGTTATGTGAGACCGTATCGAAAGCTGCCGACAGGTCGAGTAGAATTAGGACAGCCTTCTTTCCCTGGTCAATGGCCATACGGAGAGTCTCAGTTGTAAACAGTAGGGCAGACTCGGTAGAGTGTTTTGACCGAAACCCTGACTGATTTGGATGTAAAATATCATTGACTTCCAAAAAGCTCGTAAGTTAGTTATTCACAAATTTTTCAGTCAGCTTGGACATCACCGGAAGCAGGGAGATCGGGCGTAGATTGGAAAGGGTGGTTGGGTCGACAAGTGTCTTTTTCTGGAGCGGCTTGACAGCGGCAAGCTTCCAGTCATTAGGGACATCTGCCGTCGCTAGAGATGAGTTGATGATACCGTTTATGATGGGATTAATAGCTTCTGCTAAAGATTGTAGAGCCAAAGGAGGGCAAGGATCAAAGGGGGATCCCGATTTGCTCGCAAGAATGGCTTTAAAGGAGTCTTCAAGGGAGACAGGGGCGAATGTATCCAAACAAGTTGGAGGTTTCACCCTCTCCACTCCTTCAACATCTTCTAGGATAGAAGAAACTGGGGGAAAGGTTCTCACAATTTTAAGAATTTTATTCTCAAAATAGTCTGAGATTTCATTACAGAGACTTTGAGATGGCGGAATCTCCTGCAACAAGACAGAAGGATTCATAAAGTCCTTGACTATTTTGAAGATTTCTTTTTGCTCTTGAGCTGCCATGTCAATGGCCTGAAGATAGTAAGCTTTTTTGGCTGATTTTATATCTGCATGATACTTTCTTCTAGCCTGCTTATAAGTGTCACGGGCAATGGTCTCATAATGCCTGCGCCACCGACGTTCCAGTATTCTTAGTTTTCCCATTTCTACTCTCAAGGCTGATGTAAACCAGGGAGCCTTCCTTTTAATTTTAGTAGGATTTTTAATGCTGGTAGGACCTAGTTGATGGCCTATCATAGTTAGCCAATCACGCAACTTTTGGTTATCTGCGGAGGTATTGCCTGTTGGCACCGGGATACAAGTTCCAAGGGCATCCAACACATCAGGTCTGCTGGATAATTGTTTCCAGTTAGGTTTGCAGATCAGATTAGAGGTAGTGGTATTATTTATAGTGATACCCAACATTTTATGAGTTAATGAAATCTGAAACGGGATGAAGAAATGGTCAGACCAGATTTGAGGACAGGGAGGTTTAACTGTCAGCCTGGTGGAATTAGAGCAGATACAATCTAATAAATGGCCTCCCAGGTGTGTGTGTTGATGGGTCAGAAGAGTGAGTCCTAGTATGTTAATGGTATCCATAAAGCAGTCGACTCCTGGAGCCATTGGAGAATCAAGATGCAGATTTAGATCACCCAGTATAGTAAAGTTCGAGAATCTGAGCGCCAAGTCACTGAGTGCTTCTCCCACAGTTTCCAAGAACTCCTTCGGGGGGCCTGGAGGGCGATAAATAAGTGCACCTGAGAATGTAAATGAATCATGTATTCCCAGAGAAAATGCTAATGCTTCTGCTCCCTTGATATCAACAAGTTCATGGGAGGAGCATTTTAATGAGCTACGATACATGATAGCAAGGCCTCCTCCCCGTTGTTCCATTCTGTCCAAACGCTGGATAGAGAAATTTTCCGGGAGAGCTATAGCTAGATCAGGATTGCACCAAGGCTTAAGCCATGTCTCAGTGATCAGAAGCCAGTCGAGGTCATTGTCAAGGATAAGCTCATGTATATTCTGAGCATTTTTACAAAGCGAACGGGCATTGATAAGGCCGCCTCGCAATACCGAAGAAATAGGCGATGTCTTGATGGTAGACTCGGACAATAGCACGACAGTATGTTGTTTACACAAGACAGGAACAGGGTAAATAGCAGAGTGTGCAGCCTGAGAGGGGAGCAGTACATAGTGGCACAATAGCAGATGACATACCTGTAGTAAACTGAAATGGATGGAACCCGATGTAAAGTCAAGTATGCCAGCTGCCATAACATTAGCCCAGATCATCACTGCCATGATAGTGACATGCTGAAGTTGAAAGATCTAATTAGACCTCAGTCATGGAACCGACACGCTTGACCTCTCACCAGTGATGGTGACTACCAAAAGTACAAAAACTTTAAAGATGAACTGTCTGTAACTGACGAAGGAGTTATACTGCGAGGGTCGAATCTTAATTCTGGAGAGTTTGAGACCGAATATAATTGAAGTGGCTCACGAAGGACATCGTGATATTGTTGCCACCAAAAGAGCTCTCCAAGATATTGGTTTCCCTATTTAGATGAGGGTTGAAAAGGAACTCAAGGCCTTTCATCTCTGCAACTGCCTCTCTACAAACATTACTAAGCATAATCTTACCATGTCAGAACTCCCTAAGCAGGCATGGGAGAAAATAGCCATCAATTTCTATGGTCCACTTGACAAATGGACATCATCGGATGGAAATTGTGGATGAGTACTCTCGATTTCCATTAATAGAGAATGGCCTGCCGTTCAACAGTAGAGAAATCAAGGATTTTCTGGAGCCTCTGAACCTAGACCATCAAGAGTACACCTTTGTGGCTGCAGGCCAACGGACTTGAGCGCTTTTATGAGTATGTTTAAGAAAGCAGTACAGCGTGCAACTCTTGATAGGCTCAGTTTGCAACCTGTGTTGAATTCCACCCTACAAGCCTATCGTTCAACACCTCACTTGGCCACACGCGAAAGTCCTGCAACTCTGATGTTCAGTTGAAAAATGACAAACCAGTTACCACAGTGTACCAATAAAAGAGAAGGTGAGAATACAACAGAAATTAAAGACTTGGTTGGTAAGGAAAAGATGAAAGCCTATGCCAAGAAGAGAATGCATGCAAAGAACACTTAATTTAAGGCAGGAGATCTAGTGATTGTTCACCAGCTACGAAGTAGAAAATCTGATGCTCCCTATGATGCTGCACCTTTCCACGTTGTGTCCATAAAGGGACATATGGTGACAGCCCAACATCCTGGGAAGTCTGTTACCAGAGTCTTGTCTCACTTTCGGCATTTAATTCACGGGTCTTTTGATCAAGATGGTGAATGAAAGACTGAACCTGCAATCTCAGCGACGGTTGTTACTACTTCACCGTTTTCGACGATATCTCACAGTATAGGTGGCTGCTCCCAGTAACCATATCAGGGTGAATAATTAAAGCGGCAAGAAGGTTGATTGAAGAATTGTGACTGTATATGTATATAAATATGTTTATTGATTTGTGAAATCTTTAAATTTTTTATTAACAGAGGGGGATATGTAGTGTCTTGCGATACTTTATAACGGAACCCTTTTGGCTCCAAACGTACTAGGTAGAGCTAGGACATAGGTGTCCGAGCGCAATGCCATAAAAGCTTGTTTTAGAAGGTTGAGTTCGCCGTTACTCAGCAGAATAAAGACGTGTAATTCTAAGCTCTGTGTGTGGTGTGGTCATTGGCGGTTACCCTGGCTGGGAAGACTGCACACTCGGGGTCACTGCAAATATGCGACCGTGGAGGAGCAAATAATGCAGTAGTATTGAATTAATTATGTGGCATAAAAATTCTGCGTTAAGTGGAATATTCTGTGGGAGTATTGTTTCACTATGTTGTCATTTTAACATGCAACTACAGTCTGGACAAATGCTTTACCTCATTGGTGCTAGTTTACATTATACCCTAAAGGTGCCCATAATCCAGTGCATTTGCCACTGATCCGCTGCTTGCTTTCTGCATACATCTGAAGCCCAAGACCATATCTGGGCTGACCCGTTGAGTAACAGAAAGAGAAGAAATCCTGGCCTTCAGCACCCACATTGGTGACTAGAGGAGACAAAGTTTTAAAGCTTGACTTCATGATACCTACCATCTAAATTGTTTCAGTTATTTCATTGTGGTTCCTTTTAACGTGAAGTCTTCCTGAAAATTGATTAGGTTGATTAGAGTGTAACATGCTAGCATTATCATCAGCTAGAAGGAGTATGCAGTAGTTGGTCAAATGCCGGGATCACCTGTAAAAGTTCAGTATGGCTGGGTATGACTTAGTCACTTTTCTGATTTGCCTCAGAATTTCTAATGGGTCTGTTTCAGATGCAGTCACTGTCAGACCAGTGACTGCAAAGTGCTAGTGTTGGGCACAGTCGATCACATTCGCATCACATCTCAATCGCTGGATTGACCATTGTTACTTGCCGGGCTTGCATGAAAAAGAGCAATAGAGTTATGGTAAAGTCATTCTCATACTAAGCAACCTAATGCATCCATTTGACTCCGCCACAGCGCTACTGCATCCAATAACAAGAATTAATAAACTAGGAAAACAGAACAAAGGCATTTCTAGAGCACATGCATCACCCTGAGGGGTCTCTGAGTGCCACTGACAGATAACGGATATTTGTTGTTTCCCAGCTCCGTGGTAATTTTATCAGTGTCTGAAAAATGGAAGGCTGAATGGACCAATTGGGCTACCAGCCTTGACCATGGGGTCAAACACCCATCCCTCTTTTTGTACCATTTTTTTTGCAACATAGCTGTATCTTTTTTTTCTTTTTCCTGCCATTTCTATATTGCTTTCACCTTGATTTTATTTCTGTTTCTATGTGAAGCGCTTTGACACAAATCCTGTCTGTAGGTCTAAGCGCTATAATAAGCGCTTTTAATCAATAAATAAAGGGTTTGTTTAATAGATTCATCTTATTGCATCGAACACTTGCATATATACTGTTAAATAGTTCCCGCTAAAGGGGGTGACTGCGGAGTAGTGTTCAATGGTTTGAGTTGAAGATGTTGATCAACTGACATGAATTGCTGTCGTTTGAGGGCTTTATTATCTTTAGGATATGAAATAACATGGTATAGTGAAGAAAAAGGAGAAAGAATCTTTTTTTTTTTTTTTTTATATCTGTTTTTTATTGATTTTACACAACCAATCAAATAAACAACGAAACATGATACAATATCATAAGTATGAGAAAGAATCTTGATCTGTAATCTGAATAGCAGTGTTCCGAGATTGTTAATCGTCGTAAGTTTGGTAAAGTACTTCTTTTTGCTCTCTGATTTGTGTGGATTTTAATAGAAAACGATTCTCTCTGCTGGAAATCAGCATTTTCTTCGTTTTTAGGAGATTATTGGTTTAAGAGCTTCAACTTTTCTATCGGAGCGTTATTTACCTTTTGGTCAAAGTTTCTTTAGTTTTAAGATATTTTATGTCAAAGTCTCATATTTAGCATACCTTTCAGTTTGCTGATTAGTGAACCCACTAAAGAACACAGTAGTTGTAATTCTTCATTCTCCAATCTCTGAGTCAAAATGTTTGCTAATGCTGATGCCTTCATCACACAGATTTTTGGAAGGCTATTGGACCATTGGGCATTAGGAAAAAAAAATATTTGACAAGTCCGCAGCGAGAAAGTCTAAATGTAATTAAAGACGGGGAGGCCGAGACTATAGGCCTTTCTCTTTAATTAACCAGTTCCTTAGCCAGAATGAAGTGACATCATAAAATGCACTGGAGATGCAGATGGAGCACATAGTGTAACCAGGAGAACATCCTCTTGGTGCTCGTTTCTGAGAGAGACTTGGAAACCTTAAAGACTAAACGCATGTTCGAAACCTTAGGTTTCCAGGAATTTGACCACTGAAAGAATCGCTTATGAAAGCAACATTCTGCATTTTAAGTGGTGATTGCATTGAAGCAAACGTCAGTGGGTATTCAGGGTATCCAATAAATTATTATACTTTGACTTCCAAAAATTTTAAATCTCTTTGCTTTGAATTTCAAAGCTTAATTCTGAATTATCATTGGAGATTCCAATTAATTAGTTGCCTTACATAAAGAGTAAAAAGTGAAATTTGGCGGTGCTGGCAATGCTGCTCACAATTTCCTCAGGTGTAGTACCACTCTCAGAGCACAGGCGCATCCTAGAGCTCATTAGCCAGCCAGTGCGCCCCTCCTCCTTTTCTGATTGGCTCCTTACTGAGTTATTGGACTGGGACGCACCTGTGCTCTGGGAGTGATACTAAACCTGAGAAGATTGTGAGCAGTATCGGGAGCACCCCCAAACGGTAATTGTTATTCTCTATTGAAGGAAAACAATCCTGAAACACGTGTCTAGAGATGCACAGCACTGGCTGCCCCAGCAATGGTGAATACTAAAGACTTTCAACTGAAGTGAATGTTGTCATGCACTGCATTTACCACACTGCATCTGGACTAATTGTGTGCTTGTATGCCAGGCAGTGTGCTCCCTCCTCCTTTAGTAATTAATAGCCGATATTGCAATGCATGACCACTTTGTTGGGAGTCAGGCTATATTTACTATTTAGGATTCAAAATATAAATGTCTGAAATATGTCAGAAAATGTGTATGTGCATTAAAAAACTTTGCCCCTTGTTCTCTTGTCACAGGACCTAAGTTATAACCAGCTAAGCGAGTGCCCACGGGAGCTGGAAAATGCGAAGAATATGCTGGTCCTGAACCTCAGTCACAACAGGTGAGAGCAATGGTCGGGCTTGGAAAGGACAAAGAGGAGCTTTACTAAGTAAAGAAAAATTTAACTTAGTCTGGGATATTTATGGGCTTTGGAGTGGGTTGAAAAGACTTTTGCATCTGGAGATCATTCCTTATTCAAGCTAAGCTACAAAGGAGTAAATGTGATTGACTGTTTTAGGGCTACTTGTGACTTTTATAAACATGTTGTCTGATTGCAGTTCTGCTTTGAAAGGTATCATAATCAACAAGCCACTAACAGTACTCATTTTAATAGGCCAATGTCTAAATTTGGATTTAAATGTAGCTAACCTGCAAAGTCACATAGAATGGGAAGTCTGGGTTCATCAAAATAATTCTGCTCCAATCATGTTTGTTTGACCGTGCATTTGACACAGTAGTTGTAATTATTCATTCTCCAATCTGAGTCAAAATGCTTGCTAATGCTGATGCCTTCATCGCACAGATTTTTGGAAGGCTATTGGACCATTGGGCATTAGGAAAAAAGATATTTTACAAGTCCGCAGAGAGAAAGTCTAAATGTAATTAAAGACGGGGAGGCCGAGACTATAGGCCTTTCTCTTTAATTAACCAGTTCCTTAGCCAGAATGAAGTGACATCATAAAATGCACTGTGATGCAGATGGAGCACATAGTGTAACCAGGAGAACATCCTCTTGGTGCTCGTTTCTGAGAGAGACTTGGAAACCTTAAGGACTAAACACCAACAAGAAGAATTTCAAAGTCTTGAACACTTGAAGAGCTTGAGGGAGGTTCTAAATTTGGAAAGTCCACGCTTGAGTGATCAAGGCAACTTTCAACATTGAGGATCATTGGATTGTAAGAGAAATAACATGGGTATGATGACACATGAACCCCAGACTCAAGCACACAACACTACATAAATACCAGTCATCTGACATGGGTCCACCCTTGTTGAAACCCAGCGTCTCAGCCTAACTGCAGCCACGTTAAACTACATAGCAAAACACCCCAGACACCCCCAAGCACTGCAGCTCTGATTACACACCCAAGACTACAACCGAGCATATTACAAAGGCATCATCTACAATCTTTTCAATGTCCGTGTCATATTGCTTGGAAACGGCAAAAACTGTGGTATTAAGCTTTCTATGAAACATTGTTACTAACACGGAACACACCAGGTGCAGCACCACTTGCACGAACCCAAAAAATGGCAAAAGGCCATACTAATGGCAAAGGGTCACTCCACACCATCACTAACTACTAACAGAACCCATTACTCTGGTTGTTCCGCAGACTCCAATGCCCCCCATCACCGTGCAGGTGCCAGTTTAGTCCTCATTCTGCCAATTACATTCTATCCATGTCAAGAAGGACACATTGCCAAGTGCATAGCAAGCAAGATGCCAACAGATCATATAATAGAAACCGGCAAACACTAGTCCCGGTAACACACGTGGCATGTTACAAAACACACATCAAAAACATGGAAGCAAGCTGCAGGACACTGAGAACTAATACACCACCAGCTGTTTGAGCTTCATCTTCTATGGGAAGGATGGAAGAACTATATTATCTGTTTCCTTGTGTTCTGTAAAATGTAGATTTTCTCTGTGTGGCTAACACAGTTGCCATTGCTTTCAATCATGAGCACCAAATGGTCTCACACTGAACACTTATTATAATACATAATTGAAGTTGGGTGTTTTGAGCCTGTGGTGTAAGAGAAAAAAAAATCAATTATTGTGGAAACCTTATCAATATAATGGTGCTATCAATCTTATGTTTCTGCTCCGTAGTGTAGAACAGCAGTATTAACTCTGTATTCTCTAACATCTAATTGAACCTTCGGCATCAAGACCTGGAACGTGTATTGATTGTCCTGCTTTTAAGGGTGCAGAGCATTTACCATTTTACAAAAAGCGAGTGAAGTAGAGAATACTTGTGAGAAAAGAGGAGTGATGTTTGCTTAGATAATGTTTTTCATTGGTGTTTTTATTCTTTGTGCAGCATTGACAACATCCCAAACCAGCTGTTCATCAATCTCACAGACCTGCTGTACTTGGACCTGAGCGACAACAAGCTGGAGAGTTTGCCTCCCCAGATGAGGCGCCTGGTTCACCTTCAGACCTTGATCCTGAACAACAACCCACTTATGCATGCCCAGCTCAGGTAAAGACACGGATTCAAGCATGAGACAGGAAGGGGAACTGGTTGTATGGATGGGCATTTTACTGTCAACATTTCATGTTAAAAAGCAGATACCTGTTTACCTCATGTGTTATTTTAGCATTCAAATACAAACATAGCAACTATGATTCCAAGGGGCAAGTGCTGAAAATCAGATTGTACACCAAAATATACCCTTTGATAGATTGCCTTACTAAACCAATAAAACCCACTCTCCTGCCATCCTTTCTACCTTCCTTAGCATCACGACTAGGTTACTACAGCTATATTCAAAATGTGTGCCTCTACTCTTGTCACATAAGGAATTAAACAGTGCACTGCCTGGATGTATAGTACTGTTTGTGAGGGTCTCGTATGTCATCCCTGGTGAATCACAAGGTTTCCTTGGGAAGCAACTTCAGACCTACTAACACCACTAGGTCTCCTGCAACTGCATTCCATAAGTAACCATTAGAGTTCTATCCTCTCTCCAGGTTGCCACCATGTTTTCAATGTGAGAAGAATTTCAAAGATTAAAATCCACTGTTTGTAGCATGGCTGCGAGTAGTGTTTGAGGTAGCGACAAGTCATCTTGTGTTCTCTTTCCAGTAGGCTTTAGATTTTGGATGTTCTCCGGTTAAGTGGATTGTGGTCCTCTCTCGTACACTTTTACTCCAGCATTTCTCAGATTTCTTACTATGAAACCTATGCAAAGATGGTGACATATTGTGTCATTGGTGAAAGAAGCCCCTATACTTGTACTTTTTCAGACATTTCCTGCCTGTGTGTATATTACTTTCCATTCTACCTTTTTGAATGTATAATCCAGTTACTTTTGCCACATGTGTTTTGAGCGGATGTGTGATCAGGTCTTGTATATAACTGAGACAAAAGGCCTCAAATGGCCCTTCTCTTGCCCTAGTCTCCTAAATAGAGTCAGCAGTCCTATAAGTTTGTAGAGAAATGGATGGGTTACTATTACTATACGTTGTGGTAGGGAGTGAAAAATCTATTTGCAATTTTTATGTACCTGTCTCCAAAGGGCACATAACATTTTGTACTGTTTTGTAAATATTTTAGTTCACCTAAGAAAAGGTTTGTCCTCCTGTTGCTGAACGCTCTGAATTTTACACAAGTGCGTCCTGCGCTTATGGATATGCAGCTCCTACCATACAAGCATGTTTTATTTGCGGTCTCAAGCTTCTTACGTACAGCCTAAAGATCAAGGCGATCCAGACCCAATTAAGTTTCCAGTGGTATATGAGGGATTTTAATTATGCTGTAGGATTAGTTAAATGGTAGCCTTTTTTAACTCTTTATGGTGATTATCACAAGTAGTGTCTGTTTTTATAGGTATATGAAATGTATGTTTCCTATGATTTTATGTACTTTTATGGTTCTCTTATAACTGAATAAAGATTTATATGATGATGATGTGCTGGTCTTATACAAAACATATAATATAGTCTACATTACTGCAGAGACAACCACTGATGCACAGGCTTCATATACTTATCTCCAGTGCCACCGTTTTTTTGTTAGTCTGATTGATAAAGCAATATTGATGTTCCTTGTCTCGTTTGCACCCACCAATATAGGGCAGAGTTATGCAGCATGTAGGCCCATGGCTGTGGTTTTCTATTTTTCTCCCCCTATCCGCCCCTCCCTCTATGTGGGAGTCCATTACCAAAATTATAATGTGGACACATTACTGTCAGCACTCTCCAGATAAAGCTGCTAAGTGTGCATTTCAAAAAGGTATAAACATCTTGAGCAGTAGAATTGCCTGGATTTTTCTGAGCCAAAAGAGGGACGTTTTCAAAAATTCGTAAAAGTTTGTTTTTGACAGAACATAGTATCGGCCTATTACCACCAAAGGCACCAGTTTTGTTGGTCCATTAGCCATACCCAGGTATTTAGTGTCTCCATATGCCTTACTTAACCTGTTTCACAGTCAATAGATTATACTGCATAGTTGCGTGAATAGAGACCTATCGCATCCAGGTAATCAAGTAACCTTCCCACTATGTTGATTATGAAGCTATGTAGGTAAAGTGTCAGGCAGATACAGCAATGTGGTGACATCCATCCTCCAGTCAGGCAAATCTTCTTCCAGTTTATCATAGCTCCTAATCTTGGACATATGGATAGCTTCGACCTCCATCCACTCAGATAGACCCTTCACAATCCATTCTGGTGGCTTTCTAATGGTGCCATTTATTATCCATGTCTCTAAGCTAAACCAACATCAATGCCTCCACCTTCTCCCAGATCTTAATCCCTTTGAGCAAAGGCGAAAGACACCAAAGATAATGCTTAAAGTCAACAGCTATCAATAAACCCAAAGCTTTACTTATTGCCTGATTTAGATTTTGACTGACACGTTACTCCATCACAACGATGACGGATATCCCGTCCACCAAAATATAAATCCCATAATATCCTATGGGATGTATATTTCGGCGGACGGGATAGCTGTCACAGTTGTGACGGAGTAACCTGCCTGACGAAATCTATATCAAGCCTTTAGCCTGTTGACACAGCTATGCAAAATGTTTCAGTTCTCGGGCATCCCAGATCGGGCATAGAAGAAAATTGCTCACTAAGGTGACATGTTGGACATAATGGGTCATTAGATGGTTAACCTAATGGAGTTTGCTAGGTGCTATCTGTATCCAGGGAAGAATATTAAATTGAGTGAGTTTAAACCTAGCATTGCAGTATACCTTTTTGACATACAAACATGCCTGGTCCCATTTCTTCTCCGTGATCCCCTTAGCACATTCTTATTCATTGTGGCTCTTTGGTTTCATGGTTTTCCTGCCTACACTCTTTCGAAGGCAACAATAACATTATTACCCTTAGTCAGGTTCAACTTAGCAGTTAGAACATTAGACACCAAGAAGTATTGAAGGACTAGTCACAGGTGCCTTTGGCTGCCTTTATCAGTCACTCATGCTGGTGAAAGTTGCCAGGTACTAAGTCAAAGACCTCACGAACCTTCACAAATGTGCTGTTTTGAAAGCTAAAACAACAATTGATGGACAGAATGCAGGACAATGTCATACATTCAACCCAGTACAGAGATCTGTGCCGAAATCCATCGTTTTTTTGCTCACCATGCCATTCCAGTTTGAACCCAGCCATATGCAAATCAGCCTTGACCCTGTGCCTCATGGCAACAGTCCAGCCCGAACTGCCAAGCCAGGTCCTCCCTGGACTGGAAACGAGCATCCTAGAACGGGTTTCGGGGTTTCACCCCTCTTCAGCCAGGATAGCTTGATTCCAGTGGCATGGAGACCACGAGACCCCCGTCTGGGCATACCCGTCCCACTCGGGGTGACAAATGCAAAAACAACAGTTGATGGACAGAATGCATAACTAGGTCATACATTCACCCCAGTACAGAGATCTGGGCCTAAATCCATCGTTTCTTTGCTCACCATGCCATTCCAGTTTGAACCCGGCCATATTTTGTGTGTCTTTTGCTTTCTCGCCCTAAGTGCACCAGGTATGCCCAGAGGTGGGTCCTGGGCTCACTGTGCCACTGGAACCAAGCTATCCTGGCTGAAGAGGGGTGAAACCCCGAAACCGGTCCTAGGATGCTTGTTTCTGGTCCAAGGATGACCTGGCTTGGCAGTTCGGGCTGGACTGTTCCCATGAGGCACAGGGTCAAGAATGATTTGCATATGGCCAGGTCTAAACTGGGGTGGCCTGGTGAGCAAAAGAATGATTGATTTAACCCTGATCTCTTGACTGGGGGTGAATGTTTTGATTTGTTCTGCATTCCGTCCATCAATTGTGTGTCTTCTGTTTGGAAAGCTAATCATTCATTCTAATCGGTTCTCTTGAGGTTTGATAGCTTTCTCCAACCTACGCTCTAAAATGGGGATCAATATACCTGTGGGCGAATGTCAAGTCTTCGAATTTTCAACTGACACAACTCTACACTTTTTCAGCATTTAGAGACAATACAATTGCCAATCTCATTTATAATACTATAAAATATCTAAGTATTATCGCTTATCAGTTGTGTGTAGATAAAGCCTGTGCTGGTGTTTCAAATGGGACGTGATTGGATTTAGTCCAAGTAGCCAGAATAACTGTAAAGATTTTGACCTCTGTAAAATGGAGCAACATGGGTTGGGTTTGTATGATCAAGAACTAAAGAAGATTTTTTACCTGGTTTTGTTGTAAAGGAGGCCATGGCCTCTGTCTTAGTATGTGTAGTTCTTCCCAAATCCCTAATACGATTAACTTGGTATTTCAATAGAATTTGTGGTACACATGTTTTAAAAAAAGGAAACAGTATGGCGCCTCTGCTCACCTGGGGTGGGCCTCCGAATTGACCCTTGCCACAACGGGGATTCAGTATTTGGGTGTGTTTATTTCCCCTGACTCCACAATATCCTGGGCTCGTAATCTTGGTCCGTTGATTCCGCGTGAAATTATTTGCCTCATTAGGGCATAGCCCTATTAGAATAAACCAAGAGGAGGCACTGCCCCTTCAGCATGACACAGTTGGGAGATCACACTCATAACCGGCACCTCTAGTAGGGGAACACTTCCGGCCCGGTCTTGTGGTGTGATCTGCTGCAAGGGAGTGCACTGCAGCACTGTCGATCCTTTCACTGCATGGGCAAGGCTCGGCTCACGCATCACACGTGCTGTTCTTAGCAGAAGCCTGCAGATCCTGAACTGCAACACTCTGACGTCCGCATGGTCTGTCAAAAGAGAATGAGGAATGTCCACCATTGCAGGGGTTTCCTGGAAAGCTGGCAGATAAGCCCCCCCCCCCCCCCCCTACAAGGAGGAATCCAAAGACAAGGGTACTTGCGGTGGGTAAGGTTAACCCTTCCAATGAGCACTAGAAATAGGAGAAGTTATGAGTGAGCGGTAGTGTTTCACGTCCCCTGGTAGCAGACTGCGCATGCCTTTATCAGGGGGAAGGTGTGACGGCGCAAGGCCGGAGCTGAGCAACCGGGAGCCGAGTGAGCCTGTCGGAGGAAAGAAGGCTGTGACTGTGTCGTGGACAAGGAGCTGTAGAGATGAGCCTGCAGTGCCAGCGCTAAGACAAAGGTGGCTATGCATGCATTAGGGAGCATGCACACAAGGGAGCGAGTTAAAACAGCGCATGTGAAAAGCGTTTTAAATCAAAGAAAAAAGTAGTCCCAAAAACACTTCCTAAAGAGGACAAGTGACAGGCTACAAGACCTGGGACGGTGCTCTGTGGAAGGGACCAACCCACGGAAAGGAGGGACAAATAGGTGAAATTAGCCACTTGGAAACAAGGCTTTTTAAAGGGCACTTGAAGATACAAATGAAAAGCAACGGACAGGCTGTAAGCCACAAAGTATTTACAACATGCCTCGAAGAGACCGTGCAAGCGCTGCCTAGGTTCGACCTAAAAAGGGAAGCTTCACAATCAAGACAAAAGGGGCAGATATCTATTTTTTTTTTATTATAAAGGGAATGCTTGAGTATGAGGGAAGAACTACAATCCAGGTAAGTAAAACAGTGGAACCTTGATCAGGTGGAAATTATTTATAGATTCTGGATGCCCAGCTCGAATAATATTGAGCCATTGTGAACTTGTTTTTTTAAATCTGGATATAGCTCTTTTTTTTGTGTCCTTTATTTTCTAATACTGTAGCCATCAGAGTTGTCGAAATCCAACCCTCTGTAGGAGCTGGCTGTAACCTGTGGGGAGGCTTTGATACATAAATGGTGGACTTCTCAGATCGACAAACAAATTAATATTATAAGCCGGTGGTTTCCGGTACTCTGCACCCGTTTGTCAACACAGCACTTATGATAGTCTGTTACATTGTGGCGCTGTTTTTCTTATTTAGATATTAGCACATCAGCAGTTGTTTATTAATTTTATATACTTAAAAAATGACTAATACCTGCCGCCACGGCCATTCTTATCGTTTTGTGGCCCTGGAATAGTCAGAGTTGTCACATTTGTAGGAGTGTGATGGCTTGCAGTTGTGCTGTTCCAGTAAATGGCAGCACTAATAGCAGCAATGGGCGGTGCAAACGGAAGTCGTCTTCTGATGAGGGCCCTGCCACTTCTATTTTTACAAATTAAGCACTGGGGCAAATCCATAGCAGGCTAAGGCCCAGGTCCTCTTTTAGGGATGGATGGGTTTCCCATTCAGCTGTAATAGCACATATTAAAGCTGCTTTCCTTGTCCAGTGGCTAATAGTGCAGCGGAAGACTGCAGTTTCACAGACAGCCTTAAGTTATCTGTGAAACTGCATTGTCACTTATCAGCTTGTATACAAACATCCCCTTTAGAATGCCATGGGAGTTGCACAGCAACTATGCTGACTATGGTGTGCATACTGGAGCGGATACGATGCTTCATATACATGCAACAGATTATATTTTGTGCATGGGAACCAGTTTTGCCTTTTTGGTATTCATAGTAAGACTGGTATGCCCAAGGGGCTTCACACGGTGCCATACGAGGATATAACAATGTTAATGCTGCTTTACTTTGTGGTTAAAGGTGGGTACATCTGAACACTTTTATATAGCGGTAGTGGTTCACACATAGTCAGGATGAATGAACACTGGTGCTCATCTTCTAAAGAGGTCATCTAATGAAAAATAACTGAGGTTGAAAAAAATGTTGTCCTTCTTATGATGTGCATTGTAGGGTTTTAAAATGCCATTTATAGACCAGCTCCCATAGGAAATAACATTTGCAGGTCTGGTATTTTTATACTTCACTGTCTGTTGCATTTTCTAGAACAAAAGCATGGAAGTCAAGATGTGGGTTATTTCTCAACAATAATGGACTGTTTAAGTATTATTTTGCTTATTTTCACACAAGGATCTTGGGGAAATAGTATATTCCAGAGTCTGTTGCTTCTTCATATCAGTATTAAAACCTAAAGCAAGTGTGCTTCTTGCTCCCAGTGAATAGTCCCAAGTGAAGATGCATTTGAAGTTGTCCTTTTTATTTATTTATTTATTTATTTTTTACAGACAGCTTCCTGCAATGACTGCCCTGCAAACCCTTCACCTTAAGAACACCCAACGCACTCAGAGCAACTTGCCTACCAGCCTAGAAGGCCTAAATAACTTGTCAGGTACATTTCTAACAGATTCTAGCAAAAGAGGAATTTTTAAGGGTGTGAGCAGCTTGAAACCTCAAACCTGTACACCTTTGTACACGATCTGTTTTAGAGTTTATTCTATTTGCTTCGCTGTTCATTGATTTGGTTATTGAACCCTTGTTAGGGGTTAGGAATTTTAAAATGATTCTTCCGCTGAATTGTGAATGTGGTGAATAGATGAAATAGAACTCTGCTGCTCTTACAGGAAGAAAGTGATGTAGCCAGCTAACATTCATGGCTATTTTCTTGCTGGTAATGCAGGGCAGTGCCTGCTAGTCTAGTATGTTGATACCTTCCCAAAACCTTGCCTTTGTTTTAAAACCGTAAGTTTTAGTTGCAAGTTAAATTTTGAAAACCTATATGTTGGAAGCTGACTCTTTATATAGTGGACCAAAATGAGGTACACTGTGTAGAGAGTGCAAGCACACCCCAACTGGTTTACAGAGGCACAATTGACACCCCAAATGCTCTCTTTTGTGGCAGTGTGGGGGGCAGTTAAGCATATCGGTGGGTAGTGCTAAGCATTTATTGCACACACAAAGGTAGTAAATGAGACATCCAACACCAATTTATAAAAATAACACATACTTTTGTATAAATTTTGATACGAGGTTCATCGGAATCCGGTAAGTTCTTTTTGAGTTATAATTTTTTACAGTTGACTCTAGGTATTGGTGTTATGCGGCTGCGGTCGGTCTTGGCGTTCCTACACTTAGAGGGAGGACCAATCTGACCTGTAGGAGCACGGCTACTTCTTCCTGGGCGGCTGCTGTGTCCGTAGTCCCGGTGAGCGGCAGGTCGGTGAACCGGGTCTTGCTTCTTTGGTCCCTGTGGCTGCAGGGGGTAGCTCCTCTACTCCAAGGGAGTTTCTTTGGTAATTGGCGAAGCACTTGCAGCCCTCTGGGTTTCTTGAAGTCTGCACAACGGCAGTATGAGTTGATTGCTTAACGAGAGTCGGGTGCAGCAGGCAGGCTGGCAGGGTTGGCGCCAGGCCAGTCGTGCTCCTCTGATCAGCAGACTACTTTGTCCTCTCCTTCTTTGGTGTCTGTCAAAAATCTGAAGTCTTGGAATCAGGAGGTCCCCAAAATACTCAATTTAGAAGTGTTAAGGGGAGTGAGGGGTAGACGCTGATGGGCCACCTATTGGCTACTACCCCTGGGGTCACTACACCCCCTAGATGACTACTTTCTTTGCGGAGTGGGCATTACTCTGTCCCAGAATTTCTAATTCCACCACACGCAAGATGGTGGAATTCTAACCTTGTGTTCACTTCAGGCTGTTCACCCTAGAGATGTGTCCGGCCTGGCAGTGCAACACACTGCCTGCATAGCTAATTTTTCTGTCTGTCCTGGTACCAGATGGGCTCCGGCCAGGGGGTGGCATTTCTCCCGCCTGTGGAAGCCTTGGGTCACATGTCAAAGGCAGCAGAGGCCTTTGACGCCTCCTGCCTTGATATGCAGATCACCAATCATCCTGCTTGGAGGAGGTACAAACACCTCCCACCAGAGAAAGCATTATTTCTGTCCTCTGAGAGTGGGGCTCTCATCTCCTAGGAGGGGACCAGTCAGCCAGCAACCTTGAGGACTAGTTTGGTTCAGGGCGTACCTCTAAGTTACCCACTGGGTGCATGTATTAATAAATTCATCACTGGAATCAGTGTTTTATTCTATTAATACAAGTTGTTTGCTACCAAACACCATAGGTTTCAGTGAAGCCATCAGCTAGACTTTCTTCCTCTACTGCTCCTTGCATCATCTCAAACCACTTTTACTGCTCAGATCTCCCAAACAAGCCTTTCTAAACCCTTCCCTCGTGTATCCCTCCAAGACTCATATGATACCTCATCTTTCGCTCTAATCCACTTGTAGAGACTTTCCCCCATTCCATCTCTCCTTTACTCATCCCAATCCTCCTCCTCCTATTGCTATGATCTCCAAAGAAACACATCTAGACCCTCCCCTCTTCTGTCCCTCCACTACCCTTTTCAATCCAACTAACTGACTCACATGTCCACAGCTCAAATTAAAATTAAATTTGGGATCCGGAATAGTGTGCTACTCACCAAAAAGTTCTTTGACACCTAGTCAGAGGTAGTAAGCGCCATATTAAATGCAATTACAATGTAATTGGGAAACTCGTTTTGACCAGTACATACATTAAGAGGGCTTCCCTGCTCACTTGCCATATCTAGTAATAGAACTAGCCATCACAAGGGGCATATCTGCTCATGCAGTTATACCCGCTCATCAAATATAATTCTCCCTGCCTTAGGGCTCAAACACCTTCTCTAGGGGTGACTTACATATATTAGATGCAGTTTCTTTGGCATAACGCACAGGAGTTTGTCAAGTTTTCACTCTTGGATTGCAACATGTCATGCAGCCTGCAATGGCAGTCTGTGTGGTAATTTATATGTGGGTCCCTTATGGTGGCATAAGATATGCTTAGGGACCCTCTTCAACAACCATGCCTTTATGTACCTCTGGTGTCATTTACTAGGGACTTGCAGGGATGCTAAAGTCCTTAGCCAATTGTAGAACAATTAGACTTCACATTGTTTTAGGGAAGGAGCCCTTGTACGGAGTTCTGGTTAGCAAACCTCAATGCACTGTCAGAGTAAAAAATCAGCATCTCTGAGCTAAAAAGGGGGCAAAAAGTGTGGGGTAGAGGGCAACTGCAACAAAAGCCCAGTTACCTACAGAAAATGTGGAACTTTGTACCCTGCCTCACAGTTTAAAACCCTACCCAGACTGATGATTCAGTGTTTGCTTTCAGGCCCTCTGGGCGCAGGACCACCATCAATATATCAGTGGTATTATGAAGTACCACAGTTCTGATGGTCTTTACCTTAGCCTGATTGGGTATATGAGAAGCAATCACTTCAGACTAGTGAACCCTGCATGACTTTCCTCAATTTCCACACTTTTCTGAATTTCAGTAATGGGTTTACTCGTTCAACGTCATCCCTCTGTCACTCTTTCTGAATCGCAACCCTCCGAGAGGTAGTAGGTTTGAGTTGCATCTTCCTATCAGACTTATTTTACAAGATAGTAATTTGTTTAATTAAATCTGATTTTGTGTAGTGTTCTGCGATATATACTTAACCACTATATTACATGATCATTAGCCTTAAGTTATGAATTATTCGAATCTCCTGTATTTAAGAATCAGATCAAAATAATGCGTACTATTCAGACTGCGACGGCTAAATTCATCACATGGTATCTCTACTTTCTTTCCTCCCTTCATCAGATGTGGATCTGTCCTCGAATGACCTGACGCGAGTGCCAGAATGCCTTTACACGCTCTCTAGCCTGAAGCGTCTCAACCTGAGTGGCAATCAGATCTCCGAACTGTCTCTCTGCATTGACCAATGGACCCAGCTGGAGACTCTCAATCTCTCCCGCAACCTGCTGACTTCTTTGCCAGTATGTGCCTATAGCCTATTTTTGAGCTAAATTATATAGAACAGTTTTGTATCCTGAGTTAGTAAGTAATGTTGCTGCCTCGTCAATGGAAATGTCAGAAACCCTGTGGTGGCTGGAAAAAGGTTGTTTCAGTAACAGTGAATGAAAGAAAGTGGCGCAAACACTGTGAAGGTCACTTTTATGGTTTATTCATTAATGCTATAGGCTGCCTTGATTCTTTGAGTTGGGTGTTTTTTTGTTTTTTTTTAAACACCTGCATGAAATAAGGGTTGATTTGATGGCCAGCATTCTAATATTGAAGGTTGCGTACTCGATACTCCCTTCGATAGGGAGCCACTGAACCCCTCCCTCCCCCCCAAGTCATGACTGCCAGCCGAGGGCCACAGCCTAAGCCTTGTCGATGATGTGAACTGCAAAACAATACATAAAAAATAATAATTAATACGAAGGTTGGAGACTTTCTAGATTCAATTGAGACCATTCATCATCCATACTATATTCTGTTGGGTGCACTTACACTGCTCCTACAAATCAATATGAGGATACTAGTTTAATTTTTAGTGTCACATTTACAGTACATATTACAATTTTCCATTGTACATTTAGCATTTTTATTTATAAACACTTTATTAATCTGTTAATATTATTTAATTTTCCAAGTAGTCGTGGGCCCCCTGAGGGCTCTTCACGGACCCCATGAGGGCGCTTCGCAGACCCCCAGAGAGGTTTGCGGACCACAGGTTGCGAACCACTTCCTTAGGGACTTCTTGCCACCGAGTAGCTCATGGGACAGAGTGGTGTGCTTGGACAAAGCAGATATCACAGAACACTCTGCTAACGATATCCTTTAAGTTTAAGGCGGCCACACCAATGCAGCTCTGCTCACCTCAGTCAACCAGTGATGAGCCTAACTCTGTCACGTTGCCCATTTGCACATGAAAACTATAGACTCCAAAAACAGACTTAAACATCTGCTGCCAAGATGCATACCAAGCACAAATACAACCAGATCAACCCATTTTCATTTTCAAAATCTGGCTAAACTTGGTTCCCACTTATTAAAGGACTGAGTTAAGTTCCTATTCTAACTCCTGTATTAACTTATTTAGGAGCAGATGCGTCATAGTGGATTTGGCTAAATGTTGAAATTTTCTTGGTAATACATATTTTTATATGGCAGATAGTTTGGCATTCGAGTTTTCTGAGTATGTTTTTGCTATCAGTATTCTTTTAGTCTGTTTTGACCGGTTAGCCTTTAAATATCTCATAGTTATTCCTCTTTGAGTGATTTGCCGTTGTCTAAGTGGGGATGTGAGCAATGGTTTGTAAGCAATGATTGAAAGCGTTTTTATCCTACCTTGTGTTCTAGCGATAGGGAGCATTTAATCAATGGATCCAAATTTCAAAGCGTCACTTGCCCCTGCATGCTTCTTTATATAACCTTAAGAAACCGTCATTGAGCTCTATTGAGATTGTTGTTTTGTGCTTTCAGTCTGCTATCTGCAAGCTGACCAAGCTGAAGAAGTTGTACATGAATTCCAACAAAGTGGACTTTGATGGTATTCCTTCAGGCATTGGGAAGCTGACCAGTCTGGAGGAGTTCATGGCTGCCAACAACAACCTGGAGCTCATTCCGGAAAGCCTCTGCAGGTTAGGGAATGCTTTGTTTTTATGTAAAAGAATGAATACATTATGGTTCCGTTTTTTGTCTGTTAATCAAACGGTTCCTATGATGTGATCGATTCTAAACCTATTTATTCCCTAGAAACGGACAGTTTAATCTAATTTGTAACATCACATGGTCATTTTTATGTATATTCACTTTTTTAGGGTTATTTTCTTTTTAGAATTTTCACAATTTTGTTTTGTTTCTGTATAGTGTCTGTAAATTACAGAATTATTTCTGCCCCCTTTAGGACAGCGGTACTTAGAATATAGCCTGCATGTCACATGATGTCTACAGATTGTATCCGACTCAGAAGAGTTTGTAGAGCAAGCAGATCTTTCTCAACAGAAAACGTTGTTCTTTGTCAAGAGCTGCATAGTACTCTGGTCTGCAGCGTTGATGGCAGCAGCATGTCACTACCTTACAAAACCCCTGATCTGCCCCAGGCATGAGAAGGTCCATGGGCTGTTGCCATGTAGCATGGTTAACAAACCCCCCCCCCTGCAAAAATAGTAAAGATACTTTATGCCAAGAAGAGGTCCCGTGCTTGAGAATATCGATAAGGTGTGAAGCAACCTCTGAATCTAAGAAGTTCCCTTCATAGATTCTTTTCAGAGTGTGCGAAAAAGATAGAGCTTTTTAGTGCCCAAAGGTAAATAACAGCTTGTATTTCAGCCAGGGCACAGATAGATGTACGATTAAATGTTTAGAAATCATGATTTTTCAATGAGAAAATGACGTTTGATACTGAACAGAAAAAAATAGAGAACTTGTGAAAAGAATTTGTATGAAATTCATTAACTGAGGTGTGTGGAGAAAATAAAACGTGCAGAGTTTTAGAAAGTGCATTTGCTTCTAATGTTCTTAGATGAATATGCTTAAATTCAAAACACAAAAGAGAGAAAGGGATTTTCGCAATTTTGAAGGGGATACTCCTAGTCCCCTTGCAATCATGTAAACAAACCAGAATGAGGAGTATACCCAGCAGACAGAACCTTCTCTTCGTGGTATTTGGAAAAAGGAGCACAGGAAAGGGAAGTCTCCGTTCTTAAAAAGACCCCTCACTCACCAACCTAGTTGGTGACATGCTTCATCATTGGGGTCACACCCGAATAGCCAAATGCTATCCGGGTGTTCTGCGACACCTGATTACAGTGTAGCTGGTTATTTTGTTGTGAAGGTGAGTGAAAAAGGTGTTGATTAAAAATTGGCCAGGTTTCACCCACTCAAAAAAAATCTTTATTCTGGGGCAACTGGACAATATTAAAAGGGTTGTTAAGATGCCGTACTTGGTTAGATTGACCTTCGGTATCTTTCAGTGAATAAGAAGTGCAAAAAAGAGTGCAGAAAAAACGGTCTACATGTTTCAACCATCAGTTGCTACTGCCAGGTTTTCGTCAGGACCAGTGAACGTGACCCGGGAGGTATACACTCGCTAAGGTGTACCCTACCCTTGGTCACTGTAGCCTGACCATGTACTCACGGTTAGGTATTCTTTCGTCCCATTCGTCGGAAGGAGAGTGGTGGCGGGTCCTGTTGATAGGCACAGCAGTCGGTGATCAGCTCCACATAATCGTGGAAAGAGCCAAACACCGTGACCCCGATTCCCATGAGGCACACCAACATCGCGTTTTTAATATTTTCCTTTCGACGAATGGGACGAAAGGATACCTAACTGTGAGACATGGTTAGGCTACAGTGACCAAGGGTAGGGTACACCTTAACGAGTGTATACATCCCGGGTCACGTTCACTGGTCCTGACAAAAACCTGGTAATAACAACTGATGGTTGAAACATGTAGACCGTTTTTTCTGCACTCTTTTTTGCACTTCTTATTCACTGAAAGATACCGAAGGTCAATCTAACCAAGTACGGCATCTTAACAATCCTTTTAATATTGTCCAGTTGCCCCAGAATAATTTTTTTTTTTTTGAGTGGGTTAAATCTGGCCAATTTTTAATCAACACCTTTTTCACTCACCTTCACAACAAAATAACCAGCTCCATTGTAATCTGGTGTCGCAGCACACCCGGATAGCATTCAGCTATTCGGGTGGGACCCCAATGATGAAGCATGTCACCAACTAGGTTGGTGAGTGAGGGGTCTTTTTAAGAAAGGAGATTTCCCTTTCCTGTGCTCCTTTTTCCAAATACCACGAAGACAGGGTTCTGTCTGCTGGGTATACTCCTCATTCTTGTTTGTTTATATGCTTGAGAATTTACAAAATTAAAATAATTGGTATGCACTAAGTGTTGCTGGCCAAAGAACTTAACCAAAACGTCTAGCTTTTATGAGCATCTTTAAATCCCAATAACTGTTAGCAATTGTATTTTACCAATTTGGCTAACAAGTGGGCCCTTGTCACCATTTGTAAAGCTTTAGAAGGATGATACACCATATTAAGATACACATGTTTTTAAGTATTTGAGACAAAATATTGTTTTTTCATATCTATTTTTCTTTTAGAGATTTTTGCATCACTAGTGTGCTAAAATTCTAACCACACCTTTTTGCCTCTGAGAGAGTTTGCGAGTACTCTAGCTGTGAAAATTCTTGAAAGGAGTACCAATTGTTACTAATTTTCCCATACCAGCTGCTGCTACCCTCTGTTTGCCCTTCTAGAAATTGTTTGTAATAAATAGAAAAATATGCCTTGACTATGCCTATAATAAATATAAATGATGCTATACCCTGGAATGTACATTATAATGGTATGGAAGGCCATTGTGGAATTCTGTGATATTGGTAACCATGGGGTCAGGAGACACATTTTCTAAGATTATCCCTGGGATATTAGTCTTTATCCTTCTGTAGGGTCAGGAGGGCATTCACCCTTCTGCACCCAGTGGTGGAAGGATGGACAATGGAAGTTGCTGAAATGGGACAGGAATTAGGATTGTCTTTTATAGAAATAAGTAGATCTTTAGTGGGGGGGGGGAACAATCTTTTGAATAAGTTAGTGAGATAAATAATCAAAATGTTGCTGCAGAGAAAGTAATAGATGATTGGTGTTGAATAAAAATTGGTATCGAGCAGAATATTGGGAATGTAAGAATGAAGTGTGTCACAGAGGAGGAAAAAGTGTTGATTGCATTAGGGACTACAATGACACTTTGGGCAAAGGAGAAACACGATAGTTAAGTAAGGAAACTGATGGTCATGCTTCCAGTAGATTTGTCAATTTCCACTTGTGAAAATTCCAGTTGACACATTCAAATGGTTCCTACTGGATCGATTTGCATCCTGTGACCTTTTGGATATTTGATTACACATTCTCATCGCTGACTGGAAAGAGATATCTGACAGGTTCAGGGCTTGCATGATGGAGATCAGCAGGTGGATGAGGGAGAAATGGCTCAAAATAAATGGGGAGAAACCCGATATCTTGGTCTTCGGAAGGGATAGTTCCATTTGAATAGCCGCTGGTGGCCAGAGATTTGTGGCACTGTACCTACTCCAGCGGCTGCAGCCAAAAACCTAGGTGTGACTTTTGATAACACCTTGAGTGTTGACACCCAGTTTAATAGAACTGTGAGCTCCTGCTTTTGGCTCATCAAGATCTTGAAGAAAATTCTGCAGTTTCTCCTGAAAGAGCTCAGGGTGTCAGTGGTTATTGTGCTTATCACCTCTCGCTTAGACTACTGCAATGCCCTGTATTTACATGTTAACCAGTTCTTCCTAAACAAGCTTCAAACCATCCAAAATGCTGCTGCCTGCTTGGTCCTGGGAGTACCTAAACATTGTTCTGTCAGGGAGGGTATTGTCCCTACACTGGCTGCCAGTTCAGAAGCGGGTGGTTTTTAAAGTCCTTTGCCTGGTCTACAGAGCTCTCCACTTGCAGGGGCCATCCTGCCTCAGGACGGCCTTTCATTGGTATGCCCCTATGAGGTCCCTGAGATCTGCGGGTCAATGGAAGGTGGTTGTTCCGAGGTGCAGAATAGGTAGGCGGGGAGAATGGGTGAATATAATGGCAGCCGCCAGGCGGTGGAATTCCCTCCTGGAATATATCAGGAGTTTAAACACATACCTGATATTCCGTAGGCAAATCAAAACGTGGTTATTTTCAAACTAGCCCTCCCTCGGAGTCGTTGGAGTGTTTTTGTTTTCTCTGCTCAAGATCTTCACGGGTCACTCAGTCGCATACAGCTCAGCGCTATGATGCCTTCTGGTTTTATGCACTTTAGAAATACTACAATTTCACATGTGCAGAAGAAAAGAACATCTGCAATTCTGCTGGGTACTTAATATATCAAATAAAAACAATTGACACCAGGAGGCGCCAATACCAAGTTCCAAAATTAACTTGGAATCAATTTAAAAGTATCTCCATAGCACTGCAGACAATTCCCAGGTACTCACAAGCCAGCTACTGGATTCAGTAGATGCCATATTTAGCTTGTCAAGCTGCATTCTTATCAAGTTTCTTTCTTCTGCGTTACACCGGAGATTACCTTAGTGTGAAAGTGAAGGCAAAACTAAAGACTCCAGATGCCACTAGTGTTTCCAGCCCAGGCCTTTTTTATTGCTGTTTTGTTTACGACACCCTGATGCATAGTTGGTTCCAATGTTGGCAATGCTGGGAATCGGTTTTGGTTGTGCTCATTTTTCAAGTAAGAACTTGGATGATGGCGCATATGGTCGCAACGCATCTTGTTACATCAAGGTTTGGGATTCAGTATTCACCCATCGTGCCTGAGCAGACATTGCACAGTTTGTTGAACCTATATACTGATTGTGTTCTGTGTGTGGTTTATGCAGGTGCAGCAAGCTGAAAAAGCTGGTACTGAATAAGAATCGCCTGGTCACCCTCCCTGAAGCAGTGCATTTCCTGACCTTGCTTGAGGTGAGACTGAATCTATCCCTTTCACAGACATCAATATTAAACTTAGAATAGTCTGGCAATGTTTACAGGGGCCTCCGCTGAGATTGGTTTAGGAGGTGTCACTTCCTTGAGCATTTTCAGTTGGTGAGTCTTATAACCAAATGAAAATACCTATCTAAACTCACCATGTTACAGCACAGAACTTGGGGCCGCATTAGATCACCATGGCATATCCTTGTACTTTCTAGCTCACTAGAATTTCATCTGGCTTTATGATTTATTTATTTTTAATTTTCTCATTTAGGGCATTAGAGATGATTTGCTCTTGGAACGTACTTTGTAAACACTTCTGTAAATTGCTTATCAAAGGGCCTTTGACTGAAGGGTTCCTGTTGTAACATATGCTAACACCATGGATGCGGAGTGACTTATTAGCCAGGGAAGAAGTGTGAGTCCATGTGCATACCCCTTATTATGGGGGGTGGGAAAGGGGTGGATTTGCAGAAGATTTTTAGATGGACCCTTTTCACTCGGCAAGCAACTCTGTGGGGCGTATGCAATTTTCAGATGATATTGGGGCACATTGATGGGACATACTGGAAAATAAAATGGATTAATTAAGTAGTAGCCCTATGAAGTAGTAGAAGTTTTTGGATACTTGTTGGGGCAGAAGAGCATTTTTGGAGCATTGCTGATAGTTAGAATAATAATTCAGGGTCGGTATGATAGCCATGGGAATTTTGGAGTAGTTTTCTAATTTAGGCTAGTAATCATAATTACTTCTAGTTATGCCCAGCTTGGCTGGAAGTTACTTCACTATATACTTTAAGGGTATATGGTTTAAGGCAAAATGGATATGAGATACTGCTCTTGCAGAAGAACAGACTGATGCAGAATCAGCCCAGCCTACCTCTATGCACAAAATGGGTTACACAAACCATGTTTAATATTACAACTTTTTAAAAGGCTACATTGTATGCACCTCAGATCTCTTGTACTCCACATGATGGACAAGTAAATATTGCATCCATACCCTAAAGTCATTATCAAAGAGCCATCCCTTATTGTATGTGTTGTCTGTGCCAAATGTGCTTTAATACTCACAAAAGGTCAGAGGAAATTAGCGTTACAAGAAAAATTGAGTAGGAAGCCGAAGGTTTGTTTATAGTCAAGGGAGCAAAATAACTCATAAATTCATTTAGCTAGCATCGTTATTGACTAATGGGGTTTGGCTGTCTCTTGAATGTTTATAATGGCTCACTGTATTGAGACTTGGTGCAAGGAAATGAAGATAAGAGCAGCTATGTAGGCATAAGGCATAATGCAGCTAACAGCAGAACCACTAAAGAGATGGTTGGTTAGAACTCCTCAATTGAAAAACTGTTGATCCCATCCCATTTAGGCCTCCATGAAGTACACCCACGTCATGAGTAATACGATGATCACAAACTTAATTGATTAATAACAGATGCTGATTGATTAGGTGGTGTTGGGTTTTGGTAAGCTGCTTGCAGCTCTCGAGCTGTGCATTCTAAATATATGCACTACTGTGTTTTGCTTTCAGTGCCTCATAGCTTATTAATGTATGTTCTGTGATCATGTATCTGTTTTAAATACTAATATATATGGTTTTTTTTAAAATACCCTCTAAAAAAATACTTTACCAATATAGACCTTCCACAAAACAAAAAGGTTGTTTTGTTAAGAGGAGTAACAGTAGATTGCAAAGAAGAGTGCATCAAATACTGGGGGGAAATGATTTGATGTGAAAAGATAAAATGAATTTGCAAAATGCATTTGTTATCCAATTAAAAATGTTTGTGGATATTATAAAATTGGCTGTTTCTTTTAAAATGGATATTAGTTCAAATCCTTTGTTTTGAAATTATCTTTAGTTTTATTTTATTTCTTCAATGTAATTGAAGCTTAACCTACACATCTCAACCCTAACTCAATCTCTCAACCTAATACTTAGTTTTAACCCTAATCCAAACATCACTGTTATCTTAAACCAAACTGGTACCCTCACCTAATACTTAAATGCAATTCAAACCATTCTGTAGCTCTATCCTTGACTGAACTATATTCTTGTTTCTTAAACTAATCCTGACTTCAGTGTTATTCTAAACCAAACTGTACCCATCACCCAACCCAGACTCTAAGACTAATACACTTTTTCCTTGCCCTTCTGTGTCACCCTAATCCTAACCGTTACAGTAACTTTAATCTTCATCCTGGCTCCATATCCAACGCTCACCCTGCCCCTTGCTCTATGTTTAATTCTATCTTCTTAGCTATTTTCTCACTGTTTCTATTTTCAAAAATGGTTTTTCAAACCAGCTGGTTAGAAATACTCAGATTTTGAACCAAATAATTTATAGGAAGCACTGATTACCTGGACAAATAGCCATCCTTGATATTGACAAAAGGTTTGACTATGGAAATGGCT
Organism: Triturus cristatus; assembly: GCF_964204655.1. Taxonomy (NCBI): domain Eukaryota; kingdom Metazoa; phylum Chordata; class Amphibia; order Caudata; family Salamandridae; genus Triturus; species Triturus cristatus. The sequence goes on along the minus strand of NC_140593.1, from coordinate 997,166,704 downwards.
AGACGTCTTAGTTATAAGATTGATCCTACATTAGAATATCAAGTGCATGACATCTATTTACAGTAATCAGTATCAAGGCGTTGTTTGTTTCTTCTGGTACTCTTTCCTATTTGCAGTTGGATGTAGAGTGACTGTGTATTCCCTATTGTTGCATTCAACTGTCCCATCCAGACCCCACTCTGTCTCCGAACAAATCGTTGTTTTGAGCCCTTACTGCAAAATACGTGCCACTGTTTTATCCACAACACCTCCCTTTTTTTCTTTTTGCTCCTTACTGCGCATCAAATCACATCATTGCATTTAAGTTGACCACATGCTATGTTGTGAATCATCGATTAAATAATGTGAAGTAGAATTTGGTATGGTTCATTTCAGAGTTAAATTAAGATTACCCTTTCCGTTCTTCCCCTTTTAATTAAGGTTTTGCTTTGCCTTTCTTTCTTTTTCACCTGTGATTTTGATCTCCTCTTGTTCTATAATTTACTCTCTTCTTCATTATAATCTTTTATTGTAATTCTTTACTCTCCTTTTTCAACTCCTGTCTTTTCACCCATTGTCTCAAATCTCATCTTGCTTTTCTCAAATTATTACAACTCCCTTGCAGCAATGCTTATTCTACTTAGTATTTCCTTTCTTTTCTCTTCTATTTTATATTTATATTTTACACCTTTGTCCCATGTTCTTTTTGTTCTTTTTTCATTTCTACATATTTTATCTCTTTTCTTGTTTGCCTTCATTCATTTTTCCTGCTATGTAGGTCTTGGATGTTCGAGAAAATCCAAACCTGGTGATGCCTCCAAAACCAGTCGACAGAACTTCGGAGTGTTACAACATTGACTTTTCTCTGCAGAACCAACTGCGATTGGCTGGTGCATCTCCTGCAACTGTTGCTGCTGCTGCAGGAGGTAAGAGTAAGCACGATTAAGCAAGACATTTAGTACATCAGTGACTCCCAATATCCCCATACTCCTCTTACCCCTAGTATTCTAATTAGTATGGTCTTCAGGTATAGGGTTTCTAATAACAAGAGTGAATATGTGTGTTGTATTGTTTGTATAATGTGGAAAACCCTGCTGAATAACATTGACAGTTCTGCTCTGAAAGACTGTTTGATCTAGGAAGGACTTGAGTTGATCCCTCGGGCAACATTGCTGTTTACTTCACGAATGAGCTCTGAGGAAATCATATAGAACATAATTGAGTGAATCAGCACTGGAACTATTGACAGGCTGCGAGTGGGATGAGCAAATAAAACCAACAGACATTGGTTTAATGGGCATGTCTGTCAGAGACTAAGAGTAACTTAGTGAATGAGAATATATATCCCTTTTATGTAATCTCTCATCCTTGCTTCCCACCCTGATATCTCCCTCAGCAAGCGCTACAAAAGATCCCACAGCCAGGAAAATGCGTCTACGCCGACGTAAGGATTCCACTCAGGATGATCAGGCAAAGCAGGTCTTGAAGGGGATGTCTGATGTGGCAGAAGAGAAGAATAAGAAGCAGGAGGCATGTATCAATGTCTGTTTTTACTGTTGAAGGATTTTGCTAAGGGACATATCACAAACTATCTGATGTAATAAGAAAGCAGCTCGAAGGTGAACATCGTATAACTCGGGGATACCATTTCCCACTTCCTCTAGGTCTGCAAAGGCAGGTGAAGGTGAATGAGGCAGAGTTTTCGGATACCATTAAGGCAATCTAAAGCAGAGTTTTCTACCCTAGCAGGATAACATTTCCATGCCCTGTACTGTTACACCATCTTTAGGAGGAGGAGGGGGGGGGGGGGGAAGGGAGGGAACGAGGCTCGCTCTGGGAGAAAGCCCTTTTTTTATATATCGGATGCCTTTTAGCCATTTGTCACCTAAGCAGAATGCTGTATTTATTTGATTTACCTGACCTAAGTTGTGCTTCTATAGTAATATAAAAAAATTGACTGGTGTTTAATTGAAATTATTTTTGGAAGTTTTCTGGAAACTTGTCTGAGCACATAAGGATTTTTGTGGGTTTTTTTGTGGTTTCTTTGCTGCCTGAGGGTGTGCTTTCCTGTTGTGAACTTGAATAATTCTTCCTCTCCCTCTTCCAGCAGAACGGGGACGTAAGGTACACCGACCTAAAGACCCGGCGCTGGGATGAAAGCCTGGAGAAGCCACAGCTTAACTATTCGGAGTTCTTCACGGAGGATGTGGGGCAGATTCCTGGCATCTCCATCTGGCAGATGGAGAACTTTGTCCCGGTCATGGTGGATGAGGCGTTGCATGGGAAGTTCTATGAAGCTGACAGCTATATTGTGTTGAAGGTAACAGTAGAATCGGGTCTCTGTGAGCTTGCAGAATCTGTGCACATGCATGCAGCCACCCCAGGGGTCGGGAGTTTTAGGTCTAATTAAGCCATACTGCTCTGAAAGAAGCAATAAGGAACTTGCAAGCTAAGACAAGTGTTTGCAGGGTGCATTGGGCGAGAGGCAAGCCCATAACTACAACTGTAAACCGTGTTTAAGATTGGAGGGGCTAGGTGTAGGTGTAAAATACAGAGTGGGGTAGTATTACTTAGAGTGGGAGGACTCTGGACCAGGAAGGGGGGATGCTATTTCAGTTTTGGTTTGTGCTACAGTGTCTTTTGCAAAAACAACAGTTGATGGACAGAATGCAGAACAATGTCATACATTCACCCCAGTACAGAGATCTGGGCCTAAATCCATCGTTTTTTTGCTCACCGTGCCTTTCCAGCTTGAACCCAGCCATATGCAAATCAGTCTTGACCCTGTGCCTCATGGGAACAGTCCAGCCCGAACTGCCAAGCCAGGTCCTCTCTGGACTGGAAACAAGAATCCTAGGACCGGTTTCGGGGTCTCACCCCTCTTCAGCCACGACAACTTGATTCCAGTGGCATGGAGAGCATGGGACCTACATCTTGGCATACCCTCCCCTCGGGTGACAGTGTCTTTTGCAGCACCATAGCTCCAAAGTATGGACACGAAATATGAGAATTCTGGAGTAACTAACTAGTGGTGGAGGCGATAGTGCTATTAACCGTTTGATGTTCGATGAGTAGTGATGGTAGAGATTTTCTTGCAAGTGGAAGTGAGGGCGTAGGAGCTCTTTGAAACTGGTTTTCTGAATTGGGGATTTAGTATTAAACAAAGGCATTTGTTTTATGTGGCTTAGCCACAAACTGGTGTTGAATTGAGCTGTGGCTGGAGAAAGGAATGTGGGCAGGATGGCCTGCCTCTAGAATGGTATATAAACTAAGGACGAGACTTAACTTAGAGTGATCTTTGCAATCCTGTTGTATAAATAAAGAACTGGGTGAGCTGACAGTGAGGTAGACTACCACCTCTATTTATATGTGAACAGGAAGACCCACCAAAGTCTGAGATACTATAAAAGTAACCTTTTATGCAGGGTTTGCAGCAACCGGGTGCCAGTGGATATTAGTAGAACTAAGTTATCCTTAGCATCCCTCTGTGTATTTCACTGACACTACCCGACTGTTGTAAGTGCTGCAGCATTTCCCTCTGCCAGAGCACTAAGGATAATTTCTGGTTGGATTGTGTCTGTCTGGTTGATGCTGTTCTAAGAGATTTCAGGAAATCCAAAAATTTACATGAAGGTTCTAAGCATATCAGATTTGTCTCTCATCCTTCCACGTCTCGCTCATCTAGAGTAATCCGCCCATTACATTTCTTAAAACATAATTTGTATGTGACCATGAAGATGTCCCCCAGTAGTCTCTATCTTGTTCAATGTGTTCACTGAAGAATCTGATATGCCCATCATTTGGAGCAACGATTTTATTTATATGCTCTTAATTCTTAAAACTGTGCCCTGTACCGTTTGGTTGATGGAGACTGCAATCCTGATTCGGGCTGGCACCATCTAAAATTCAGAGCTGGTACCAGATACTCTTGAAGTTCTGTTTGGTAGGCTAACTTTTTGAGGAGAATCAATTGATTCACCCAAGACTGACATTGTGGAGGTTGGATTTAAAAACAGATTTTCTGTGTACTAAGCACAACAAACCTGAGAAACCACTAAACTAGACAGGCATACCTCTACAGTCCTGACTCATCTCAGACTCTTTGATCCTTATTGAATAGTTAAAATCATTGTGCTGTCCTTTTATCAATATGTTTTGCAATGAACTGCGTCCACCTCCAAAGGTCAACAGAGAAGAGCACACTGCTTCTTGGGTTCACTAAGGTGAGAGCAACTACATTAAACAGGGAGCAGGACTATTGCCCAGAACTTATCCTCTCCGATCTGCTGGTTACCCGTCCAGTACAGTTTTAACAGTTTAAAAAAAATCAACCAATCAATTGTTCTCCAAGAGGCGAAAACAGCATAATTGTGATTCTTTTTATCTTTTTTCATAGAAAGTAAATTTTACCAATGAATATCCATACATCTTAATCATGATATTCATAACTTCATATAAAACTATTTGCTACTAACAAATAAGCCAACATTATTTTGAGACAACAGTAGCTTCTTCGGGGCTTAAGTAATCCAATACGTTGGTAGTAGGAATAACTAGATATCTTTTCAAATTAAATTCTGCAGAGTACTCCTGCCTAAAATAAGGATGCCCTAAAGAATAACATGCACTGTTTGTAGGGATAACGTTTCAAACTTGATCTTCATCCCCATCGATATTAATTGAGCACAGTCTCAACCTAAGCTCTCACAATAAATTCAATATGAAAATCAGTATCAGGATTTATGGACATTCATAAATAAAAGGATTTTTAGTTTAAAAAATAACAAGAATCACAGTTGTGTTGTTTCCACCTCTCTGAGAGTGATTGATGGATTGATTTACTTAAGGAGCATTGTTTTTTTTTCATCTTGCCAAACAGCACCTTCTTTTATAGGGCACTGATTATCACTATTCCGTATTGCATGATCTCTATGCTTAATGATGCTTGGGGGAATTAGCAGAGTGCTGGAGTGGTTGTGTGTCTGGATGTCTGTTATCTATTATAATGTTTTCCAAGACTGAATAGAAGAACTGTCTTGTGGCACGATGGATTAAGGCAAGGGCCTGTTCTTACCTCTGTGGTCACAAGTACAAGTTATGTAGAATCAAGGCTTCCTTCCAAGGTCAATCGGATTAGCACCATTTATTTGAGTAAATAAGAGCATCTTTTTATCTGGGAAAATAAATACATTTGGCTTTGGATACGATTTTCCAAAATAGTCTACGAGGAAAGCAAAATACACGAGTATCAGGAAGGCTTGCTTTTCTTGTAAAGGGAGTAGTTTTTAGAAGTTAGTACATTGTGTCAAAACTGAGAGGACAAAGTGGTTCATTGTTAACGATGGAGTGATGGATATCACTTTGGTATGTTTGGTTTGGAATCCTGATCCCCAACAAGTGAGCTCTTGGGGAGCTTGCTTTCAGCTCCCTGTGGGCACAGACATTCATTAATTACAATAGTTCTAGTTCTTATAGAACATGATACTCAAGTTCTCACCTAGGTAACTGCTCACCTTGAATATGTTACTATGCGCATTTGTTGGCTACACATTGTTCCATGACTTTCTTTGTGCTTACTCTCCTCCTCTTGCATGTATCACCATAGACCTACTTGGACAACAATGACGCTTTGCAGTGGGAGATCTACTACTGGATTGGCCAGGAGGCTTCCTTGGACAAAAAAGCATGTGCTGCCATACATGCTGTGAACCTGCGCAACTTCTTGGGCGCCCAGGGTCGAACGATACGCGAGGAGATGGGAGAGGAGAGCGAGGAGTTCAGCCTGGTATGATTCTTTGCCTCTTCTAATTCAGGGTTCCTTCCTTGTACAAAAGGGCATTAAAGGCTCCATCTTTTCTCCTAAATTTCTTCCATTATTTTCCTGGCATACTAAATTAAAAAAGCTATGGCAAAACAAAAGGTGTCTGCTAAGCCTGAGCTCTTGACTTTGCCAATGCTTTTTACTGTTTGAGTGCAAATGCATGCATCCAAACACATTTACAATCAGGGTCAACAACAGAAGTATCCAACCCTTTCTGTAATAACTGCTAATTATGTTAGGGTGACCAGATAATCAGTACAAAATACTGGGACGGCCACCATTGACATAAAAAAAGGACTAATGGCTGTCACTGCTCTGACCAGTACTAAAGTTTACACTCACTCTCTCTCCATTGATCACCTCCATGCATCAGGTAGGGTTGCCAGCAGTAATGTAGAAAAGCTTTTATCAGTTGAGTATGTCTATGCATGGGAAATACATAAAGGAAATCGCTGCAATTTCCCTGCCAACAAGGTGATTATAGGAGTACTAATTCTACCAAGGCCACACGATTTATTTATCAACTTTAAATATGTTTTGGAAATTCAGAGAGTTTTTCTCCAAAAATCAACTGATCATTTCTGAAAATGCATACATTTTCATCTAAAACACACTCTTTTCAATCAATTTTGGTATACATATATTAATTTAGCCAAGCAAAAACATCTATATCAGTAGGCTATGCTGCACACAGGAGTGCTGTTTACAGGTAGCTGGTGAGCTGCCAGTAGATCACAAGCTACTCGTTGGAGAGACCTGGTCTACAATTTTGCAATGGTTTTCATTAATTAAAACTCATTCAAAGATGGCCACTGATGTGCATGCACACACGTATAAGTGCATGGTACTGCACAGCAGCCATTTTAACTTACTGTTCTTACATGGGAAAAAAACATGTTAGAACAGTAAATAAAAGTAAAAAAGAATAAAAGTGCATTTACAAAAAAGAGAACGAGTGGTGCAGCTGCACTTAGCTTCCAGCCCTCGTAAAAAAAAAAGTACGTGGTGGGAAGCACCTGTTTGCATTTTGACCTTTTTACTGCCAGTTTCCCCCTTCTTCTCTTTATGTCCCTCTGCCGCCAGAATGAGTATTTTAGGTGCTGCTTCATACTTATCATAAGGCTGCTATTAGAAGGAAGAAAGGTAGCTTTGATTTTCATTTCCTAGTTTCAACCACAAATGAAAACTCTTCTAGTAACAAAGGTATGACTTTACCCCGCAGCAGGGCACTTTGTCCACAATTTAAGCAAAAATCGAGCATAGATGAATCACTTTAATGGATGCTGAGCTCGCAGGGCAAACTTGGCATGTCCCCCTTCAGCATTTAATTTACTTGGCGATTAGTTGATCACTTTCAAACATCCCTGTACTGATCATTGGCCATGCCAATTGTTTAATATTGTACATACCATGTCCTTGTTTACTTAATATTATAGAAAAATTCTGTTTGACAAGGTACCCACACCACAGCTTACATCCTTTGATCCTTATTACTTTAGCCAGTAGCTGAGGAAGGGTTCCGATGTTGGCATTTTAGATTCCGGATAGGTGTTTTGTGTTTTTGAACCTCATAAACTCTTAGTGACCCCGGATGAACTCTCTCTCCATCTGCAGGTGTTTGACAACCAGATATCATACGTTGAGGGCGGATCAGCTAGTGGTTTCTACACCGTAGAGGATTCGCAGTACTTGACCAGGTAAACTCCAACTAAATCAGTAGCTTTTACTTCTGAAAGTACTGCTGGAATCATTTGAGCATGTTAGTAATGCTAGATTTTTCAGATTTGTTTTTGTTGTTTTTTGTGCTTGTTTTGTTTTTAAAATAATTTTATTGCAAGTTTTTGGTTGACAGTATGCGTAACATGCATGATGCTGTTTTTAGCCATACGGATATTATACAAGACTATTAATATCAGGATATGTCTCCATCTACAATGGTTTTTAAGAGTAAATAGGTTGTGTAATGTAATCATCAGTCTAAGCCAGCAACATTGTTACCATGATGCCCAACATTGAGGGATCCAATGAGTACCATTGAGTTGGGTAACAATAAAAATCTGTTATTCAGTGCCAAGAGACCTATGGGTGAACTTGCGCTTTACAAAAACATATGTTACGTTATGATGCCCAGAAAGATAAAGAAACGAACAGAAGTGAGAACTTAAATGTGAAAAGACTGGTAATGAGTTTTATGGAGGGTAACAGCAGGAAAGTATGCAGGAGTTCCGGTGGTTTTGTCTGGATCTGGATCCGGATCCTTAATCCCCGGACTACAATGCACTACAAGGGCTCCATATAAAATGTGTGAAACATTGTTACCTGTGAGAGGAGGAGACTGGGAAGTGTAACGTGTGAAGTCCTTAATGTCATAATGGGTATAAGATAGAGGATAAGGAATAGCTAGATATATACCAACCCAGCCACCCAGGGGTGGGAGGGTCTAACATCATTCTTAATATCTTCTTTGAAGGCAATAGTCCGTTTGTTCCATTGCACTGCAATGGGCGCTTCTTGAGTCCCCTGGCCTCCTCCTAGTGCAGAGCCCTAGCCTTTGTCTGCGCCCACTGGAGTAGAACAGCGCACCAGTGAGGAACATAAAAAGGGGAAGAGGATTTGCATTTCATGGTGATAGTGGGTCTAGCCAATAAAAGACTGAAGTCTGTAAATCTACTGACAACCTTGCCTGATTGTGGTTGCCTGAATAAGCTAGAGAGGCAGCACTCAAGGTTAAAGAGACATTGTTGACTCGTCACTGAGGTCAGTATGGTAAATACTTCGCTCTAGTAAGCGATCTAACTGGGCAATTCCAGAACATGTGTGTCATTTCCACATTAGGAGCAGGGAATATCTGCATTGCTGCAAAAAACGTTTTTAGGAGAAGTGCATGTATCACTAATGTCCTATAGCAGTGTTTCTTGACCTGTGGTCCGGGGAACCCTGAGGGTCCCGGAAGCCTACTCAGGGGGTCTGCAACTGTTTGAAAATTAAAAAATATTACTAGATTAATAACGTATAAATAAATAAAGCAGCAAAATGTAAAATTGGGAATTTTAACGCATTCTGTAAATTTGAAGTAATTTGACATTGGAGGCTAAATCTTCATTTGGTATCCTCCACTTGATTTATGGGAGCAGTGCATGTGCATCAAACAGAACATAGTATGGATGATGAGTGACCTCAACTGAATTTAGAAAAGCTCCAACCTTCTCATTAAAATTAAAGTTTTGATCATTTTTGTCAACAGTTGCTTGTGAATTAAATGAAATATTTCATCATCTATGCATTTGCTTGATGAATGCTTATTTATTTTTTGGATATTGTTTTGTGATTCAAATGATCAAAAATGCATAGGCGGGATCCCCAGATTCCTGTAATGACTCGTGGTAGTCCCTGGATTCCAATAATGAATCACTGGGGGTCCTCGTGTTACATTAATGATAAACTGGGGGAGGTGGGAGGTGTTTCCACAGAAGTCAAAAAGTAAACTACCGCTGCCCTTTGGAGTATGTTGAACTTAATGTATTGGGACCTAATATTCTGTGAGACTTTGTGCGGGAGAGAAACAGCTTTGTCCCATTCTTTCTGGGTGAGGCAGTGCCCACAGTCCATGTCCCATTTGTACTGGAATTTTGACAAAGGAACCATGGTACAGCTCTAAATTGCTCTGACAAGCCACGGAATAAGTTTACTGCCACGTCAGATGGTGAAAATAGTATGAGGCGGCGATTGGGAGGGGGGCTCACTGTCAGTAATGTTCGTAATGGTATTCAGTGTAGCCAGAATAGACTGATGTGTCAAGAATTGGCCCATGGGCAAATCCTATTTTTCAGTTAGTGTGTGAAATGGAGTCAGAGCTCCATCTTGAAATAGGTTTCCTAAGCATCTTGTCCTGGAGTTATCCCAGTACACCGGCACATATGGCGCCACGTCAGGCATGATTGCTAATACTTTGTGGTAGCAGATGAGAGATATTTAGCAGCCTGTTACATGATATTGGCTCAGGGATTCCAGGGACAAAGGATTTGCATGTGAAGTATAGTGCTAGTCATCATTGTGGGTCCTGTAAGTGCTGGCCATCTATCCATCGGGCTGGCCACTGCAGTTGTGCCCTAGATAGAAGTCATTGATGTTTGGGATTCCCTGATCCGTGGGGAGCCTGACTTAGGAGAGCAGCACTGTGTCTACCATTGCTCTATAGGAAGTAACCCTACATGCTTAGGTTGCGAAAGTGGCATCTGAGTACCCGGAGCAGTACGTTGGAGAAGTAATAAAAGCAATTGTGGCAGCATCACCATTTTGATGAGGGAAGCTGTACCTGGGACTGCTATAGGCAGTACCTTTCAAAAAGCGGTGTGTTTCATTAGGGAGGAGCCCTCACAAAATAGATTTCCGTCTAGTAAATCCTTATTGGAATAGTAAATGTTGATGCAGAGATAACGGAAAGGCATATTTTTCCAGATCATCTGATGTCCGTCTGCCTCAAGGGTTTAATGGGAACAGACAAGATTTGAACCAGTTGGCTCAAACGCCCAAGGCCACTTTAAAGGTGGAGGCTTATACATCACGCAATTAGAGAGTGGTGCGCTTTTCACTTCGTTATCACTCCTTCCTTACAAAATCGCCCTTTTGAATATATAATAATAGATGGACGGGTGCAAGTGTACTGTATTCAGTTCTCCGCTTGTACTTTAAAGGTACAATGTGACTCCACTACCTCTGTTACTCCCTCATGGATGTCCTTTAAGTATATTAGGACATAATCTGCTTATAGGGAGAACATATGTATCTTATTACCCAATGGAGTCCCCAGTCACGTCTCAACTGGTGGACCCGTATGGCTAGCGGTTTCACTGCCACTTATGCATGATGCACTTGGGATGATTAATCAAATGAGAGTTTTTGATTGAGTGACTACTCTCTTCCACAGATCCTTCAGGAGTGTGAATTACGCAAACCCTTGCTAATAGGGAACTACCCAGCAAAATCCAAAATAGGACTGGCGGGTTTTTGAAGGGGATCCAGATGGTCCTGATCAGTGCTGTAGTGACTTAACACTGGGGGCGCAGTAAAATTGGCAGAAACATGTCAACACTTTTGCAGTAAGGAGGGGTGAACTGATCCGAATTTTCTCCTTTCGCCACCATCCTTGACGTTTTTAATCCTGGCCGCGTGGTCCAGAAATATAAAAGAACCACAAACACCCAAGCCAGTTTTAACCTTCACAAACTGCACATTCTTTGGTGATCCTGCTGTTCTGTGTTTGTATTGTCTTCCCCTCCCCTTTGTTCCACCCCAGGCATTGGTCTGCGCAGGGTTGTCAGTTTGCAAGCCCGATGATGAAGCATGTCACAATTTGTGAGTGAGGGCCGTCTTTTTGCACAGAGCACATGCCACATACAATCAACAATTGAACCATACATACATTCCTACCTCTCTGTTGTGTGAATTAAGAATTGAGATTGGCCTGTTTTTGGAGACTAAATACTTCCTAATAAGATGACATGCCATCTAATCCCCCTCTACCAAACCATATCTTCCCTCAAGGTCGATGACTGTTGTGACGCAGGTGTAGGGGACCATAGGTCTGATCCAAATCAATACCCCCTTGACATAGCTGGAGCGATTTGTGCAGTAGCACTGATTCCTCCAGTGCGTTTGTGGTTTGGGGCCTTTACCCTTCACTAGGAGGGTCTCTTGTATGAAGGCAACGTGTTAAGTTTACCACTTAAGATAGGTATGGAAGTTGTATCACTTTCTAGCTGAGGACATCCGCCTTACATTCCAAGAGATGAACGTTAGTTTATCCATTGTGTGTGAGATAAAGAAGAGCTGGGAGGCATGATCACCGAGTTAGGTGGGGGATGAAACTGGTGAAAATGGAGCACAGTTATCCCAGATCCCCTCCACTAGCACGAAAAAACTATATATGAATGGAACATGACCAGACACGTCCATGTGATCTACCTAACTCCCAACCACAGGGTCACAGCGTAACAACTAAACATCCACAGCAACATCATATTAACTATATTGGGCACTGTGGTAGCGAAAAGGGACCATCTGGAGACGGTGGGCTGTGACTGAGGCGTCTAAAGTACAGCAGGGTGGACCAGTTTGGCCCGCATTATTGGTGGGAGTCTCTGTGGACTAAGTTTATGGTAGCTGGCCCAAGTAATGCTCATAACCCAATGTGCGCCAAGTGGGAGGTGGGTAGTGCACCCAACATAATGTTTGTTATATAAGTGTAATCTACTTCTAAGGTATAAACAGGCAACACTTAACAAATCAATGGTAGTATAACAGGTTCTGAGAGCCAACTTTAGTTAGGTGCGAATGATAGGAGTCAGATGAGACTCTCGAAGCAGTGGCTAGAACAGAAGAACTGGAGGCCTTGGACAAGGCAGGCAACTCCGTCTTCCAGGACACCTCTCGCCTCTGACTTCCTCAGCTGTAGAGCAGAAGCAGCGTACAACACCGAACCTCATTCCATATGTGATTGGGGAGGGAGCCCTAACGGATCCCAGCCTCTAGGGGGAATGTCTTCTGGCTCAGAGGTTACATCCAGGGTTCTTGTCACAGTGACGAGCGGGGGAGGCTCAGCTGGTTCCGCTGCTCTATCTTGCCCCATGCATTTTCCGGCTCTAGGAAGAAGTGTGAGTTTTGGGCAGAGTAAACCTTCAACCTGGCTGGGAACACCAAGGAGTATTTGAGTCCTTAGCTTAAATGTTTGCACTTAACACTGGTATAAGAGGCACAGCCTCGTTGCACAGCAAGAGTGTAACCTAGGAAGCTCATGATTCTTGCCCCGTCAACCGCAATGTGTCGCACTTGCCAGCCAGCACTGAGTAAAACATCTTTGTCTCTGTAATTTAGAATATTTGCCACTATGGGATGAAGTGGGCTTCCAGGCCGTGGATGACGGGCTGGAACGCGGTGGGCCATCTCCACCGTGAAGTAGGGGGAGAGGCCGGTAGGCATCACATGGTTTTTCAACCGCTTCTCTATATATTTCGTGGGCGTATGTCCCTCTGTACCCTCGGCTATTCCAACAAAGCAGATGTTGCAGCGGGAGCAGCCCTCCGCGTCATCTGTTCTTTGCTCAAGGATTTGAATTCTGTCCATAACGTCTGAGCTATTTTGTGGTGATCCGCAGCCTTGGGTACTACGTTTTGTAGTGAAACTTCTGTTTTCTTCACTCTTTCTGATAGTTAGTGCTGATCATCTTGGAGGAGGCCAACTTCGACTGTCACTGTGTCTATCTTGCATTCTAAGGCTGTCCTGGTGCCTGCTATGGCTTGTAGGATCTGATCCAGCTTCTCTACTGAGGGAGGTACCTCGTCCGGTTCCTCCTGGGACAAGGTGACTGGCATGCAGTGGTTGTTTCCAGTCCTATTGTGAGATGTGGCTAGATTTGACATCAATGTCATCGTCTTCCTAGTGCGTAGTCAACCCATTATAGTGGATAACTGATGCAATCCTTAGCTGGATTATGAAAGGCTCTGTTGGACACCCCAGCACCATCAAGCGGCAGAGTAGTTCACAAATTACCGGGATTCAAAGGATTCCATATGAGGCAAAACATTTAGTAAACCCCATTTTCAATTAGAATTTTCTCAACCATATAAGCCTTTCTGATGAAAGTAGCTAATAGAAACTGCCATAATGTCTTCACCCTTTATTATTGCAGTAAAAAGAGGAGCTACTTTGTCCTTTGCAATGATAGTAAAATACCTGACTGAAAAGAAGGCTGAGGTTACGTTTGGCAATTTGCAAGTTGGGGAACTGAAATGAAATGGCATTCACAAATAATTGTTTTGTAAAGCAGAGCAAGGATTCCTAATCTTGACTCCAACCTTTTACCTTCATTTACATTTTCAAAGGCTTGACATCCCTACAGGCTTCACTAAAGCAAGCAGTGTGTGTGGGATTTGAACCACAGAGCTGTTCAAATCAATAGCCCAAGAGTTAAGACGTGGTTTAATTTTATTTAAGTTGAGGATTTTGTTCCCCGCTATAGAAGGATTGCGTTTTGCAGGTTCTTCCCCACTTTTTGCGGCACTTTTTGATGACTTTAGATACTGGTGTAATGACTGCACACTGGGATGCTGACGTCCAGTTCCTGTGCTCTGACCACTAAAAGTGTACCAGTGGGTACAAGTTGGCTAATCCCTGATTGGCATGGTTAACTTGCATGTAAGTCCCTTTTAAAAGATACTCTGGGTACCTAGGACATGTATGTTAAGTTGTCTTTAGTGGACTGCAGCTTTATTTGTGTCATCACTAAAATTACAATTAAAGATATGGTTCTAGACCGGTCTCGCAGCCTAGATGGCAATTAAAATGATTTCCGAATTGGAAATCTGAATTGGAAAGATGACCCTACCTGTAAGTCCCTGGTATATAGTACTCAGGGTATCAATGGACTGTAGGTTAAAATGTCAATAGCACTGTCAGATTCCCAATTATCATGTTTGACAGGCCCAAACCTCCCCATTTATTACCCATTGATCACCCTGGAGTCTACCCTAAATGCTCAGTGGGTAGGATGCATGGATCTAAAATGCAGGGCATGTGTAAGTGGGTTTTACATGTCCTGGTAGTGGTAAATCTCCGAAGCCGATTTTCCCTATTGGAAAGCTGGTAGCCCCATTGGCTAGCATTAGGTTACTTTTATTAATTCTAATAAAGTGTTACTTCCCAACGGGACTAACTAAAAGGGTGCTTCAAAGTGTTAAATTGATAGTTACATTAATTCCAATCATTGCCAAAGTCGTATTTAACATAACTTTTTTTTTAGAAAAGTAGCTTTTTTATTTTATTGTGGAGGAATTCCATACTAAAACAAGAAACTTGCCAACATGAAATACATACATAAATTATTAAACCTGAAATCGTCAATCAGTAAATTTATCCGCACCTCACTTTTTCTGAAAACCCATAACAAAAGCAAGAGAGACTATAAGAGGGTGCACCAATTCATATGATCTGTCCACCGGCTACAATGCGACAACAAGCTCTGTAGAGCCATGCTTCCCACTGATCTGAACAATGTTGCCAGATGGACACTGATCGCCTGACCACAGATTAGAGTTAGTCGGGATTACATTCCAGTTAGACTCTGGCGACCATACCACAATTCCTCTCATCCTTGCCCCCTGCTTTTACATTGATACAGGCTCCCCTCAAGATGATACATCAACAGTAATCTAGATAACCATTGATTTTACAAAGGGGGATCCAGGTCCAGCCACGCCGCTGTAATACAAATGCAAACTACTGCCATGGTAGCAAAGATAGAATATAGTTTACTGCAGTCCATAATAAACTGTGCGTCCACCCCAATAGCATGAACTGAGATGTGATGCAGATCTTGGTGTTTAAGATCATAGTCAAAAACTCTTTAATTTTGCTCCTGAATGGTGTTGGCGTCATAGAGATGAAAAAACATATGGACTAGGTCAGCCTCACTGACTCCTCATCACGGGCAGTTGGAATCAGTTCCCCAGCTAAACATCTTCCGAGGGGTATAATATAACTCCTATTGCGTCTTATAGTGTTGACGTTTTAACCCAACGCATAGCAACATCTCTCTCCCTAGGTCTGAAGATTGTTGGGAAAAAATGTTGTCTGGGGTAATATTTAATCTTCTCTCGCTGCAAATTTGTCATCTGTATTCAGATTGATGAGCAATTTGTATATTGCCTTAATTTTAGCCCCACTCTGGGATTCAAGGATTGGACAACCACATTCTTCTCTAGCAAGATTTTATTTGCAAATATTTGAAGAAACTTTTTTTAGGCAGCCCATACATCTTCTGTAAGTCCCCAAAGGAACACATTTCATCTGAAAGGAAGATGTCCCCATGTGGGAGGTGGGGTTTGATATACAAGCGAGGAGGCTGAATTTAGTTTCTAAGGACACTTGATTTATTATCATGGGTTTGAACAGTAAATACGGCTTCTTTCTTTTCTTGTTCTGCTCTTGATGTACTCGGTTTTTCGCTGGACGGGGATTCTGACGCCGATGATGCTGGTTCCTCCTTGGTCTTGATGGGGTCTCCCCGGAGGCTCATAGGAGAGGAAAGAAAAGGAGCCGTCAATTATCCGGTTATAATAAATCTCAGAGTCTTTGCCAATCACCACACCAGGGAGTGAACGAATAGGGAAGTGTTGTATCTCCAAGGAGACACGATATAAATATACCAAGGGGAGCTTCCCACCTAGGAATGACAGTCATCCAGGGAGTGCTTGACGGACGATCACGAAAAGAAGGAAAACTAAATGATTTTCACGAGTTCCGTGGGGATACGGTAAAGAGTGATCACTAGGTGCCAAAAACAATACAGGAGAACTTCTGGTGTCAGTAAACCCCCTCCCCAACACAAAACGCTGTGTGAGTATAGCAGAAGTATTGTGCACGGTCTATGTAGGTATTTTCTACCCGTGCTCCCCTCCCTTCGTATCTTCTTCCTCCTCCCGCTCACCCTCCCCTTTCTCCCCTGTAACGTGACTCACCGGCCCCGCCGCAACTCTCCGGAGTTGCGGCCGCTCTTCCGCCTCCTCTGGTGGGGATCACCACTCCTCGCTCCACCGATCTTCCGAGTCCTCTGCTTCCTCCCGGCCGTCCACATTCTCCGCGTCTTCCTGGGTCTCCGCGTCCTCCTCGCCGTTCTCTCCGCAATCTCCTTTCTCCGTGTTCTTCACCTGCGACCTTTCCCAGCCATTGGTCCGCGCCTCCCCCTTCCGGTCGTTCCCTCCTTTCAGTGGGCCACGAACATTACTTCCGGGTTCGCTTCCGCCCAGTTCCGGGTCTTTCCAACAGTCCTGCGGTGGAAAAACGGGACACGGTTGGGTGGTTGGTCGGCGTTTATGCTCGGCCTTCATGTTCCATGATGCACTGGGCTCCCTCGAGACGCGGAGCTGCCTCTCCCACGGCGACCCAAAGGTAAGCCCCGTACTCTCCTTCTCAAACCCCAATATTCCAGATGCCTGCTTTCTCCCAAACCAGACTGTATTTGTCATGAAACAGTAGGGAAAGCCACAGCTAGAAAAGCTATGCTTGTCCATGCCCAATTTACCCTTCAATCTAGTCTAGATTTTGTGTGCAGCCTGAGTCTCTATTATCTTGAGCCGAACCTTTTTAAAACAACTAGGTTCTAAAACCTGACAAAAAACACCTTCTTGCATCTTCACCCAAAGTTGATTCATATTTGCTTGGCAGGCTCTCTGTTCTGGGTTGTGTGCCGCAGAACCCAGCGATGACTAAATCCACGTGTTGCAGAATAGATGCCCAACAGTAATATTTAAAATTCGGTATGGCCCTTCCTCTCTATCTTATTGCATAATTAGATGTTTCAAGGAACTTCATGCCCTTTTTTATTCCCAGATAAACTTTTTACAAATTGCATGCAGCTTCTTAAATCAGTCCTGCCCTATATCTACTGTCCTAAATAAATATAAAACCTTTGGAAGCACCAACATTTTGAATACATTGCATCGCCTGATAACTGTTAGATGAAGAATGTGTTCATGCCACATCTCTCTCAATTGTAGATAATATAGGATTACAATTTGGTAGAATGACGTTAACTACCTTCTGTGTAATGTTGACTCATCGGTAAATCGCACTATAAACAGAGTCCACACCCAACCTGTCAAGGACATCCCGGACATAAGTCCTGGTGACCAACTCAAAGGTCTTTTCCGTGATCAATACCCTATTGGTCTTCCTAGCCTCTGCTATATCAAATAACCTATTTACCCGTCTGATAAGATCTGTCTTGCTACAACCTTGGACAAAATCATGCTGCCCCAGAGAGACCAACTTGGCAGTGACCCTGCTCAACTGAATAACTCGAAATTTTGAATAGATTTTAGCGTTACTATTAATGAGGGAGATCGGCCTGTAAGATCCAGGAATTAACTGAGGCTTCCCTTTCAACAAAAAAAAAAACTAAACGTAATAATATTAATTACCGACCTGGGCCCGTAGTACAAAAGTGCCCCGCGGGTGCAATGGGTGTTTGTGCCTGCGTTGTGCGCTCCCAGGCACATTGTGGCCCCTTCTGTAATACAGATAGTGCTGGTGCATATGTTGCACCAGCACTATCTCAAGAGGGTATTCCCCGAGAAAATCTCTTTACCTCTGGTGGTGCACTGTCATTGGGCTCCCAGATGGCAGCCCTCCAGAGAAGTTAAAGGGGGCCCTATGGACCCCAGACATCACCTTGCAGGCAGGTGCAGTCACTCACATGCACAGAGATCTCTCTCTCCTTTTTAAATGCAGGCGAGTGCTGCCTAAATAGTGACTCACTGCCTGCTTTGAAGCAACCACTCCCTATTTCACTTGAATGCGCTGCCCCAGGGCAGCACAAGTTTGCGGCTGCCCTGAAGGTAGCGCATTCAAGCTAATAGGGCTCACTTTCCCTGTTTCTGCTTGGCGCATCTGTTTGATGGTGCGCAGTCGCGCAAAGAGGGAAAGTACACCCTGTACATAATAGGGCCCCAGGCAGGCACCAGGCACCAGGTACCTTGGCTGGGCATCCAAGAAGGTTCTGACCAAATCGTCTGAGAGAACTGATGAAAAAAATACAATAAAACTCTATGGGAATCCTATTTGGTACGATGGCCTGCCAGAGAATCCTGCGCCTCTTTCAGCTCCTCCAAAGCAAGAGGGTAATCGCAGTCTAACTGATCATCCGATCCTACTATTGCAACAATGACTTGCTCCAGATACTGCTTAATACTACCCACGATAGAACCCGATCCTCCTGATTCAAGGCCCTATAAAAATCCTCAAATACCCTTGTAATGCCCTCTGGGTTAGTGACTATCTGACCATGACTATCCTTAATAGCATTTATACCATTATGAACCTCCTGCTGTCTTACTTTTAGAGTCAACACCTTCCCCACACTGTTTCTAAATTCATAACGTTCTGCCTCATGTAGCTGGTTGTTTTCTGCGATCCTTCTTGCATATAGGGTCCTAATACCACCCTTAGCTCCTGCAGTCTTTTGAAGAGTCTCATGCAGCACTTGCCCTTGCATAATTATCCTCCCATGGAACTAATCCAAGCTAGCCAGTTCATTTATATTGTCCTTCATTTTATTAGTTTGTGCTTTCTGATTATGAACGCTAAGTGTTTCTCCTGTGATCCTATCTATCAGAGTCCCATACCAACCCTGATATGAAGCATTGCCTCTGTTCCTACATATGAAGGAGTGGATGATGGACTTTCTATGTCTACTATAATCGTGATTCAGAAGCGCCCTATAACATGTTCACAGATGTCATGGCCGAACCCTGTGTGGGAAGACTACATTCAAAGATCAGAGGATTGTGATTAGAGAAACCCCTTGGTTATTACACCACCTGTGCCTCTTTCGGTAGGCAAGATGAAACCATGAAGTAGTCAAAGGGAACATACTTCTTTTTGAGGAAAAGAAAAAATGTAAACCATGGATCCAACCTATTAAACCCTGCCCAAGCATTTATGATCCCATACAGCTCAATAAGATGTTTTATTGCCCGGAAGACTTTCTGCTTCCACCCACCATAAACCTGTGTAGATGTCTGCACGGTATCCATAGGGCAGTTTAAGTTCCCATAAACAACAATGAGTGCTGGCCAAGATTCAAGTTCTACCCCCAAAAGCTCTAGAACTTCTGCTTCATCAAATTTAGATTCATAAAATGAGCAGATAGTGAATTTAAATCCTAGTATTTGGCATTCAGCTAATAACCATCCACCATATTTTTCTGAAGCGCTCCTGTTGATGACACACGACTTTCCGCTAGCTAAAATTGCCAACCCCCCTCACGGTCATCCCCCTGTGTGGTATACACCAGGATGCAGAATCCTAGAGTTCCTAACAGTTGTTTCTTAACAGCAGGTATATTTATTTACCGAAGTCGGACAATTTTTTCATCCAGTTTTCTCAGCCCTTCAGCAACCCTAGCCCGCGTAGCCTTAGATATTAATCTATCCTATACATGTATTAATTTAAAGGGGAGGAGGAATAATTCTAGTCGGGAAGAGCTGTAAAAGAGACGACCTCCATAATGACCCACTTTTTCAAACCCACACAGTGCAAACCAAGGCAGCCCTTACTAATGACGATAACCAGTTGTTCCCATTAGACACTATCATCTCACTGAAATTATTTGCTCCTCATTTTGCATTTAATTTTCCACCTTCCCCCAGCTGCCCTCTCCTCACCCCTTTTCCATGCCTCAGTCATCCATTCCCCCACCTCCCCTCAACCCCTACACGCCCTGTTGCAGTAATCCGTCCATTTTTACAGCAATTGCCATCTTTTCCTGTGGTTAACTTATCGGTGGTATCGGAACTTCCTCAAACTTCTTCCTCCTACTTAGGCCATCTTCAGGGGGTGCCTTCCGGTCCTGCCTCCAGTCGAAGCACGCAAACGCCAGAAGATGACCCAGAGGTATTCTGGAGTATGGGGATTGGGGTATCCACACTGTCAGATTTAGCATCTTCACGAAGATCAGGGCCCCCTCGCCCCGAGATGACCTACCAAAGTCTCTCATTTGTTCAGTCTCTTTCTTGGTGAACAGTCCCATCCCAGGAGCAAGTGAGTCTCGTTTGTCAGCCTTCCATGCCGCTGACCCTGTTCCCACGTTAATCAAATAGAAGGCCCTAGTATCATTCTCACTAACCTGTGATCCAGCGATGAGGGCAGAGGGGGCTGCCTCCTGAATCAAAGTGGCAAGTTGTGCCAGTAATGGTCCAGCAGGGATCCACTTGAGCCAGCCTTCGGGTATATCATAAGAAGTTCCCCGCAAGTGCTCCCAATGTGACGAAGTCCACAGCCAGTTCTGCGGGACCTTGAATCAATGTCAACTGTGAGGGCTCTGGTCCAAAAACAGTACTTGCTGCCTCAGCTTGAGGTTATGAACCCATCCATTGCCTTTCGTGGTTTGCTCAGTAAATCTGCAATGGTGTGTTTGGCTGCACTTCCCTTAGCATGTGCAAGCAGTCGGGAATTGGAGCCAGACGCTGACCCAGACACTGACTCAAGTTGACTCGAGTCAGCTAAACTACTGCGCTTGTTCCTGGATGGCTTCTCCCAGGCTGCTCCTGCAACTCCTCTCATGGTTGCTCCTCTGGTCATCATCCCTTTGGTCGGCTTTGACACCCTTCCTTCTGGGATGTGCTCCCAGCTGAGCTTGTCGAGAACCCACCTCAGATGCTGAGCCTCCCTGGACTGAACAGCTGTGCGGAGACTGTCTTTGAAGCTGCTCGACACAGCCAAATTCCGGTAACTTAGCCAAGATACATGCCATCAAAGGAACAGCGGCTGCCGTATTTCAACACCTTTTTCAAGAACGTTTTTGCTGGAAGAACTGAGAAGAGACCAGGATAAGCTTGAAAGCTGATTGTAACCCCCCTCCCCCCCTCCCTCCATCCCCCCTGCCTGCCTCCCACCCCCATGGTGCATTGCTGGTTGGATTACACTTGCCAGTTTGCCCAGCTGGGGGGGAAGACACATTTTTAGAAACATTTTGAAGTCCCCACGTGGATAGTTTTCAGCAGGACCACCGCCAAGGAGCAAGCTGCCAATTTTGAGCCCTCCATCGGACCCAACAGGCCATCTTTAATGTCAGCTAAAAAAACCCTCCAAGAAAAAGTTTAAGTCCAACAGCATGGGACAAACCTGGTCCCTGTATCCAACCCTCGCTACATTAAGGTCAGCCTTAACTTTTGACTGTGACACGGTCTAAAATGAGCAGATACCCGCAGTTGGCACTTTGTACTTTTTGTCTCTAGATTAAAGTTTAAAAGACAAAATCTACTAAGTATCAAATATTAAGTTCCCTTCAATAGATTTTCGTTGTTTCATGTAATTTGAAAGATTAAAATGAATACTCTTTGTATATATTGGAGTTCGATTTTTATTGTGTTTTGTTTCATTTTACCTGTTTTGATGGTGTTACATGCTTTACAAGTGTTTTCTCCTACTTTAAGCCTGACTGCGCTGAGCCAAGCTACCAAGGGTTGAACTAAGGTTACATTTATTAACTGGACCTTGTAGTAAATTGTGCCCTTATTACTGAGGTCACACAGTCCCATCAATTAATAACCTAGTTTCCTACATTAGCCTTATGGTATTGTTAAAAAAAAAAGAAATACCAGTTTTTGTATCCTCACTTGTACTCACTGCACATTGAAAAGGAGGTCAAATTATAGACCAGAATTTATGACAACAGTTAATTTTTGTGTTCAATGAATAGTGATGACTCTACTCTGCAAATTATTTTTTAAAGCACAGAACAAATTGCTTTGGCAATATTTTAGATAAATAAACATTGTCGTGCACGGGGATTCTGTCAGCCACTTCCTTTATTGCAGATTACGAGCACACCTGCGTTTTGATCGAATCCTGTCAAAACAATGGGTTACCATGGATACAAAATTATCACTTACCTTATTACCGTCTTTTTTTGATTTTGTCTTACTGTTTTCTCTCTCTATCTTTCTTTGTACATACTTTTCCTGATGTCTTCACTGGCCGCAGACTTTACCGTGTTTTTGGCAAGAAGAACATCAAATTGGAACCAGTGCCTTTGAAGGCATCGGCTTTGGATCCAAGGTGAGCACAATCAGATCTTTATTCGCTTTCTGTTTGAAATAAGTGGGATTCCATCCACTGTTTTCATTGTGAGTAGGAAACCTGAGACATTTGGCATTTTGGATGACGCTATCTTCATAGTCTAAACATGTAGAACACGGCTCGCAAAATGTGTGGATTTTAGGGAATCCAATGGCAAACTGTTTTCATTTTATGGGTGTGTGCAGTTTGTTGGCATACACTTATTGGGGCTGTGTGACCTGCTCATAAAAACGTTGTAATCACTAATTTACATAAATAAGAAGTTCGAGGCATATGAGCTGCAGATCACACACTTAGGATAGTAGATCGCCATCTGGTGTTGGGCTTGGATGCTTGCAGGCTGTTGTTGTCTTCGGAAGAAGTCTTTGGTCATGAGATAGGTGACTCCTCCCTTGGACGACAGTGTGCATGGGCATCAACTCCATCGTTAGATTGTTTTTTCCCGCCATAGGGTTCGAATGCAACTTTTCAGCTCCGGTTGGAAATATCAATTCCAAGCTTTTCAAAGCGCAAAACTTCACACAAAACATCGAAGCACCTTCATTCTCGACATCAATTTCATCGGCTCGATTCCGGACATCGACGCGGGCTGCTGGGCTTATCCACGCCGTGAGGCCTACGGCTCATGGAAAGGACGCCTTTCAAAAAATGCCCCCAGTGTGGAGCAAAATTTCCGCACAGTGACCACCACAAAGTCTGCAACCTGTGCCTATCACCGGAACACAAGTCCAGCTGTCCAGCTTGCGCATCCTTTCGATCCAAAAAGACCATTTGAGATCGAAGGGCCCGAATACACATCATGGCACAGAGAACAGCTCCGGAGCCAAAGGACATCTTTGATGAAGGCTCCGATGTCCCGGAAGAAGATTCCGAAGATCTACAAATAATTTCTGAAGCAGACGACTGAGACGACCCCATCCTGGGCAACGTGTGAGTACTACTGCCCCTGCCCCAACCCCACCAAAACCAAAGGCATTGGTCAAGACTTCGCCTGCTGGCCCCAGTCGAGACCGAAAACACCCTTCAGAAGCCCTGCCTCCGGGCTCGGCTCGGAAGAAACATAAGCCTTCCAGTAGCTCAGGACCGAGCAAACCACATGTCATTGTCCAACCGGCACCCTCGGCACCGAAGACAAAAGACCACTCAGCACCGAAATCGGCTCCAACACCTTCGACCCCGAAAACACCAAGGCCAATAGACAAACCGGCACCAAAGGTTCCCAAGCCTACAGATACACCTTCGGCTCCGAAACCGACATCGGCACCGAAAACATCACCGGTACCGAAACCACCGGCTAAGGACTCTCATACGCCTCCTAAAGCCAAACAATCCACCGATCAATCAAAACCTTGATCGGAACCGAAAAAATCAGTACCAAAGACTGTTCCTGAAGAACAAGAACTTTTTCATCCAGATCCCAGACAGAAAAAGATTTATATCAACCCCAAGACTGGACAGGTCACC
Source organism: Triturus cristatus (assembly GCF_964204655.1). Taxonomy (NCBI): domain Eukaryota; kingdom Metazoa; phylum Chordata; class Amphibia; order Caudata; family Salamandridae; genus Triturus; species Triturus cristatus. The sequence continues at coordinate 997,142,805 of NC_140593.1, read as the reverse complement.
GCAGTGCCATGTAAAAAACGGAAACTGGACACACCACCTGCCCCAGTTCCTGTAAACAGGAAGGACTCTGCAACATCCCCTATCCCTCCTTCCTCTCCTATACTACCTTCTATCCCACCCCCTCTGCCTACACCACCCTTACCTATACCCTCTCCATCACATACACCACCTCCTCAGGATGATGAAGATGACCTAGGAGTGTGGGGGGACCCTCATCGATCCATTCACGGATCCAGACACCTCACCATTGGATGATTGGGCATTCGCTTTACCAGACATGCCTGACCCTCAGCCATATTGCTCAAAACCATCGCCTCCTGACGATCACCTGGGGTTTGGCAAATTATTAAATAGAGCGGCACTATACCACGGCGTCACAATGCACTCGGACTCACCAGAGGAAGACTTCCTATTAGACACTTTCGAACAGTCTCAAAAGTCTGTCCAAATTCTGCCCATGATTAAAGGAGTTATAAAACACGCCCCCTAAGTCTTTAAAGACCCCGTTCGTGCCAGGGTTCTCAACTCACGGATCGAAAAGAAATATAGGCCTGCCCCTGAAGATCATAATTACATCAAAGGGCAACTCCCTTTGGATTCGTTGGTCGTTTCCAATGCCCGGAAACACGCCAACTCCCAAACCACAGGAGATACACCACCCCAGACAAAGAATCCAAACTGTTAGAAGCCTCTGGCAAAAGAGTAGCAGCACAAGCCGCTAATCATTGGCGTATTGCCAACACCCAAGCCCTCCTAGCACGCTATGACAGGGCCCACTACGATCAATTAGAGACTCTCTTACAACATCTGCCAGACCAATATAAAACCCAGGCAAATTACCTTATTCAGGAGGGAAAACTTATTTCAAATGCAGCAATTAAATGTGCGCTTGACGCCGCAGACACCGCCTCTAGAGCAATTAACACAAGTGTGCTCCTTCGACATGCCTGGCTACGCATTTCAGGCTTTAAGCCAGAGGTACAAACTACCATACTTAGTCAGCCATTCAATCAGGAACAGCTCTTTGGGCCAGCAGTAGACCCTGCCCTTGAAAAAATGAAGGACACGGAGACGGCTAAGTCCATGGGAGCATTACAGTCTCCCCAACCACGTGGCTCCTTTCGGCGCTCCTTCTATAGAGGAGCCTCCAAAAATATGGGGACGGACACCTCCTCTACATTCAAAACCACTACACAAACATCCCCCAGTAGAGGCTATTTTAGAGGCGGATACAGAGGAAACAACAAAAACAAGGGGAGAGGTCGAGGTAATAACCCTCGCACCTCCCTTGCCATAAAACATTGACTTTCCTCCACTCCCCCCAGACCATTCCACTCCGGTCGGGGGAAGACTAAAACAGTTCCTACCTGTCTGGAAATCCATCACAACAGACAAGTGGGTAAGACAAATTATCCAGTATGGTTACTGCCTGGAACTCACAACTACCCCACCCCACATACCACCCAAACAGCGTTCCATGTCACCAGACCATCTTACACTTCTCAAACAAAAACATGCAATAGAACCAGTTCCCTTAGAACATCAGGGTACAGGGGTATACTCACTCTACTTCCTAATCCCCAAAAAGGATGGGACTCTAAGACCAATACTCGACCTCAGACCCCTAAATCTGTATATCAACTCAGATCATTTCCACATGATCACTCTTCAACAAGTGCTCCCACTACTGCAACAAGGCGGTTTCCTTGCCACACTAGATCTCAAGGATGCCTACTTCCACATTCCCATACATCCTGCCCACAGGAAGTATTTAAGGTTTGTGGTGGACGGACAAAACTACCAGTTTACAGTCCTTCCATTCGGAGTAACCACTGCACCCAGAGAATTCACAAAATGCCTAGCAGTAGTAGCAGCACATCTCAGAGGGTAACAAATTCATGTCTTCCCGTATCTAGACAACTGGCTAATAAAAGCCAAGTAATTCAACAAATGTGTTCTACACACTCACTAAACCATCCAAATCTTACACAACTTGGGATTCACAATAAACTATCCCAAATCTCATCTCCAACCCTCTCACATACATCAGTATCTAGGGGCCACTATAAACACGTCCACAGCCCTGGCATATGTCAGCCCAGCCAGGATAGCCAATATTCAAGCTCTTATTGCAAAATTCCAAATCCAACACTCTCTTCCAGCAAGAGTGTTCATGCAACTCATAGGCATGATGGCGTCATACATCTTCATTGTGCCTTATGCAAGACTTCAAATGTGTCCTTTGCAAGAATTTCTAGCACGTCAGTGGAACCAGGATCACGGACAACTCACGGATCAGCCGCACACATAGCTCTCTCAAATAGTGGAATATAACAAACCTCTCCAAAGGGCGGCCGTTCCTAGAGCCTCTTCCACAGATAGTGCTGACAACGGACGCATCGCTCATAGGATGGGGAGCCCATCTCCTCGGCCTCACCACTCAGGGCAAATGGACCACTCAACAGAAAATGCTCCATATCAATTATCTGGAACTGCTAGCAGTGTTCCTAGCACTAAAATCATTCCAACTACATCTCCAGAACAAAACTGTCCTCATCCGGACAGCCAACATGACAGCCATGTATTACATACAGAAACAAGGAGGCACACATTCTCTCTAGCTGTCCCAGCTCGCACAGAACATTTGGAGATGGGCCATTCCCCAGAAAATATATCTACTTGCAGAACACCTTCCAGGGGTTCACAATCAGATTGCCGATCTGTTAAGTCGACAAACTCCACAGATCCACGAATGGGAACTAAATCCTCAAGTCCTACTGCCCTTTTTCCAACAATGGGGCCAACCAGACATAGATCTGTTCGCCACACACGAAAATGCAAAATGCCCAACCTTCGCCGCCAGGTTTCCCCACCCGGAGTCAAAGGGCAATGCGATATGGATGAACTGGTCAGGCAGATTTGCGTACGCTTTTTCGCCTCTCCCACTCATTCCATTAGTGGTACGCAAGCTCAGGCAACAGTCTCTCAAACTGATCCTAGTAGCTCCCACATGGGCACGCCAGCCCTGGTTCCCAACACTACTGGAACTCTTGCTAGTTCCACACCAAAAACTGCATCTCTCCCCGTCCTTATTAACCCAGAACCATGGAGAAATCAGACACCCAGATCCAGGTCAACTAAACCTGGCGATCTGGCTCCTGAAGGCCTAGAGTTTGGTTACCTCAACCTACCACCAGACTGCATGAATGTTATAAGAGAGGCCAGAAGACCTACCACTAGAGCCTGCTATGCTGCAAAATGGAAAAGATTTGCCATTTACTGCACTAATAATCATATAAACCCACTGGATGCATCCATCCAGGACATCATTTGCTACTTACTACACTTGCAAAGATGTAATTTGGCATACTCCTCCATACGTCTCCACCTAGCAGCATTAGCAGCCTACTTACAAAATAGACAACACTTGTCACTCTTCAGAGTACCGGCGAGCAAAGCCTTCATGGAAGGACTAAAAAGGATTATTCCTCCCAGATTACCACCCTCTCCAGTATGGAATCTAAACATTGTTCTTACAAGGCTCATGGGACCCCCATTTGAACCTCTGCATAAATGCGAACTACAGTTCCTCACATGGAACGTGGCTTTCCTTATCGCTATCACATCCCTCAGAAGGGTCAGTGATATCCAGGCTTTAACCATACAAGAACCATTCTTACAATTACACCGTAACAAAGTGCTTCTTAGTACAAATCCGAAATTCCTTTCAAAAGTCATATCTCCGTTCCATCTTAACCAATCAGTAGAGTTACCGGTGTTCTTCCCAAATCCAGACTCGGTAGCTGAAAGAGCTTTTCATACCTTAGACGTTACAAGAGCCCTTCTTTACTTCATTGACAGAACAAAATCATTCTGCAAAACAATTGTTTGTTGCTTTCTCTCCACCACATAAAGGCAACCCCATTTCCAAATCTGGGATAGCTAGGTGGATAGTTAAATGTATCCAAATATGCTACCAAAAGGCTACACGCACACTAACGGTTCCCCCTAGAGCGCATTCCACACGCAAAATAGGGGCTTCCATGGCATTCTTAGGAAACATTCCCTTAGAAGATATTTGCAAGGCAGCCACATGGTCTACACCACACAACTTCACTAAACACTATTGTGTTGATGTACAAGCAAAGCAACAAGCTTCTGTGGGTCAGGCTGTCCGTAAAACTTTATTTCAAACTGCCGCAACCGATACAGGTGACCACCGCTAGGGGAGATACTGCTATATAGTCTATCCTAAGTGTGTGATCTGCAGCTCCTATGCCTCGAACGGAATATGCTACTTACCAGTATGCATCTGTTTTTGGCATGTAGAGCTGCAGAGCCACACACGCCCACCCACCTCCCCGGGACCTCCTATCTGTTCCAGCAATTGTCTTACTTAGACATCACACATGGGCATCTCTCTCTTTTCTACAAACGCCATCATTTCCCATCATGGCGAAAAACAATCGAACGATGGAGTTGATGCCCATGCGCACTGTCGTCCAAGGGAGGAGTCACCTATCTCGTGACCAGAGACTTCTTCCGAAGACAACAACAACCTGCAAGCATCCGAGCCCAACACCAGATGGCGATCTAATATCCTAAGTGTGTGGCTTTGCAGCTCTACATGCCAAGAACAGATGCATACTGGTAAGTAGCATATTCCTTATGGACCACAATTTGTGTCCTCTGCTTTATTCTGAAACTGGCTTATGGGTTCTGAACAGACCTCAGCTTCCAAAATGTTGTGCTGTACTCCACTCAGTATGGCTGTACCTCAGTTTTCCTGGCTGCACGTAGCAATATGTGGGCGATTTTGCTTTTTCTGGTCGCTTTTTCAGTAATTCACACAACTTAAACTACGGAGTTTGGCAACAATTCGGGATCCCTCAGAAGGTGTTCTTCCCTGTATTTCCCAATGTGGCAGGATGTTCTCTTTACTGGCCCCATTGGGATCATAGGAACAGTTGAACTGAGGCACCTATCCACCTCTAAAGATAGGATGTTGTTGTGGTTCTGCAGATGGAACGTTAATAAGTTTGTGAATTTTGCTGAGGTTGATATGTTCGCGTAATACATTTGTGAAGTCTAAATTACAATACTTTTTATTTTAATTATAAGCGAGGGATGGTGGTTAGCATGCAGATACTGCTGACAGGCCCAAGCAAATAAACTAGCAGTGAACATTGAGGTTACACCTTAAGACAAAGGACATTTGTGTCGGCTTAACTGTACTGAAATTTCTAACTTAATCAGACCAGTTAAGAGAACCTAAGCTTCTATTATGAAAGTGTAGTTTCCTTTAGATTAGAGTTGATCAAAGAAACCCTAATGCGAGGATTCTGGAAATAAAAATACATTGTATGCAGTTCTTGGCTCTCTGGACTGTGGCCTGAATTATTGTGCGTATTCCCCACAGTTTGTGCTGTCAACCTTTTACAATTGTGTCTGTGACTCATCTGCTCTTCACCACTAACCCCAGTGATATCCTCATGCCCATGCTTGTGCCCTATACAAACACAGAAAGATAACAAAAAAACAAGAGATTGAAAACCCCATTCAATTAAAGGGAAAATGCAGGGCGTATCAGTGTTCGGTCTATAGAGTTAAAGAAATAACTAGTGAGTTGCATGCCCCTCCCAAAGAATGAGTTGCAGTGTACTTGATTGTAAGCTATTTCAACATTGATCCAGTGGTCAGGTATACGGTGTCAAACTTGCAATACTGAGAAAATCAGCACCCTGTTAACCCTGCGTAGAGATCCCGTATCACTCAGGAAAAGGTGATGTAGGTTTTCTCTTTGCTACATAACCTAACCCACCATCTGCACTGAATCACAAAGACCTCTCTGCACAGATGCACCCTATCCCCAAAATATTTGTTTTTACCTTCGTCTTTTTTTGAAGAAGCTCTTTAGTTTCATTCAAGAATTTAGTTCTCTTTAGTCTAAAGAACATCTCCGGATCTCACCTACACACTTTCTGTGGTCCACTGCAGGGACCCTTCAGAATCAAGAAGTGGATGCCCTGATTTTTTCTGCTCTTAGATGTCGAGTCTTATGATTTACTATGATACTGTAGTAGAAAGAAAGCTGCCTGGCATATAGGAACCACCCACATCCTAAATTTGAGGCGGCATATATAAAAGCAATGCTTTTATTTGATGGATTATTGGGTAGTCTTTTAGCTAGTCTTTTTTCCTACAACTGAACAGGACCAAATACCAATTTATTTATCATTATATGAAACCAATTCTTTGACCTCTTTTTCTAACACTTACATCATGTAATGAATCTGTACCTGCGTATCCACTTTTGTAACAGACTTACTCCCAGCCCATCCTTCACACTTCTGTACATTCTTTGACTGTGGCCCGCAGTCCTCAATACCTGTCTCACCACATGTGCTCTTGCCCCATGACTGACTTCTACTACTCCCTTAATTTTCACACTTTTCCCAAATCTATGCCTGCTTCAGTCTCTTGGTATCTGCTCTCATCTGACTTTAGTCTAAAGGTCCTCATTCATCCTCAGTTCTGCTAAGTGTCCACCCAGGATTTATTTAGTCCTTTGTACCTATTCTTTCTGTGTTGTGTTTATATGTAGTTTTTATCCAAACCTACTCCATTGACCCAATTGTGACCTGTTGGTGCTGGAACAGAAGTAACTTTACCAGATTGCATAACATGTTTAGTTAGAGTAAGACAGTTGACTCTTAGAGCCAATATATTTTGGATTAAACTGTTTGCAGTTTATTACAAGGCTTTAGCCTTAACTCATAAAAAAACATTTCCATTCGATATATATTCACAAAAATAAAGAAATGGGCGTTAGAACATTAGCAGAACCAAAATATGAAGTCAGATGTTGTTCAGAACACACATTTAACAATGATTATGCAGTTCAGAAAAGCGAAAGGTTTACTGAATTCCTGAAGTTCCAAAGCTTTTTGTCCTGTAGAAACAAGGCTCACCCTCTTACAACATACTGTTCCCTTAATCTGGTACAAGGAATATTTTTCGTAAAATGGTGGGCATCATCATTGACACTTTTTTCCTCAGATCCCACTAATACTGTTCTCGGATCCCACTAATACTGAAGGTGTTTATCAAGTTGAACAATCCTTGAGGCGATGATCCTGATTGTACCTCATTAGGATCACTGTTGGAGGATTCCTGTTTCCTCAAGAATGGTTCATTTTTAATTCCTTTTCAGCCATAAACTTGTTACATCACAATCGAATTTTTCGAGGTGATCATCTATTCAAATAATACATGATGCAATATGTAAGAATTGGATTCATTTGCATATAAAACTGTTACAGAGACTCATAGAACATTCTACGACTTGTCTATTCTCAGGTTGTCACGCGAAATTCATAACTCAACAATTTGAGTACTGTTACCCCACATTTATGTTACAGATATATTTTGCTATGCTTGTATGGAGACTGAGAGGCATCATTACTGCGCTGGCAATGGAAAACAGCTGCAGGAAGGGATTGGTGCTGGTAGATGTTTAAGTTTAGGGTTTCTGAAGGAGTACTGGTCACAGGTAGTGGGGGAGCTCAGTAGCGTGATGGCGGGGGAGTGCATCCCTGTGGAACCCATATTTGTTCTACTGGGAGTTCCTGGAGATTTGGATGTCCCTAGGGCGAAACTCCTCTTTTGCAAGTTGCCACTAATCACCTCGTTGGACCCCCCTACCCCAGAGGTTCCTACCATCTCCCTAGGAGGTCAGGGATGGACAGTGTACATGGCAGCAGAGAGAGTCACATATAGAAGGAGAGGTTACCCACAGACGTGTTTTAAGGTTTGGGGGAGCTGGCTAAAACATTGACATACAGTTCCCTGCTGAGGTGGCATATCTCACTACATGAAATAAACTGTGCAAGTGGTATTGTCTATTATCCTAATGTTCTGTTACTCTGGCCATGTACCAGCCCTGTGCGGAGAGCAACCTGTGTATCTCTTACTTCTCCCCTGTTGTATGTTGATCCTCTGCTCCCTTCTTGATATTTGTTTTATTTACACTAAAAAGAAATCATTGAAAATAAAATGTTTATGGTTTCTGTGGAGTTCTATTTAATTATAACATTGTATACTGTCTTGAGACAGGTTTAATAATGATTCCATATACTACCTGAAGGATGGGGGTCTCCTCATTATCTTGTGCTAGGTTTGTATGCATGGTATCCCAGGTGGTTACATACATGGGTTGGTTTTGCTGCCTCTGTTTAAGGATCACTTGGGCTTGTAACCTTTTTGTTAGAATAAATGCCAGATATGGCAACTTGCATTCACACTTATTTTCATTTGTGTTAGTTAACAGATCCAGCAGAAAAGATTTTGAGTTGTTTTGTGGGTTATGTTAAGATAACACCTATGTTACCTGTATCAGGTGGTTCCATAACAGGTGTATTTCGTTTCAGGACCAAAATATATACTTTAAAATGGCCTAAGTCACTGAGTACCTTGGTCATTTATCAGGGACTGTTTGACACATTTTATTCTGCTGATTATGGGTCAGATATGTGTGATGTAGTGGAATATTGTATTGTTTGAGTTAAGCATTCATAGATACTGATTTTGGATTTGCAACAATTAGTTTCCATTCATGATCAAATGTCTTTCAAGCTATATGTTGCCCATCGCTCTCTTAATGCTTGTGAATTTGGTGTTGTCATTTGTTGCAGTGCGGAGTATAACATGGTTAACACATTTCTTGTAGTTCCCAGCTCCACCATTGCTTCCTGTGGGGTGGGGGGGGGGGGGGGGGGGGGGGGGTGGGGGGTGGAAATGGTTTCAGCTCCGGTTCAGTCGAAGAGCCAGGTCTTAAAGTTCTTCCTGAAGTTGTGGAGGAGCGTCTGATGTTGACAGGGAGCTCGTTCCAGGCTTTGGCTGCGACGTAGGTTAAAGCTCTTCCGGCTGCTCTGGTCCTGCAAATCTGGGGGGGTTTGTGCGAGGGCAAGGTCTGCAGAACGAAGGTTCCTCCTGGGTACGCGTTGAAGGAGACTCTCTCGTTGAGTTATTTGCGTCCGATGTTGTGGAGTGACTTGTAGGTGTGGGTGAGCAGTTTGAAGGCTACTCTCTTCTCGACGGGGAGCCAGTGGAGGTCACGTAGGTGTTGGGTCATGTGTTCATGCTGTGGGCATCCGAGGACGAGTCTGGCTGCAGCGTTCTGGATGGTTTGGAGCTTGTGGAGAAGAGTTTTGTTGATTCCGGCGTAGAGGGTGTTGCTGTAGTCCAGTCTGCTGGTTATGAGAGTGTGGGTGATGGATTTTCTGCATTCTGGGAGTATCCATTTGAAGGTCTTGCGGAGGATCCGAAAGCAGTTGAAGCTGGTGGAGGCGATGGAGTTGATCTGGCGGGTCATGGTGAGGGAGGAGTAGAGGATGATGCTGAGGTTCCGTGCGTGGTCTGTCAGGGTGGGCCGTCTCCTGAGGGCGTAGGGCCACCAGGTGATGCCCAGGCGGAGGTGGAGGGTCCGAGGATGAGGACATCTGTCTTCTCCGAGATGAGCTTCGGGCAGCTGCTTTTCATCCAGGCGTCTACGTCCGTCATTCCTTCCTGAAAGCAGAGTCTGGTGTCTTGGAGGTTCTTTGTGAGGGAGAGGATGAGCTGGGTGTTGTCGGCGTATGATACTATACTGAGCCCGTGTTGTCTGACGATGGCGGCGAGGTGAGCCATGTAGATGTTGAAGAGTGTGGGGCTGAGCGATGATCCTTGGGGTACTCCGCAGTTGATCTGTGTGGGTTCGGAGACGAATGGAGGGAGTCTGATAATCTGGGTTCTGCCGGAGTGAAAGGATTGGATCCAGGAGAGGGCGGTTCCTCATATCCCAGCGTCGTGGAGTCTGGCTGCGAGAGTGCGATGCAAGACTGTGTCGAAGACTGCAAAGAGGTCTAGGAGGATGAGGGCTGCGGTGTGTCCCTGATCTAGTAGCATGCGGATGTCGTTGGTGGCAGCGAGGAGGGCCGTCTCCGTGTTGTGGTTGATGCGGAATCCAGACTGCGAGGCGTCTAGGATGGAGTTCTCTTCAGCTGGGTGTTTACGAGTTTCTCTGTGACTTTGGCTGCCAAGGGGAGGAAAGAGATGTGCCGGTAGTTTTTTAGGTGTGTTGGGTCGGCCGTGGGCTTCTTGAGGAGGGGTTTGACCTCCGCCCGCTTCCAGTCATCAGGGAAGATGCCGGTTTTGAAAGAGGTGTTGATGATACGTCCTAGTTCGGGTGCAATGGCAGCGAAGGCCCTGTGGTAGATGTGCGGTGGGCATGGGTCCGTGGGGGCTCCTGAGTGGGTGTTCTTTATGGTCACGGTGGTGTGTTCGACGGTGGCCGGATTCCAGGTTGTGGTGATTGGCCCTGTGTTGGTGGTGACGACGAGTGGGGGGTTGTCCGGGGTCTGTCCGCTGAAGTTGTCCTAGAGGGCCTTGATCTTCAGATGGAAGTAGCAGCTGAGCTGGTTGCAGAGTTCCTGGCATGGTGTGATGTCCGTGGCTTCGCTGGGGGGGGGGGGGGGGTTGGTGAATTGCTATATGACGTTGAAGAGTTCTTTAGGGTTGGTCGCGTTGGTGTGTATCTTGTTCTTGATGAAAGTCCACTTGGTGTCTCTTAGGCGCTGGTGGTATTCCTTCAGGGCGTCCTAGTAGCTGTTCAGGTCTTCCGTTGTTTTTCGGTTTTGCCAGGTTTTCTCGAGGCGTCTGCAGGAGTGCCTGGCTACTTGGAGTTCGGTGGGGAACCAGGTGGCTTTCAGGGGTCGTTGTTTGCCGGGGTGGCGGAGGGGTGCGAGCTTGTCTGCGCAGCTGGAGATCTGGCGGTGAAATTCCTTGACTGTGGAGTTGGCGTCGGTCATGGCGCAGGGTGGGTCTTGTATCCGTCGGGGATGGCGGTGGCGATGTTAGGGCTGGAGGTGGCGTTGGTCCAGGTTTCAGTGAGGAAGGCAACGTCAGGCGAGGGGGTGTCAAGCAGGTCCCAGATCTCTAAGGCGTGTCTGTGTAGGGAGCTTACGTTGAGGAGGATGCAGGTGGTGCTCTGGGCTTGGGAAATGCGGAGGAGGAAGCGGAGCTGCTGGGGAGAGTGCTGTCCTGGACCGAGGTCTAGGGTTACACCTGAGCAGGAGTTTCTATAGCTAGAGGTCATTTTTGATCACCATGGTCAGTGTGTTAGATGTTATAAATTGACCGTTTGGAATGGGATATTCCTGTTGTACAGACTGGGAAGTGTGGAGTTCTACTTTATTATCTAGGCCCCCTATAATTACGATTTCATCCTCTGTCCAGGCATGTACATTTGCTGTTTGCGCAACTTACCTGAGATCTGGTATTCTCCATAAGGGAAGAAAGAGGATGTAGGCTGGCACCTCTTTAGTCTTGCTTAATACTCTGTGCCAACAATGGTTAGCCACCGCCACAAGGACATTGTTTCCAAGCTCTCAAGTAGTATGTGTGAGTAGCTGGATTAATAGCAACATTTCACCCCTCATCTCCTGTAATTGTTGTGCCTCAGGATACCAAAGGTCTTCTGCCCAACATGCCGCCCACTGTAGTTGTGCAGCTAAGTTGTAGTTTGGCTAGGGCTAGTATATGCCTTAGTCCTCCCCATAGTAAATCTTTCAAAAATGTATCTGCTTCTGTACCTCAAAGAAACTTAACTGAGATTTCTGTGAAAGCTGGAGTTAATATTCAGAGCTCAAACTAAGGGCATTATCACAACGCCGGTGGGACCACCACTGACAAGTCGTTGGTAGGGGTTCCACTGACAGACAGCCCTTCGGGCCGACCGCCGCATTACGATGCAGACGGTTGGAACCCTGAATCTCTGGGGAAGGACCGCCGCCTCTGACAGGATCTACAGATCCTGTCAGGGCGGCTGTCGGAATCGCGATCTTGAATGGAGGCTGCCGTGAGGATGACCGTCCCTTTCCTAATGCCTTTTCATTGTGGTCTCACGGCCATGAAAAGGCTGACGGAAACAGACTTTGGGGGCCCCAAGAAGGGCCCATGTTCCCTGTGGGCCACTGCTAAGTAGCTTGAGCCCCCACCTTCCCCCCACACATCCATGCACCATGGGTCAGGCACCACATGGAGCCTCGCACACGGTGCATGGATGTTTGTGAAGTGTCTTTTTTTCCTGCCGCTTGTGCTGTGGCCCATTTCCGTGCTGCAGCAGAAGCCACAGTAGAAAAAGTCATTTTACGACTTCCTGCACAGTGGTCGTATCGTGATAAGGCAGGCAGGACTGCGAACACATTGACAGCCGGTCACCTGCCTGCAGTGATGGCGGTCACATGCTTGTCCGACCGCCATCGTAATGTGCCCCTAAGTTACTGTCTTGCAGAAACAGAATGCTGTGTTAGGGTGCCTGGTTTCCAGGGTACCTTTTTGAACTGCCCTGCAGACAGCATTTACATTTTGAAAGAGGTGATACATCTGTCCCACCAGACCTGACGTCAAGTGGAAAACATTCTGCATCTGGTGACCTGAGAAGTCAAACACCCAGAGTTTCAGATGGTTCTATCCCCACTATTTTATTTGGCTAGATCTGCATGACCATTTTGTTAAACAAGCCTTCATCTAGCGAAGATTATATTCACCAAAATGCTCATCCCCAGAATTCAAGGACTTTCTGCATTTTGTTGTCCTGTCTGATCTAACAGGCTCGACCTACCAATTCAGCCCATACAGTAAACAAGATACAGGCCATATGTTCTCATGAGCTCTACACAATATTCCTCAAGATTAAGTTTACTTTGAGAAAGCCACCTACCCTCCTTTTTTCCTTCTTAAGGGACATTTTAATTTGCCATGTAAATCATTCTTTCTTCAGCTTTCTTTCTGAAATCACGTCCATAGTGGAGAGACTTTTTGAAATGCTGAATGTAAAATGCATCCCTGTAGTATCAGGCTAAGAATAAAGAGATTAGAAAGTGTGAACAAGTTGCTTTATTTATGGCACGAACTACGACAACAAGTAACATCTAGGTAGTCCACAGCACAAAGGATTATTAAATGCCAGTGGTAATCTTCCGGACAGATCAAAGGCCCATTTAACCAGAGGGAAGGCAGTCACAGTTGGCACCCTGTAGTTGCATAAGCAGCCTAGATGTTTGCAAGACACTACTGTCTCTACTCTGATTCCATAGCGGATACCGACCCTGCTCAAACCCCTGCACGAAATCTGTCAGGCAAATTTTCCAGTTAAAACTTTTCCCTGATCTCCTATATACCTTGTCCTGCTTTTGAGCAACATTGTGTTCTTTTTCAGAGTTTATCATTATTAATGATAAGAGAAGCCAATGTAACCTACTTGTTAGCCTGGGTCTTCAGATGGAGATGTTCATTGGATTTATAGACACCACACCAGCCTCTGCAGGAAAGGAATGGACATGTAATCTGAATTGACATCTTGCTGGAGTCACAGATGTATCAAAATAAACAGTATTTCAAAAGTTACTACATTGCATTCCGCAGCAAGAGATCAGCCAGGCTGCCCAGCGTCTTTCATTTTCCCTTTTAGTGCAAACCTTCAAAATATTTTCACAAGTCTGAATCTGTGAAAATATTCTTAATTTTTAATCGAGACAATACTCTTATAGATAGACATTGTTTATATGTTCCACTGTTCCAACAGATAACAGAGATATTCAGTGTCAATTATTTCAATTATTCCAATTAATATGCCCTCAATGGAAAATTAGAATTACAAGTAATTCATATTGCCTTTGTTTTCATGTACTAGCAATATTTTAAGCTGATTTTTCTCAGGAGCAGAGAAACAATCACACTTCCTCTACACTCTATGCTGCATTTCTGACCACTATCATTTCCTTTAATCCCTCCCTTGTTTTCTAGATTTGTGTTCCTGCTCGACCACGGTCTGAACATCTTTATCTGGAGAGGGGCCAAAGCTACCCTGAGTGGTACGACAAAGGCCAGGTAAAACGTAGTCTGATCTACTCCATATCAAACTAGTGTTATTCAGTCTAGTGGCTTTGTGCAGAGCCATCTGTGATCTCTTAACCCTTTGGCTCAGCATCCCCAACTGAGGGCCATTCCCAAGGCCAGAGAGCAGGTGAGTGTAAAGATGTGGAGGTGCGTAGGGGAGGGAGATGCCGCCCTGAAAGATGGATCTGGATGAAAAGAAAGCGCTAATCTTTTTCAAGGCTTGAAGCTGTATGAAGCATGTGCTGCTATTTCATTTTATGTTAACACTTTTTTGTTATCCACCATTAGCCAGTTACTTGATCTGTTAGCACTTTTTGGAGCTATCCTTTTCAGTCAGTACCTTTGGCTTAGGTCCAGGGTCGGGGTGTGAACAGCAGTTTGGTGTACTGACCCATGTACATGTTCCAACTACTTCCAATGGGAAGAGTTGTGCCCTGTGGCATGTTGAGGATTGTGCTGTAGGGTGTGGTTGATGCTATAAGGAGCATTTAAGAGGTGGCTACATATGGAAGAGGATAATGTGTTGTGGTGGGGGGGTATTGCATAGTGAAGTTTAAGTGGTATGTGTGTGATGGAATAGTCTGATTTATTGTAGTGATGCCAGTTGATGATGTGGTGCGAGGATGATGCAGCAATCCAAGATGCCCTTATGGGGCTGAATCAGGGTGTTATATAGGATACACACTTTGGACAAAAGGTATTCGCAGATGAGCTTTGACAAGACCGGTCTACGGCTGATGCAGGCACATGATGTAGCGTAGCAGGTCAGCTTTTAACTAGATGTGCTCCCTAACTCAACATCTTTTTATTTAAATGTTGTAAGTGTATTTGAACAGCAAATAAACCCTTACATTGCACATAAGTGATGCTGACATATCCTGAAAGTGTGTCGAAAATTGGCAAATATATTTTGCTTTACAAATCTGTCTCTCTAAACTAATTGTGCTGAGTAGTGATAATCTCCTACAGGGCAGATTTGGATTTACACTTTATGGATAATGTATAATAAACTTCACAAAAGAGGCAGATGGCATCTGCACAGCTCGTAAAGATTTGTATTGTTCCTCCTGTCTCTTTTCTTTTTGAGTTATTAGTCTGTGGTTACTTTGGGCTCTTAAAAGGCAGTTTGGTTTCTGCTGGGTGCTGATTGGAGTGGTTTCAGTTTAAGGTCTCAGGGGTGTGAAGTATTCACAGCATTTCTTTAAAAATTTCACAGAATGGGCTCTTGAGGAATTAAATAATGGGTGTAACTGTAACCAAATTTTTTTATTAACTGAGAAAAATCAAGTCAAGTCTGAGAAAAATCACCTTCTGAGTTGGGCTCCTCTGTGTTGAACCTGTGAAGAGTACACACACGTCTCTGTAGTGGGTGCCCAGCCTGCTGAGCTATTTTGCTGGATCTTACAAGAGATTGGAAGAGGGGGGTATGGACAAATTGTGAAACGTGAAGTCAATATGTAACAATACTAGATTGCTCCATTATCTCTAATTCAGAAACTACTTTTGTCCATTTTCCTTTTAGCTTTCCAAGGTTTAAGCTTCAGAAAACAGGCAAATGGATATAGTATTTATTTTACTTTAGCTGCATTGTCATCCGTGCATCCATCACAGTGTTTGTGCTGCGGTTTGTTTTCAGTTTCTTTGCTGTCTTGTTGATCTTTCACATGCTGTCATGTCTGCTTGTTGACAAGAGAGGGTAGGAAGCCTGTTGGCCTTGCATTGTAGATTCAAACGCTCCTAAATGTTGAAGCACCCCATTAGATCAGAGGAAATAAGATACTAAAGTAGTAGCTTGGCCAGTGTATAATGATGGTTTTTAATGTGAGTCTATTGCTGTGGATATACAGGAAGAGCTCCTGGTTTAATATCGCTTGACTACAAACATAAAAGAAAAATCTGTATTCGCTCTTAGGGTTCAAAGATTTAGCTTGCTCAAGAACCTATTTCAAGTGAAATACTTGAGAATGATCATCTTATTTTGAGTGGATAACGAATTGACAGGAAAAACGAAGAGCGTTCTGAGAAAAGTGGCAAAATCTATTTGCATGCTGGAACTGCATTGTTTGCAGAGGTTGAAAGAATATGACTCGTTACAACGCGAGTCATTACATCGTGTGGCATTACAACGCGGTCATTACAACGGCCGCGTTGTTACCACGCAATTCCATTTCTACGCAAGTCCATTACATCGACTTGCAGTAGATGGCACGCTGACTGCAAGTCGAGGTAATGACTTGTGTAGTAATGGCTTTGCGTGGTAACAACGTGGCCGTTGTAACAAACGTGTTGTAACGGCATTGCGGTGTGATGACTGCGATGTAAAGGTTGTCTCCCGCCTAGGGTAGCTGTTTTGCAGTCTATACAATAGATGTTTCCTCCTATATCTCAGCCAAATTATGGCTATATAGCAGCTCTGCGTGTTTAAGAGCATAGTGGACTTTGTAATATATTTCCTATCTTTGCCCTTATTTCAGGCTCTTTGCTGAGAAGATAAATAAGAACGAGCGGAAGGGAAAGGCAGAGATCATCCTGCTGGTGCAAAGCCAGGAGACGCCTGAGTTCTGGGAGGTGCTGGGAGGTCAACCTGAGGAGATCCAGTGCAACGTGCCTGAGGATTTCAAGCCAGTTCGACCCAAGCTGTACAAGGTACGGGAGAGCGTGCACTTTGTCCACTCGGACTCAATGTATCGAAGAGCACACATGCTGCTCCTAGCAGCAAGGCGATATAGAGAAAAACACAGAACCCCCCCCCCCCACCCCCCATCTCACATAATCCTCCCTAGGCTGTAGTTGTACTGCATCTCATTCCCCAGTTCCATCCAGAAAGATACACTGCAAAACAAAATAGACTGTCAGAATAGCAACTTTCCGTACATATCTCCCTGCAAATAATTCAGCCTGTTTGTAAATTCAGCCAAACTAATTTCCCACGTGTTGTAGAAGTAGGTTCATTTATTTGTCTAATTCCACATCTAGCAAACTTGCGACCAGAAGCTGCCTAGTGGGTTTAGACGCATCATATTATTTAGTAGCGGCATATTTAAATATAGGCTGATATTCTGACTCGATGTTTTTGCAATCTGTTTTGTTTTAGTCTATTTTTACATGCCACCCCAACCTCTCCATGTCTGCATGTGTATGATGACCATCTGCCCCAGTCCTACCTACGTCTTACAATGTTTGGAGAAGATATTGACCGTGTCTGTCCTATTATGTAAAACGTTTGAGCGGTCATACAATATCCTTACTAGTCTGAGCACAAGTTGAGACTCAGTAAGGGAGAAAATAAACTACTTTTGACGCAAACACTACTATGGTTTTGCATTTAAGGAAGAAAACACAGTTTTACGCTTATGCCAAGCTGACCGTGGAATGGATAACCCAACGTTTGTGTGGTATTGAAGGGTTTTGATGATCAAGCTTGAAAGACATTGCTCTCTTCTGCAATAAATTATGCTCCAACTATATAAAGCCTGAGGTAGCAATGTGTTCTATTTAGTTTAAGCGGTAGTGGTTACGCAGTGCAGTACTGCAATCAAAGCTAGGAGCTTGAAAGAAAAACTTTCCTCAAAGTTCTGTTCTCCCTAAACTGTCTTCTTCCACCCACACCGATAGCCTGGTGAAGTCGTATAAGGTGTGTTTATCCTGAGAATCTGCTCTGGTCCTGGGAAATCAAATGTTTTTTATAGATCCTGGTATCCTGCATTGGGTTATAGAGAAAACATGTTTCTATGCAGATTCTGAGAGTTGGGCTCTCAACTTTCTTTCAGGAGGCCTGAATATTAACAGAGCCATTCTTACTCTATTGCTGCTGTTCCCTCAGGTTGGCTTGGGGCTGGGATACCTGGAACTCCCACAGATCAACTACAAACTGTCTGTGGAGCACAAGCAAAGGCCGAAGATCGATCTGTCGCCAGAGATGAGACTGGTAAGGCTCTTCTGAATGAGTACGACCGAGCTGCTGTGATTTTTATGCCTGAGGTTGCGTCATGGAATTTGAGTCCGAACACCGTAAACCAAAGTCAGAGAAACTGGGTGATTGGAAAAAAATTGTGAGAATGCAGAGTGGTAGTGTTAGTTCAACAGGTGATAGTGGAGGCAGAAACTTCTATCTGTGGTGGTGTCAATGGAAAGGAGGTGGGACAGGCTTTAACTTGGCTCCTCATCATTCAGCTCTTTTCTAGCCTCTAGCTTAAATGAGCAGTTTGGTAAATTATGTCACAGTAAGTTTTACAACCCAGGAAAAAAAATGTTGGTAGTGTTGTGAAATCACATGTGAATCCCTCTTTTAACTACAACATATGATGGGGTAACAAGGACTCCTCTTGTAGTACAGAATGTAAACTCTGTAACCTGAGACAGCTAGGGGAAGGCATTACGTATCCTAGGAAAAAGTGAAGAGATTGATATCCGCTAGTGTTGCTACTATTTAATCCTTGCTGTGCTCTCCCTCGTTTACCGCATCTGTGATGATGTTCTCTCCCATGCTCAAAGCAACCAGCTTCCTCTCAGGAATTAGGTGTCGTTTTTGATGTGGGACAATAGGGAGTCTTGATTTATGGGGCTCATTTCATAAAGAATTTGCTATGAGTAGGTGTGGCGTACTCTTGAAATTCTTTTATATTATTACCGAAATTCTTTTATATTATTACCGACTTCCAGGTATAAGCTAGAAGTACTCCAGGCTACTTGTTGATTTCAGGTGTAAGCCAACTTAGTTGTAAAACTAAGTTACCGCAAAATCTTTGTGAATTGGACCCATGGTCTTCACTGTCTTCTCAGATGCTTCACTGTGCTTGGGGCAGTAAGACATGCAGTCAAGTGGGGGCAGCCATTCTAGCCCAGGCCTGAAGCTCCCTGGGTTAGTGTCTCCAGAAGTAGAGTAAGTTTATGGCTACGTGCAAACATCAGGATACGCTTCCTTCCTAAGTAAGTGCAAGCTAGCTCAGTGGTTTGTGCAGTTGTGGATATAAAAAGATTCTGAGTTCTAGAAACACGTGTTCAGCAGGATGAAGGCCCAGAAATGGATACCAAGGAATTTCTAGGTTCCCACTGGTGTAGAATATAAGAGTTCTATTCAAAATAAGGTATTTTATTGAAAGCATAATGTAAACAAGGAGTTACTTTTATAAAGCACGTTGTTGTTTGTAAGAGTTCTAAATCTCATGCGTTACCATTACCCATTTTAACCTTGCAGTATCTTGCTGGCAAGGTCCTCTAGGATGAGACTTACCAGTGGTGCGACATAGCAGGGGTGAAATCGCATCCAATCCATTCATACGGTTCAGCTTGCCTCTATCATCTTGAGACAGCCAGGCAAAAATCCTAAAAAGGTAGTTGCACTGGGACACTAGGGCCACAAAAACAATGCCTGTAAAGAACCTAACGGGACCAAAACATGATATTTGAATACAAATAATGTCTTTGTGACAATCGATTACAGGGAAGCGAGTTATGAGACTGGCTAGAGTGCGGCTTCGTTCCATGCACACTGTAGGCAGAACTAACAGTAAACATTCATTTAGACTGTTAAAATAGTTATTAATTGACTTAAATGTACTACAAATACTAAATACTCTATAAGCGCTTGTCATGGGTACTCTGACATACCTCATTTGCATGAACCTGGAAGGCTGAGGCTAAGGAGACCGGTTATCATGCAAACCTTGACCGTTCGGTTACACATGGATATCTACAGGGAGGGACTGCATTAGTCTGCCTCATCTAGCTCTGGTCACTTCCTTACCATGCGTGAAGGATGGAGTACTTGCTTCCTCTGCATGATTGGCTATTCTTAAAGTAATACTATGTAGTTGTATGCCCTCTGCTGCAAAATAACGGTGTTTTTTCACTCATTGCCAAACGGTGCGTTCTGATAGAGTGCATGGGCTGAGCTATCTTATCTTTTTTAGGCGTACCCCTCATTTTTGCTGCCCATATCATGCTTCACTATCCTGTCCAGGGGGAGAGAAAGAGATATTACATAAATTGTAAATGTTAGATCAGTTGCAGCGGGTAGACGTGCAGAAGCTGTGGTGTACCACTGAGGACTTGGCAAGCCTCACACAAGCATTGTTTGGTTGCATTATCTCACTATTACATTTTACATAACGCTTTGCATGTCTCTTTACCTCTTGCTAGGTCCAGAGTCTGTTGGATACGAAGTCGGTGTATATCTTGGACTGCTGGTCGGACGTGTTCATTTGGATTGGCAGAAAGTCCTCACGCCTTGTCCGTGCCGCAGCTCTGAAACTGGGACAGGAAGTGTGCAGCATGCTGCACCGCCCCAAACATGCTATGGTTGTGCGCAACCTGGAGGGTACAGAATGCCAGGTAAGAGGCATCTGGGTAGTTTCAGATTCTGTTCTGGGACCCAAAGCAAGTTATTTAACAAATCGATGAATTGGCAGACAGGGTCTTCATTTGCTTTCCATGTAGGTCTCTTGCCTCTTCTGATTCGATGCACATTCTAAACAGGAATACTCACATGAGACTATGTTTGACCCCCAAGACTTGGAGCATCTTCCAGTAGAATTGTGCTTTGTAGTAATTCCACCACGTTACCCATAGTGCTGAACAAACGATTACCCCGTCCACATCACAAAAATAAACATCCTTATTATGCACTCCACTGGTCCTATTCCCATTGAAGATTGACCTTTGAACTAATAACGTTATTTTGTTAGGCATTTTATCTTCTTTAACCTATATGGCTACCTACGGTCACTGTTTTGATCAGAATGAGCTAAATAACTAACGCTATGCCCTCCCATTCAACTCTCTTTAATTTGTTTCTCTATCTTAAGTCTGATGTTCTCCACACCTTGCTTGAAAAGACTGCACAGTCTAAACTGTCATATTTGAGAATGTATTCAGTAGGGAGAGGGGAGGTAAGATGCGAGGATAGCCCCCATGTCTATAGCACCAATTCCTCTCCTTGTTCTCAGTGTGAATTTCTTTTTTTTTTTTATTTTTTTAACATGGGGCTCTTTTAGATCATTTCCTGAAACTTGCGACCCATCTATATGTAATTTTGATTAAAGTTGAATATCCGCTCGTATACTTGTGGATTTTTTTGCAACCATCTGCTTAATCCCCCAGGTTTTTAAATCCAAATTTAAGAACTGGGACGATGTGCTGAAGGTTGACTACACACGTAATGCAGAGACAGTGCTACACAAGGAACCATTGGCGGGCAAAGTGAAGAAGGATGCTGAAAAGAAGGACCAACTGAAGGCTGACCTTACGGCACTCTTCCTCCCCCGCCAGCCTGCAATGCCCTTGTCGGAGGTTAGTGGTGGCACCGAAATCCTTTGTCTTTCTGTTTCTGGCCTCCCACGAAGAGTGAGCTCCCTACACTTCAGACTGCTTCTTTAACTTATCATGCCCAGTCCAAAACTTCAGTGCACATACGAAATCCGCATTCACCTGCTTGCCGCTCTGTTTATTTGCAAACATATTGATTCCCTGTGATACCTTCTCCTATGCAAGGAACATTGCAGTACAACATATACGTTACTGCTCCACATGTTCTGTCATGCTCTGTCAAAGCCTGCATATTTGTCTCTGTTTTGAATCTGTCTTTGCAAGTCCTTTTTCAGTGCCACAAATGAATATATTATTCTGAGCGGAAAGGTTATTCTCGGTTAAATGTATTGCATATTCAAACTGTGAAAAAGCAAGTACTGTCTACTTATTGACACAACCACCATGATTCAATTGTATAACTTTCAAAGTTGCACACAAATGACTGCAGGATCTCTATTTAACTCCTGACATCTCTCCTTATTGGTGTACTCACCCATGAAACAATTTAACTTCTACAGTACAGTCAATTTTCAATGTTATTAGTGCAGGCTAGAAATTCTGATGAATGTCTGTTGAGTGGAAGCTGCCTGCCAAGCAGAATAACTTCTTCTGAGGTAGCATGATAGAATTTACATATACTTCTAAGGATGGAGAGGCAGAGACTGAAGCTATTAGTGGTTTCCTTCGCTCGCACAAAAATACCTGGGCAATGATTGTGTTTTTTACACAATTATACTATTCTGATGGGGTAAGAGAAGCCGAAGCATATAGGGCCTGATGGATCATTCCCATGTCTCAAAGCATATACTATTTTTGCATAATGACTGCTTTGCAATCTAAACTTTTTTTACATTGTGGCACTTGCAATTCGTCACAACACAAAGATACAACTCAGTAGGGTTTTTAAGTTCCTTCCCCCTTAATATTAAAGAGGGAGGATCCTGTTTGCAAATTCTATAGAAAGGGCAGCTATTTGTTATGTGATGAGAAGGGCTTTTGGGAGCATGCATCTGTCCCCTGGACCACTGTGTCCTCCAACCAGTGTCCAAGCTCCCATCTATAAACTGAAGCTGTCCCCCATGGACCTCTTTCAGTTTGAGAATACCATACTACCCGCCTTTAAAGAGTGGATATGTATCAGTGGTTTGTGGTTGCACAGCGTGGATACATCGAATTGTGAGTCATAAGGAGCGAGTTCCTCTTTCACGTGCCCTCCTTCTGAATAACAGGAGTCACAATGTGTACTCTGCGAGTAGCAAAGACGCTTGTGACTCCTAATGTGCCTTTTATGCATTGCGACTTGGGATTTTGTGGTAGCAAAACCTGTATTTTTACAAAGTGCAGGCTTTGCAACTACACAACTCTTTTGTACATCAACCTTCTAACGGTTCCCTTTCGGTCCTAATGCAGTCTTTGTTGCTGATCCCAGTGGATTGTATTCAGACTTACTGCGATGCGCTTCATTGGTAGACACACAAAACAAACACCTCAACAGTCTCGAAGCAAATAGCAAAACTATTTTTTACAATGTTGGCAGAATATGCACATCCTGGCAGGAATAGGTTTCATAACAATGACTATAGTTTTCCTTTAACTTCTCATTTGTGCTTTATTTATATGAAGACCCAGTTTTTGGTTTTCCAGTGATTATGTTCCTTTTCTTTCGTGTAACTAGTGCTGTTCATTTGTGTCCTGTATCCCTGAACCCACACACAATAGTGAGCGTCAGCATTTTTATTTTAGCGCCTTTGGCAGAGAATTGCCACCATTAACGCCACATTTCAGAGAATACCAATTACCAATGAAGAATGTTACCAAGAGACTGAAATTGCTAAAATGGTTTGAAATTATAAGTGGATCTCCTCTTTTCTCTGGTGTATCTAGGCTGAGCAACTCATGGAAGAGTGGAATGAGGACTTGGACGGCATGGAAGGTTTTGTTCTTGAGGGCAAGAAGTTTGCTCGTCTGCCGGAAGAAGACTTTGGCCACTTTCACACGCAGGACTGCTATGTATTCCTGTGCAGGTAACTGTTTGGGAAGGACACGCTTCTCCCCATTTCACTGAGAGCTACATTGTCATAGGTAACTGCAGGGATAGATACATCATGTGCTCGGACCCAGGGTTGCTGTGCCTGTCTATGCAGGAGATGGTTAACCCCAGGATTAAACTTCCTGTGAGGGTGGTAATGGAATCTATGGGCAAGATTTCTTTTCTCTTTTTTTTACAAAGGGCTGTGTTGACTTCCCATGCAGATAGGCTGAAGATCAGGCTTCACTATATTGGTTTTAGAGGAAAAAGGGAATTATTGACTTGAATTATTCCTAATTATAGGGAATTACTGAAGGCCGAGTTCCACTCTCCAATTATTTTGCTCACTGCCCCGTTACAGCTACAGTAAATACATATGCAAATTAGCCTTGGCCCAGCCCCAAAAGGTTCAGTTCAGCCCTAACTTTTAAGTTGCATCTCCTCTGCACTCCTAGGGCTGCAAAGTCTTGTAAATTAGATAACAGAAAAGGGGTGAGATGGATAGATCTGATCTTTCAAGCTGGAGGTTATAGCCCTTTTCTCTGAAGGTGATAACAGGGGGCATAGTGGACACCCTAGGAAGAGAATAAGTCCAGACTGCCTTAGTTGCATTGTAGGCATTTCCTATTGCATGCACAGACGCACACATTCAACACTCTTAAACAATCGCATCCTTAGGCTGTTACTGCCCATGGCATCAATTAGGTAACCAAAGCCACCTTGTGCCTCCGGCATCCGACCATTAATGGGGCAAGAATGTAATCGGTTATCTCGTCTGCCCTCTCTTGTATTTTCTGGCTTCTTCCTCATTTTTATGCATACACATATATTCACAGTCCTCTGATGCCACCAAGGATATCGAACTCTTTGGTGACTGAAAAGATTATTTAGATCATAAGAATTAGCAGTAATCTAGCACTGCCATCAGGACAAAGACAGCATTTTGATTGCGGGTTGTGGCCGGCCACCAGTATTTCCAGGATCGCTACAATTTTTTAACTTCGATGATCACTGTCCCACCTGTGTGTTTCAGGTACTGGGTTCCTGTTGAATACGAAGAGGACAAAAAGAGCAAGAAAGGTGAGGAAGCGGATGATGATGATGAGGAAGAGGAGAAGCAGACGGAAGAAGACTTCCAGTGTGTGGTGTACTTCTGGCAGGGTCGAGAAGCCTCCAACATGGGCTGGCTAACGTTCACTTTCAGCCTGCAGAAGAAATTTGAGAGCCTTTTCCCAGGAAAGCTGGAGGTGAGATGGGGAGAATCTTGCTGAGAAGGGCCTATGTACCCTGAATTGAGCCCCACTGAAATCAACCAAACGTCTGCATGGTCTTTCCCCTTTGTCAATAGTCTTGGCCCTGCCTACCCCATCATGATGCTTCATTTGGAGTTTATTCTTTGCCTCACATCTCCAACTTTAGCATTTGTCACATCTATTTTAAGTTAATAAGTAACTTGTTTGAAGCTACAAATCTGGTCATCTATCCTGTCAACCAATAGTCAGAATAAACAAAACTGGCTATATTTTGTTTTAAGCTCTGATTACATTTCAGTAGATTAAAACCACTCTTCTAAATACTTATTTCATGATCCACCAAATGTAACCAAAAATTTGCTTACATGTTTTTTTTCTCCAGTATAGTCATTACTTTGTAGTTGTCATCCAAACATTTTGCGAGGACTTTGATGTCAAGCCAGTCCACTGTTTATATGTGTTGCTATGAAATGGGGCAGTTGTGCTATTTCTTGTCACAAAATGTTACTTTCACAAGCTTTATACATGAACAAGGAACATTGGAGGAACTAAGAGAACCAAATCTACAAAGTAAATATTCCAGAGGCTGGCCAGCTCCAGCTTTGCTCTGTTCTGAGGTAGTGTAGGACCCTCGAAATCTAGTCCGCACATCCCTTTTAAAAGAAAACAGCAACTCACTCCCCAGTTCTCTTTTGCTTTCTAGGTTGTACGTATGACGCAGCAGCAGGAAAATGCCAAGTTTCTTTCTCACTTCAAGCGTAAGTTCATCATCCATAAGGGGAAGCGAAAGTCCAAAGACGCAAACCTGCAGCCCAGCCTGTATCACATCCGCACCAACGGAAGTGCCCTATGCACCAGGTATGGTGAAGACATGCGTGACTACAGCCATTTGGAAGTGTGATGTGTAGGGACCTACTGAAAGATGTGTACAGTAGAATTGACTGGAACTGCTGATTGTTTGACGGCATGATGTGCATGTTTGTGTCTGTCCTGCTGCCCAATGCATGACTAGAGGGAGACAGGGCTGAATTCTTTAAATTGATGAGTGTGTATAAAGCTGCCAACCTGGATATTCAAACAGCAAGCAAGATGCATCGGATAGCCAGGAGAGACATCACAAAAGAAGCACTCATGGTCCAGCTGCCCCTAGCTAATCACTTGCTCTGATGGGGAAAATCTGGCAACGCCTTATCAGTAATCCAAGGGTAGAATGGAAAGTCATGAGCACTAGCCACACCGGCTGCTCAAAACATGAGGCCCTCTACTCCTCTTCTCTATCTGACTCTTCCCCCCCCCCCCCTCCCACCCCTATCTGACTCTTCTCCCCCCCACCCCCCCACCCCCCCCCAGCTGGAACGAGATGGCTGGATGCACTACTTGGGGGTCGCATTTGGTTAAAAGGCATAGACCTAAAATTGTTCACTATAAGTATTAAATTAATTTTTTTAGGGTTAATAGCTTGACTTGAAAAAATAATCAGCCTGAACATGGACTGCCTGAACATACTCTCTAAGCAAAATGCACTAGTAGACTGTCCCAAAGACTGTCACTACTGATTTGGCTAAAGGAGACTCCGCTTCAACAGAGCAAGCACCATACATTTGGCTATAAATGATTGCTTGCAAAATACTTTTCTTGTGCCTGACCTGCTCAGAGAGGGGCGTAGCGGACCTTGTTACCTAAAGCACTTGTGATCATTCAATCCGTAGTTTCAGATTCACATGATTGCTGGGTATTGGTTAGATTTGTTTTTCATCTGTAGTCTTATTTTAGATCAAACTTCCATGATCCTATAATGGATGGCACTTTAGTTACTATATGATTTGACAGCCATCTTTTTTGCACATCCTATAATATTACTTTACCTTTAACTTTGTTCATTTCCTTATATTAGAGTCTTCTACTAAATGACCGGTCCAAAGTAAACCACAGAGGGATGGAGGAGGGGCAATTTCAGACAATTACAAAGGAGTCCGCAAAGGTCTCGAACGTTCTAGTTCCCAGCAATAATTACATGTAAAACACAAGGGGAAACATGTATGTTATCTCACAGAGGGAGCATTTCTTGAGAAACCGAGATAAGGGATGAATGGAATGCTTGAATTAATCTCAGCCTCCATGATTTACTCAAGCTACATCTCAGTCTGAGAGTTCTTGAGGTCGCATGGCCACACTGTCTCTGAATGTACTGGAGTCTCAGCTTATGGGTTGGCCTGTGAATAACTACATCATCTATGGTTTAATCTTTTCTAGGCAAAAGGGAGTGGTTGTGACATGCTTTAATCGATGCGTTATGCTAGTATTCCCTCTTATCTCTCTATGTTGTTACTGTGGTTCATTTTCTTGAAGGGGTCTACCGTGAATCGAAAATAATTCCCATGTACCTCTTTCTCTTCCCCAACCCCTCGTTGGAGGTTCAAACCTGTTTTTGTTGTGCTCAATAAAAATGTTTAAACCTAAAAAAAAACCTGGGGCAGTGTTGCAATTTCAACGCCTTTGTTCTGAGAATAGTGTGGTATATTTTTGGTGAGGAGCATGCTAATAATTGGATTTGGTGCTCCACATGTTTCTTCCGTTCTCTGATACATATTCTCAGCTATATTTTTCTTGGTGTTACCTGTGCTCCCTGTGGCTTCAGTGAGCTATATTCTGCCATGCTTTTCCCACCATACCCCTACAACTCCTGATCCAAACCAATTAGTTGATGTTGAGATAAATAAATGGGTGATTTTATTTTCTTAAAAACTTTGCAGAAGACCACCTCTATGACTCCATCTCTGTAGAGTGCACATTTGAAGTGGCACTGACAATATAAGATTAATAGGGTGAACCCTCCCTTCATTTGCAGACTCATTGTATCCAATAAGGACAAAGTCACACTGTTGGTATTGTCTTAAATTCATGTATTGGTCTGGAGACCTTGATGTTTGTGGATGCCCTGGCCTTAGTTCCCAGTCCAGTGTGATCCATCTGTTGTACTGACTGTCTGATTAGGATGTACCATTCCCAATTTTTTAGGTCTTGACTTGGAGCATACTAGCTGTCTGTTAAGAGACATATTGTTAGTTTACAATGGGCTTAGAGCCCACCCATTGCTTATCATATGTTGACTCTGTTGTCACTCTCATATGCTTGAGTCTTATTCATCCTCATCCTTAGGCTTACTTTCCTCTTCTTGTGTTTGTCCCTCCGTTAGATCATGGATGCATTACTTGTGTCCTTCCACTGCTCATTTTTGTCATTGCTTTTTTATTTTGGTTTAAGCCCTCTACAAGAGCGCGTGTGTTTTGCAGCCGCCTCCCTTGTGTACTTCTCCCACGTCTGTGTTCTAATTTCTCACCTTCCCTCATTTGCAGTTTTTGCTTTCCCCTCCCCACGCTGTTCTTGCTTCCCTCCACTCTGTGAGAAGTTGGCCTGGCATCTTCTGTCAACTAGTTATAGTGGGCACCTTGCACCAGTCCAAACAACCCTTATTGATGATAGGTTTAAAGACAACCTTTATTGAAAGTTATCCTAGTGGTAGCTACGGAGAGCAGCCTTCAGGCTAAGTCTTGAAGGAGTGTAAAGCAGCTTGGTTTACCAGATTATAACCTCTTGAATCACTAAATGAAAGGAGAACCACACAAGGTATATATAAAATATATGTATTTATTTGTAAACACTCACTACTAATCTCTTTATGAGATTAGAGTCCAAGATACACAATAATACAGTTCTAAAACGACAGTAAATTGCACTATATACAATGGGCCCTAGGGGCGGACCAAACCATATATTAAGAAAGTGGTATAAGTCCACGACTTGACTAGACACAGTGCCTAGAGCATGTAGAATCGCTGGAACCCCAAGGATCCACCCAAGGTAGTGACACAGGAGACCCACGGGGGACGTGTGTAGTGTGAGAACACAGCCGCGAGCTCCGTACTGTTCTATGGGAAAGTCACGGTTGGAATTTTAGAAGTTAAGGACACTTAGGAGAAGACTTTGAGCAAACCCCTTTAGACCTGGGGGTGTTCTAGGGCCAGCACCCACGGAAGCACCGGAGTACTCTAGTTACCTCACCCAGGGAAGCCGGGTGCATAGGTGTCAAATGGTGTCGGGAATCCTCGTTGATTTCAATGGCTATCTGCTGCAAAGTGCTGCTGCTGGGAAGAAGAAAAGTGTCCGGTGTGATCTAAGCCTGGATCGAAGATCAGAAGAACCTGAAAGCAGAGGGGACATTGTCTGGGTCACTTGCCAGTGACCAGGGACACGATAGACAAATGCCCACCGATGTCGGGTGTTTCAGGTGCGAAGAGGTGAAGCTTGACTCTGCAGCCACGAGGACCAGGAGGCGTCGACGACGACCAGGAGCTGGATTCGAGCTGTGCCACGAAGGATGTCGAGTGCTGCGGTGTCTGTGCCCGGATTGGACCCAACAAGCCTTGGCAGCAGAAATCCACGCAGGAAGAGAAAAGGTGCTTCCGTGCGGACCAGCAAGGTGCTGGGGACTCCCCAAGTGATGGAGAGTCAGGGCACGCCTGGAGCAACCAGGTAAGCCCAATTAAAGTTAAAGTTGCCTTCACAGGGACCCACCAGTCGACGGATTAGGGATCGCGAAGGGACCTCGAGAGAAAACACAAAGGGCCAGCTTATGGAACACTTGTGGAGTGTAGGCGGGCAATCTTTGGTGCAAATGCTGCTCGGGGTCAGGGCTACCAATAACCCAAAGCTCAGCTGCAGGAGTCGTTGGAAAGCTGATGCTTCTGCAAAGTGACGCGGTGTCCAGGGGTTCGGGTTGCACGGTCGCCACGAGGGATACAGACCTCAGACTTGCTGTGGGCACTGATCGACCTCTAAGACCACGGAAACCCACCTCCTGTGTTGCAAAATTCTTCGGAGTCTGGCGGGAGCTTCGGAGATGCAAACCGATCAGATGTGTCTTTTGTGCCTGCCTTGCAGGGGAGTAACTCCTTTACTCCAAGGGAGATTCTTCAGTCATCTAGTTCAATGTAGATCGTCGACGTTCAGGAGTCAGTATCAGAGTTTCGTCCAGGTGTAATCTAAAGTCCTGTTGCCAGGGGTTCCTATCTTCTACCCAAGAAAGGGGGGGACAAACTCTATGGACCCACCTATGGGAGGGTCAGAAAAGAGGGGTGACTACACCCATTTCCTATGTTCAGTTTCGCGCCTGGGGCTGGCAGCCCCTGCAACCGGTTTGAGCTGGACTATGCACAGGGACACCAAATGTGCCCCCAGTGCAGACTTCAAGGCACTCTTGGAGTGCACCCACCCAGCCCCAATACCCTAAAGCCTGTCTGGGAGGCCTGTCTCCCCGTGACAGGAAACCTAATGTCCAGGCCTCCCCTGCCGGAGTTTCGGCCAGCAGCAGGAGGGCAGACTGTGGCTGGCAGCATCCATTTTGTGATGCCAGGGCTGTGTTAGCTGGTACCGGGTATACTGGTGCTGTCATGTCTCTCCCTCTAGAAGGGTGGGATCATACTCCCACACCAGTTACTGGTGTGGGGGTATGATTCCAAGGTGTTTGACACCAACCACGACATGTTTCCGTGCAGCCATCCCAAAGTTAGCATTTACCGTTTGGTTATAATGCACTTAAAAGTATATGGTTTGGCTGCATCCCCAACAACCCTGAAATAAAGGTTCCGAAGGCTGCAGAGGGACTCTGTTTTATGCGAGATGGTGCCCATGCATGACCAAATCACCCTGCCTTCAGGATTGGTAAGGCCTGCCATGGGGTGACTGATAGGTTTATATGTGCAGTGACATGGAGAGATATAGTGAACCTATATCTCAGTAAGGGGTGCATGCACCAACTTACCCAGGCTGCAGTCATTTTGGAAGGCTTCCCAGGGGTGGCATAATACATGCAGCCCCTGGTAGGCCTCTGGGGTACCTATGCCCTGGGTACATAGTATACCATATACTAGGGACTTATAAGGGTACCCCTGAATCCAATCTGGAGTGTACCTAAAGTACTGGTAATCAATTTAAAGGGGAAAGCAGGTAGGCTGGGGTCCTGGATAGCAGGATCCCAGCCAAACTAAGTCAAAAACCAGCAAAACACCAGGAAAAAAGTGGGGACAGCCATGCAGTAAGATTCCACCTGCCTACACACTCCTTTGTTCTTGTGCTCCCCAATCCTTTGTCCATATGCTTCCTCAGCCCCTCCCGTCACTGTCCTTTGATTGTGTGCATCTCCATTCCTTCCCTCCCTCTTATGTCCATGTGCAGCTCCATCCCCTCCCTCCTGCTCTGCCTTGTATTCTTGCAGCTTCAGCCTCTCTGGGCCATCCTCTATTGTCCGCTTGCTTCCCATGTCCCTCTGTTGTCAGCTTGCTGTCCTATCCTCGCCTACCCACCATCCATTGTCAGCTTGCTGTGCCAGCCCCTCCTCCAACACCCTCCTTTGTCAACTATGTTCTCCTTTCCCCTCCCGCCTGCCTCCATTGTCAGCTTGCTGCAGCAGCCCCCCCTAACCACCCTCCATTGTCTGTCTGTCTCTCCAGCCCCACCCGTCCACCAAGCGTTGTCCGTGAGCTTCCCCCTTATCTCTTGTAAGTCCTCCGCTCCGCATCGTTCTCTCTCGCCCTCCATGTTGCCTCATCCCCAACCTCCATTTATTGTTTTTTTTTCCTAAAAAAAAGTGTATTTGTGCTAGCTACGCCATAGCTTTTTACATTTTTTTAAAAAAAAAATGTTTTTTTTAAGAGTCAGTCAAACAGCACAACAGCATGCTGTTGTACAGTATGGCTGCAAATTATTGCTATAAGCTTTCACCGGTGCGACCTATTGGCTTTCCCAATGCTTGATGTATCCAGTTACTGCTTCTTAAACTTGTCACCAGTTTGAAGAGCTTAACATAACCTATATGGCAAAGTATTACCCTAAGATTGTCTAAGTGGGGAAGAGTTTTGTGAGTTTTCTGTTATCTTTTCATTACATCTTGGAGTGGGCTGGCAGTGTCTCCTTCAGTATTTTATTATAAAATAAATGTTGAAAATAGAATTCTACAGACATTGTCTTTTTCTATTGTATGCAGGTGCATCCAAGTTAACACAGATGCCAGTCTGTTGAATTCCGAGTTTTGCTACATATTGAAGGTGAGTCTCCACACACATTGGCCTAGGTGAGCAATTCTGATCCTTTAATGTAATTGGGATCCTCAGAGAGACCTATCTGCATTGTTTGTACTAAAGCCCAATGTAGAACAGCTAGCGTCAAAGAGTAGTGAATTCTTGGGTCTCCATCTTATAGCAGCCTGCAGGACTGTACTATAAAGATGTGCTTGTCAGCCTTCAGGTGGCTGGAGGGGAAGGAAGTTTGGAGCCTAGGTAACTACTATTGGTGTCAAACTGAGATTCGGTCTGCTTTGTAATCTTGGCCTACAGCATGTAGTGGGTTTGAAGGGATTTCAATAGTGAAGCAACATCTGTTGGTGCTTCACAGTAGTTCCATCTGTGGCTTTTGGAGTACAGCTGTGTGAATGCCTCCTTCTTTGAAGGCACAGACCAGGTAAAACAAAAAAATAACTGAGCGTTTCTCGTATAACAGAATTAGGGCACCTATATCAGTTACATTTTCATCACATTATGTTAATGATCAGCTGGGCCAGATATTTAATCCTTCGGTGAACCATTGCTTTGATAATCTTTGTGATATGCTGAGATAAGCTAAACGTTTGCCATCCAAAGTGCAGTCAACTAACACAAGGGTGACCTCTTCTTTCACACATGCTGACAGTGAGGATGTTTGGTCTGTTTTAGGTCCCTTTTGAAAGTACCGACAACCAGGGCATTGTCTACACCTGGGTTGGACGCGCTGCTGACCCGGATGAGGCTAAACTGGCAGAGGACATTACAAACCACATGTTTGATGATTCCTACAGCAAGCAGGTACGTTTTCACAAATGTATATATGTGAGGTAGTTTCATGGTTTTGTATCTGTGTGTAAGGTCTATTGATGAGGCGTTCCTGCCTGTGTTTCAGGAGAGTAGTTGCAGGGCATTGAAACCTATGTATTTTATGTTGCAGGAACCACTGTTTTTAAAGGATCGCAAATCACGGTGTTCTATTGCGGCAAAAGACATGTAGGATGTAGCAAGGGTTTATATACGTAATTAGAGAAATAGGTCCATGCTGCATTCTACCAATGTAAATTGTGACTGGTTGATTCTTTTGGGGGCACTTAGAAGGTTTTCAATTTGCATGCCCTTCATGTTTTGTGCATTCAGCAGTTCCGCACCTGGGACATTCAGAAACATATTATTTGAGGCATATGAGCTGTAGAGTGTATACTTTAGCATCGATCGCCATCTTGTGTTGGGCTCTGATGTTTGCACTTTGTTTTTGTCGAAGAAGTCTTTGTAGTCACAGGATAGGTGACTCCTCCTTCTGGTGATAGTGTGCATGGGCATCGACTCCATCTTCAGATTGTTTTTTTCCGCCATAGGGTTTGGATGTAAACTGCTGCACTCCGAGTCGGTGTCGTATTCGATTCCCCTTCGACACGCAATACTTCACCGTTCGGTATTGTTTTTTCGATCACGCTCCTCGACGCGCATTCAACAAATCCCTCAACACTTTCCATTCCGGTCGTCGACGCGGGCTGTTGGGCCTTTCTGCGCCATCAGGCCCTACAGCTAATGGAAAGAACTCCATTCAAAAAATGGCTCCTTTGTGGTGCCAAATTCCCACACACTGATCTCCACGAGGTCTGTAACCTTTGCCTCTCTCCAGAACACAAGGACAAAGATTGCCCGGCCTGCGCTTCCTTCTGATCGAAGAAAAACATACGTGATCGCCGAGCTCTGTGTCAAGTAATGTCTCGATCCACTACCTCGGTGCCGGACGACCTCTTCGATGCAGGCCCGATGTTCTCGAAGAACAAGAACCGGACAATGAAGACATCAGCGTCTCCGAGGTAGACTAATCAGAGGCCGAAGATCAGACGGTTACTCCAGGTCAACGGATTGTGAGTACCGACATCGAAACCCCTACCCATTCTCAAAAACATAAGGTTCCGGTAACACTTTCACCTTTCGACTCAGGTCGACACCATGATAATCCTTCATACGCCCCGCCCTCTGGTCCGGCTCCGAAGTCCAAAGACAAGCCTTCAGGTGACTCGAGACCGAGCCAGCCACGCATCGGTACCTAAATACCATCCCTGGTACCAGAATCCAAACATTCTGCACTGTAACACCATCAGGATAAACCGTTGGGGGCAAAATCAGACAATAAATCTTCGGAGCCGAAAAAAGACCATAAATCTTTGGAGCCGAAAATGTTTTCGAACTCCACAGCTCCTCCAAAGCATAAGGACACCAAGACCCCTCCTAAAGCTTCGGAATCTAAACCAAAACAACCAAAATCCTCGGTGCCGAAGGAGGATTCTGGATTAAAAGACTTATTTGAACCAGATCCAGTGGATCCTAAACAAGAAACCCTTCACATTGACCCAAAAACCGGTCATATTAAGTCAACTCCATCTAAAAAGAGACCTTTGGACTCCCCAGAGGAACCTAATGTACCATTAAAGAAAAGATACTTGGGAACTTGGCCAGCCAGACTTCTCTCCTGCAAATATTCCTACTACACCACTTTCTCCAGCACACACTACAATACTTCCATATTCACCTATACCACAAGATGATGATGATGATGATGATCACCTTGGGGCGGGGGGGGGGGGGGTGAAAACCCACAAGAGGATAATGATGATGACTCTACTCTCCCACCTCCTGATCCTTGGAAGGATTATGTTAATCCTCCAGATGTCCCAGATCCAGACTTCTACCCATCTAGACCGTTCCCCAGACAATATAGGTTTTACACAGCTCATAAATAGGGCTGCACAATATCATGGGGTAGAATTACACTCCGATCCACTGGAGGAAGATTTTTTATTAGAGACTTTCACGCAGTCACAAAAATCAATAAGCATTCTACCTATGTTAAAAGGTATGATCAAGCATGCACCCGACGTTTTTAAAGACCCTGTCAGGGCTAGAGTTCCTAATCCCAGGACTGAGAAAAAATATAAACCAGCTACCAACGATCCAGCTTATATTAAAGCACAGCTCCCTCTAGATCCTTGGTTGTGTCAAATGCACGTAAACGAGCAAATTCCCAAACATCAGGAGATGCCCCACCTCCAGATAAGGAGTCTAAATTACTAGATGCATCTGATAAACTAATTGCGTCACAAGCAGCGAATCACTGGCGCATTGCTAATACCCAAGCTTTACTGGCCAGGTATGATAGGGCACATTACGATGAGCTTGAAAAGCTCATACAACATCTTCCCGTTCAGTACAAGTCTACAAGAGGGAAAGTTAATTACAAACACTTCTATAAAGTGTGCTCTTGATACAGCCGACACGGCGTCTCGTGCGGTTAACACAAGCGTTCTACTACGCAGACACGCATGGCTATGCATATCTGGGTTTAAACAGGACGTGCAGTCTACAATTCTTAATCAACCCTTTGATCAAGAACACTTATTTCGACCCACTGTAGACCCATCTTTGGAAAAAATTAAAA
This sequence comes from Triturus cristatus, assembly GCF_964204655.1. Classification (NCBI taxonomy): domain Eukaryota; kingdom Metazoa; phylum Chordata; class Amphibia; order Caudata; family Salamandridae; genus Triturus; species Triturus cristatus. The sequence goes on along the minus strand of NC_140593.1, from coordinate 997,107,732 downwards.
AAGACACAAACTGCTAAGTCCATGGGAGCCCTACAGGCAACAACCAATAGAGGTTCTTTTCGTCACTCCTTATATAGGGGCGCCTCTAAAACTAGTGGGATGGACACCACCTCATCCTCCTACAAAAACACTACTCGGACTTCCCCTGACAGAGGATAATTTCAGAGGGGGTTATAGAGGGAACGACAACAAAGGTAGAGGCCGCGGTAATAACACCCGCACCTCTCCTACTACAAAACAGTGACTTCCCTCCACTTTCCCTGAACATTCCACTCCAGTCGGGGGAAGACCATCACAGTTCCTACCTGTCTAGAATTCCATCACCATCAACAAGTGGGTAAGACAAATTATCCAGTATGGTCACTGGCTGGAACTCACTTCAACTCCCCCATTCATACCCCGACCAAACCAACGTCCAATGTACACAGAACATCTGACACTGTTAAAACAAGAGGTTCTCTCTTTATTACAAAAACACGCAATAGAACCAGTCCCCTTACCTCCTCAAGGAACAGGGGTTTACTCCCTTTACTTTCTAATCCCAAAGAAGGACGGTACTCTCAGGCCAATACTAGACCTCCGACCGTTGAATCTCTACATACAGTCGGACCACTTCCACATGGTCACTCTCCAACAGGTCCTCCCACTGCTCCAACAGGGCAATTTCCTTGCCACTCTAGATCTCAAGGATGCCTACTTTCATATTCCCGTTCACCCCGCTCACAAAGTATCTACGGTTTGTAGTGGACGGTCAGCACCATCAATTCAAAGTCCTCCCATTCGGAGTAACTACAGCACCCTAAGTCTTCACAAAATGTCTTGCGGTAGTTGCAGCTCATTTGCAGAGACAACACATTCACGTGTTTCCTTGTCTCGACCACCGGCTCATAAAAGCCAAGTCACACACACACTGTGTGCACAATACACACAAAACAATCCAGCTGCTCCACGACTTAGGATTCACAATAAACCTACCCAAGTCATAACCTTCAACCGTCCCACCTACTTCAGTATCTAGGTGCGACAATAGATACCTCAAAAGCCCTTGCATACCCCAATCCAGTCAGGATAGCCAGCACGCAAGCTCTCATATCAAGATTTCAACTTCAACACTCCCTTCCAGCTAGAGTGTTCATGCAGCTAATAGGGATGATAGTCTCACATGGTTCCTTATGCAAGACTTCAGATGCGTCCCTTACAAGAATGTTTAGCACATCAGTGGAACCAAGCTCAAGGTCAGTTAACAGATCTGGTGATGGTGGACAGCCGCACGCATCTCTCTCTGCAGTGGTGGAACACACAAAACCTATTCAAAGTGTGCCTGTTCCTCGACCCGGTTCCACAGATAGTCCTAACTACAGACGCATCGCTCACCAGCTGGTTGGGTTTGCTCATTTCCAAAACCAAACCGTTCAGGATATATAGACTCATCAACAAAAACAACTCCACATAAATCAACTGGAGTTACTGGCAATCTTTCTAGCACTAAAGTCTTTTCAACTCTTGCTAGTACGCAAAGCGGTCTTGATCTGTACAGACAACATGAAAGCAATGTATTACATACAAAAGCAGGGGGGGGACACACTTCAGCTTTTACAACTAGCGCAAAGCATATGGAGATGGGCCTTTCCTCAAAACATTTATCTCCTCGCAGAACATCTACCAGGAGTACACAATCCGATCGCGGATCTGCTCAGTCGTCAAACACAGCAGATCCACGAATGGGAACTTCATCCTCAAGTTCTTCTTCCATTCTTTCCCATGTGGGGTCATCTAGACATGGATCTGATTGCCCCAGTCCAAAACGTAAAATGCCCAAGCTTTGCCTCCAGATATCCACACCCATTGTCCAAATGCAATGTGCTATGGATGAACGGGTCAGGCAGTTTTGCATACGCTTTTCCATCTCTCCCGCTCATTCAGTTACTGGTTCGGAAGCTCAAGCAACACTCCCTCACAATGATCCTAGTTGCTCCAACATGGGCAGGCCAACCATTCACAACCCTGTTGGAACTTTCAGTAATGCCTCATCAAAAGCTCCACCTCTCCCCCAAGTTCCTAACTCAGAACCATGGAGAGATAAGGCACCTAGATCCCAATCAACTCAATCTTGCAATCTGGCTCCTGAAGTCCTAGAGTTTGGCTACCTTGATCTCCCGCCTGACTGCATGAACATCATTAAAGAGTCTAGACGTCTTACTACTAGAGCAGGCTAAGCAGCAAAATGGAAGCGATATGTCATTTATTGTACAAATAACAAAATTGATCCGCTAGATGCTTCCATCCAAAATATTATCTGTTATCTTTTGCATCTACAACAATGTTACCTAGCATATACATCCATATGGCTACATCTTGCTGCAATTGCTGCCTACCTCCAAAACAGACAACATTTGTTGTTGTTTCGAGTACCCGCTATCAAAGCGTTTAGGGAAGGACTTAAAAGAATAATTCCACCTAGAGTTCCACCTTCTCCTGTACGGCATCTCAATATAGTCCTCAACAGACTCATGGGTCCCCCATTTGAACCTCTGCACAAATGCGAGTTACAGTTCCTTACTTGGAAAGTAGCCTTCCTCGTAGCTATCACATCACTTGGAGTTAGTGAACTCCAGGCATTAACCACACAAGAACCATTTTTACAAATACACCATAGTAAAGTGGTTCTTAGGCCTAATCCAACATTTCTACCTAAGGTGGTATCTGCCTTTCACCTTAATCAGTCAGTTGAACTTCCAGTATTTTTCCCTCAACCAGACTCAGTAGCAGAACGCGCTCTCCACACGCTAGACGTTAAAAGAGCGATACTCTACTACATCAAAAGAACTAAAAGTTTTAGAAAAACAAAACAACTTTTTGGAGCTTTCTCCCCAACTTACAAAGGCAATCCCATTTCAAAAACAGGAATCGCAAGGTGGATTGTTAAATGCATCCACATATGCTATCTCAAATCTAAACGCACATTAACTATTCCCCCTAGAGCTCATTCCACACGCAAACTAGGGGCTTATATGGCATTCTTAGGGAACATTCCTCTAGATGACATCTGCAAAGCAGCAACTTGATTTACAGCACATACTTTCACTAAACACTATTGTGTAGATGTGCATGCAAAGCAACAAGCTACTGTGGGCCAGGCTGTATTAAGAACACTTTTTCAAACTACTGCAATGGATACAGGTTGTCACCACTAGGGAGGAAAAACTGCTTTATAGTTTATGCTAAAGATTTACAGCTCATATGCCTCGAACGGAAAATGCTACTTACCAGTATGCATCTGTTCTTGGCATGTAGAGTTGTATATGCCCACCCACCTCCCTGTGTACCTTTTATCTGTTGCAGTATTATCTTATTTAGATACATCACATGGACATCCTTTTCTAGTCTCTTACTAACTCCATCTCCCTTTATGGCGAAAAACAATCTGAATATGGATTCGCTGCCCATGCCATGCACACTATCACCATAAGGAGGAGTCCCCTATCCCGGGACTACAAAGACTTCTTCAACAAAGTGCAAACATCCGAGCCCAACACCAGATGGCGATCTATGCTAAAGTATACAACTCTACAGGTCTACATGCCAAGAACAGATGCATCCTTGTATTTAATGTATTTAGGAAACCAGGCCTTATTTTTGTTGCTCGGTACATAAACTCTCATTACATAATTTGCTTTTCATTCCACAATGTATGCTGCAGAAAACAAAAATACAGTTGTTAAATCTGGAGAGGTCAAAGACATTACAAAAACACTGAAGGAAAATCCGTGCAGGCAAATATCACATATGCTTACTCCCTCACCCCGTTCTTGTAGACTTGTTAGACATCCACCCAGTGGAGGCAGGAGGCCAAATTGCTTATTTTTTCATACTGCACCAAGTGAAAAGCAATCTGGAAGCTTGAGCACATGCAGAGCTTAAATGGGATCCTTACCCTTAACTCGACCTTGTTGATTTTCAGCCTTTTTTTCTTCGCATACAGTGATGAGATCTGCTCGCAAAATGTGTGTGGTCACAGGCTGTGCACTGATCTGAGGATTGTTTTCTGCCCACCTGCTTTTTTTGTATTTTAATCCTCCACTCTTGTCTAAGGCTTTGTCAATTGACCTTAAGGTGCTGACTTAGTGTAATATCCAAAGCCTTCTTAAAATGTTCTTGCATCCTAACACTGAGGCAAGAAGCCTAATGCTAGTATAGTATTGAGGTGCTAGGACTAGCTAACACAGGACATTCACAATAGATGCTGCCACAGATTTATTGCACCTTTGGTGTTCCACAAACAAACTTTCATACTCAGATACGCTGTACCTAGTATCAAACACACTTTTGCAAATAAGAAACACTGGTCCCATCTCAATGGATAGAAGAAAATTAAGCAGATTTCTTTTTGTTCCTTAGTGCTATCTGTTGAATGTTACTTGGCTATGTGAGTCCTGGAGTCCACAGGGCTTGGTTCGCTGAGTCCTCAGTATGACCCAGTGGCTCACATCCTGGATTAGTTAGTCATGCCTTCCTCTAAGTGAACCAGACTTTTGTCTTTCTTATGCCCTCCTGCTTGAAGCCTTTCTTGAGGGAAGCATGGCCAGGTTCATCCTGATCATTTTCCACTCCATAGGGTGGACTTCTTCAAGAGTTTTCCAACCTTGAACACCACATTCTTAAGAGAGGTATAAGTCCTGAGTGACAGTATTTTGAATCATTGAGACAGCAAATTCTATCCTCCAGTAAAGTCTTTGCCCCTTCTTAACATCCTCTTGTAAGGTGCCAGTGCATTTTCCTGCTCTACTTTGACTTGAGCCACCAGCGACTTCAGGGGGCGGGGGGCCTGTGCTCACCTAGGATCTACTGATCATTTGATGATCCACACAGAGAAGTCGGACACAGTAGATGACTGAAGGGATTCAAGGGGGTCACCAAATGAATCTGCCCCAACTGGGTATCCAAGGGGCAGTGCTGCGCATCTGGTAAAATGGTCTTAAGTTGATTTTGAGATCTTCTCTTTCAAGTTTCAACACTTTTGTGTTTTCCTGAATAGTCGTTTAGAAGGGTAAGTGGAGGTACCCGAAGTAGTTGTGTGTTTTTTTTTTTTAGGAGGGTTCTTTCTTCTACACTCCTCACCCCCACCAACAGCGGAGTGACTTCTGCATACACCTTTGTTCCCCTCCCACCACAGCCTCTTTTTCTTTCCCCGCTCCAGCTCTGTCACTGCAATGCCTAGATGATTGCACAAGATGATGGGTGCAATCTGCACTCTCCCTCCAAAAGCTTGTAACTCATTTGCTAATGTTGCAATGTTTGACTCTCAAATTAAGAGGAAAGTTAGAAGTAAGTTTGGGGCTGACTCTGTACTATGTGGCTATGGAAGAATTTTGATAAAAGGCATAACCAATAAATTAAACCAAACCTGGCATTTAAGGTGCTGGCAAAGGGAAATATTTACACCGTTCACGCAAGTATTGGATTTCTTAAGGGCTTGGGTTGCACCTGTGCAAGTGAACTATTGAGGCATAGAACTTAGAATATAGTAGTATTGGGCAAAGGTTACAATTTATTTTTGGCCACCCTAGAGGTCTTCCTTAAAGAACAAGATAGACTCAAAGTTCTCTTCCAGGGAAACCTCATCAATAGTCATAAGCATTAGAATATTCCCGCCCATGCGCGGGACCCCGGAAACACTACATTATATGTCCCCCACATATATATATTTATATATATATATATTAAAAACAAGCAATTGCAGCCTACTAAACACCAGAGCTGAATCATGCCATAAGGATTCTCTACCATACATGAAAAAACATGCATTAGAAACGGGAGAAAACAATTGCAAAACTTGTTTTAGAAACTGTTTTAATGCTCAGCACTCAGTAGAAATCCTCATAAACCACTGAAAGCATAGGAAGCTCCCAGGCTGCATTGCAAACACCCAGTCTAAAAAGACTGAAAAGCTGACTTGTAGCTGCATAGCAATAAACTGACACCGTGCCTTTTAGGCACACCTGACCCCCAACTTCCCATCATGCCTCAGGGGAGACAGTTATGTCAGTTCTTTCCAGCTCCTTCAGGAAGGATCCTGGCAACACAGCTCCACTCTTTTCTGATTTTTATCAGAAAATATTTTCACTTTTCACAACTTTTATTCCTTACTTCGATGTTTTACATCCGTTAAAGTAAGAGGCTGTCTTTTTTGACAGGTTTGGGCATTTTTTAATATCTTAAAATGCCATCTCTTTTTGACCCTTGCCCTTCTTGTGGCAAAAAGAAGGCCAAGACTGATTCTCATAGGGTCTGTATCCTTTGTCTACCGGAGGACCATGATCCTACGACCTGCCCTCACTGCCAGAACCTGGCCAGAAGAACTTTGAAGGACAGGGAAAGGATTCACCTGTATGGCCTGGCAGGTAAACCATCGAGGGGAAGATCTCCAGTGAAGAAGGGCTCCAAGAGGTCTAGAACGCCTTCTAGAAGCAAGTCCTCGCGTCCTTCTGCTTCAGCGTCGGGCTCGGCGCTGACAAAAGATCTTAAGGTGGGTCATATTTCCAAGAAAAGACCTTCGACGGCGGGCTCGCCGTCGAGAAAAGGTACGTCGTCGACGTCGAAGACTCGTCCGCCGTCGTCAACCCGGCGACGATCGACGTCGAGGAGCAGAGACCCTCCGCCGTCGTCAACCCAGCGACAATCGGCGTCGAGGACCGGAGACCCTCCGCCGACGGCGACTCGACGTCGATCGGTGTCGAGGAGTGTCACCCCTCCGTCGTCGAGGGCAGGCTCACTTCCGCCGTCGCAGTTCCACCAGCGATCGACGTCGAGAGCGAAGACTCCTCCGCCGTCGTCAACCAGGCGACGATCGATGTCGCGGATGAGGTCTCCGTCGTCGTCTCGACGGCGTTCGGCTTCGAGGGCGAGAAATACCCCTCAGCCGTCGTCACGCAGACCGTCGACGTCGAGATTGGACGCAGCTCTGCCGTCGTCTAGACGACGTTCGGCGTCGAGTGAGAGGGTCCCTCCGTCGTCTGCTTCACATCGCCATTCGACGTCGAGGCATCATTCTTCTCGGCACAGGTCGCCGTCGATACGGCGTTCGACGTCGAGCACACGGGAGGCCCTTCAAGCACGAAGGCAGAAGCACAGATCGACGTCCAGAGCGCGCTCAACGTCGAAACCGGCCTTGGTGAGGTCTGGGGATGGATCGGTGGTCCTAGTGACGGAGTCAGCTTCGCGCCATTCCTCCTCTCACTCATCCAGAGCTTCTCCAAGGTCGGCTACATGGAGGGAAGTGGCTAGCCATGCCTGCAGGTCTCCTTCAAGACAGCGCGACACCACTGCTGCGGTTCCACTGTCGCCCAGATGGCTTCTGCCCGTACGTCACTGGCAGGACTCAGGGGCTACAATAAGGATGCAAGACTATGCCAGTCTGGCGCATAGATCCCCGCTTCAAAGATTGGTGGACGAAGTGGACAGAGTGAGCCCTCCCAGACAGGCACGCGAGAGGTCACCTGAGACGCAGCGCCATAGATCGCTCTCCCCCAGGCGAGAAGATCGTGCAGTCAGATCACGGGCCCGTGATCATCGGCGAGGTAGAAGAACACCATCTACTTCCTCGACGTCCTCCACCCGATCCTCAAAGAGGGATTACTCCCCCACGCTATCGGACAGCCCAGTGTCTAGGGTCTCTCCCATAGACAATATCCACACCTACCATGAGGTTCTGCAGAGGGGGGCTCAGAAGCTCAACATTGAGATGTCAGTCCCGCAAGTCACGACATCGGTGATTTTCGAGACCTTGCATCAGAAGACTGCGTCTCGACTGCTGCTCCCATTGGTTCCTGGGATCCTGGAACCTGTCATGGACACCTTCTTAACCCCGGCGACCATCAAGGCGGTTCCGGCTCGCATCCTTAAGAAATATAAGCCGGCTACCTCTGACCCGGTCTTTGTTAAGATGGACCCTCCTGCAGACTCTGTCATAGTAGCAGCGGCAAGGAAGACTCACGCTGTATCGTCCTCTTCTTCTGTCCCACCAGATAAAGAGAGCAGAGCTCAGGTCTCGTGGGGTCGCAAAGCCTGCACGTCGGCGGCTGCCTCCCTTAAGGTCTCCAGCGCGGCTGCGCTGCTCGGCCGATACGACAGAGCTCTCTGGGACTCATTGGAGCGGTTCAAATCCAAGCTCCCAAAGGAAGACCAGAAGGATTTCGAGGAAATAGTCACTGAGGGATCCCTGGTGGCCAATCAGTCGATTAGCACTGCGGCGGATGGAGCGGTGCTAGCAGCGCATTCTTACGCGCATGGAGTATGCTCCAGAAGGTCGTCCTGGTTGCGACTAACAGGACTGAAACCTGATGCGCAGCAGAGAATCTTGAATCTCTCATTCTCTGGCTCTTCACTCTTCGGCACGCATGCTGACGAAGAGATGGGTTGCATGAAGACCGAGTTGGACACCCAAGGCGGTTGGGTTGGAGAAAAAGAAAGCGTTCAGACGCCGCTACAGACCCAACCAGCGCAAGGGGCCTCAACAGAGGGTTCAAACCCCAAAGTCGTCCCAGAATAAGACCCAAGGAAAGTTGCAGTATCGAGGAGGCAAGTCCAACAGAGGTAGAGGGGGACACCAACAGCAGTCCTCTACCACGGCGAGAGGAGGGAAGGCATGAACATTGGCTTCCTCCGCCACCATTGCCCACTCCAGTGGGAGGAAGTGCTTCACAACATCTGGCAGAGTGGGACAGCATCACAAAAGATCGCTGGGTGCTGAATATACTGCGCAATGGATATGCGCTTCGTTTCCGTGCGGTTCCAAAAGACATACCACCAAAACAGTCCCGCCCTCACCAGTTGCAGCTGCTGCGGAAGGGGGTGAGGGCCCTTCTTCAAAAGCAGGCTATCGAAAGGGTTCCACCTTCTCAAAGGGGAAAGGGAGTGTACTCACGATACTTTCTGGTCCCCAAAAAAGATCAGGAGCACAAATTTCGGCCGATCCTAGACCTTCGCCCTCTGAACAAGGTCATCGTCAAGGAGAAGTTTCGCATGTTGGCACTTCATCAAATATGTCCACATCTACAAGTAGGGGATTGGATGTGTTCGGTGGACCTCCAAGATGCGTACTTCCACATTTCCATTGCAAAGCATCATCGCAAGTACCTGCGGTTTGTGGTGGTCCGCCGGCATTACCAATACAAGGTCCTGCCCTTTGGACTCAAGTCGGCTCCGCGAGTCTTCACAAAATGCATGGCAGTGGTGGCAGCCTGCCTGCACAGAAAAGGTCTCTTCGTCTACCCCTACTTAGACGACTGGCTGCTGAAAGGTCCATCCCAGCAGCGGGTGAGGCAAGACTTCCAGGTCTGCCTGCAACAGTTGCACGATCTCGGCCTTCACGTCAACATGGAGAAATCAGTGCAGCAGCCCACCCAAACCATTCACTACCTTGGCTCCGTTCTGGACACAAGTGTGGGAAGAGCGTATCCTTCGGAGGAGAGACTGTCCTCAATGAAACGGAAGTGCGGACTCCTGCTCCAGGTACAGAAACCGTCAGTCCGACAGGTGGCATCCCTGCTGGGATCCATGGCGTCCTGCATCTTTCTTATCCCCAACGCGTGGCTGCGGATGCAGCCTTTGCAACAAACTCTGGAGGACCAGTGGGATCAGTCAACACGTCGCTGGGAAGATCGGATATGTCTTTCCCAGGCGGCGAGATCCTCCCTCACATGGTGGACGCAGCAGCGGAATCTGATGGTGGGAGTCCGTATTCACCAGCCACTTCCAGTGCAATTTGTGGTGACAGACGCAGCTCTTCAAGGCTGGGGGGCACACATGGGGTGCCTTCAGATACAAGGGTGGTGGTCGGCGAAAGAACAGACCTACCACATCAATATGCTGGAGCTCCGAGCAGTCCACCTTGCTCTCAAAGCTTTCCTACCGGCAATCGAGTCCGATTCGGTCCTGGTCCAAACCGACAACACAACGACCATGTTCTACCTGAACAAACAGGGCGGAACTCGGTCACGTCCTCTCTCCCTGGAGTCTCAGGCGATCTGGCACTGGCTTCTCACCCGGAACCTCTCGGTAGTGGCAGTGCACCTTCCAGGAGAGCTCAATATCAAGGCAGACGCACTCAGCAGGCACTTCGAAGATCAGCCAGACTGGGTGCTGCACGACGAGGTGGTGGCGGACCTTTTCCATCGTTGGGGTCGTCCGGAGATGGATCTCTTAGCAGACGACGAAAACACAAAATGCCACGCCTTCGCGTCCAGATTCCACCGTCCAGGGACAAGGGGGAATGCGCTTTTGATGGACTGGTCAGGGACATATGCCTATGCCTTTCCTCCTCTGCCCCTGATCCCCAAGGTGGTGTCCAAGCTTCTCAGATCCAGCATGACGATGCTTCCGATTGCTCCAGACTGGCCACGGCAGTGGTGGTACCCGGACCTTCATCTGTCGGTACTTCCACACAGGAGGCTGCCTTGCAGGCCGGACCTGCTGACCAAGATGGGCGGGAGGATTCTGCATCCCAACCTTCCCTCACTGAACTTGGCAGCATGGCTCCTGAGGTCCTGCAGTACGGACATTTGAATCTGCCTCCTGAGTGTATGCATATTTTGAAGGAAGCAAAAAGGCCCTCCACGAGAGCGTCGTATGCGTTCAAGTGGAAGAGGTTTTTTCTTTGGTGTGGAGAGCATCACCTTGATCCTACGAAGGGGCAGGAGGATGTCACTCTACCTTACCTTCTGTACTTAGCAAGAGCAGGGTTAAAGTATGCTTCTATCAGGGTCCATTTATCTGCCATTACAGCATACAGGAGATCTCCTAGTCAGCCCTCCTTTTTCCAAATGCAGGTGGTGAAGGACTTCTTACAGGGGTTGAAGAAGGTGTATCCCCCGGTTCGAAACCCTTCTCCTCCGTGGGAGTTGAACTTAGTGTTATCAAAATTGATGGGCCCGCCCTTTGAACCAATCCATAGAGCTTCCTTGCAACATTTGTCTTGGAAGGCCGCTTTTCTGGTAGCCATTACATCGGCACGCAGAGTAAGCGAGATCCAGGCTCTCTGTACTAAGGAGCCTTACACTGTTTTTCACCTTAACAAAGTGGTCTTACGGGCACATCCATCTTTTCTCCCTAAGGTAGTGTCTGATTTTCATATTAATCAGTCCATTTCCCTTCCTTCTTTTTTTTTTAATCCAGCGACCCCAGCTGAGCGGTCGCTTCATTCCTTTGACCTCAAGAGTTCTACTTAGAAAGTACCAAGGGCATCAGGAAGACAGATCAATTATTTGTCAATTATGGCGCCATGAGGACAGGCTTCCCAGCCGCTAAGAGATCCATCTCCAGATGGATTGTGTACTGCATTACCTTGGCTTACCAACTGGCGAAAAGGCCCTTACCGGTGCCGCCTAAGGCGCATTCCGCTAGAGGGAAAGCGGCCACTGTTGCCTTCTTGCATGACGTCCCGATGTCAGAGATCTGCAAGGCTGCAACCTGGAAATCGGTGTAGGAGAGTAGGGTCTGCTTTCTATGTTCACCCCCACTTTTTGCTTTTGCTTTACTGGTTTTCGACTTGGATGTGGCTGTGGGCCTGCTAATCAGACCCACAGCCCTGCTGTTCTCTCTCTAAATTGATACTATGTACTTTAGGTGCATAACCCATTTGGATAGGATCACCTTATTGGCCCCTGTACAGTGTACCTTAGGTACCCAGGGCATAGGTGTACCCTAGGCCTACCAGGGGCTGCAGCATGTATTATGCCACCCCTGGCCTGGCCTTCCATTATGACACAACTGGCTGATCACTCAGCTGGGGCAAGGTCGTGTAATCACCCCTTGCTTAGGTGTAGTATTCCTATACCTAGCTTACATATAGACACATGTGTACCTATCAGCCACTCCTATGGCAGGCCTTAACAATCCTGGAGGCAGAGTGCTTGGTAACATGTGAGATGGTGCTCTAGCATGAGCTGAGCCTGTCTGCAGCTTTCGGAACCATGTTCTTATAGCTGTACTATGATATAGCCTACCATATACTCTTAAAGTGCCTTATAATCTTAAACGGTTATGGTAACTATGGTTTGGCTTTATCAAAACCTGTCGTGTAAGGTGTCTAACACTTTGGAATAATACCCCCATCCCATTTCTGGGGATGAGGATATTATCCCTCCTTTCTAGAGGGAGAAGACATGTTGTAACCTACTTACCCGGTTAAAGTTAACCAGAGCCCCAGCATCACAAAATGGATGCTGCTGCCACAGACACGAGTCTGACCTCCTGCTGCTGGGAGTGATCCCGGCAAGGGAGGCTTGGACAATAGGTTTCCTGCCTTGGGAGGTGCGAGCACCACCCCAGACAGGCCTTAGTGTATTGGGGCAGGGAGGGATGAAAAGAATGAGACATGCCTGGGGCACACAAGGTGTCCCGTGCATAGTCCAGTTCAAACCGGTGCTGGGGCACTCCAGCCCCAGTCCTGGCGCGAAACTGGACAAAGGGAAGGGGGTGTAACCACCCCCCTCCCAGGTCCCACCCATAAGGCGTTACCTAGCAGGTAACCCAGCCCCCCCAGATTTGGATAATAGTGGTAGCTGGGCCCCAGGAGATTAGATTATCCTGAACCTGCAACTTGAACAGAAACTCTGGACCTTCGACATACGACGAAAGAAGAAGACTGAAGAATCTCCCTTGTGGCCAAGGAGTGGCTACCCTGTGCAAACGGGCACCATCAAGAGACTACCCTTTGCTTTGCTGAAGTTCTACGAGGGACCGACTGCAGAGCCCGACCAGAGGCTTGACTTCCAGACTTCTCCGACCCTGATCCACCTCCACAGCCGAGCTGAGATCCATGGAGGCAACGAGAGACGTGGGACCGGCTACCTGGGAAAAGTGGCGAGTATCTTCCAGCGCAGCTTCTGAGGTACCCTCGAAGTTGTGCACCGGGGATTGAGAAGCCCCAACCACCATCTGCACCGAAGATCAGCCCCCCACACTCCACGAGTCCTGCGTGGGGCCCTTCTGCATTTTCCTGCTTGCCGCGTCTGTCCGGTTGCTTGCCCGTTGGCTAGCGGCCTTTGTGACGACACACCTTTAAATCTTCACTGCTGGTTTGGCTCCTCCAGACTGGCTCCCGCTTCCTTGCAAAAGAGAAGCACCCCAGACCTTCCTGGTCTGCACCAGAAGCAAGTCCTCCGTTCTTCGTGGGTTCCGCTTGCCAAGGCTTGGGGAGTCCTAGTTCGACTTCGCCGCCGCCGACAGCAAGAGTCTTCGTGGGACAGCTCGCCTCCTGGTCCTGGTCGTCCTGGTACCCGTGGTTGCTGCGACAAGCTTCACCCTTCACCTGCAATCTTCACGACATCGCCTGGTTCCTTCCTGGTTCCACGTGGTCACTGGCTAGTGACCTTGACTCTGTCCCTTCTGCTTGCAGGTACCCTTCCTTCTTGATCCCGGCCTTGGGATCCACCGGACACTCTGCACTGACTGCCTGTCAGCAACTTTCCTTCAGGCATCCATAGAAGTCCACGACGAAACCCGACGCAAGTTCACACATACGCACCCGCAGCCTGTGGGCTAGGTAACTTGGGTACTTCGGTGCTCACAAGGGTAGTGACTATCCTAGGGTCTAGTTTCCGAGTCTCGACTTCCTAGTTGCTCCAGAAGTGTCCTAAAACTGCTTATTCCAGAACTGTACTATTTCTATCGATTATACGCATTACGCGCAAGTGTTTCCACTCTGCACCTGAATCCCGTGGGCCTCCCACTTCCTAACAGTTGGTAGTGTAGGGTAGCCCCAGCGATTGCCTAGGCCTATTCTATTTCCGTGACAGTGGTCCTTATACCACTTCTTTAGTATATGGTTTGCGTGGCCCCTAGGGCCTAACTGTATTAATTACCTGTGTGACTTAATGTATGCTTGAATAAGACTGTGTTGTACTTACCTCGAATCTCATAAAGAGTGCTGAGGGTTTGACTAGAATAAATACACTTTATTTTATATATATATATCTGTTGTGGTGTCCTTTCATTTGGTATTCAAGGGATTACATATGGTATCACAGCTGGCTTCACATGCCATTCAGAGTTTAACCCAAGACTGCTCTTGTCCATGCTACCACTAGGATAGCTGGTCTATAAGGTTGACTATACAACCAATCACCATAAGGGTTGTTTGGACTGATATAAGGTGTACACTAGAACTAGTGACATCATACATCAGGCCAACTTCTCACAATCTGTTCATACCGTTACGAGGCACTACTGCCTAGAATCTGATTTCAGGGCTGATGCTCAAGTAGGCCAAGCCTCCTTGAGGAATCTATTTGGGTAGCTTAGTTTCTTCTTTCTAAGCCTACTGAGCAGGTTTTCTGTCTTTTTCCCTTTGCCCGCAGGGTGATGAGGTGAGGCTCGCTATTCTATTCTAATGCTTATGACTATTGATGAGGATCCCCTGGAAGAGAAGGATTAGTTACTTACCTGTAATCCTAGTTCTCTTCCAGGGGTATCCTCATCAAAGTCATAAGAAACCCTCCCGCCTCCTCGGGCAAAGGATAGTTTTCTTTTTAAGATGTTATCTCTTTGTGCCATGGCTTTTTCAGTCTCCGCAAAGAACAACTGACCTAACTATCACCCCTGAGGCATGATCGGAAGTTGGGGGTCAGGTGTGCCTTAAAGGCACGGTATCAGTTTATTGCTATGCAGCTACAAGTTAGCTTTTCAGTCTTTTTAGACTGGGTGTTTGCAATGCAGCCTGGGAGCTTCCTATGCTTTCAGTGGTTTATGAGGATTTCTACTGAGTGCTGAGCATTAAAACAGTTTCTAAAAAAAGTTTTGCTATTGTTTTCTCCTGTTTCTAATGCATGTTTTTTCATGTATGGTAGAGAATCCTTATGGCATGATTCAGCTCTGGTGCTTAGTAGGCTGCAATTGTATATATGTATATATATGTATATATGTATATATATGTATATATATATATATATATATATATATATCACATATAATGTAGTGTTTCCGGGGTCCCGCGCATGGTCGGGAATATTCTAATGCTTATGACTTTGATGAGGATACCCCTGGAAGAGAACTAGGATTACAGGTAAGTAACTAATCCATTTCAGCAACAAATATGAATGTGGAGCACTTCCAACATGGATTATGTAGAACAGAAATGAAAAGAAAGAAATGGAGAACCCTGGTATTCGGGAGAAAGTTCAGTACATTTACGAAAACTGGATTTGTTTTCTGACTGATATAGAGGATGGAGTAACTTGATAATGGCTGTGCAGCAAATCAGTGCCAGTAAGTGGATTTATTTTACTTGCCTGTCCTCGAGCAAAAGAATATAGGGTCCAGGCATCACTGACATTCACAGAGATAATCTAGGTGCTGTTTAAGAGAAAAAAATACTATTTGCAGGGCTTTAAAGAAGGAAATAAAGCTTCAGTAAAGTCTTTTTGAATATTTTTGCCCAGAAAAAAGCCATAATAGCTCTAAAAGTGTGAGCCAGAAAACCAGACTTAAATAGATTTCACAGCATTTAAAATAGAACTTTTGGAGTGCTGTGTTATAATTATTATAGTTACATTTTTAGGCAATGCAATTTGTTTGCCTCTCCCAGGAACTAAGAAATGTGGGCCTGGGTATGGAAATCGAGGCTGAAGGCCAGCAGCAAGCACAGATCGATGTCCAGTACAATGGGAAACTCTTTTTAAGGGTGACTGAGCAAATGCTTTTGAATAGAATATGTGAGGCGCAGAAGTGAAATGGTTACTGCAGTTTGTAGAATATAAAAGTTGGAATAATAAGACTAGTTCTTTTGTGTATGAGGTGCCAAATAAAGGTTTTGGGACTACCTTGCCTTCCTTTACTCCACAAGCCAAGAACCTATACATTCTTAATTGTTGTTCACCCCAGACTTCAGTTCAGTAGTTCAATCAATGAAAATCTCTATACATGGAAGGATACTCCCCTGAATTCCAGCCTATTGTTTGTTGGAACTGACCGGAGCACCCTTCGTCTGATTTTTTGGAACATCATTTGTACTGGTCTCTCCAAAACCCTCATTATCAGCCTACAAAAATTGCAAAATCAGCCATTCAGAATGTTCCTTAATCTGTATAACTGAGATCACATGGACACTGGTCTTATTGAAAACTTCAAGTAGCACAGGACAAAACTCCTACATGAATAAAAAGAAATAACTTAGTAGTAGACACCTCAAATAGGAATGATCACCAGTTTCTTTTTCTAAATTAGTCATCCACTAAGGGTTTATTTTAAAGCTTGTGTAAATGTTAATGACAAATGTGAGAAAAGAAAAATGCATATCCTCTGTTTCACTGGTAAAAGCATCAAATATATAGCGGTAACATTGTTCCTCTGCTGGGGTTCTAATTTCCATCCCTCCCATCAGTCGTTGGTCCCCTGACTTCAAAGGCCATAGCCTAGAGCCATTGTGGACCATCTCATGAGACGGAAATTCTTCAGACAGCCAGGAATAAAACCTCCAAGTGCCAGCACAAGTGTCTTCTGTTGTGTAAATGGGCTAGCAGGAAGAGGAATAATCAACTAATTTGTACCCTGGTGCATGCACCTTTCTGTATCTTCTACAAGGCCAAGTCAAGCATTCAGTTGTGGTACTGGAGATCCTTTCGGGTACTACTTTGTACCTATGGAAATTCAGGTGGCAAGTATCTCCCAGTAGTGGCAAGTAGTGAACATCATCCTAATAGGTTGTGGTGTGTATCCTTTCCTAAAGGGGGATATCGCCCAGTTTGGAATTTAAATGTTTTGTGTTATTGAACCCTCAACGTTATGGCATGCAGTTGCATCAGACTGGTGACCTGGAAGGCCACTGTACAAGGAGAATACATGACCTTCAGACTCTCTCCTGATGAGGACTGTGTGATCCTTGAAATTCATTCCATTTTCTTATTCAGTTGGCTGTCAAATATTCATCGAATATAGACAGTCTAACTTTTAGTTGTTGTCCATTATCCGTCTTTAGTTACCGAGCAGACTGTCACCACCCTGAATGTCAGGAGGCCAGTGTTTTACCTTTCTCTCTCGCTCTCTTTCTGTCTCTTCCATGTGATTATGTCATACTGCTTTGTGTAATGGAATGATCGCCTTCTGTACTACCCAATACCAAAGTTCGGCCATTGTCCCTCCATAAAGGCTTACCCCATTCCCATCTCTCTACTGGATAATTGTGCCAGGAGGGGGATTGTGGCCTTACTATGCGTAGTGCGTGTGGAGGGAGGCACCCAGGACCTCTACCCTCTCCCCTCCCAGCTTATTCGCTAGCATGCAATGCCTTCCTCCCTTCCAGTCTGCTAACGTCCAATAGGACTGAGGAAGAGCAGGACGGGCAGGACTTTGAATGAACTATGAGTGTTCAGCGAGATCAGCCCCTAACTCCTCCCTTAAAACCATTGACAGTTATTCCCCAATCAATGGCAGTCATTTTGCTGGAGTGCACAGAGGTGGCAGACTGCCAGAAGACCGAGAGAGAGATACTCCAGCCCATCATTTTCAGCTGTTTGTGTCCCGACACATGCACTTTACTTCTCGTATTTCCAAGTATAATAAGGGCAGGAACTACCTCGTCATTACCAGCAATCCCCCAAGCTATTTTGGCTTGATCTATGTAACTCTTCCCCAACCTCTTCCTGGTGACCAAATTAATACGGTCATTGAACAGTGTTTTTCTGGCACTATTATTTGGTTGATACATTTCAGGAGTTTTTACTTTAACATTTTCACATTACAAACACTCCTGCTTTTTCCTCTTTGCATCCAGTGCAGTATAACCTTTCTCATACCACTATTAAAACTAATAGTAGTTTTTTGTTTCTCTCTGAAGGTCGTGAATGAGGGTGAGGAGCCAGAGAACTTTTTCTGGGTTGGCATTGGAGGACAGAAGCCTTATGATGAAGATGCAGATTACATGAAATACGCCCGTCTTTTCAGGTAAAGATGAGTCCTACTTGGATTGGGTGGAGGGTACCATTCCCACAAAGGAGGCGGAGGAGTGGAAGCAGGTTGAGGAATAAGTGGGAGAGGGTAAGAGATTTCTCGGGCGTTGATCGTTGTGACCTGTGCAGTGACCGCTAAACTAACCTTGTCACTCATTATTTGTTGATCTTTGTACTTTAGGTGCTCTAATGAAAAGGGATATTTTGCAGTCTCTGAAAAGTGCTCAGATTTCTGCCAGGATGACCTTGCAGACGATGACATCATGCTGTTGGACAATGGACGTGAGGTGAGTCCAAATGCCATTGAGATTGGAATGGGTTTACTACCAGTTGATAAAGTAGCTCTTTATATGCTCCACTGATTCACTCTAAAATGAGTGAGTTTATATGTGGCGTAGTTCATTAGTCACTCGCCTAATCATTGTTGAGGAAATTATCTCCCAGGTCAATGATATTACAAGCTGGTAAAGAAACTGATATGTTCGAGGCATATGAGCTGCAGATTACACACTGTGCATAGATCGCCATCTGGTGTTGGGACCGGATGTTTGCAGTTGTTTTTCCTCTTGGAAAGTCTTTGGAAGTCACGAGGTATGCGACTCCTCCTTTGGATCGTATTGCGCATGGGCTTCGGCTCCATCCTCAGATTGTTTTTTTTTTTTCCGCCATCGGGCTCGGATGTGATCTTCGCGGTCCGGTTCCGAACAGTTTCCAGTTCTCCAATCGCAATCCTCACCCCTTTTCGCGGTATTGTTTCCGATCGCGATGTCCACACTCGACGCAGCTCTCATCGATCAAGACATTCTATTCCAGTCGTCGACGACGGCCTTCGGGCCTACCCAAGCTCTGGTCCTGGCTAATTGAAAGGACTCCCTTCAAGAAGTGCCCTCGATGTGGGTCCAAATTCCCCCACACTGATCTTCACGAAGTATGCAACCTCTGCCTCTCCCCTGAACACGAGGCTCGAGACTGTCCGGCGTGCAAATCCTTCCGGTCCAAGAAAACCATTCGAGACCGAAGGTTACGAAGAACTATGGCACACTCGTCGACAGCGATCCCAGACGACATCTTCGGAGAAGGCGTCGACGCTCCAGAAGGACAACACACCGACCCTCAGCGCCTCCGAAGCCGACGATTTAGATGTGGAGGACATCACTCCGGCCCCCCCCCCACACACACACACACACACACACACCCTCGATGGCATCGAAAAAGGCTTCGGTCACGCCTTCGCCCATGAGACTAGGCACGACCAAGAACACTGCTTCCCACACCGCACCTTCGGGACCGATAAAGAAGCTTATTAAGCCTTCCGGCCACCCCTACAGAGCCAGCCCACCGTCAGTGCCGAGAAACACTGCTCTGCACCGACGCCCAAAAAGAAAATGGCCTCCTCCTCGGCACCGAGCTCCTTACCGAAGCACTCCAAAAACCAGCTCAAGCTCCTCGGTACCGACACCGTCCCCGGAACCGAGCAAAAAACACAGGGCCACCAACACCCATACCTCGAAGCCGAAAACCATCTCGGAGCCGAGTAACCAACCAGCCCTTTCGAAGCCGCATTGTTCAAAACAGCGGACTAGTGCAGACTCTAAAACCAAAAAACTTACGGCCCGATGCCTTCGGCGCCGACGGACAGGCCACTTTCTGAAGAACTTTTTAAGCCTGATCCATTGCAAAAAACACTGGTCAAGGATCCTAAGACTGGACATTTGATGCTCAGCATCAAAAAGAGACAGCTGGACAAGCCTGCCCCAGCTCCACCTCCAAAGAGGAAAGAGCTACTTCCCCTCTGAGAATACCTTCGCCCCCTCCTCCACCCCCTCCACCTCCACCTCCTCCTTCTTCCCCCCCCACCTCATCATTCCCCCACACCCTCTCCGGATGATGACAATGATGATGTCTATGATGACATAGGGGACGAGCCCCATGACCAACCTACAGGTGACCCCAGTCCGACAGGCTCCCCAGACCCATGGGACGACTATAACATTCCTGACATTCCTAACGTCCCGCAGGATGATCTCTACCCTTCGAGACCATCCCCACCAGAAGTCTCATTGGGGTTCAACCACCTACTCCAGAGGGCTGCACACCACCACGGTGTGGATCTCTATACCGACCCCGTGGAGGATGACTTCCTCCTTGATACTTTCGACACGACACACAGGGCCACCTCCATCCTGCCCATGCTCAAAGGAGTTATCAAGCGCGTGCCGGAGGTCTTTAAAGATCCAGTCAGAGCCAGGGTCATCAACCCTCGCATAGACAAAAAAAAAATAAGGCCGCCCCTACAGATCCCGCCTACATCAGAGGGCCAGCACCACTGGATTCCCTAGTAGTGTCTATAGCACGAAAGCGAGCAAACTCCCAAGCATCAGGCGAAGCACGACCACCTGATAGAGTCCAAACTCTTGGACGCCTCGGGCAAACGCACTGCATCCCAGGCTGCCAATATATGGCGCATCGCAAATACACAAGCGCTTCTGGCAAGATATGACAGGGCCCATTATGACGAACTAGAAGCCATAATGCAACACCTCCATGACAAATATAAAAATAGAGCCAATGAGCTAATTCAGGAGGGCAAAACCATCACCAATACCTCCATCCGCTGTGCCCTAGATGCAGCTGACACCGCCTCTAGGGCAATTAACACCAGCGTCTTCCTCCGTTGCCATGCCTGGCTAAGGATTTCAGGAATCAAACCAGAGGTGCAAGCTTCCATCCTGAACCACCCATTTGACCAGGAACATCTGCTCAGCCCAAAAGTAGATGAGGCCCTGGAAAAAATGAAGAAAGACACAGATACGGCGAAATCTATGGGTGCCTTACAATGACACCCTCCCAGGCGCTCTTTTCGCCGCTCTTCCTTCCGAAGCACATCCAGAGGCTACTCCTCAGACCCCGCTTCCACTTCCTATAAAGCACCTACCCAATCCACCTTTACAAGGGGTTACCAAAGAGGCGGCTACAGAGGCAACAATAATAAAGGCAGAGGCAAGACAAACACTTCCCGCTCTGCTCCACCCCTACCCAATAACTTCCCTCCACTCCCCCTGGACCATCCCACTCTGGTCGAGGGCAGACTCCACAATTTCCTTACTGTCTGGACTACCATCATCTCAAACAAATGGGTAACACAAATAATTTGGTCAGGCTATTGCCTCGAACTAACATCTATCCCCCCCAAACATTCCACCCAAACATCGCCCAATGTCACAGGAACATTTAACACTACTAAACCAGGAGGTAATCTCCCTTCTACAAAAGGGGGCAATAGAACTAGTTCCTATCAACCAACACAATATAGGGGTTTACTCCCTATATTTTCTCATACCAAAAAGGGACGACACGCTAAGGCCCATCCTAGACCTCAGGCCCCTGAACCAATATATCCACTCAGACCATTTTCACACTCCAGCAGGTACTTCCCCTGCTCTCCCAAAACAATTTCCTGGCCACTTTAGACCTCAAAGACGCCTATTTCCACATTCCTGTTCACAACACTCACAGGAAGTTCCTCAGATTTGTGGTGGATGGCCAACACTATCAATTCAAAGTGCTCCCATTCGGGGTCACCACAGCACCACGAGTATTTACCAAGTGCCTAGCAGTAGGGGCCGCGCACCTGCGAAGACAACGCATCCATGTCTTCCCATACCTAGACAACTGGCTAATAAAAGCCAGCTCATACAACCAGTGTGTACTACACACGCACGCCACTATCCAGCTACTTCACTAACTGGGCTTCACAGTAAACCACGCAAAGTCCCATCTACAACCATCCCACGTAAAACAATACCTCGGTGCCACCATAGACGCATCAAGAGCGCTAGCCTACCCCAGTCCTGCCAGGATAACAAGCATTCAGGCTCTACGCGCCAAATTTCTGCCACAACACTCTCTTCCAGCTCGAGTGTTCATGCAACTAATAGGGATGATGGCCTCTTGCATATTCATAGTACCTCACGCAAGACTCCAAATGCGTCCTCTCCAAGAGTGCTTAGCGCGCCAATGGAACCAGGCCCAGGGTCAAGTGACTGATCTGGTGTTGGTAGACGGTCGTACCCATCGCTCTCTGCAGTGGTGGACCACCAAAAACCTTTCCAAAGGGCGACCGTTCCTGGACCCGGTTCCTCAGATAGTACTAACAGCGGATGCATCGCTCTCCGGCTGGGGAGCTCACCTACTACATCACACCATGCAGGGCAGGTGCACACCTCAACAAAAGTTACTCCACATCAACCATCTGGAGTTACTAGCCATATTTTTAGCCCTAAAATCTTTTCAAACACAAATCTCAGGCAAGGTAGTCCTAGTCCGCACAGACAACATGACAGCCATGTACTATATACAAAAGCAAGGAAGAACACACTCTCCACAGCTCTCTCAGCTAGCACAGAGCATATGTAGATGGGCCATACCCCGAAAAATCTCTCCTAGCCCAACATGTCCCAGGAGTCTAAAACACTATAGCAGATCTCCTGAGCAGACAAACTCAACAGATCCACGAGTGGGAACTCCATCCACAAGTTCTTCACCCGTACTTTCAAATGTGGGGGTATCCACAGCTGGACCTCTTCGCCACCCAAGAAAACTCCAAATGCCCAAGCTTCGCCGCCAGGTATCCACACCCATTGTCCAAAGGCAATGCAATATGGATGAACTGGTCAGGCAGATTTGCGTACGTTTTTCCGCCTCTCCCACTCATTCCATTAGTGGTGCGCAAACTACAACAACATTCCCTCACACTAATCCTAGTAGCTCCGACTTGGGCCAGACAACCGTGGTACACCACACTGCTGGAACTATCCGTAGTGCCGCACCAAAAGCTACACCTTCTCCACACCTCTTAACCCAGAACCATGGAGAGATCAGACATCCGGACCCATCTCAGCTCAACCTTGCGATCTGGCTCCTGAAATCCTAGAATTCGGTTATCTAAATCTCCCCCCAGACTGTATGAACGTCATTAGAGAAGCTAGACGACCTACCACTAGAGCTTGCTACGAAGCCAAGTGGAAACGATTTGTAGTCTATTGTCACAGCAATAACTTCAATCCCTTAGATGTGTCCATTCAACACATCATATCCTATTTACTACACTTACAGAGATGCAATCTAGCCTAAATGTCTATTCGACTGCACCTTGCAGCCATAGCAGCCTACCTACAAAACAGGCAGCACCTATCACTCTTTAAAGTACCTGCCATAAAAGCCTTCATGGAAGGCCTCAAAAGAATAATTCCCACCAGAGTGCCACCCTCACCTGTGTGGAACCTAAACATCGTTCTCACCAGACTAATGGGGCCTCCCTTTGAACCGCTACACAAATGTGAACTTCAATTCCTAACATGGAAAACTGCTTTTCTGGTAGCCATCACTTCCCTCAGAAGAGTCAGTGAGATACAAGCACTCACCATTCAAGAACCTTTTCTGCAAATGCACCATAATAAGGTTGTTCTACGTACTAATCCAAAATTCCTCCCTAAAGTCATTTCTCACTTTCACCTAAACCAATCTGTGAAATTACCCGTATTCTTCTCGCAACCACAGACCGTTGCAGAAAGAGCTCTCCACACACTAGATGTAAAACGAGCCTTGCTCTACTACATCGAGAGAACGCAACCTTTTCGTAAAACCAAACAACTGTTCGTTTCCTTCTCACCACCACATAAAGGCAACCCCATCTCCAAATCTGGGATAGCTAGGTGGACTGTCAAATGTATTCAGATATGCTACCACAAAGCAAAACTAACGCTATCCGTTCCCCCTAAAGCCCACTCTACACGTAAGATAGGGGCTTCCATGGCATTCTTAGGAAACATCCCCTTAGATGACATCTGCAAAGCAGCTACATGGTCAACACCGCACACTTTCACTAAACACTATTGTGTAGATGTGCAAACTAAGCAACAAGCTAGTGTGGGCCAGGCTGTACTCAAGACATTGTTTCAAACCACTGCAACAGATACTGGTGATCGCCGCTAAGGATGGGTACTGCTATATAATCTATGCACAGTGTGTAATCTGCAGCGCATATGCCTCGAACGGCAAATCAGTTCTTGGCATGTAGAGATGCAGATCTACACACGCCCACCTACCTTTATCTGTTCCAGTTTATCTTATTTAGATACAACACACATGGGCATCTTCACTGTTTCTTACTACGCTCCATCATTTCCCTGCTGGCGAAAAACAATCTGAGGATGGAGCCGAATGCCCATGCGCAATACGATCCAAAGGAGGAGTCCCATACCTCGTGACTTCCAAAGACTTTCCAAGAGGAAAAACAACTGCAAACATCCGGGCCCAACACTAGATGGCGATCTATACACAGTTTGTAGATCTGCAGCTCTACATGCCAAGAACAGATGCATACTGGTAAGTAGCATTTGCCTTTTGGCAACACAACACTCTGGACAAGAAGCACACAATGATTGTACAATTAATCTAAGTGGAGTAATATATTGAACATGATATACACATTTAGGGGTGCGCAGTGACTGCCAAACATTGTTGACAGTTGAGTGCATAAAACAAGTAAATAAATGAATATATTAAAAAGGTAGTGCAAAGTAGTTGCCCACGGTGAATTGGATTGTGGGAGCAACATTGAACTGTTGTCATACGAGTTCACATCCAGGGGATACTCATCAATAGTCATAATCTATGAATAATCCCCGCCCACGTGCGGGATCCCGGAGCATATAGAAAATACATATATATATATATATGCATATGTGAAAGCATATACAAGCAGCCTAAAATGTTTCAAACATGGCAATGCTGAAATTACATAGGTTTGCATTGTAGTACCCCCTAACCCATAAGGAAAAAAGGAAGCACTAAGTCAGTTGTCACACAACAATGCTTTATTGCCATAAAGCAAACTTGTAATTGCAGGCATTTGCCTGTAGGCTGCAGTAGAGTATCAAGAAAACAAAGAAAACTGACACCTTGCCTTTAAGGCATTAGAGTAGGGGGACCGTGCCTTTAAGACCTGCAGGAGACCCCTTGCTCCCTCCCATAATGCACCATAGGTGACAGTTAGGTCAGTTCTTTTTCCCGGCTCCTTCTATGAGGATCCTGGAGCTTGAGCTCTTCAGTTTTTTGGCTGAAAGTTTTGTAATTCAGATTTTTTCCGAAAATTCGACATTTTCTGGCTCCTGAAGGCTTGTTATGCTGGTTTCCTGAAGAATTTCAAATTGTTTCCAGTCAGAATGCCTGCTTTATTCAGGAAATGCCCTTCCTGTGGCAATAAGATGGCACTGGCGGATCCACACTCTGTGTGTATTGTGTTTGCCAACTTCACACAATCCTGACCGGTGCCCCCACTGTCAGAAGTTTTCCAGGCGCTCTCTGCGCGATAGAGAGCGCATTTAGCTGCATGCCCAGCTGGAGAAGGAAAGAAGCCGTCGTGGAGGCGACCATTCCTCCTTAAAACCACCTTCTTCAGCTAGACTACCTCAAACGGCGACATACCACTTCTCCTGATCCCAGGAATACCAAGGTTCCAGGAGATTCACCTTCGACGTCGAAGGTACTGTCAAAAAAATCCAGGACGACTTCTGCGTCAAGAGATTCATCTCAACATCGAGATTCTCCGCCGCATACAAGTAAGTCGGCGTCGAGGCACAGCCCTTCGGGCTCGAAGGCTGTTAGTCCGATGAGATCCGGACAGTCTCCGTCGACGTTGAGGCTTCCGTTGACGTTGAGACTTTCTCCGCCACCCTCGAGGGGGTCGGCGTCGAGAGCTGCGACGACATATGTCTCGCCGCGAGTGGGTCGGTCGACGTCAAAGTCGCCATCTCGACGGCGAAGGTCGACGACGAAGTCACCAGCTCGTTGGCGAAGGTCGACGTCGAAGTCACCGGTTCGGCGACGAAGGTCGGTGTCGAAGTCACCGGTTAGACGATGAAGGTCGAGTTCTCCACAACGCCATAGGCGATCGGCGTCGAGACAGCCGTCGAGGGTGGAGCGGCATTCCCAGCAACCGATGGTGACACAAACATCATCGCCGTCGAGACGTTCGACGTCTAAGGATAGACCTACAGTAGCCACGGAGAGGATTAGAACCAGATCGTCAGGAGATCGCTCATCATCTCCAGGTCTTCATATCGTGCAGATCTCTCCGGAGAGATCACCTAAGACACCAGAGAAGTTTGGTCTTTCACCTCGCTGGTTGGAGAATGTGGGTACAGGTGACTGCAGAGGTCCGGGCTCGGACTATTCCCGCACGTACTCTCCCTCCAGGATTTCTCCGCGTAGAAGCAAGTCTCCTCCTGGTAGACCAAAGTCACCTTCTCCACGACGGTCACGACCCAGGGATCGCCCTTCCTCTCACAGAAGGCCAAGATCTCCTTCTAAACACAGATCACGGTCCAGGGCTCATCACAGTGATCGTCCCCACAAGAGGCGACGCACTAGATCACCCACCTGGTCTTCCTCCACAAGGTCCTCGGTCCGGGATTATTCTCCGACCTTTTCCTCTACACCTCCATCACGAGTGTCTCCTATTGATGACATCGCTACTTTCTCTGACGTTCTGGGCAGAGGTGTGCAGAAATTAAACATCACGATGCACACCCTTCTGGCTCCCACATCAATTATATTTGACACGTAACATCACCGTTCAGCACCCAGACCTTTGCTGTCATTGGTGCCAGGACTGTTGGAGCCAGCTATGGCCACATTTCTTACTCCGGCTACAGTGGGCTCTGTGCCTTCAAGAATCGCTAAGAAATATAAGGCCCCGGCAGAGGATTCCTTATTTCTAAGAGCGGACCCGCCAGCGGACTCAGTTATTGTGGCGGCTGCCATGAAGTCCCATTCTGCGTCTATCTCCTCTTCTGTTCCCCCGGAAAAAGACAGTAAGCAGATGGATTCGTATGGCAGGAAGATGTGCAACACTTCTGCTTCATACATGAAGGTGGCTAGTGCTTCAGCCCTTCTGGGGCGTTATGATCGCGCACTTTGGGATTCCCTCTCCAGATTTGCTGATAAACTGCCAAGGGAAGACAGACAGGATTTCAATGAAATTCTCCTTGAAGGTGGGCTTGTAGCCAATCAGATCATAAGTGCGGCTGCGGATGCTTCGGACCTCGCAGCACATGGCTACTCTCATGGCTTATGCTCTCGGCGCTCAGCCTGGCTGCGGCTAACGGGCCTCAAGCCTAATGCTCAAAAGAAGATTCTTAATCTGCCTTTTAACGGGTCATCCTTGTTTGGGGCTCACGCTGATGACCAAATGACCAAGATGAAAACAGAGATGGACACTGTTAAAGCTGTTGGTCTGGAAAAGCGCAAGGAATATCGGAGGCGTTTTCATCAGGGCGACAAGCGCGCTTTTAATCAGCGCGTTCAAACACCCCAATGGTCCTCTCAGAACCAGCAGAAGCCCCAGTTCCAACAAAGGGGTCGTGGCAGAGGTAGAGGAAACTCAAAGCAGCAACAGTCCTCCACCAAACAGCCCTCCAAGCAGTGAGATCTTACTTCCTCCGCGCCCGTTCACCACTCCGGTAGGAGGAAGTATCAGTTTTCACCTGGAAGAGTGGGAAGCCATTACAAGAGACAAATGGGTACTGAATATTGTACAGCATGGCTACTTGCTGAGGTTCAAGTCTCCCCCTCCGCAAGTACCCCCACAGAGGCAGCACCTTCCTCAAATTCAAAATCGGCTTTTACTGGACGAAGTAGCTACTCTCCTCTCCAAAAACGCCATAGAGGAAGTACCTCCCCTACAAAGAAATCAAGGAGTATACTCCCGGTATTTTCTAGTTCAAAAACGAGGAGTGGTCAAAGAGTACAGACCCATTCTCGATCTGCGTCTGCTCAACGGATTTGTCAAGAGGGAAAAGTTCAGAATGCAAGCCCTGCATCAAATCTTTCCGCATCTTCACCAGGGAGACTGGATGTGTGACATCGACCTACAGGATGCCTATTTCCATATCCCTGTCTCAGTGAAACATCAAATTCCTCAGGTTTCAGATCTCTCGTCAGCACTACCAGTACAGAGTTCTGCCGTTTGGCCTCAAATCCGCCCCACGGACAGACTCCAAGTGTATGGCGGTGGTAGCTGCCTTCCTCCGCAAACGGAAGATATTCGTCTATCCCTATCTAGACGACTGGCTCCTGAAGAGTTCCACTCCTGTTCGACTCCAGAGCCATCTCTCGTTCTGCCTCAATCTGCTTCAGTCGCTGGGCTTACAGGTCAACTACAAAAAGTCGGTCCTCAATCCCACTCAGCGGATTCATTACCTGGGCGCCTCTCTGAACTACGCAAAGGCAAGCGTGTGTCCTTCGGAGGAGAGGTTATTATCCATGCTTCAGAAATGCCATGCACTTCTCGACACTGCATTCCCCACAGCCAGGCAAGTGTCGTCACTTCTGGGGTCGATGGCTTCGTGCATTTACATTGTACCCAACGCACGTCTTCATATGCGTCCTCTTCAACAAGAGCTAGAGGATCAGTGGTCGAAGAGGTCCGCTCGCTGGGAAGATCTGATCTCTCTTCACCAAGCCGCCAAAGACTCCCATCAGATGGTGGATGAAATGCTCCCATATGCTTCACGGCGTCCCCTTCCATCAGAAGCCTCCGACACAGTCAGTGGTCACAGATGCCTCCATGCAGGGCTGGGGTGCTCATATGGACCAGCTTCAGGTACAAGGTCTCTGGTCCAATACCGAACAGAGTTATCACATAAACTTCTTGAAGCTACGAGCAGTCCATCAGGCTCTCAAATCCCTGTACCCGTCTCTCCAAACCAGCCACGTTCAGATTCAGACAGACAACACAACAACTATGTTCTATCTGAACAAGCAAGGAGGAACCAGATCACGAGTCCTATCTCTGGAAGCTCAGTCCATTTGGCGATGGCTACTGGCGAGAGGCCTTTCGATCATCGCTGTTCACATGCCAGGGACCCTGAACGTGCAGGCAGATGGCCTCAGCAGAGACTTCGTCGAAGCGCACGACTGGGTGCTCAACGAAGACTTACGGCAGTGGGGAGTACCGGACATCGACCTTTTCGCAGACGCGGCAAACAAGAAATGCCCCGTCTTCGCCTCCAGGTTTCCCCAACAGGGATCTCAGGGGAACGCACTTTTGATCAGCTGGTCGCGGACATTGCTGTATGCTTTTCCTCCTCTCCCTCTCATCCCAGCGGTGATACAGAAATTCTACAGGACCAGAACGCGGATGTTCCTGATAGCTCTGGAGTGGCCCTGCCATTGGTGGTACCCGGATCTACTCCAGCTGTCAGAGGTGCCACACCGGAGATTGCCTTGCCTGCCTAACTTACTGACCAAGAGCCAGTGGAGAGTGTTCCATCCCAACCTCCCCTCTCTTCGCTTGACGGCATGACTCCTGAACTCATCCAGTACGGACATTTAGATCTTCCGGCGGACTGTATGAACATTCTGCGAGAAGCAAAAAGGCCCTCCACTAGGAAGTCTTATGCCTTCAAGTGGAAGAGGTTCTACATTTGGTGTCGAGATAACACCCTTGAACCAATCCAGGGTCAGGAACAGGTTATTCTTCCCTACTTATTACACTTAGCAAAGTCGGGTCAGAAGTATACATCTATCAGAGTCCACTTAGCTGCTATCACAGCTTATAGAAAATCTCCTACCCAGGCCTCATTCTTCCAGATGCCGGTAGTCAAAGATTTCCTAGAAGGGCATAAGAAAGTATTTCCACCAGTGAGGTCTCCTTCCCCTCCCTGGGAACTCAACATTGTTCTCTCTAAGTTGATGGGAGCTCCTTTCGAGCCTATTCATAAGGCATCCTTGCAGCATCTGACCTGGAAGGCTGCCTTCTTAGTAGCCATCACTTCTGCCCGCAGGGTAAGTGAAATTCAGGCCCTCTGCTGCAAGGAACCTTATTCTGTGTTCCATTCCAATAGAGTGGTGCTACGTACTCATCCGAGCTTCCTGCCCAAGGTGGTCTCGGATTTCCACATTAATCAGGTTATCACGCTGCCCACTTTCTTTCCTCAGCCAACCACTCCTCCGGAGAGAGCCTTACATTCTTTAGACCTCCGGAGGGTATTGAAATTTTATCTTGCCAAAACCCTTTCGCTTAAAGTCTGACAGGCTCTTTGTCAATTACGGTCCAACAAATACCGGGCTGGCTGCCTCCAAGAGGTCCATTTCTAGATGGACTGTTTCTTGTATAGCCTTGGCTTATCAACTGTCTCACACGGTTCTACAGGTTAGACCAAGAGCACACTCTACTAGAGGGAAAGCTTCTACTGTAGCTCTCCTTCGCAACGTTCCCATGTCTGAAATTTGCAAAGCGGCTACACGGCGATCCATACATACCTTTACACGCCATTATTGCCTAGATTCAGACGCACAGGCCGACGCCCAGGTGGGGCAGGCCTCTTTGAGGAATTTGTTTGCATAACTGCTATGCTAAGGTGATGTTAAATGCATGTTCTAGATGCTATATTGCTCGTCCGCGAGACTTTGGGTATGGGCTTGCTACTCTATTCATAGATTATGACTATTGATGAGTATCCCCTGGATGAGAAGGATTAGTTACTTACCTGTAATCCTAGTTCTCATCCAGGGGTATACTCATCAAAGTCATAAGCGACCCACCCACCTCCCCGGACGAGCATTTCTCCTCAAGTTATTGTTTATTGATTGCAGATCTACTCGGGTGCAAGTGCACCGTCAAAAACAACTGACCTAACTGTCACCTGTGGTGCATCATGGTAGCAAGGGGTCTCCTGCAGGTCTTAAAGGCACGGTCCCCCTACTCTAATGCCTTAAAGGCAAGGTGTCAGTTTTCTTTGTTTTCTTGATACTCTACTGCAGCCTACAGGCAAATGCCTGCAATTACAAGTTTGCTTTATGGCAATAAAGCATTGTTGTGTGACAATTGGCTTAGTGCTTCCTTTTTTCCTTATGGGTTAGGGGGTTCTACAATGCAAACCTAGGTAATTTCAGCATTGCCATGTTTGAAACATTTTAGGCTGCTTGTATAGGTTTTCACATATGCATATATATGTGTATATGTATATAAATATATATATATATATATATATATATATATATATATATATATATATATATATATATATATATATATATATATATATATATATATATATATATATATATATATATATATATATATATATATATATATATATATATATATATTTTCTATATGCTCCGGGATCCCGCACGTGGGCGGGGATTATTCATAGATTATGACTTTGATGAGTATACCCCTGGATGAGAACTAGGATTACAGGTCAGTAACTAATCCTTCTCAGTGTTTTGGCGGACTCAGTCCAGTGTGATCAACATCAATATTTTGACCCTGGCAGCAGGCATCCAAGGGCCTTATCAGGACAAATAATCGAGTTAGTCAAAATGCTGTTCTATTCCAAATGGATGGGAGGTGGGTAGGGGTGTAAGATCAGTTAAAATTCCCTTGTGTTAATTGGTGAAAGAATTTATATTTGGTGAATACTTGCATGATATGCTGTTCAAATGCTAACCCCATGGAGGCAAAAGTCTTATGTCAATACCAAATAATGTGGAAGTCTAATACAAAAGTATTGTTGGTTGTGTCAGAAAAGCCACAAAATAGGAGTTGCGTTGCCTAGTGTTCAAAATAAGGTCTTACTTAGAGAAATGTCAGGAGTATTGCACGAGTGACGCGGGAACACAGAAATTAGACATGAAAGGAGGTATTGAATGAGGTACTGGTACAAGTCACCTCATTCTCTATATATCCAACAGGCTGTCTGCATCCAGCTAAAATAGAGTCCTGTTACAGGCTTAGGTATTGTTAAAGTATGAATCAGAAGGTCTTAAGAAGAGCATGTTCACCGTGAACACTGATCCACTAAAGAAATTGGCTAAGGTGCAGGAGAGGAAATCACCAAGTTTGGTGGTAGGACTCCCCAGTCATTGGGCTTAGAAATGCTATGACGTGTTCTTCGTCCTTTCAGTACAGTGAAACAATCGAGCACTCTAGGGTAAAGAAAAGGGGCAAAATGGAATTCCACAGCGGAAGCTGAGCACATATACTTGGACCAATGTCCATCGAGACAGATTGATATGTTTCCAACTTATTTTACAAACTCATTCTATAAGCATTCTACTGTAATGTTTCCTGTATTAACATGGAAAGAGAATGCTACATTAGTCGCAGTCACCTTGAACAAATCATTTCGTGAACTAGGTCACACTCAGTGTCAACGTGTTGGGCATTGTTACCAGGAGAATTATCAACAGTTCCAGGTACTCCCATCTAACTGACCACAAATTTGAAATGTAGCAGCTACAAGGAATGTCATATTAGATACATATTAAAAACTGTATATATAGGAAGGTGGAATCTGACTAATGGTTGCCCCCAACTTTTTGCCTGGTATTTGAGTGGTTTTTGACTAGTCTGGCTGGGATCCTGCTATCCAGGACCCCAGCCTATCTGCTTTCTCCCTAAAACTAATGTGAAGTACCCTAGGTACCAACCAATTGGATGCTCTGCCAGTCCCTTGTAGATGGTACCCTAGGTACCCAGGGCATGGGTCCCTCAGTAGGCCTACAAGGGCTGCAGCACATATTGTGCCACCCTGGGACAGCCATACAAACTGACACCACCAGACCACTACTGTAGTCTGGGTAAGGTGGTGCTAGCACCCCTTACAGGGATATAGGTACCCTATATCCCACCCCATTACAACACATGTACTCTCATGGGTCACCCCTATGGCAGGCCTTGCTAATCCTACAAGGCAGGGTGCTGAGGTATGTGTGAGGGGGGACATGAGTAGGGCCTCCCTGCAACCTTCGTAAAATCATTGCTGGGTTGTTTGTAGTGTAGCCATACCATATACTCTTAACCGCATTATAAGTCTATTGCGATAACGCGATAACTTGAGAATGGCTACACAGAACCATATCGTGTTTGGTGTCAAACATGTAGGAATCATACCCCCCAGTCCAGCCATGGGCATGAGGGTACAATTCCCCCCTGCTAGAGGGGCGATATGGGAAAAGCGGCAGAACTCTGGCTGGCTGTTGCTGGGGAAAACCCCAGCCTCGCCAGCTGGACAATAGGGCTCCTGTGGCAGGGAGGTGCTAGCATCTCCCCAGGCAGGATAATGTGGATTGGAACAGGGTGGGTGTACCAAATGTCCTTTCAGAGTTGCACGTAGGCAGCTGTAGTGCCTTCATTCTGCATACACCGCTTGGAACCGGTTCAGGGGCATCCTGCCCCTCCCCCAGGCAGGAAACACACAAAGGAGAGAGGGTGTAGCCACCTTTTCCCGCCTCACCACTCATTGGTGGACACTACTCTGGACACTCCCCTAGTCTTGGGAATAAAGGTGAATAACGTGGCCCCAGATTAATCTTGAACTTTACAGTCTTGACCTTCGACTTGCTGCTGCCCAGCTGACGGAAGAAATCTCCCTTGGGATAAAGGAGTTATCCCCCTGCTTGGCAGGCACCTGAAACACTGCAAGTGACCCGGTTGGAACTTCGCTGCTCTCACGGACTTCGACGACTTCCAGCACCCTTGAGGTGGGTGTCCTAAGCATCCCAGAGGCCAGTGAGTGTGCACAGCAAACCTGTGTACCGTGGACCGCGTGGGTGCCGAGATTCCCAATACCCCAGGACACCGGCCACCTCTTGCGTAGCACACTACCCTGACCAGTGGGGAAGTTGTACTTTGGCCCATTATTGAGCCAACCACTAAGCAGCATTTGTGCCAAAGATCGGCGCCCTAGCCCCCTCCGGTGGCCCGTGGGCTCCCTTTTACGCACTCCATTTTGCTGCCTTCCGCGGTCCCTTGTCTCTCGACTTGTGGGCCCGAGCGGAGGACAATCTCGACAACTAAGAGTTCCCCTGGTTGCTCCAGGCCTGCTCTACAGTCTCTCCAAAGGAGACCTCTCACAGACCTCGTGGGTCTGCACCAGTAGCTGATTTGTTCATCTTGCGTGGGTTGCGGTTCCCAAGGCTTAGTGGATCCAATCCGGACACTAACACCGCAGCGACCCTCATCCAACGTGGGACAGTCGCTTTCCAGAAGCTGGCCTTCCTTGAAGCCTCCCGGAGCCCGTGGCTGCAGATCCAAGCTACACCTCTTTCCACTTGAAGCACCCGACATTGAAGGGCTCTTTGCTTTGAGCTCCCTGGTCACTGTGCCGTGACCCAGACTCTGTCCCCTCTGCTTTCAAGTTCTTCTCTTCAACTTCTACAACTTCAATCTTCACGGCATCAACGCTTTTAGCTAGCAGCACTTTTGAACATTTTCCCATTGAAAATCAGCCCGCGACCCGACATCGAAAACGACCTGGGGCAGGTAACAGTGGTACCGCGGTACTCTCGTGGTAGTGTGCTCCTCAAAAGCTTAAGTCTAAAGTTTTAACTTTGTACTCCTGCTAGAAGTGACTTTAATCTGTGTAAATCAAACCGTGACATTCTCCATAGGCTTTAATATAGATCCCGATAGCAGCTATTTCCACTGCACGCGCCTTCCGTGGGTCCCCTTCCTCATAACCTGGGGTGGATTCTTAAGGGGCCAGCGATCTTAAATGCCCTAGGCATTGCCTGTAGAATTGTCGTGTTTCTTATACCACTTTTTTGATATATGGTTTGGTCCCCCCCTGGGGCCCTGTGATTCCTGTGCTATTTATTGTGTTTATAAATGCTTGTTTGAATTGTAACTTTGCCACTCGCTTCATAAAGAGACTGTGGGATTCTGTTTAGAATAAATACATATATTTTATATATATACCTGTGTGGGCTACTCTTTCATTTGGTTATTCAAGAGGTTATTATGGTAAAACAATAAGCTTAACACTCCTTAAAGACTTAGCCTGAAGGCTGCTCTCCACAGCTACCACTAGGATAGCTTTCTGTAAAGGTTGTCTTAAACCTATCATCAATAAGAGTCGAATTGGACTGGTGGAAGGTGTCCCTATAACAAGGCGACAGCATATGCCAGGCCAACTTCTCACAGTATACATAGTGTTAGTTTCTCAATATACATAGACTTGGCACAAGGCGTAGATACAAACATTTATTGCAGACTTATAGCTACAGTGATTAACTTCATCAGTACCAGGGATTGAAGTTGAATGTAAATAATAGCCTAAACATTTTTGAGTTAGCCACTTGCGTTCTCAGAAATAGGAGTAGATCTGCAAAGGCTTGTTTCCCTTACTGTCCCACACCCAGCGTTGTGCTTAAACAGTTCCCTCCAGATGGGAAGCATCCTACGACTTGAGTTAATCCATCCTGACATTTTTGTAGAACTTCCTGCATGTCCAGAACCTGCCCCTGGGCCTGTCCTAACTGGGCTAATCCCACTTCTTGTCCATATGTGGTGACTGCTAGAAGCCAGACTGTCAGGATGTAGTACTTCTGAGCTAGGGGGATTCCTAAGCATCTTTGCTTTTACGATGACCAGGATGTACGTAATATCAAGCCAACAAAAATGTGTTTAATTATCATGCTGTCAAGAGCAATGGTGACACCACACTTGTGCAAGGGAGTGAACTCCCATTTCTGTTAACTGTGGTTAGGCCAGGTGGTGGGGGGTTGGGTGCACGGATGCTGGAAATGCGATAGATCTTGTCAATACGTTTTATTTTAATTTCTGTTTAATGTCTGTTATATAAACCATACAAGCAATCAGATCACATAACCTGTAGCATTACAAGAACTGTATTGTAAAATAAGTTTTTTTTTTTCTAATTGTCTTTCTGTTTTGTTATGTATAATGTTTCTTCTATTAACCCCTTCGCCGCTGCGGGAATTCCGCCGCGGCGCGGGGGGGCAGCGCGGTGGCGCTGTGCTCATGACGGAGCCGCTCCGTCATGAGCCACGGTTGAGCTGTGCTCATGACGGAACGGTTCTGTCATGACTCCGCCCAGTTGCGTTGTCCCCCCGCACAGGCGGGGAAACAGCGCCGCGTGGGCGGGCGGCCGCCAACGGTCGTGGCATGACGGAACCGTTCCGTCATGAGCACACGGCAACCGTGGCTCATGACGGAACGGTTCCGTCATGAGCGGGGAAGGGGTTAAGTAAAACGGTTATTGTTTGTGTTATGGTACTATTAGTTTCGAGCCCATTAAAAAATTGGTGCCTCAAGGCCTCACCTGTTTTAGGCCTTAGTTTTCACTGTTCAGCTGTCCGACTGACGTCTTTTTAGGCCTTGCCTGCAACAGTGCATGCACTCTCGCTTGTGAAAGATAGTGTATTTAAGGGGCTTGCAGCCCGCCTATTGCTAAGCATTCATTGGCTTCATTGCTACTCTAATTTGCTGCCTTGTATTTGCCCAGCGTGTGCTGGCTTCATTTCCACTTCCTTCGGCTGGTGCAAGTACTAATTGCTTCAGCTTCGTTACTGTCCTTCCGCTGATCGCACTGTGACTGAGGCACTACTTTTATTTTGTCTTCCCTGTCGTCCTTCTTGATTCTCTTGCCATTTGTAGCTATGTTTTAGTATGCCACACACACTTCAAAGAAGCCCCTTTCTCCTTTGAAATGAATGTTTATTGTGTCAACAGATGATATCTGCTTCCAAATGTATTTTCACAAAGACATGGGTGGAATTGCTTTCTTTATGTTTTTGCCAGATGACACATTTGTTTTCACGTATGGGGAGATTAACTGAATTGCTCAGAATCACAGGGGTGTTGTGCCAGGTCCTAACAGCATTGGCAAAGCCAGTAGCTCTTGCCTTTGAGACCATTGGCATTGCCATTGCCTTTTGTTTATAGCTGCGTGGTTGCTGTGCAAGAATGGCTAAAAATGATCATTTATAAAGGACTATGATGCATCCAGGGCAAATGCACTCAAAAATAAACTACTGCATTAGCCCACAAACTGCATTAGCCCTGGCTGCATCATAGCACTTTTTAAAATTGGTTTTTGCAACACTGCAAAACATCCATGATTCTGTACAGCATGGCTGCAAAACTTTGCCAAAGCTAGAAGCTCTAATTTTTTCCACACTAGTTCTTTATTAGAATTTGCAATGTGTAAATATATACGTTCAGGAGCATAGTTTGGGTCACCAGAGAGCAATAACAGTTATACAGTACATGTTTTGGCCCCAAAGTCCTCTGTGGGTTTCCGTACATCTCAAATTGCCAGATGTGTTTAACCCATCATTCTGGTGTCCAAGGCCTGTATGTTCTTTGGTAATCGGGATGAGATGCCCATCCTACTCATAAGATCTACTACAGCTTTTCGTAGTAAGAAAATAACAATTCACCTGCACCCAAACGGGGCATAACCATTAGTGTCTATCGTGTGAAATAAACTCACCGGTGCCCTGTAGGGGAGCACCATGTATTTAATTGTCTCAGTGTCTTTGAAGTGGGAGGGGGGGGGGGGGGGGGGGCATGTCAAACCCCTAGTGTGTTTTTTTTCTACCTGCAGGGTCGTTACATATTGTTTGCAAGTGTCATCACTGCTTCGGTCCAGTGATGTCCAAACTCCGGGTGGGCCCACACCAAATGGCAAATTATGCCTCCAGGTATATGCACCATGGGCCTTTCAGAGTTATTCCTAGGAAAATATGATGTAGTCACATGGGGGTGAAATATGTCTGGTTGGATAGTTGAATTTCGTATATTTCAGTCGTAGGTTCCTAGAGACTCTACGCACCTGCTCCAGCACAAGGGACCATCGTCAGTCGGTGAAGTTCTATCCAATCGAGAGGCCCCATTTATCCCTCAGGGCATGTAGATTTGGGCTACGTGATTCCAGCAACTCCTTGTAGAGTAATCACACATCTGTCCACTCCATGCTGCAGTTGTTATTGCAATGTTA
Organism: Triturus cristatus; assembly: GCF_964204655.1. NCBI lineage: Eukaryota > Metazoa > Chordata > Amphibia > Caudata > Salamandridae > Triturus > Triturus cristatus. The sequence goes on along the minus strand of NC_140593.1, from coordinate 997,069,973 downwards.
GAAATATGGTTGGTTCTGTACAGTAAGGGCCCCATAGAGTCCCTGTCGTAGGGCTTTGTCGGTCAAAAACTGGAACTCTTTAAGATCGCAGCGCTTTCTTAGGTCAGCAAGGTTTTATGTTGGTACTATGTTGAGGGTGTCCGCCTCAGTCCACAGTCTTGTATTTTGGCAGTCCGCCACTCTACGAAATACGTGGGTCCCGTGCTCACTGCGTCACTGGATTCAAGCTAGCCTGGCTGAGGGGGGATGCCCTGAAACTGGTCCCAGGATACTTGTTTCCGGTCCTGGGAAGACCTGGCTTGCCAGTTCGGGCTGGAATGTTCCCATGAGGAACAGGGTCAAGACTGATTTGCATGTGGCTGGGTCCAAATTAGGGTGGCACAGTGAGCAAAGGAACGATGGATTAAATCCAGATCCTTGTGACTGGGGACGAATGTTTGCATTGTTCTGCATTCCAGCCATCATTTGTTTCTTTTCCTTTTGTAGCCCTAATTGGGAAGGGTATGCCCAGACAATGGCCTGTGCTCACTGTGCCACTGGATTCAAGCTAGGCCGGTTGATGAGGGGTGATGCCCTGAAACTGGTCCCAAGATCATTGTTTCCGGTCCAGGGAAGACTTGGCGTGGCAGTTTGGGCTGGGTTGTTCCCATGAGCAACAGAATCAAGACTGATTTGTATATGGCTGGGTCCAAACTGGGATAGCGCAGTGAGCAAAAGAACGATGGATTAAACCCAGATCTTTGACTGGGGGTGAATGTTTGCATTATTCAGCATTCTGTCCATTATTTGTTCCTTTTGCTGGAGTAGCCACAGGAACAGGGTAGGAGCTTATGGTGTGGGGCAGCGGCTAGGATGTACATACATGCGCCAAAAACACTTGGCTACTTTAGTGAGGCATCCTGTGTTTGGGGTGTCTCTTCGAGGATCCATAAGCCAACTTAATTTACCACGGCGCCGTGACTGGTGTGACATGTAACTGTTCATGGTTAGGTACATTCAACACCAGTGCATAGTTCACTGTAAATGCCCGCTGCATAGTACAACATGTAGTGAGGGCACCCCAGCCCCCCTCTCTCCAGTGGGGCAGACAGTTTATAAAGGGCCAATCTCTTCCTCCCTGGACCCCACATCAAGTTGGAGAGAACCGTATGAAAGAAGTGTTAGGAGAGGGAGATCGGGAACACTGAGAAGGGTTGAACAGCAGAGGCAGTACCAGCGTTTTCACTATCACAACTCTTCCCATTGGGAAGAGCGGTAAAGACGTCCAGATTATCAGGGAGCGCACACGCTGACCATCACTCCCCCTGATTAACCTGGACTGTGCCATCGTCCGAGTGCTAAACGTTTACCCTAGCTATCCAAAAACTGCCCTATTGACCCCAAATGGTAATGTCCGGCCCGCTCTAGGAGTTTCCTGATGGGGAAAAGGCAGTATTTGGTCCAGTTCAGTTTTAAGCCCAAGACCCTTCTGAACTCATCCAACACTTCCATCATTCAGGGCAGGTCTCTACATACGTCTCTGAGGCATATTAGGGCATTGGCTGCATAGAGCAAGATCGCCTCCCATGTGTCTCTGCTGTGTGTCCCCTACTGTGGGTCTTGCAGTCTGAGAAATCCTGGCAGTGGTTGCTGCACCAGGGCAAATATGATTGGAGAAAGCGGGCAGCCCTTTCTGGTGCCCTTGTCCACCCGAAAGGTTGCTGAAATTTCTCTGCCCATGCATACCCTGCCAACCAGTCCTGTGCACAGGAGATCTGTCCATGTCAGTGTCTCGGGTCCCATGTCCATTCTAAGTAGCCCAGCGTGTTGAAGACTCTTTCAATGTCTATGGAGAGTGCCGTGTACGGAGGTGACACCAGAGGGTGCTCCTCCATAAGGTGGCAAAGACGTCTCCGGTTGAGAAACGTATGTTCGAGGCATATGAGCTGCAGATTACACACTGTGCATAGATCGCCATCTGGTGTTGGGCCCGGATGTTTGCACTTGTTTTTGTCTTGGAAAGTCTTTGGAAGTCACGAGGTATGTGACTCCTCCTTTGGATCATAGTGCGCATGGGCATCGACTCCATCCTCAGATTTTTTTTTTTCGCCATCGGGCTCGGATGTGTTCTCGCGTTCCAGTTCGGAACCGTTAACGGTTTTCTCTTTTGACGCGCAATCCTTCCCATCTCAACGGTATTGTTTTCGATCGCGTTTCCACCTACACGCGACACTTCAACTTCGAAGTCTTCAATTCTGGTCGTCGACAAAGGCTTTCGGGCCTACCCGGGTCTCATCTCCGGCTCATGGAAAGGACACCATTTAAAAAGTGTCCTCAATGTGGGTCGAAGTTTCCCCACACCGACCTACATGAGGTGTGCAACCTCTGCCTCTCACCGGAGCACGAGGCCAGAGACTGTCCAGCTTGTGCCTCCTTCCACTCCAAAAAGACCATCCGGGACCGACGAGCTCAAAGAACAATGGCGCGCTTGTCATCTTCGATTCCCGACGACATCTACCAAGAGGGCGTCTATGTTCCGGAGCAGGGTTGAGTCGAGGAAGCCATAATCAGCGCTTCCGAAGCAGATGATTCCGGCGCCGAAGACATCACTCCAGCTCAAAGGGTCGTGAGTACAGACGTCGACACCCCTCCCCCCGACACTGTCAAAAAAGGCTTCGGTGCCACCTCCACCTTCGGGCCCAGGTGCACGCCGAGACACTGCTTCCCATGCCCCGCCTTCGGGCCCGTTAAAGAAGCCTAGTAAGCCTTTAGGCGACTCGGGCTCGAGTCAGCCTACCCTCGGTACTGAAAAGCAACATCCGGCACCGAAGAAAAAGGCGTCATCGACCTCATCCACGCCGACCGCTGCTCCCACATCGAAGCACTCTGCATCGAAGGCTAGCACCAGTTCCTCGGCACCGACAACACCCTCGGAGCTGACTAAAAAATGCCCGCCGAAAGGCCCTGATACTTCCAAGCCAAAGACCTCGGAACCGAAACAACAGCAACCGGTTCCAACTGATAAAGACACTTCAAAACTACACGGTTCCAAGCCTAGAACCGCTAACGAGTCGACACCCAAAAAACTTACGGCTCCGAAGGATCTGTCTCCCACAGAAAAACTGTTTCGTCCAGATCCTACCCAAAACACTTGAATTAAGGATCCTAAAACTGGTCATTTAATGCTTAGCATCAAGAAAATACCACTAGAAATGCCTGCGCCCGCACCGCCACCAAAGAAGAAAGACTTTGCTACCTCTCCATTAAGGATTCCTTCTCCTACTCCTACTCCTCCTCCTCCTCCTCCCCCACCACACCACTCTCCCAGCGTCACAGGCAGCAAATATTTGGCGCATTGCTAACACCCAAGCGCTCCTAGCCAAGTATGACAGGGCACATTATGACAAGCTTGAGTCCATAATGCAGCACCTCCCTGACCAATATAAAATCAGGGCCAGTGAACTAATGCAAGAGGGTAAGACCATCACTAACACCTCCATCCGCTGTGCCCTAGATGCAGTAGATACCGCCTCAAGGGCAATCAACACCAGTGTCCTTTTGCGCAGGCATGCCTGGTTACTTATATCAGGTTTTGAACCCGAAGTACAGAGTTCTATACTCAATCAGCCTTTTGGTGAGCAACACCTATTTGGCCCCAATGTAGACTTATCCCTCGAGAAAATGAAGAAGGATACAGACGGTGCCAAATCTATGGGAGCCTTGCAATCGCATGCTCCCAGACGGTCGTTTCGTCGCTCATCCTTTAGAAGCACCCATCGAGGCTACTCCTCTGATAGCCCCTCCACCTATTACAAAGCACCCGCACAATCCACTTTACTAGCGGTTACCCAAGGGGTGGTTACAGAGTATTAACAGCAAAGGCAGAGGCAAAAACAACAACTCACGCTCTGCCTCCACACCTACCCCATGACCTCTCTCCACTTCCCCCGACTATTCCACTCCAGTCGGGGGAAGACTCCACCAATTTCTCCCTGCCTGGATAAACATCACTTCAGACAGGTGGGTTCTCGAAATCATTCAATCAGGCTACTGTCTTGAACTAACATCTACCCCCCCCCCCCCAAACATACCACCTAAACAGCGTCCAATGTCACAAGAACATTTGTTACTGTTAAAGCAGGAGGTAATCTCCCTCCTACAAAAAAGTGAAATAGAACCAGTTCCCCTGCACCAACAAAACAAGGGAGTCTACTCCCTCTATTTTCTCATACCAAACAAGGACGGATCTCTAAGGCCTATTTTAGACCTCAGACCCCTAAACCTATACATACATTCAGACCACTTCCACATGGTCACACTTCAGCAGGTCTTCCCTCTGCTTTCCCATGGCGACTTCCTTGCTACTCTAGACCTCAAGGCCGCCTATTCCCACATTCCCATTCACAGCGCTCACAGAAAATATCTCAGATTCGTAGTGGACGGTGAGAACTACCAATTCAAAGTACTCCCATTTGGAGTCAACACAGCACCAAGAGTGTTTACCAAGTGCCTAGCAGTGGTGGCAGCACACCTAAGAAGACAACACATACATGTCCTCCCATATCTAGACGACTGGCTTATAAAAGCCAAATCGTACAATCAGTGTGTACAACACACTCACGCCACTATTCAACAACTTCACGACCTGGGGTTCACAATAAATCATGCCAAGTCCCATCTGCAACCGTCCCACACGCAACAATACCTCGGTGCCACAATAGATACCTCAAGAGCACTCGCCTACCCCAGTCCCGCCCGTATAGCGAGCATCCAAGCTCTTCTCACCAGATTCCAGCCACAACACTCTCTTCCAGCTCGAGTGTTCATGTAACTCATAGGGATGATGGCCTCTTGCATATTCATAGTGCCTCATGCAAGACTCCAGATGCGTCCTCTCCAAGAGTGCTTTGCATGCCAATGGAACCAGGCTCAAGGTCAGCTAACAGATCTGGTGTTGGTAGACGGTCGTACCCATCGCTCTCTGCAGTGGTGGAACACCAAGAACCTTTCCAAAGGGTGACCGTTCCTCGAGCCAGTTCCTCAAATAGTCATGACAGCGAACGCATCGCTCTCCGGCTGGGGAGCTCACCTACTACATCACACCATGCAGGGCAGGTGGACACCTCAACAAAAGTTACTTCCCATCAACCACTTGGAGTTACTAGCCATATTCCTAGCCTTAAAAGCATTTAAAAAACAAATATCAGGCAAGACTGTCTTAGTCCACACCGACAACATGACAGCCATGTATTATATCCAAAAACAAGGCGGGACACACTCTCTACAGCTCTCTCAGCTAGCACAGAGCATATGGAGGTGGGCTATATCTCAGAACATTTTTCTCCTAGCCCAACATGTCCCAGGAGTCCAAAACACAATAGCTGATCTCTTGAGCCCTCAAACAGAACAAATCCACGAGTGGGATTTTCATCCACAAGTTCTTCAACCGTTTTTTCAGATTTGGGAGCAACCACAGATAGACCTCTTCGCCACCCAAGAAAACGCCAAATGCCCAAACTTCGCCGCCAGGTATCCTCACACATTGTCCAAAGGCAATGCAATATGGATGAACTGGTCAGACAGATTTGCGTACGCTTTTCCGCCTCTCCCACTCATTCCGCTAGTGGTGTGCAAACTTCAGCAACACACATTAAAGCTCATCCTAGTTGCTCCAACTTGGGCCAGACAGCCATGGTACACCACACTGCTGGAACTCTCAGTAGTTCCACACCAAAAACTACACCTCTCTCCACGCCTCTTAACCCAGAACCATGGAGAGATCCAACACCCAGACCCAGCTCAGCTCAACCTAGCGATCTGGCTCCTGAAGTCCTAGAGTTTGGTTACCTTAACCTTCCTCCTGACTGTATGAACGTCATCAAAGAAGCTAGGCGGCCTACCACTACAGCATGCTATGCAGCCAAGTGGAAGAGATTCGTAGTATACTGCCATAACGACGACACTAATCCCCTAGATGAGTCTATCCAACACATCATAGGCTACTTACTACACCTCCAAAGATGCAACCTAGCCTATGCAATCTGATAGAGGTATCTTGCTGCCATAGCAGCATATCAACAAAATAGACAGCATCTCACTTTTCAGAGTACCTGCCATAAAGACCTTTATGGAGGGACTCAAGAGAATAATTCCCCCCAGAGTACCACCTTCCCCTGTGTAGAAATTAAACATCGTTCTCACAAGACTAATGGGGCCTCCATTTGAACCTCTACATAAATGTGAGCTACAATTCTTAACGTGGAAAACTGCTTTCCTCGTAGCCATTACTTCTCTACGAAGAGTTAGTGAACTACAAGCACTAACCATTCAAGAACCCTTTCTCCAGATGCATCTTAATAAAGTTGTTCTCCGAACTAATCCTAAATTCCTCCCTAAAGTCATTTCTCCCTTCCACCTCAATCAATCTGTAGAGCTGCCTGTATTCTTCTCGCAGCCACAAACAGTCGTAGAAAGAGCTCTTCACACCTTAGATGTCAAAAGAGCACTACTATACTACATAGAGAGAACAAAACCCTTTCGTAAGACAAAACAACTATTTGTGTCTTTCTCACCACCACACAAAGGCAACCCCATATCAAAATCTGGGATAGCTAGGTGGATTGTCAAATGCATACAGATTAGTTACCACAAAGCAAAACGTACATTATCTGTTCCTCCTAAAGCCCACTCTACACGAAAGATAGGGGCTTCAATGGCATTTTTAGGAAACATTCCTTTAGATATCTGCAGAGCAGCTACATGGTCTACACCGCACACATTCACAAAACACTATTGTGTCGATGTGCAAAGTAAACAGGCTAGTGTGGGCCAGGCTGTACTCAAAACACTATTTCAAACTACTGCAACAGATACTGGTGGTCGCCGCTAGGAGTGGATACTGCTTTACAATCTATGCACAGTGTGTAATCTGCAGCTCATATGCTTCGAATGGAATATGCTACTTACCAGTATGCATCTGTTCTTGGCATGTAGAGCTGCAGATCTACACACGCCCACCCGCCTCCCCGGCTACCTTTATCTGTTCCAGTATTATCTTACATAGATACACCACACATGGGCATATTTCCGGTTTCTTACTAAGCTCCATCATTTCCCTGCTGGCGAAAAACAATCTGAGGATGGAGCCGATGCCCATGCGCACTATGATCCAAAGGAGGAGTCGCATACCTCGTGACTTCCAAAGACTTTCCAAGAGGAAAAACAAGTGCAAACATTCGGGCCCAACACCAGATGGCGATTTATGCACAGTGTATAGATCTGCAGCTCCACATGCCAAGAACAGATGCATACTGGTAAGTAGCATATTCCTTCTCCTTGGGATAAAGCTGTTTTGGCTGTGATGTACCAGCATTCTTAGGCACCGCAACAGCCGATTTCCAATTATTTTCCCAATGATCTTGCAATCCATTTTGAGAAAGGGAGAGCAGTCGATATGAGCACGCCTTCCATGGGTCTAGACCCAGTGTAGGGAGGACCACGATCAGCATCTCTCTCCAGGATGCAGGCAGTGAGCCCTTGTCTTTGGAGAACTAAGCATTTGTAGTGACCATAAATAAGAATTGCTTTGTAGGTCGAGTAAAATTCCACTGGAAACCTAGCTGTCTCTGGGGTCTTGTAACGAGCTGTCTCGTTGATCGAAATGCTGACCTCATTGACCGATAACAGTTTATTGAGGGGATCTATGCGTGGGATTGGCAAGCTGTTAAGGTAATCCGTAATAGGTGTGTGTGTGTGTGTGTGTGTGTCTGTCTGTCTCTCTCTCTCTCATTACAAGAAGCTGCAATAATCAAGGAAGACTGTATTAATGTCTACCTATGCATTAAGGGTGTCTCTGGTCTGCGTGCTAATAGTATTCAGCTGTGGTCTTTCCACATCTAAGTGCGCGGTCCCCAAATGTTGGGGAGCGTCTCCAATTCGCACTTTGTTCCTATCTTCAAATAAAGTTATTCAAAGTTGTGAAGTTTTTCAATTTTCATAATCCTTGTTTGTTTTATCCTTTTGTTTACTTCCTTCATTTAGTGACATCCATTTGATTTAATCAAATTCAAATATTCAAAATGAAAATTACGCCCAATACATTTTCTGCATTACCCTTCATCAGGGCCTTTTTTGAGAACGGTAGTGGATGGTATTCCAATATTGGTGTATTCCAAGGTTTACACCGTTTCGAGCACGTCATTGTAACCATCACTTCCCGCAATCCTGGTGTTCATCTCTCACCCTGCACTCCGTGTTGCTCTGTCACGGTTTTCCCTGCCCCCTCCCTCTAGTGCTTGCCTGCGTGCTTCTCCCCATTGCTACCTCTCAACACATGCCCTCCATTTTGTTTGTCCAAGTACCATGTTGTTTCCACATCCCTCCCATCCACCCATGTGCTTTTGCATTCCCTCCAACCCCGCTTTTGCTTTTGCGACCACTCTTGTGTTGCTTCGGCATTAAAACACCAACCCTCCTACATATCACTACTGCGTTCTCACCCTCCCTCCCCCGGTGTTGCTTCTGCACCCATTAACTTTAAAATAAAATAAACACTTTTGCAAGTTTTTTCTTTTTAGCTACCAATCCTTCTCGGATCGCTAAATAAAAAATATATAGATATATAAACCTGTGCAGGTGTGTGTGCCTACAAAATTATAGGGTTGGGCACATCAGAGTTTATTTGTTTATTTTAACACCGCATCCTGGATGCTGTGCAGCATGGCTAAAAAACATAGCCAAAGCTAATAGATCACAAAGACAAGACTTATTGGCTTTGCCAATGCTTGTTACAAGCAGGAAAATTCCAATATAAAATGCCCAATTTTTTTTTATTTTTTAACAGGTTGGTGAAATGGTTTCTGAGCAATCGTAATATGTGCATTTGTTTATTCTTTGAAATAACATAAAAGTTTTATTGCCTGATCCCTGTATGCTAAGTAGTTTGTATTAAACTCCATTTTCTTAAAAATAATGTAGCTTCTTTGTAGTGATACTCTTCTCTTCCTTTCAGGTGTACATGTGGGTGGGGACACAAACGAGCCAGGTGGAAATCAAACTAAGCCTGAAGGCCTGCCAGGTAGGTACAAATATCTAGCCCACGCTCATCCTTAAGAGTTCTCTTGATCTGCAAACCTTTTCTTAGAGAGTATGTAATAAATTCTGATTCTTGGACATCTGAGCTGAAAAAATTGAAATTCCGCAGATCAAAATATTTTGAGTTTATTCTAGGACTGCTATAAGAACATTCAGTCTTAACCATGCTGTAAAAGGCCAGTGTGAACCACCTATAATTGGTGCAGATATTATATGGGCCCATGAGTGATAAGGGGCCCCGCTGCACCTTTTGCTACTGGTTCAACCGTTCAAGGGCCTCACTTCAAAAGCCAACTAAGCTGGTGCCATTTTATACACCCCCTACATAAATCAACTGAAGTGAACATTGTTAAAAAAAAAAGCACTATTCTAGCTTGCCGGGTTTAGGAAACATTGTTTTAGTGCAACTACCTTAATGTTTTGTATTGTGTTGTAGCATTTATGTAGCATTATCCATTCACTCGCACCACATTGAGCTTTTGGGTGGTCGAATAATTAGCTGTTTGTTTTATAATGTCTGGTTAGAAAGTGTTGGTTTGTGCTGTTGACTGAGAGTATTATGTTTTATGTGATGTTAGAGGTTCAGCCTTGTGCTCCAGTTTGTGTTGAAGCTGGCTTGCGGCAGTGCTTATGTGTGATTGTGACTGCGAAAATGAGTGAGCGTAGTATCATAGTTTGTGTTTGCCTGCTGTCAGATGTTGCAAGCTTTGCTCTAGGGTATCATGTTTTAGGAAACATCCAGGTCTTCATTGCTTTCTGAAATTCTAGATTGTTAATTTTCATAATGTTTTGCCCAATGGTGCGTTATTGTATTTAATTTTTTTACAGCTGGGATGACAAACGTAGCTATTTTAGATCGGATAGGTTCAGATGCATGTCTCTATTTTGTACCAGGCGATTAGAGGTAACCAGTAAGTTTTAATTTTGCCTCCAACTGAGGGCCCATTGCCAGACTGAAGCTAAGACACCATACACTTCACCTTAGTAGTCTCCAGCATATTTATAGCTCAGTCATACGGAGTTCTGCTTACTTTCTCGTAATAATTGGGACTTGTAGGTAAACTGGTATCAAAAAGTACTTTTTTTTTTTTTAGAAGGTTAAGACTGGGACTCGAGGACAAGGACTGTCCGTGAAAGCAAGTGGTTATTGAGACAGCGAATGACCTATGCTAGACTGAAAAGGTGTCAGCATGTTTATAATAACAATTCAATAAGTGCCCGTGCTCCTACCAGAAGATAGAACATGCAATTTAGAGCTTGAAAATGAAGACTTTACATTTAAATCCACCCAGTGCTCAAAATAGTTGGGATTTTGGGGTGGGTGGTCAGCGCTTTCAGTTTAAGGTGCTTCCGTTTGAATAATCTTGCGCAGGAAAGTATTATGGTAGTGACCGCACATTTGAAGGTTAGGGATTAATTTCCGCATGCATGGACAACTCTCTCCAGAACACCAGAACGTACAGATTGACACAGTGAGCCTTGTGGAAAATGGTTAGGCCCATTAATTTACTGATATTCTTTGTGGACTGGGAGGAGTTGGCGGCCCTGCCCAGGATCTACTTTCCTTGATTGGGGTCAGTCAAGTGTAGCCACAGTGTTTCCTCCAGAGACCAGTTTTCAGTTTTCCTTGAAGGGTGGGGGAGCCTAGATTCTAATTCTAGAGCGATGGATAAGGGTAGTCTCTTTAGTAGCCAAACTCGGATTCCAAAATGACGGTCTCTAACGGGTATTTCAGTCTGTGCAGTGGTGGAAGAGGAACTGCAAGACAGGAGACTATCTCCTCTCATTAGGTTTGTAGAGGTCACATAGGGTCCTAGTTGATTATGGACGCCATTGTGAATAACCCGGACAAAAATATAATGATCAAAAAGTAGGTCTGTTGGCTGTCAAGTATTTTCTGATGAATATGACCAGGAAGAATGAATGTATTAATTCCTTCAGGCATTTCCAAAAAGAAGTAGGGATTAACAAAGTTGATAGTCCTATTCCGATTTACTGAGGATCTCAGATTTTTTTTTTTTTTACGTGAAACAGCATGACTCAGAACATTCATCAGGAGTAGGAAGTGAAACCCTGGTCCATTTTCTTAACGACGGTAAAGCGTTTTCTCACCTATTTGAGGGTGGTTGGTTATCAGTATTCAGGAATTAGATTTTCTTTCCCTGGAATAATTAAACTTTTTCTTTGATTTTAACCTTAATTCCAAAGATCGTTAAAAAAAGATCATGATGTGACTTTCATAACACTCTAGTGGGGTGACTCGGTGATGGCAGCTGCTTACTATAAGTGGCCCATGGGTATCGCATAAGTCAGACCTTATGGTGAGTTGTGGTGATAAACTATTCTGGGCTCTGATGCAATAGAATATCTTGTAGACACTTGAATACACGCATATGAACATTCAAGTCTTCTGCAGCATTATATGGACATGTTGGAGAATTTCAGAGAAGCATCTACCTGCTGCTGCTATGTATTGAAATGGATACGATTTTAAGTTTGTTGTTCTAGGTTTGTCCTGGTGTAAAGAAGCAGCTGTTTATCTTTTGAATCAAGCAAGTTCAGCCTGCCAGGAGCCCTCCTTGCAGGCCAATGTGTCTCATATTCAAGCCTCAAGGAGAAGTACATCTTAGTATTTGTTCTTTAATTGGAGTACTTCTGTTTTGGGTCTTGTGACAGTGTTCCTTTCTCGGTTATGTTTGATTAGAGTTAATAGGGCATTTTGTGCTTGCAAGTGATGTGTGTGTGAAAAGCAGAGAAAAGGTGGTCCTGTACCTGCATACCAGTTTCTTGCTGGGTAATGTTGCCGATTTCCATTTGAACCAATCCATGTATGTTGCAGTGTTTTGCCTAATCAGAGGCACAGACGCCCTTAAATACACACCAATAATGCAACCTCTTTACATCTGAATAAAGAGTGGAGGATTTCTGGAAAGCTGTTTGATGTTTAGAGAGTGGATAGATAAATCAGATCTGTCTCACAGAAATGACTCTTTGTGGACACCTTGTGTAAAAGATTGCTATGTGAAGGCTAATCCTTGCAAAACGAATGGAAGTGCTTAGTTTATAGAGAATGTTGGCACCAAAACTCATTTTTGGGTACTGAAACGTATTGTTTATTAACAGGCTTGACCCAGCTCAAGAGAGAGAAAGGGAGGAAGAAGACAAAGATGAGAAAAGGGAGAAAGTGACAAAGGGATGAAAAAGCACATGCGAGAACCAGATAAGACAGGAAGTGTAGGGTGGTGGAAGAAAAGGCATGAGGTGGAATCAAGACTGGGCAGCCTTGGTAGTCTTCAGCCATATAAGGCAGTGCAGGGCTCTTAAGAAAATATTTGAGACTAGCACTGTTTTTAGTAGTATTTTCAATATCCAATAGACTTCTAGCCACAGATTCCTTACCTTAGAATAATCCCCAGGTATCCGACTGGATCCAGAAGTTTTTGAGCAGTACCCCAGCGTGCCTGTGGGTGGCATCATTCAGGTCCACATCGGCAGCATTGGTGCCAAAAGTGATGTGCATGGTACCTATATCATGCCACCCCGGTGCTCTGACGTCCGTTCTATCCTTTGCACACCACATAGCGATGATCCAGTCAAAGCTACCTTTTCTTACTGGCTTTTTCTCGACGTTTTGTCAACACATTCGGCTGGTTTCAAACCATGTGGTGCCTGTCACTGGCAAATGTTTGTGACAGACCCACCCTTGGGGTCTTATTTATGAAAAATAACGCATCACTGCGAGAAAACAGCGATGCGTCACTTTTCATTGCGCCCTCCATTCGCACCTATGATGCTTCATATTTACAGTATGACACATCATGTCGCAAGGAGTTACAGATACGTCAGTATTTCTTGCGTATCTGTAGGCTCAAAAATGACGCATTGCTGGAGCGTGTCACCAAAGTGATGCAACTCCAGCAATGGGTAATTACACATAGGCAATTCCCATGTTAAATGTTCCTGTGTTACTCATGTCTGCCATGAGGCAGGCATTAGATATTGACGCATTTGCATCCTAGAAGTGGTGCAGTAAAATCTTATAGATTTCACTGCGTCACTTCTAGAACCCTTTCTTGCGTCGGAACGCCGCCCCTGCATACATTATACTTGGCGCAGATAAAATGTGGCGCAGGGGTTTACAAAGTGACGCATCTACCTAGATGCATCACTTTGTAAATATGGGGCAACATGGCGCATTTTTTTTACGCCGCTGGTGCGTCACAAAAGGTGACACCGGCGGCGCATAAGTGACGCAAGGGCCCATAAATAAGCCCCATGGTGTGCTTATGGTGCTTGAAGAGGGAGTACAACTCCCAAGACCTGCGAGGACTGTTGCGCCATGCACCCGAAGGCACTACAGGAGCAATCCCTCACGCTCCTTGCGGCTTGACTTTAGTCGACTTTGTGACGATTAAGAACTTTTGTTGCGCTGAAGGTCCTGGGACCGTTCAGAGCCACGCCCCGCGATCATTGTCGCATTCGAGTTTCTCAGGGAAATTGGGTAAGTCCCACAAACACAAAAATTTGAAGACGATGAAGTGGTCGTTAATTTTGCCCTACCCATCAGTCGTCTGACGAGGCGCGGGAGTGTCGCCACTTCAGGGCTCGCGCTTCGGCCAAGCCTATGTCAGGGTCCGCTCTGCGCTTCCCTGACTTTCCAGAAGCGACCCCTGCCCAGCTTAAATAATTGTTCGAGGCATATGAGCTGCAGATTGTACACTTAGCATAGATCGCCATCTGGTGTTGGGCCCGGATGTTTGCAGTTTGTTTTTCTTCTTGGACAGTCTTTGGAAGTCACGAGTTTGGTGACTCCTCCTTCGGTCCGTACTGCGCATGGGCTTCGGCTCCATCCTCAGATTGTTTTTTTCCGCCATCGGGCTCGGATGTGATACTTCGTGCTCCGGCTTCGAACTTCTACGGTTCCAGCCTCGACGGAAAATCCTCGTTTCTTCGAGTTTCTTCATCATCATCATCTTCATCTCTCGAAGCGGCACTTTCTCCATCCCGTTCATCGGCACCGGCCTTCGGGCCCTCCTCGACTCCGCTCCCAGCCGATGGAAAGGACTCCGTTCAAAAAGTGCCCAAAATGTGGGTCTAAATTTCCCCACACCGACCTCCATCAGGTGTGTAACCTTTGCCTCTCTCCAGAACATGAGGCTAGAGACTGCCCCGCCTGCAAGTCTTTTCGATCGAAGAAGACCATCCGAGATCGAAGAGCTCGACGCACCATGGCGCACTCATCCTCTGCAGCTCCACCGGACATCTTCGGAGACTGCGCCGAAGCTTCGGGGCAAACACACACCGAGCAGGAGGAAGACATCGTCAGCGCTTCCGAGGCCGACGACTCCGACGTGGAGGACGTTACACCGGCGCAGCGGGCCGTGAGTACTATACCCCCTCCCACCCCCGCGCCCAAAACCAAAGAGACTCAGGTTACTCCCTCGCCTGCCGGCCTGGGCAAAACCAAAACCAAAGCTTCTATCACCCCACCTACGGGCCCGGTGTCGAAGCCTCCAAAGTCTCACGGCAGCTCGGGATCGAGCCAGCCGACGCCCGGCACCGAAGAAAGCAATATCCAGCTCGACTCCGAAGCCACCGGTGCCGAAGCCTGGACTCTCGGTGCCGACCAAACACAAACATAAATCTGTCGGCACCGACGCTCCGGCGCCGAAAACTCCTTCGACGCCGAAAAAACAGGAGGCCCCAAAAAAGCATGGCGCACACAAACCATCGAAGTCCTCGGTTCCGAAATCACCGCTGCCGACGGACGATTCGACGCCACTGGCTCTGTTTACACCAGACCCTCTACAAAAGACTCTGTCCAAAGATCCAAAGACTGGACTATTGACTTTAATTATCAAGAAAAGACGCCTTGATACTCCGGCTCCTCCTCCTCCACCTAAAAGGAAGGACTCTGCTACTTCTCCCCTAAGAGTGCCCTCCCCACTACCGCCTCCCCTACCTCCTCCACCACCTCCACCCCCCCCCCCTCCCAGGTCTCCGCCACCTCCACCCCACTACGATCCGGCCCCATCCCCAGATCCGGATGACGGGGACCCGGACAATTACCCGGCGGACGCCCCAATGGATCCCACTCCACCAGGGACCCCAGACCCATGGGAGGATTACAATAACCCTGATATACCAGATATACCTCAGGACGACCTATACCCATCCAGGCCGTCTCCTCCCGAGGACTCCTTAGGGTTTCATCATTTAGTGCAGAGAGCAGCACACTATCATGGGGTGGACATGCACAGTGAACCAGTGGAAGAAGACTTCCTACTGGATACATTTGACATACAAGACAAATCTACTTCTATCTTACCCATGCTTAAGGGCGTCACCAAGCACGCTACAGAGGTGTTCAAAGACCCTGTCAGGGCCAGAGTACTGAACCCTAGAATAGAGAAGAAGTACAAAGCGGCACCCACAGACCCTGCATACATTAAGGGCCCTGCTCCCCTAGATTCCCTAGTTGTCTCCACAGCTAGAAAGCGAGCTAACTCCCAATCCTCAGGAGAAGCCCCACCGCCAGACAAGGAATCTAAACTTCTGGACGCGTCTGGTAAACGCACCGCCTCCCAAGCTGCAAACATGTGGCGCATTGCAAACACACAAGCACTGCTTGCGCGATATGACAGAGCACACTATGACGAACTAGAGGCTCTTATGCAGCACCTTCCAGAAAAACACAAGCGCAAGGCTCATGACCTGATACAGGAGGGTAAACTAATTACAAACACCTCCATTAAGTGTGCCCTCGATGCAGCCGACACTGCTTCTAGAGCCATAAATACAAGTGTCCTGCTTCGTCGCCATGCCTGGCTCAGGATCTCAGGGTTCAAGCCTGAAGTCCAGGCGTCCATACTCAATCACCCCTTTGACCAGCAAACTCTCTTTGGGCCAAAGGTAGACGAAGCGTTGGAAAAGATGAAAAAGGACACAGACACAGCAAAGTCTATGGGGGCACTCCAAACACAAGCCTCTAAACGTTCCTTTCGACGCTCGTCCTTTCGTGGCACAGGCAGAGGCTCCTCCACCGATAACGCCTCTACCTCCTACAAGTCCCCTCCTCAAAATACCTTTTCAAAGGGCAATCAAAGGGGCGGTTACAGAGGCAACAACAATAAGGGCAGGGGCAAAACCAACAACACCCGTTCTGCCACCCCACCCACACAATGACTCCCCTCCGCTCCCCCCAGACCATCCCACTCCGGTCGGGGGCAGACTACAAGACTTTATCCACACATGGGAGTCCATAACATCGGACAAATGGGTGACCCAAATCATTCGGTCAGGGTACTGTCTCGAACTAACATCTACCCCACCCAATATCCCACCAAGGCACCGTCCAATGTCTCAAGAACATTCCACACTGCTCAAACAAGAGGTACTCTCACTCCTCCAAAAACACGCTATAGAGCAGGTCCCCGTCAATCAACAAAATCTAGGGGTCTACTCCCTATATTTCTTAATACCAAAGAAAGACGGGACCCTCAGACCCATTCTCGACCTCCGGCCTCTAAATGCCTACATACATTCAGACCATTTTCACATGGTCACCCTACAGCAAGTCCTCCCACTCCTCTGCCAGGGAGACTTTCTCACAACCTTGGATCTGAAAGACGCATACTTTCACATTCCAATACACCCCTCTCACAGGAAATACCTCAGGTTCGTGGTGGACGGGCAACATTACCAATTCACGGTTCTCCCCTTCGGGGTCACCACCGCACCACGGGTGTTTACCAAATGCCTAGCAGTAGTAGCAGCACACCTCAGACGTCAACATATTCACGTCTTCCCTTACCTAGACGACTGGCTGATAAAAGCCGCGTCCTACGACCAATGTGTGCAACATACAAACAGCACCAACCAACTGCTCCACCAGCTAGGCTTCACGGTGAACTACCAAAAGTCCCACCTCATACCATCTCACACAAAGCAATATCTCGGGGCCACTATAGACACCTCCAAGGGTATTGCCTATCCAAACTCAGCCAGAATCACAAGCATTCAAGCCTTACGCAAAACATTCCTTCCTCAACACTCTCTTCCAGCAAGAGTGTTTATGAAGCTCATAGGAATGATGGCGTCTTGCATCTTCATAGTGCCCCATGCAAGACTCCACATGCGTCCACTTCAAGAGTGCCTAGCACAACAGTGGAACCAGGCCCAGGGTCAACTGACGGATCTGGTGTTGGTGGACGGCCGCACACATCACTCTCTGCAGTGGTGGAACACCACAAACCTTTCCAAAGGGCGGCCGTTCCTGGACCCGGTTCCTCAGGTGATTCTAACAGCGGACGCATCGCTCTCCGGCTGGGGAGCGCACCTCCTACACCTCACCATGCAAGGTCTATGGACGCCACAGCAAAAATCGCTCCACATCAACCATCTGGAGCTCTTGGCGATCTTTCTAGCCCTAAAATCTTTCCAAAAACAGATTTCGGGCAAAGCAGTCCTCATTCGCACAGACAATATGACTGCGATGTATTATATCCAAAAACAGGGGGGGACACACTCTCCCCAGCTCTCCCGCTTAGCCCAGAGCATATGGAGATGGGCAATTCCCCAAAACATCTTTCTCCTGGCACAGCACGTTCCAGGCGTACAAAACACCATGGCAGATCTGCTCAGCAGACAAACACAACAACTACACGAATGGGAACTGCATCTACAAGTTCTTCACCCATTCTTCCAACAGTGGGGGCATCCTCAGATAGACCTCTTCGCCACCCACGAAAACAAAAAATGCCCAAGCTTCGCCGCCAGATACCCACACCCATTGTCCAAGGGCAATGCGATATGGATGAACTGGTCAGGCAGATTTGCATACGCCTTTCCACCTCTCCCACTAATTCCATTAGTGGTCAGGAAGCTACAACCGCACTCCCTCACACTCATTCTGGTAGCTCCGACGTGGGCCAGGCAGCCGTGGTACACCACGCTACTACAACTGTCAGTGGTACCACATCAAAAACTGCATCTATCCCCATGCCTCCTAACCCAGAACCATGGAGAAATCAGGCACCCGGACCCAGCTCAGCTCAACCTGGCGATCTGGCTCTTGAAATCCTAGAATTCGGATACCTTAACCTTCCCCCGGATTGCATGAACATCATCATGGAAGCCAGACGTCCTACCACTAGAGCATGCTATGCCGCAAAGTGGAAAAGATTTGTAATTTACTGCCGTAACAATACAATCAACCCTCTAGATGCATCCATACAGCACATCATATGCTATCTGCTCCATCTTCACAGGTGTAACCTGGCATATTCATCCATACGCCTACACCTAGCAGCGATCGCTGCTTATCTACAAAACAGACAGCATTTATCACTCTTCAGAGTGCCCGCTATTAAAGCCTTCATGGAAGGCCTTAAACGAGTAATTCCTCCCAGGGCACCACCTTCCCCTGTATGGAATCTAAATTTAGTTCTTACACGACTAATGGGTCCGCCCTTCGAACCAATGCACAAATGTGAGCTACAGTTTCTCACCTGGAAAACAGCTTTCCTTGTAGCTATCACTTCCCTTAGAAGGGTTGGTGAAATACAAGCGTTCACCATACAGGAACCCTACATACAAATGCATCACAGCAAGGTCATACTTCGCACAAATCCGAAGTTTCTGCCCAAAGTCATTTCCCCCTTCCACCTCAATCAATCAGTGGAATTACCTGTCTTCTTTTCGCAACCCCAATCTGTTGCAGAAAGGGCCTTACACACACTTGATGTGAAAAGGGCGTTGCTATACTACATACAAAGAACGCAACCCTTCAGGAAGACTAAACAATTGTTCGTTTCCTTCTCTCCACCACATAAAGGCAACCCCATTTCTAAATCAGGGATAGCTAGGTGGATTGTAAAATGCATACAAATTTGCTATCAAAAGGCAAAGAGAACATTATCTGTTCCTCCGAAAGCCCACTCTACAAGAAAGTTAGGGGCTTCTATGGCTTTTCTAGGGAATATACCCTTAGATGACATCTGCAAAGCAGCCACATGGTCTACACCGCACACCTTCACAAAACACTACTGTGTAGATGTGCATTCCAAGCAGCAAGCTAGGGTGGGCCAGGCTGTACTAAAGACACTTTTTCAAACAACTGCAACGGATACCGGTGGTCGCCGCTAAGGTTGGGTACTGCTATATAATCTATGCTAAGTGTACAATCTGCAGCTCATATGCCTCGAACGGAATATGCTACTTACCAGTATGCATCTGTTCTTGGCATGTAGAGCTGCAGAGTTGTACACGCCCACCCGCCTCCCCGGCTACCTGTATCCGTTCCAGTACATCTTATTTAGATACAACACATGGGTTTCTCACTGTTATTACTACGCTCCATCATTTCCCTGTTGGCGAAAAACAATCTGAGGATGGAGCCGAAGCCCATGCGCAGTACGGACCGAAGGAGGAGTCACCAAACTCGTGACTTCCAAAGACTGTCCAAGAAGAAAAACAAACTGCAAACATCCGGGCCCAACACCAGATGGCGATCTATGCTAAGTGTACAACTCTGCAGCTCTACATGCCAAGAACAGATGCATACTGGTAAGTAGCATATTCCTTATGAGCTATGCACCTCCTATATGGGTGGCCCAGCCCCTCTAGAGTGCCTTTGGGCCCCAAGGGCCTGGGACAATCCCCTACTGGATCCCCACCGGCAGGTTCGCCTGTGGCGGGAGTTCGGTCCCATGGATCACATGTTTGAGACGGAGCTGCCAGTGAGACAGAAAACTTCCTCAGTGCCTGCTCTAGTACTAACGGCCCACGACAGCCTCTTCTCATCATTCTCATTTTCCAACTCTGACTCGAAGGCAGACAGGTATCGTCCGATGCTGGTTCTGGCACTTACCAGGACCATGCCCTTGGAATCGGAGCCAATGCCTTTTACATTCTACAGGCCTGGAGAGAGAGACGGATGGGAGTGGTCTGGGAACCCTTATGGATACCAGCCTCCCTTAGATGAGAATGAGGAATACTGGTATGAGGAACTAGCAGAGACCAGTGGGTTAGTCACCTCCCTTGACCCTGGCCTGGCCTGGCCTGGCCTGGCCTGGCCTAGCCTAGCCTGGCCGGCCTGGCCTCTCCTAGCCTCTCCTAGCCTAGCCTAGCCTGGCCGGCCTGGCCTCTCCTCTCCTCCTACTGTGCCTTCGAAGGAGGGAGCCTCTTTCTCTATGGTGGTGCGCTGGGTGGCTGAGTTCTTGGTACTTCAGCCATTGGAGCTGTTCTGGACTCAGTGCAGTTTTGGGTCTATACTCCTGAGCGGTGAGTCCAGGATATTTAGGCTGTGACACAGATGTTTCAGCTCTATCCTGGATTTCAGTGAGACAGACCCTTAGGTTGTTGGGCCTCATGGCATCCTGCTTGTAGAACATGTCCTTTGGCATATGCGGGCTCTGTAATGAGACCTGAAGTTCCAGTGGGCGCAGCATCAGGGGAATCTCTCCGACATGTTCCAGATCTCGGGGGGAACTGCGAAGTATCCGCAGTGGTGGCTGATGAGTTTGCGATTGCGTGAGTGGCAGACACCCACCTACCTACCCAGAGCTGACTGTAGTGATAGATCTGTCACTCCTGGAATGGGGCGACCACCTGGGAGAGGTGGTGATCAGAGGACTCTAGGCTCTGGCTGAGTCTGGGCTCCACATCAACCTGTTGGTGTTTCGGGTGATTCACTTGGCATTAAAAGGCTTTCTTCCTTCGATCAGGGAAGGCTGGTGTAGAGTTCACGAATACCACCACCATATGGTACTGTTACAAGCAGGGAGGGGTGGGGCCATGGACCCTTTGTCAAGAGGTTGTGGTCTCGGCTGGAACGCCAAAACATTTCCCTGGTCATTCAACACTTGGCGGGCTCTCTGAACGCCAGGGCAGATAAACTTAGCCGAAGAGTCCTACTGGATCATGAATAGCATCTCCATGGTGCAAGGGCTCTTTCAGCAGTGGGGAGACGCAGGAGCTAAGAAAGGGAAGGCCATGCAGAAACGGACCATCTCAAAATGGATAGTGCTCTGCATCAAGATCTGCTATGCACTGGCCAAGAAGCAACCCCCAGAGTGTTTGTGTACTTATTCCAGCACAGCTAAGGCAGCAACCACTGCATTATCCCTCGGAAGTCCCTGTCTTGAAAATCTGTCAGGAAGCAATGTGGGCTCCTTTGCATACATTTACCAAACACTACTGTCTGGACCGTCCGGTCCTTGGCGACGGGCACTTCGCACATTCTGTCCTACATGATGTTTTGATTTCAAAGGGCTTCGCGGACTTACCTCTGGGGAGGCATTGATTCAGTGTCTATTTAAGGTAAGGAATCTGTGGCTAGAAGTCTCTAGAAGATCAACAAGTTACTTACATTTGTTAACTTCTAGCTGCAGATTTCCTTACTCATCTTCCTCACTCTGTGAGCCGATTGCAGTGTAAGGGACACTGTTCTCAGGGCCTTCATTTTTCACACCAGTAGTCAGTTCTCATAGTGGCTCCGTACTCTTGGTGTGAAAAGTAATGAAAGTAACTGACAATAGCTGGTCGGGGCGGATCCTATATGGGTACTACGCCCGTCACTTCCGGCGCGTCAGACGTGGTGCCCAATAACGTACCTACCAGCGTGCAGGGTTACTGCTGAAAAATTTCTGGATCCAGTCTGGCACCTAGGGATTATTCTAAGGTAAGGAATCTGCAGCTAGATAGTCTCTACAAGATAAGGCATTACTGAAGGTAAGTAACTTGTTCATTAGTATTGTTTACAGATAAGGCACTAAAGAAAGGGTAAGGCTGCAACACCAGCAATGGTTGGAAGAGTGGGGATATTCTTGTAGAGGGCAGATGTATTAAAGTCAGTCACACCTTACATAGACACTATTGATTAAACTTAATTTGCATGCCAGGTTTTCAGGTGGCCTGACTCTTGGCAAATCTATTTAATTTGCAAGAAGTTATTTTCTAATGCTTTAGAGAGGATCCTACCAAATCCATGGCACTCCTTGGTTTTATGTCCAAGTTGTTAAGAAATATGAGCTGAATGCTACGATGGAAAAAGGAAAGTCCCTACTGTGCAATGGTAGTACACACTTTCTGCTATTTGTGATCCACCTGCCATGGCTCCCATTCGATAGCAGAGAAAGGTTTGTACTTGAACATTATCTGCTACAGAGTTTTTATTGAAACTGTATCCTCTGTGAAAAACCTTCTGGTATACTTTACTGGTTGTAATATTTTTCCAAATGCGCAGAGGTCTTGGTTCTTGCGTTAAGGCTCCAACCTGGTGGTTGCAATTGTAATTGTTCTATTCCCTTAAAAAAATACTGTGAATATAAGAATGCCAAAGGGATTTCCATAATAAACATGCTGCCCTTTTAGGCTGCTGCACGGATTGTTCCTGTATTGGGCAATTACACATGTATTTAGATTGGAAGTTCTAAGTCATATCGGTCATTGAATTTTGGTCTTATTTCTTTCTTTTCAATCAAGGTCTACATCCAGCATATGAGATCGAAAGAAGGTGAACACCCACGCAAACTGAGGCTTGTGCGCAAAGGGAATGAGCAGCACCCGTTCACGCGATGCTTCCATGCCTGGGGCGCCTTTCGAAAGCCGCCAGCATAGAACTATGCACTGCCTTTCAAGACATGGAGTTTTTTTATACACTTATTTGTTTTGGGTGCAGGAATTAATACAGCACTGGTGTTTTGTTCAAATAGCTACATATTTTTCCTAAAGAAGACTATTTTTTAAGGAAATCAAAGGAAGAAAGGTCACTTTATTTAATTTTGCTTAATATTTATCCTTGCCTTCCTGCTGATGGTTATTAGCGACACAAGAAGGGCAGTAGTGAGAGGAATGTTCTCGTACTTTCCACAGGAGGAAAGAAAAGAATTAAAGCTACCCATTTTGGACATTTTTTCACCTGTAGGCTAGGTTTGTATACTTGTTCAGAACTACGCTAAATATAAATATATAAGAAATGCCGACAAGAGGAGACTTATTTTTATGTTCCTTGGGCAAAATGAATGTAGCATTCCTTATAGATCACATTGCAGTCACTGGAGTGTAACCTGTCATTCCTGCCAGATAATTGTTAGCCTGTTCCACTTTTGCATATTTTTAGGAAAAATATTCCTGTTTTTTTCCTATGTTGGTTGAATAAACATGTCCACTATAGACTACAACCGTGCACATTCTTTTGTCATTTTCCTTAGTACAAATAACATTTAAAAATTGAAACACCTTTAGTTTCTAGCTTTTGGCTTGTCTTGAAAACTAACACCAAATTGCAATAGTCAGACATCCATTAGTTTCTACACCACTGTTGGTAAGTTCACCAAGCGTTTCCCATTTACCTCTTTTGGTTTTTCCTGAAAAGCATCTCTTAACCTACTTTTTTTAGCATCATCTCTTCCCCTCATATGGACATCTGAGACATGGTCCACCCTGCATCACTATTAATCTACCTGATTCTGATAGTCAAGGTATGGAGACCGAAGACCTGGAACTAGATCTCACAAACTTTATTATCCTCACTGAGACCACCTACAAAAACTCTTGAGTTCTTTAACTTTAGCCTTGAGAATAACTTCAACATTTCTTCTATTGAGTTTGCAGACTCTTCTTAATCTGACCCATGTCAGATTTGCCATCTTTCCTGATCATGCTCAGAATTAATCTCATTGATTTGTAATCTTGATTGGTCTAAGCAGTGACACTTCTGCCAGAATGTGGTGAATAGTATGATCAACATTTGTTTCACCCCACCTTCCAATCGAACATTACTATATTACCACATCTACTTCATCCCATATTCCAGTCAAAGCGTACTAGATTACATCTACTTGTCCTCGCCTTCTAGTTAAACTTTCGACTACACCACCATTCAACAGCTACTTCAGCTTACCTTCAGATTCCTACCTGACTAGAACATCTGCTTCATACGGCCTTCCAATCAAACTTTACTAGAGTACTGCGTCTACTTCAGCCCAGTAATTTTTCTAGACTACAACATCAGCCTCACACCACCTTCCAATTGAACTATCCTAGATTACAACCTATACTGCACCCCACCTTCCCTCAAACCTTACTAGACTTTAACATCTACTTAACCCCACCTTCCAATCAAATCTCACTGGACAGCTTACTGAAAATAATTGATTGCAGAATGCACCTAATTACTGGGAGTCACAAAGGCATACAAGGATACACTTTACATTTAGAAAGTCATGAACTCCAAATCAGTTTGATGCAGAAATGTATGTGATTGGACATATGACACCCACTTCGTACTCTAATCTAGTAGCTCAGTGAACTGCTGACAGCGTAGTTACTGGAGGGAGCCATAATGCAGCTTTCTTCGTGGTACTACTAGAAATTGATATTGTTGTGATTTGCTGAAGTATTTCCTGTTAGTACTCAACCACTACAATTCTGCCCCTAATCTCCTCCTGGAGTGACTTGTCCCAAAATGTGACTGCTGTTCCATATTAGTGAATCTAGTTACTTAATGATGGGGAGTCTGCCTATGTTTTTCATACTGACCAACCCAGCTGCACTAATTATATTGAATAAACTAATGAAACTTTGTTTGTTGCATGGTTGGTTGTAGATACACATGCTGTATATCCTCTCACCATCTAGTGTTGGGTGCGGATGTTTACAAGTTGTTCTTCTAAGTTGTTTTGCTAGTCAAAAGATCTTTGTGGGCTTCACCATTGGCCCACAGTGCATCAGGGCAAAGGCTTCACCTAAAAAAAAAAAAAATCTTCTCCGCCATTGAGTTTGGACATTCAAGTGCCAGCTCCAGGACCTTTGGTGCCAGGAAAATGTATGTGGACCATACCTTTCTTCAGTGCCAGCTGTCGAGACCTTTGATTTCAGGTACGTCACATCTTCCTCAAATGGCAACTGAGAGAACTCACTTTGAAGCAGCGTTTAGTATTTTGAGAATTACTTTGGGGGCAGTGGCGTGGAGTATTACTGACTGGACACCCATCCAATTTTGCTTTAAGTATAATGCGTCATTCCCTTGATCAGACCACAAGGTGGACAACCCGTGCTTGTTACCTGAGCACAACAACACAAACTGCTCTGCATGCAAACCATTTTGGTACAAAAAGACTAGCACCAACACAAGCTCTGCTGGGCACACCATAAAACGAGGTGAAAGATTCACCTAATCTGTATGGCCCAGATGATTTTTCAGCACTGAAGAGGGGAAAGTGGGTACATCGGACCTACAGCCGGCATAAGAGCAGAATCCAGATAAGCTGTCTTCCAAAGCCTTGGCTCAAGGAATAGGTTTTGTAAGGAAAGGCCTCTTTGTGTATGGTCTCCCCCCAAGTTTGTGGACTGATGTTGCTGGTTTTTGACGTGCACCGAGGCCGGATAATCAGCCCAGACCCTAAAACGTGTATGTCGAATTAGCGTATACCAGATTGGCATAAACTTACTTTCTTGTAAGCCCCTAGTATATGGTACCCAGGGCATGTAAGTTAGTGTGACCCATGTAAAACCTATCTCCCAGCCCACCATTGCAGACTGGACTAGCAGTTTTCAACTACTAGCCCGGCCTTGCCACTGTCACTATGTATTTCATCCTTATGGCAGGCCTAGCGAGCCCTAAGGCAGGGTGCAGCAGATTACATGGGCGGAACATGTATTTTACATGTTCTGATCGTGTGAGAAGTTGGCCTGGCATATGCTGTCTCCTAGTTATAGGGACACCTTGCACCAGTCCAATTCGACTCTTATTGATGATAGGTTTAAGACAACCTTTAAAGAAAGCTATCCTAGTGGTAGCTGTGGAGAGCAGCCTTCAGGCTAAGTCTTGAAGGAGTGTTAAGCTTATTGTTTTACCATAATAACCTCTTGAATACCCAAATGAAAGAGTAGCCCACACAGGTATATATATAAAATATATGTATTTATTCTAGACAGAATCCCACAGTCTCTTTATGAAGCTGTGGCAAAGTTACAATATCAAACAAGCATTGATAGACACAATAAATAGCACTATTAACATTGGGCCCCAGGGGGGGACCAAACCATATACTAAAAAAGTGGTATAAGAACCACGACAATTCTACAGGCAATGCCTAGGGCATTCAGGATCGCTGGCCCCTTAAGAATCCACCCCAGGTTATGAGGAAGGGGACCCACGGGAGGCGCGTGCAGTGCAAGTAGCTGCTATCGGGATCTCTATTACAGCCTACGGAGAATGTCGCGGTTGGAAATAAACAGTTTAAAAATACTTCTAGCAGGAGTACAAAGTTAAAACTTTAGACTTAAGCTTTTGAGATGCCCACAACCACGAGAGTACCGAGGTACCACTGTTACCTGCCCCAGGGAAGCCGGGTGCATAGGTCGTTTCTGCTGTCGGGTCGCGGGCTGATTTTCAATGGGAAAATAGTCAAAACTTCTGCTAGCCAAAAGCGTCGATGATGCCGTGAAGATCAAAGATGTGAAGAATGTAGAGAAGAACCTGAAAGCAGAGGGGACAGAGTCTGGGTCACGACAAAGTGACCAGGAGGCTCAAAGCAAAGAGCCCTTCGATGTCGGGTGCTTCAGGTGGAAAGTGGTGTAGCTTGGATCTGCAGCCACGGGCTCCGGGAGGCTTCAAGGAAGGCCAGCTTCAGGAGGGCGACTGTCCCACGTCGGATGAGGGTCGCGGCGGTGTTAGTGTCCGGATTGCATCCACTAAGCCTTGGCAACCGCAACCCACGAAGAATAAACAAATCTGCTACAGTGCAGACCCATGAGGTCTGGGAGAGGTCTCCTTCGAGGAGACTGTAGAGCAGGCCTGGAGCAACCAGGGGAACTGTTGTTTTCAAAGATAGACCTCCGCTAGGGCCCACAAGTCGAGAGACAAGGGACCGCGGGAGGCGGCAATTTGGCGTGCGTAAAAGGGCACCCAGGGGCCACCGGAGGGGGCTAGGGCGCTGGTCTTTGGCACAATTGCTGTAGAGTGGTTGGCTTGTAAACGGGCCAAAGCACAACTTCCCCACTGGTCAGGGTCGTGTGCTATGCAAGAGGTGGCCGGTGTCTCGGGGTATTAGGGATCTCGGCACCCACGCGGTCCACGGTGCCCAAACTCGTTGAGCACATTCACTGGCCTCTGGGATGCGCTGGAAACCCACCTCAAGGTTTCTGGAAGTCGTCGAAGTTCGTGAGAGCAGCGAAGTTCCAACCGGGTCACTTGCAGTGTTTCAGGTGCCTGCCAAGCAGGGGGATAACTCCTTTATCCCAAGGGAGATTTCTTCCGTCAGCTGGGCAGCAGCAAGTCGAAGGTCAAGACTGTAAAGTTCAAGATTAATCTGAGGCTCTGGGGCCACGTTATTCACCTTTATCCCCAAGATTAGGGGAGTGTCCAGAGTAGTGTCCACCAATGGTAGGTGAGGCGGGAAAGGGTGGCTACACCCTCTCTCCTTTGTGTGTTTCCCGCCTGGGCGAGGGGCAGGATGCCCCTGAACCGGTTCCAAGCGGTGTATGCAGAATGAGGCTTCTGCAGCTGCCTACGTGCAACTCTGAAAGGACTTTTGGTGCACCCACCCTGTTCCAATCCACATTATCCTGTCTGGGGAGATGCTAGCACCTCCCTGCCACAGGAGCCCTATTGTCCAGCTGGCGAGGCTGGGGTTTTCCCCAGCAACAGCCAGCCAGGGTCGTGTAGGTGGCGGGTAGTAGCCATTTTGTGAAACTTGTGCACTTTTAAATTGGTGTCTAAATTCTGCCGCTTTTCCCATATCGCCCCTCTAGCAGGGGGGAATCGTACCCTCATGCCCTTGGCTGGACTGGGGGTATGATTCCTACATGTTTGACACCAAACACGATATGGTTCTGTGTAGCCATTCTCAAGTTATCGCGATATCGCAATAGACTTATAATGCGGTTAAGAGTATATGGTATGGCTACACTACAAACAACCCAGCAATGTTTTTACGAAGGTTGCAGAGAGGCCCTACTCATGTAGGGGTCCCCCCTCACACATACCTCAGCACCCTGCCTTGTAGGATTACCAAGGCCTGCTATAGGGGTGACCTATGAGAGTATATGTGTTGTAATGGGGTGGGATATAGGATACCTATACCCCTGTAAGGGGTGCTAGCACCACCTTACCCAGACTACAGTAGTGGTCTGGTGGTGTCAGTTTATATGGCTGTCCCAGGGTGGCACAATAAGTGCTGCAGCCCTGGTAGGCCTACTGGGGGACCCATGCCCTGGGTACCTAGGGTACCATCTACAAGGGACTGGCAGAGCATCCAATTAGTTTGTACCTAGGGTACTTCACATTAGTTTTAGGGAGAAAGCAGATAGGCTGGGGTCCTGGATAGCAGGATCCCAGCCAGACTAGTCAAAAACCACTCAAATACCAGGCAAAAAGTTGGGGGCAACCATTAGTCAGATTCCATCTTCCTACAGATGGTAAAAATGCTAAACTGTTGTTTTCACAGTTAAAAGACTTGGTCACCCTGTTTGAGAGTACAGGGTTACATGCTGACCCCTCAGCTGTGCTAACTCCTGAACCGTGCGACCAACATTGATACTCCAAGGTATCACACAATTTGTGACATTAAGCCTGACTAGATTCTCTAGCTCAAACTAATGTAGCTGGTTGTGGTATGCAGCTTTTACAAAGTTGCCATTTTGTTGCCTTTAGTCTCATGTGCCATGCACAAGGAGTCTGTCCCTTGAGAAAGATGTGCTAACAACGTTAGCCCTCTGCTTTTTAACATCTATATGACTCCGCTGATTTATCTGGCGGAGTCGCTGGGGGCTAAAGTGATGGCCTACGCGGATGATACCCAACTGCTGTTCACTTGGAATAAGGGGGACGACTCGATGACTAGACCTCATCAGTGTTTGTCCTCTGTCTTTCAGTGGCTCGCCAAGGCTCAGCTGAAATGTAACGAGGCAAAGTCAGAAGTTCTGCTGTTTGGCTCTTTTTCCTCAGAGTTTAGATCAAGACTCTGGCCTTCAGGCTTCCCTTGTCCCCCTGTAAACAAGGGAGCCGTAAAAAATCTCGGCGTTTGGTTCGACGAAAATCTGAACTTTGCCTCGCATATAAAAAAACTGGCTGGCACCTGCTTTGGGCTCTTGAGGAGCCTTAAGAAGTTTCTACCACTGCTTCCAGCTAGGGATAGAGAGACGGTGGTGCGTGCTCTGCTTCTCTCCCGCCTCGACTACGCAAACGCCCTCTTGGTAGGTTGCCCTGGCTACCTTCTAATGAAACTACAGGTAGTCCAAAACTCGGCAGCCAGACTCCTGGGTGGTTTGTCCCCGTGGCAAAGTGCGCGGGCTCAACTTCGGACACTCCATTGGCTCCCTGTTGAATCTCGGCTTAAATTCAAAATGCTGTCCATTGTTCAACAGGCCCTTTATGGTCGAGGCCCTAAATATCTGCAGGCCAGATTCTCCTTTTACATTCCTAGGAGACAGCTGAGATCATCCTCATTGCTGCTCATGGAGACCACTAAATTTAAGCGTGTTCGTATGGGGGGCAATTCGTTCGCCCGTAGAGCCTGCATTGCTTGGAATTCCCTTCCTTTACCATTAAGGGCTATCTGCGATCCACACTTGTTCCGAAAATCCCTGAAGACTTTGCTGTTTTAAATGGATTTCGGTAGCTTGGCAGCCTTTCTTCTGTTGTTAGCGCCGGGACACTTCCGAGTAGCTGTGCGCTTAATAAATCCAAATAACATAACATAACATAACATAACTCACAGGAAAGGCGACGAGAAGCTTGAACTGGAGAGAGGTGCCACCTCCCTCCTTCAGGAAGCCACAGAGGGAGGTGTTGGCCCAAAAGGTGAGCTTCAAAGGAGAAGCCACCTTTAAAAGACAAATGGGTAACACTTGGGAGAGAGGCTGCTTTATTGTCTAGGTAGACGGGCTGGCACTAGAGACGGGGAAGGGGAAACCGGTTTCTCATTGGCATGTAGCCCCCTTTTAGCCACACCCCTGGGTTGGGCTTGGGAGCTCTGGGCACCAAGAGGAGAGTTCTGCCATTTTGGTAGTGGGAAGAATGGTGCATCCTGGGATAGCTAGATGCCACACTTCCCAGGAAGTGATCATCAGAAAGAAGGGGACCTAGTATCCTCTTGGCTACTGACTGCGTCTACCCTGAGGGCACTTTATGGACATTAAAAAGGGCACCCAGAACTTGGATCTCGTCTGGACTGGAAGAAGGATTGCACTGAGGAACCTGCAAAGAGACTGCACCAGTGTAGACTCCACCTGGTGGCTAGCAAAGGAGAGGGAGTGTGTCCTGCTTGTGGAGAAGTTGTCTTCATAGGCCAGCCAAAGCAAGAGACTGCTTTGGTCAGTTGGCTAACCTCCTGTTAATAGCTGAGGACCACAACAGCTGAAGAAGCCTGCTGGGGCAAGTTGGTAGCCCAAATCTTCAAGCCGCTGTTCATCTTCACTGTGCAGCACCAGAGACAATTATCGGACATTTGAAATTGCACCCAAGATCGCCGAATCCAGGAGAGTTCCATAGTGTAGCTAGGTCGCCCCAAATGCAAGTTACCACTCAAGGAAGGATTCCACTATAACCGCGACTGGTAGCCAGTGGAGAGTCGACCTCTGCCAGGACCAAGAGAACTTCGAGGGAAGTCAACCCCTGTGTCAAGGAGCGCCTCACCAAGCCAATGCACCAAGGAGTAGCCGCAGGAAAACCCCTGCCTACCACATCGCATTACAACATGCTTGAGCAAATTCAGCACCCTGCATCCCTTGCATCAGGACGACTCTAGGAGGGCGCTAGGTGGCGCTAGAACAAGATGGCCGCGCAGTGGTGAGGCTCCTGCCGGTCGGCACATCATACTGCTGATTACTCCTGATTAACGGTTGTGGCTCGCTCCCAATTTCTACCGTAAGGAGCTAAAGACTATTGGCACCCTCGCTGAAATCCTGGGTTGCGAGGAGCGAGGCATGCCGGAGTAACGACCTCGGCGGATTTTGACCGCGGCGCCGCCTATCTAGCCTGGAGCTGAAGATCGGCACGAGAAGCCGCGAGAGGTCGTGGTCCCCACGTGGCGTGCGGGCCGCTGCTGGAGAAGTGGAGCTGGGAGTCCTGTGCTCGGAGTGGAGGTACGGCTGCGCTGGAGGAGCTCCGTTGGGGCGGACTACCGATGGTGCCCGCGCATGCACCGCCAGCATAAGTGAGAGGAGGTCCTGGCTGTTGTCTGTGACTGACCCTGCTGGCGACTGGTGAGACGGAGGGCTGCGCGTCCGGTGCTGCGCTGTGGTGACTTGGCTGGCCTGAGGAGACCGTTGAGGGGTCGTTGGCCGCTGCGGACTGAGACCTGCCTTACCTGGGGGGTGAGCGCCACAGTTGCCCCGGCTGAGTACGGCTCTGGGGGAAATCCCGCCTGTAGGACAGAGACTGGGCTTACTGCGGCATTCCCTGGGCCGAAGTTGATGCTGCGGGGCGGCTCCCGGTGGGGGCTCCCGGATTCCGTGATGCGGACTGGCTGTTATCTTGGGAGCGGTGCCGCGACGCAGCCCGCACTCTGAAGGCTGCCACTTGGGCAGTGTTGTTGGTGGTGGGAGCGGTGCTGCCCGTGCACTGGGAGTTGCCGCCGGGACTCGGGCGCTGTCCCTGTGGCGGTGTGGAGCGATCGGGGCGCCGGCTGCCCTCTACGGGCACTGCTGAGGTTCGTAGCTGTGTGGAGCCCGGAGTGGAGTGACCCGTCGTCGCTGAGAAGAGGGTTAAGGACTGTTATACGTGCTGGAGGGCCGATTCTGGGTGAACCAGCAAGGGGAGGCTGCTAGTGCGGCTCCCCCTGGATTTCTGGCGGTGGAGGCTACATATCGAGGCTGAGGGCGTCCTGTGGGCTGCTGAGGGACTAGCTGGATCGGCGGAGTTGGGGGCTGCTGTGGAGGTGGTGGTGCGCTCCGCCTGGTCCAGGGCCACTCGTGGCGGCACGAATTATTGGCCCTACGTGCGGTCTGTGGGTTGCTGTGGCTTGCCTGTTCCCTGCGGGCGCTGTGGGGGGGGGGGGGGCCCTTTCTCTGGATCGGGCAGGTGAGGACTGTGTGCTGGAAGGACGAGCGGTGGTCGGAGGCCCTTATCAGCTGGATCCCCTTATCAGCTGGATCCCCAGGGTGTCCGCGCGTGGTGCGGGCCGAGGGGCATGACGAGGCCCCCCGGATTGGGAACTCTTGCCCTCCGAACGAGTGGTGCCTCTACTGGAGTCCGATTTGCTGGATTGTCGCCATGGGTAAGCCTAGGCCCAAGAATGCTGACTCGGGTCGTGGGTCAGAGGAGGTGCCCCCTAATTTGTCGCAAGTGGCCGCTGGAGACCCTATACAGCGGCAGCTCCAGGAGATACTAGCAGCCATAACGGACACAAAGGCTACCCTTCATCAGGACATTGCTACGGTGTCGGTTGGGCTGGGTCTGCTGCGTGATGAGCATAAGAAGCTGGCGGGGAGGGTCAAGGAAGTTGAAACTAGTATAGCGGAGTTGCTACCGGCTAATACAGATACGGCCCAACAGTTGCGCACTCTTACGGCGAGGGTGAATATCTTGGAACGAAGGGCGGACGATGCGGAGGGGAGAAATAGGAGGAATAACGTTCGTGTGGTAGGGCTGCCGGAAGGAGTGGAGGGGGCGGACATGGTGGAGTACCTAGAGTCATGGTTTAAAGCTGTGCTGGCTCCGGAGGGTTTGACTGGATTCTATACGCTGGAGCGGGCCCATAGGGTCCCGGCTCGACCCCTTGAACCGGCAAGACAGCCGAGACCGGTGATTGCACGACTTCTACACTACCGTGATCGGGACCTACTGTTACAAAGGGCAAGAACGGTGGGTCCCTTCATTGTGGGCAGGGGCGGTGGGTGAGATTTTAAAGTGGTGGGGCGCAAACGAATTAGCATACAGCACCGTAGCGAGCGAGCGCAGCGAGCGAGCCCGAACCCCAAAAGGGGGGTTTGGGGGGATACCCCCCCCCAAGAAAATTTTGAAAAAAAAGAAGAAAAATCGTGCATTTTCAAGCAAATTTGAGAAAGCAGGAAGGTTAATAAAGCAATTGTGAAAGTGCAGTTATTACATTAATAGATGGCATAACATAGGTAGCTGCTTATTCAGTATTACCACAGAGCTTCATACATTCTGTCCTATTATGCTCAGGTGCTGAATTCAGACTATAAGACTCATGGAAATCTCAGCTCTAAGAGTAGAAGAAGTTGCACAGCAGTGTAATGGTTGCCAGGCTCGTTCCGCAGGAGCGTCAGGAACTTGAAGAAAAGTCCACAGTCTTCCCCTACGGCCTTCCGACTCTATTAGACTCTAGAGTAACGAATGGCACGCAAGGGGAAAACAGGGAAACAAAACAAGGAAAGGCGGGGGAAGAAAAACAGTCTTACAAACAACATACTGAATAAGACTCTAGAGTAACGAATGGCAAGCAAGGGGAAAACAGGGAAACAAAACAAGGAAAGGCGGGGGAAGAAAAACAGTCTTACAATATACTGAATATAAAAGAGGCAGCGCAATGCGCTGTTACCGTGATTCTGGTTGAGCTGAACTTTGTACACACACTTCACATAGGTCCACGCAAGTACCCCAAATATAAATGGTATAAAGCAGTGTTTCCCAAACTGTGGTCACATTCCCAGGGGGGTCCTCAGGCAGTAATTTTAAAAGCACAAAAAAGTTCCTTGTAGAATCAGCAGTTTTCCAGCAACAATAAAAGTGTCAAGATTACGTCGGTGATTAATGTACCTGCTGGAGAGAGATGAGAGTTGTGTCAAGTGGCAGCTTTGACTTATCTAATGTAGCACAGAGGGTTAATATGCCTACTGCAAAGAACGTGTACCATGCATTTTGAAAAACATTTTTTATGTGCCTAGGTTAGTGGGTTACTGCTTTAGTCACAGATTCTTTTGTTACTGTGCAGTTCATAAGTGACAACCGTAATCTAGCACAGTGACCTATAAACTGTCATCAAAGAGCTGCTTGCAAGCTGCATGATACAAGTTAGAAACATATGTTTGTTTCAAGTCTTTCATTATCCTAATCCTGCTAAAAAGGTTTATTTGGGTGGAAATACATTGTTATTGTTAAAGTCAATGCTAACCACTGTTATGTTCTGAATCCTGAGTTTGTGCTTCTCCAGACCAAGCACTCTTTAAAAATGCCTACCAGTATGAATAACATGTGAATCCTACACCCTGTAGTCGCATTTGCCTTATGTAACATTTTCTATACACTGATTTACACGTATGAATCATTGTCTCCATGGGGCAGATTTGCAAGAAAATTGACTGTGTGTCGCAAGCCATTTGGCTGCGCCGCACTGAGTCACTTTCGAAGCACAGGGATGCGACATATTTACAACAATATGTTGCATCTCTGTGCTTCCCCCTGTGCTGGCGCACAAACTGCTGCCATACGCCTGCACAGGCACATTTGCACCATGGCAAATGTTATCTTCGAAAAATGATCACAAAATGTGTTTAGGAGTTAGAAGCATAGGAGGGACTGTTGGCTTCAATTTCATTGGCAGTTTGAAATGGCGGATGACGACAAAGGCAGCAGCTCAGAAGCAATCACACTGATGAAATAACAGACTTACAGTCCTTCTTAACTAGCATTTGCAAAGCAATAGGTCTCGCATTTGCGAGAGTATAAGCTATTGGCATTGTAAATGACAATGCCTTTTATTTATCTGTTTTGATAATTAACACATAAAAGGCATTGTCATTTACAATGCCAATAACTCAAAGTCCTGTAAATGCGAGACCTATTGCATTTCAAAGAAACGGACGCCATTGTCCCGGGCTGCTTGGAAAGTGCGCGCTGAATGTTGCAGGAAAGCATATCGTGCCTGCAGTAGGTGAAATTCATTAAAGAAAATAGTGCTTACAGACTAAATAAGACATACCGTGTAACAACAGAAGTAAAAGGGCCAGTCCTCCTGAGGACACAATGAACTTTACTGTGTGCATCTGGGTTATTGTATTGGGGCAGGAGGAAAGAAGGACGCACACAATTCATATTAAAATAAAATATTAGCATGTAGTGCCCTTAATCAGCAATAACATCAAACATTCAAAGTTACTTGAGCGTGAGTCAAATTTCACCGGAACAATTACTCGGGCAAAGTCATCTTTTCTGTTTAAGTTTTGGACTAAGCAGTAACAACGCGACATTATGCTTTTTTTCTGATCTATTGTTCTGCAGTAAATTATGTGATCTGTCTGGAAAGAGCCTTGATTTCTTGGAACGCAAATCAGTAATGGCAATTAAATCAATGTCACATTTAGTCTAAATTGGTAATCCAAAATATACTCATATCCTACTGATAAACAGTAAGGATGTGATCATTAATTATGCCTGGTAGTTAGTTGTTGACTTACAGCTAGAAATAAACCCTCCATAAACACGGGGAGGGTATGTTTTTGTCTAAAAGGTACAATGTTGTATATTCTCACAATGTCAATAGTATCTCACAGCAGTGCGAAGTCATGCCACACTGTTAATGTCACGTATATATAGCTCCTCTCTAGCTCTGGGGAGCTGGATGGTCGCTCAGTGGTAGAAGGAGAAACTACCCCTGCACTGATTTACACAAGTGTCACTCACTTTAGGTAAAATAGGGGTGGAATCACAAAAAGCACTACAACCAAAGTTCAGCTGGCCCTCCAGCAAGATGATTACGCACTTGGCGGAAACTGCATAAGTACAAGTACACAAGAATGCTGAATTTGAGGAGATTGTCCTTTGTCCTTCCATCTCATTTTTCACCTAATGCTGCAGTTTGCATGTCACAAAGTGAAAGCTGTATCTGTGTTCTGTGCAGTTCTTTGCTTGGCATAGTATAGAAATTGCAGACAATATTTAGAAAAGCCTTGCGCACTACCAGTCATTGTGATGGTCTGCCTCTGAGTTCCGCTTGTAAATGCAAGCCTGTCTTATCCTTCTGTTTGGTGAGGACCCCAGACTGCTTTCAATGCAGAAATATAAAGCAGTATGAGCGAAACAAAGCTGCTGCATGCAGCCGAACACCCAACCGGTCTTCATTCTGGGGGAAGCGACCAACCTTCAGGGCTCCGATCCATCCCAGATAGTATGCAGGGCCCATTTTAAAATGCCTGGTGGCGCGTTTATTCACTGAGACTATAAAGGATTATTCAGGAACACCATGTGTTTTTCTATATTAGTTTTTGCAAACAGTTGGGCTTCTGGGAGGTAAAACCACCTTGGGGGTCTCTCGCTACTGATGGTCCATTCTATGTTGTTATAAGAAAGTTCGGGGCTACCTGTTGTTCCACGAGCTCTATCCACACTGGCACGGAACAGTAGGTGGCGGTGCCCCCTATAACCCCGATGAGGGGCTAACTCTGGGCTTTGAGATACTCTGCCCTGTGGGAGTGACCTTTGACCCAGAAGGACTACTTTCCAGATCGGATACCTTCCACCTGGTAGTAATTATGAGCCAGATACACAAAAACTTTTTCTGTGAGTATGAAGTCATGGAAGCCTCTCTTGGGTACAGAGTGGTTTAATGGCAGGGCCTGCCTTCTGCCATGCTGACGTTTACCAGTGGGCTGCAGGACTCGGGGTTGTTTTTAGAGAAGAATAAGTTGCCATGCTCTAACCATGCTTCCATGGCCCTAGTCTGGTAAAGTCCTCATGGTTTGGTGAACACTTTTTTTTTAGCAGGCCCGATTTTATTTTTTCAGTTCGACCCAGAGTACTCTTGAATTCTGATGCCGGAATGACAGCGTTGTTATGTGATAGTCGTGCTTCCTACCGACCCACACGTGACCTACTCGCGAACAAGACATGCTTACTTGTAAAAAAAAAAAAAAAACACTTTATGAATCAGGGCTGCTACACAGTGGAATAATAAAAGTTAATAAAGGAATTTTACAGGTTGGTATTTAAGCAATCGCCTGTACATTGGCGTCGTCTCACACTTTAAAGGGTCGGGAGGGGGGGGGGTTCCCGCAAGCATGCAATGTCACTGCCAGGCCAGATAACATGAGTGAGGCATGAAGGGGTCATGTCTGATGCTAACAAGCCGTGCACAGACAGCACCGGGTTGAGGACACACCCCGCGCCAGGGATTCACACAGTCTGCGGCTGCCCGTGCCACGGATTCACACAGTCTGCCCGCGCGCCACGGCCCCACAATGCACCGGGACTGGACGCCGCTTCCGCGGCAGACAGGGCCGCATCAGCAAGACGCAAGTGGCTCCCTCTGAGCAGATAGAATTAGAAAATGACATTTTAAAAGTTAAAACTCAAAAAGGTCACGTCATTGCGATGGTTTGTGCTGCGCACATACTAATCTATTACAGACTGGAGAAAGAGCCACGTGTCAGTCTGATATGTTGAAATATTCATCTCCTGCAATATTAATGTGCGGGGGCCCTCAGCAATATAGTATTATACTAAATACTTGTATCTTACCTATGGGAACGATTCAACGAACTAATGAAGGTCCTGCGCAAGCAGTAGCCACAGCACACACACCGTCCCTGTCGAGAGTGGAGACAGAGTGAAGTTAGTGAACCAACCCGACCGTTACTTACGTCACGCTCTCGGCATCCAATATGGATTGCCCGCCCCTGCGGTGACCGGCCAATCCTGGCGCAGTGGCGCTGCATGCAGCACCAGGATTGGCTTGGAGGGCACAGTGACTCCTCGCCCTGTCGCCCTTTTGCTGCCAGCGCTGCCGCCAGCAGGTCCTGCACCCCCCCCCCCCCCCCTAGCTAATGGGGCCGGCCTGGGTGCGCATGCTCGGGCAAGTTGCTGCCCGAAGCATACATGCGGGGATAAAACACAGACGTCACCAGCCAGCCCGGCCCGCCCCCCCCCCCCCCTGCACACTCCCGATAAAGTCGGGTGCTGCCCGGCGCCGTGTAAATGCCTGGTAAGTAATTAATTATTTCGAGTTTAAAACTTTATTTATTTTATTTCTTTAACGCGGGTCCAGGGCTGGTGGGGCTACGCCCCTACGCCCCAATGGACGCACCGCGGCTGATTGTGG
Source organism: Triturus cristatus (assembly GCF_964204655.1). Lineage (NCBI taxonomy): Eukaryota > Metazoa > Chordata > Amphibia > Caudata > Salamandridae > Triturus > Triturus cristatus. Next base: position 997,031,895 of record NC_140593.1, on the reverse strand, counting down.
GTAACGGTAAAGTGACACTGTTTCCAGATTACACACTGGAGGTTTAACGCCGGTGGGCTTCTTATTTGGAGGTCAAAAAAGCACTGAGGAAGGAGCACTTTCAGTATTCCCTCTTGTTCCCGGCGCGGCTACGAGTCACCCTTGATGATACATCTCATTTTTTTGACTCTCCTATGGAGGCTTGGGAGTGGCTTGAAAAATATACAGGTGGTCTGACAGCTGCGAATCGGCATGAGAGGTCAACGCCCGAGGCAGATTGACTGGCAGAACTGGAGTGCGGCGGCAGGGACGGGGAGCCCGGACGGGGCCCTCCACTGTGCAGGCGGAGCTGGAGAGGACGGCGGCTCCGAGAGCGGTGGAGTCTGTGTCGGGCTCTCCCGGTCCGTCGGTGCGGGCTGAGGAAGGGGGCTCAGCTGAGGATTCTGCAGAGAGTGAAACAGACAATTCTTCGGCTAGTAGTATGAAACTTCCGATGATCACACCTCAGAGTGTGGATGAGATAATCTGATATTGTGATGGAATGGTTGGAATGCATTGGGTGCCTAGCTGCAGGAAATAGATTATGAGTGGGGTGGGGGGGATCATGGGAGGGTAGCCTTTTCATGTGCGGTTCCTGATGGCTGGCTGATTGCAGAGCCGACCCTGGGTCAGCTGTGTTCACCCCTACCTCTGAAGTAGTCAGAGGAATTTGCTCATCTGTTAAGTTACATTTTGTTTGGATGGGTACTAGTTTTTAGGTAACTGTCCTTGGGAGGTGGGTTTGGGAGTTGGGGGATGTTCGAGGTCTCCGGCATGACCATAGTGAGTTGTTATTGAGGCACTGGACATATCATATACCATGGGGACACTGAGTGACTTAAAGTGTATCACGTGGAATGTCCGGGGATTGCATACCATGGGCCGGCGACATAAGATACATGCATACTTGGTGCGGAGAGGGATAGAGGTAGCGTTCCTACAGGAGACACATATTGCAGGTGGGGAAGGGCTGGCGCTCCGGCACAGATGGAGGGGACGGGTATACCATACTTCGTATTCTGCTTTTGCCCGTGGAGTCTTGGTATGGATTAGAGCTGGAGTCCCCTTTCAAATGGTGCAGCAAGTTGTGGATCTGGAAGGGCATTATGTACTAGTGCAGGGCAGGCTGAATGGGAGGGACATCACACTGGGCAGTGTATACGCCCCGAACACTGAGCAGCAGGCCTTTTTTGATTTATTGTCCAGTAAGCTGTCATCGTACTTAACTGGCTCAGTCATGCTTGGGGGTGACTTTAATTCAGTTGTAGACATTGCTCTGGATAGGTCTCACCCGCCGCTATTGACGGCGCCGACTGCTGCGGTTGCCAGGGCTCGGGGCACATGGCAGGCGAACTGGGGGTTGTTGGACACCTGGAGGGAACATCATCCAGATGAAAGGGACTATTCCTGTTTTTTCCCCGCTTCATGAATTACATGTGCGATTAGACGCAATCCTTTGTTCCCCTGAGATTCACATGGCGGTTCAGCACAGTGAGTATTTGACCATAACGCTTTTAGATCATAATCCCCTGTTGAGGCTGTGCTGGGTCCCAATGCGTCTGGTGATCCCTGCGTGGCGGCTGGACCCGGAGCTGTTAGAGGACCCAGTATTCCACGAGGCAATTGGAAAAGGGGTAACTCAGTACTTCCAGGAGAACACGGGCACTGCCTCTTCGCTGGGGGTAGAGTGGGACGCTTTTAAGGTGGTAGTGAGGGGGCTAAGCATTGCGCATAAGATTGGGGTGCGGAGGGTCCTCCTTCAGGACATAGATGCCGCGGACCAGCGACTGCGCGTCTTGGAACGTGAGCGTCCGGAGCGCCCAGAGGGGCAGGGGGACGTATTGGCGGCCCGGGAGGCCGTGGCAGTGGGGTTTGAGAAATTATGATGTTATGATTATAAGCGGTATCTGACTAGAGCCCACGCGGAGTGTGACAAATCTGGTGCATTGCTGGCGTGGCTTGCGAATCCTATGAAGCAGTTGGTCCCTGTATTAGCGCTAAATGGCCTAACGGGGGATGTGTGTTAAACTCAGCAGGGCATTAATCGTCTCTTTGCTGGGTACTACGAGAGACTTTATACCAGTAGAGTAGACTTAGATGTGGACCGCCTGGGGGATTTTTTGGCTGGAGGGGAACTACCGGCCCTTACCGCAGGGGAGGCGGATTTGTTGGGGCAGGACGTCACGCTGGGGGAAGTCCGGAGCGCAATAAAACACATGGCGCGGAAAAAGGCTCCTGGGTTAAACGGGCTCCCGATTGAGTTCTACGCAGCTTATGTGGATGTCTTGGCTCCTAGGCTGGTGACCCTCTATAATAAGTCGTGGGAGGTGGGTAGACTGCCTGCCATGACGCTGGAGGTGCTGATAATACCGTTGCTGAAGCCAGGGAAGTCCCCCCTCTGATGTGACTGCTTACCGTCCACTGTCTATGCTTACCACCGACTATAAGATTTTGAGTCGGATACTGGCCTCTCGGGTCATGCCGTATATGCCCTGACTGGTTCATGGAGACCAAGCAGGGTTTATACCCAAACGAAATACAGCAGGCAACGTCGGACGCCTGCTTCGTGTGTTGGAGGCTGAGATGGACAAATCGCATACTGCTGCAGTTTTCTCGGTAGATATAGAAAAGTCCTTTGACAGCCTGGAATGGCCATATTTATTTCAGGTACTTCGTACCTTTGGTCTGGGGGACCGCTTCGTGGCTTGGACGGCCTTGTTGTATAATGATTCCACGGCCCGCACTAAAACGGGTGGTCTGATATCTTCTCCCTGTGCGGTGGGTAGGGGGACGCGTCAGGGGTGCCCTCTCTCGCCACTGCTGTTCGCGTTGGCGGCCCAGGCCCGTACGGGGAGGTGGTTTGGGGGACTCCGGGTACATGACTAACAACACTATATAGCCCTATATGCGGATGACCTCCTCTTGTTTTTAGAAAATACTCAGGGGGAGCTGGTGGGAGCTAAGAGGCTGCTTAGTTGTATCGAGGACTTGGCAGGTCTAAAGGTGAATTAGTCCAAATCGTGTCTTTTTCCCACCTCCAAAGTAGCGGAGGGCCCCCGGTCCACGGAGGAGGTACAGTGGGAATATACTTGTATAACATATTTGGGGACTCGTATTTATCACGACCGCAAAGACTTGGTAGAGGGCAATATCGGTAGGGCCGTGCGAGGTCTTCGGGGCAGTATGGAATTTTGGCAGTCACTCCTGCTGTCTCTGATGGGGAGGGTGGCGCTTCTTAAGATGGTGGCCCTCCCCAGGTTGTTGTATTATTTTAGGATGCTTCCGGTTTGGATCCCTGCGTCGACGTTTAAGAGACTTCAACAGATGATAACGGGGTTTCTATGGAATGCTGGCCGGCGCCGGGTAGCTTTGCATAAGCTGATGAGACCGCGGGGAGAGGGAGGTTTGGCGGTTCCAGATCTGGAGTCCTATTATTTAGCCGCTCAGCTGCAGTGGCTGACTCAGGCGGTGGCTCGAGAGTTTCGAGGAGTAGGAGTTGGCGTGGGGGGGGCGGATCCCTGTCTGCCTACTGGCCAGGATTATTCTGCAACAGCCGCTCCGTCTTGGGGATCTCTCTGCCGAAGTGCAGACCTTTCGGTTATGTTGGAATAGAAGTCAGCAAAGGGCGCGGATCTCCTGTCCATATGCGCCAGAGATCCCAATATTAATGTGCCAGCAGCTGCCGCATGGGGGCAACTGGTCGGCGCTGGAGGGATGGTGTGATGCGGGATTGTCGGTCGTGGGGGGATCTATACGAAGACAATGTTCTGTTGCCTTTCGAATCCATCTGCGAGCGTTTCGGCCTCCCTCGTTGGGACTACCTGCTCCATGCGGCCTTGGTGTCAGCTATTCAGCGGCGGTGGAAGGGAGGACTGTCTGAGCCACGGACATCCATGGCTTGCCTATGTCGTGCTGGCGGTGGGTACCATTAAAGCGGTTGCATGTTTGTATCGCCAAATGACCTGCTAAAGGCTGGCTCCCCTCGACAGGCTGAAGCAGTGCTGGGAGGGGGATATCGAAAGGGACATCCCTGATAAAGTATGGGGGGGAATTGCTTGAACGTGCCTGGAAATGCTCCAGGAATGCTAGTTTCCAACAGATCCAATGTTTTACTTTGCACAGGGCTTATCTTACTCCAGTCAAAATCCAACGCTACTTTCACACGCTCACGGCGTCCTGTCCCCGGTGTCAAGTAGAGGGAGCTGAATTCTGCCATATGCTGTGGAGCTGCCCTCGGATTAGGGATTACTGGTGGGAGGTGTGGTCACTACTCTGCACTACTACGGACAGGGAGTTCGAATTTGGTGTGAGTTTGTGCTTGTTACACTGGTTCCCTCACACTTCAAAGACTAAAATAACCAGTAAATTTATAGATCTAGGGCTGGTACTGGCCAAGCGGGAAATTACTGCTAATTTGAAGGCGCTGCGTGGGCCGAGATTACAGAAGTGGAGAGCGGAATTTACTCGGTGGGCAGACTGTGAAACGGTTATTCGGTTGCAGACGGTCACCCGCGCCCATAGCGATAGGGCATTGGAATCAGCCCATGCCTGGGGGGCACTGGCAGTACTGTTGAAATCTGCAGACTCTGATAGGGTTGCTTCCTCGGAGATTGGAGCGGCGCAGAGCCTGTCCTCCCCTGAATCTGGTTAAAAGCGTGTTGGGGGATTAGATACTATCTCACTTGGGTTATCAGAGGTCCTGTGGTAGGAAAGATTATGTTGTATTTATAAGGAACTGAGTGCCTTGATATATATCCAGCCAATAAGTCATGCCGGAGGAGTTGTGGGAAGGGGATGGAGGGAGGGGGGAGGGGATGTTCCATGGTATAGATGCTAGATTTCGGATTAGTTGCATAGATTAAGTAATGGCACTGTTGAGGGAAGTCTCTTCTATTCATATGTTTACAGTAGGACTTTACATGGAGATTTGATGGTGGAATTACTAGGGACTACACTGCAAAGTTTGTTGGGGGAGCAATAATTCAGATAGTATATCATCAGGTAACAGTGGGCATGAATCTATAAGGGAAGCTGTATGTTCGGATGTTTTACGTAAGTGCTGGCCCCTGACTGTAATGTTCTTGAGTGATTTATAATGTTAATAAACCTATTTTACAACAACAACAACAACAACAAAATCAGGACGACTCTACCTACTGCAAAGGGATAAAAGTGCCTAGAACTGACTGATTTCGAGGTGACTGTTTCTGTAGACCTTGCTGGTCTTCTGGACTCGCTCCCTGCCGGAATTGGTCACCCAAAGTAACTCTAAGTAACCATATAGATATGTTTTCAGGAAAACCTTTTGGTAAGTATCAAAGTGTCGCATTTGTTGAATTTGCCAACATTTGTTCATGGTTAAGTGGAAAAGTGCATATTTACTATTCTAGATCTTCGGAACCCTCCTTTGGATCCATTGTGAGGTCTAGAACTACACCTATTTTTTCAAATTGGTGTTTGATTTCTTGAGTGTCAGAGTTATTTGTTCTTCAGGTGTTGTGGTGCTGTTTAAATGCTTTTCACTTGTTCCTTTGTGTTTGCTTTGGTCCTCCGAGCCACCGCTACCCAGAGTTAAGCTGAAGGTTTGACAGACAAATCCTACTGGTCCTAAAAGGTTTGGGAAGTGTATCACACAGTGAGGTCACACCTTATAATACACCCCATTTCCTCACAGTTTTCCAAACACAGCAGAGCACTGGCCCTTTTGTAGTGTAGTTCCTTTTTCCCTTATAGGCTCTACGCTTTGGAATAATATACACTATAGTTGTGGCATAGGACTGAGGTCAGTATGCCTCTATCGAGTACATTAAACTTAATTACTTTGTGTGCCAGCTAACTCAGAGGCCACTAGAAACTCCTTGAATAATCAAGGGAGTAGTTTATGGCAACCGCATAAACATGACCACTTTGTTTCCCTCAGAATCGGAACATGTCTCAGTATCGTGTAAACAATAGATAACCGTTTCACTCAGTCAATTGTGCATGCTTAATTTCTTCAGAGTTACACAGAAAGAGATAGACTGGCGTTTCAATAAAAAGGATTTATTGAACAGTCTTGTTCCTTGTGTAAGAGATATGAGCTGTTACAATCGCAAGACAGTATGCGAGATATAATATGTAAAGTGTAAGTGGTAAGAAGAAATAATACTGCAACAGCATTGTCTTCTAGCTGACATATATTCATATACACATACATAAATAACATAGGCTAAAAAGTGGATACTCATTTGATGCTTCTAACTAGTTCTACCCCAGTGTACCTAACCTAAGTGTAGTACAAGTTAAGAAGTAGGTGTTGTATTCTATAGTATGGCAAGCTATAGTTTTGTATGCCAAGAGTCACTCTAGGTTCTATTCTGCTCCATACCTTAGAATGAGAGAGGTGGGAATCTCTTTCCGGGTCTCAAACTCGAACACCCTGCGAAGGGAGTCAGAACACTGGAAGCTGGATTCTCTGCAAGGAGGGATGACAGTGACTGGTCAGTGCGTCAGGCAGGGACTCGAATTCTTCCGAACTTACCGTGGCGAGCCGTATCGACCTGTGTAGTCGAGCCGTGGTTTGCCATAGTAAGGGAAGGTATATTTATACCTGGAAGGTGTTTAGGAATGTTAGCATTGACGTAAAGTCGGGCAGAGGAATACGTCCTGAATGAACCCCCAAGGAATAGTAGTTCATGCATAATATATGAGTTCTTGGAGAAATCAATAATCCTAGCTAGGGAAATTCCCAAATGCTTAAGGGTCTGGTTTCTAAGAACTCGTTGTGACGGACGGATGTAGGTGACCATGCCTGTATTTGGATAGCATGGCTAATGCCTAAATAAGGACTGGGATTCTATGCCTAAATAAGGGCAATGCGAATTGTGCCTGTATAAGGACATGATTTAGGAAAACCTATGTACGGACATCTAACTCGAAACACAACACCCACTCCACTTTCGAATAATCGATAATACTAAATTCTAAATATGAAATGCTAAACATTTAAAACGGAGTACCACCTTGTGTGCTAAACATTTGTAAAAGCATACTAAAAATAAGTCTTTGTTTAAAAAACTTTTGCTAGACATGAAATGCAAAGGATACTGTACGTATTAAAGCAATGTTTCATTCTAAGCATATGTTTACAGTGAATGCTAAGTGAATGAACATAAATATATACAAATGATAAAATGGCTCATGATTACAGAAGAAAAGGTCAAAGCCATTTTATGTCATGGTACATAAATGAAATTGTGGTGAATAAAGGTGACAATGTGTCCCTGGAAGTGTTCAAAGAAGTCTGTTCTCTATGCATAGTTCTACTTTAAGCATATTACTTCGCCATAAAAAAAAAATTGAAATTTAGAAGAAAAAACAAATTGTATGAAAAAGTTCCAAGGTTTTGTCTTTGTTTTGAAAAATGAAGGCCAAATTCGTAGCTTTCCTGGTACACTGAGCCGAATCAACATTCAGTGTAAGGAGCTGGTGAAAACATGAAATCCTCTATTCCTGTAGACAAAAGATAGTCTACCGATGTCGGTGATAGTTGGAATACCTTGTTTAGAAGATTAACTGCACATAGATGTGAAGCATCACCAGTAGCAATGTTCCCTTCCGATGTTACCTGTGTGCCTGTTGATCCATCTCGTACCTCAGCAGTAGCATTTTGCGTCTGTGAGATCTCAACGAATGCCATCATCAGGATTGGTAGCCTCTGGGGACAACACAGAGCATGGGCTGTTATCGGGTCCAGCAGAGTATCGCTATCCGTTGGCATGACTGATGGGAGTGTTAGACAGATGTCTAGCATGCATTCTTCACCGCAAAGCAGGCAGCGTAGAACAGGTTAGATGCAATCTTGCCTGATTGGTTTGAATGAATGAAACCATGTGGTATTTAATTCTCGTAGACGAGGTAAGCCCAAAAGTTGTACTATGCGCTCACGACACTTCCTTTCCAGGAGAGCTTTCTCCAAGATGCTGGGAGTGACGCTGGTGGATTGGCATGCCATAACGTAGTAGTAAAAACAGGATTCCCGCAACAAGTGCTAGAATTAGCGGCAGACCACCAAACACAGAGTGTGCATGAAGTTTGGAATGATTCCGAGGACTGCTTGCAAAGGTGTTAACAGTCCCGAAACTATGGTCTTAAATACATGCACAATACCACTCGTATCAGATATGTTTTAGATACGTCCCAACATTTCTGTGAAATGTGTAGGGCAGTTTGAACGTAACAGAGCCTGTATCTCAGCTGAAGTCCTTGCAATTTGTAGATCATAGGTTTCTTTGGCCGAGGTCAAAGGCACAGTCTGTTGTAAAAGAATGGCTTTCATTCTGCTTAAAGTATCAATTCGTATAGAAGAGGTGTTCAATGAGGCCATAAAGGCGACTCCCTGACTGTGTCTATTTGGGGGAACAAAACTTGCATACAGCAAGTGACCCTGGAGCCAACCGTTATTAGATATGGGATACCTGGCAACATGCCACAACAACTCTGATCATTCAACATGAGGTAACTCCCATTTGAAAGTTGGCCAAACGTTGGATTAATCACAGCGGCTGGTGAACCTTGCAGGTGGCAGGATAAATTTGCAGTAGAACCGCTACAGGCCTCGTGTAAACTAATATCCTGACATATGAGTGAACCGCTAAGTGCATTTTTACAGTGTGTATTGCTAAGAAACACTTCACGCCCCCCACTCCAACATCTGTGTGTTTGTAAGGTAAATCCCAGGATGTCTTGATGTATTCTTTACCCAACCTTTCATATTGCCTGCTTGCATTTGTTTGAGGCAATACTGAAAATGGAAAGTTGTAACAGGCAGAGTTATTTTGCCATGAATGATCCATTCGGTAGTTGTTTTTTCTGCTACTGTAAATGGCAATTTTTCCAGTTTTTCAATGCTCAGCACTGTATACTTTTCTCCCCTTTGTGCCCGTTCGATCTGTTTATCAGTGAGATTGTATTCTGAAAACAGAGACGATGTGTTGATGAAATGCCAAGTCACATAGCCTGCACTCAAGTTTTGTAGCGTCCAGCCTAATAACAGAATAGAACTTAATTGAGACTGGCCTTGTCGCAGCAGGACCAAATCTTGTTCCACAATGTCTATAGCAGAGGATACAATGTTGCCCAGTGAATATATCCGGGATGACAATTGTTAACCCATTGTCGACCACAGCGAGAGATTTCTCTAAATTAATACGATCAATTTCTCGTATATTTTCTGCGGTGTCTGCTTGGGTAACCTTCCATATTTCATTATATGCCGCATAGATGCCGCATATATGAAACGTTTTTGACGCAGTTTTCTTGGACCTAGCAAGAAATCCCTAAGGTCTGCGCCTTCTTTAAGTAAAGAAAAGTGTTTCACATCCTCTAGTGTAGATGTCTGTAGCCAATCAAGGCATAATATTCCTACACTGTATGTTATTACCCCTGGATGCTGTCTTTGAACATAACGCGGGTCTGGCCTATTGATTGTAAAACACTGTATTCTGTTCAGGAATCTTTCTTGACAGATGTTTGTGTCTGTGGGCTAGAGCAACCATTTTTCCCATTCAGGATCTGATATCTTGTTTTGTAAAATTGTATGTACGCCGACCTCCCCCTGTGTAGTGCTATTACTTGCAGGTGTAAGTATGGACGGTGTGTTCATGTCTTTGATCTTGGCTAACCCAAGGCAAGACGTTTGTTGGACAGTGTCATTCAAAAACATTATTTGCTGTGGGATGATGCAGGCTCTAAACAAAGCTTCGATTCCCTGCACCTACCAATCTTTTGTACCCCAGACAGATTTTGTGTCACTTCTGTCTTTCCAAAAGTCGAAACCCTGTCTAGACAGTTGGGCAATAAAGGCTGCAGATTAAATCTGTTTTGTATTAGTTAACATATTTTTTGCTACTGTTTTGTTGACATTTTTAAAGTAAAACGTTTCCGGATTGGATGTATTGTACCCTGAAAAATATGGAAACTTCATTACAAACGTTTTTGAGCAACCCCTTGGTGGTGTAGGACAGTGTTCCCATTGGTTATACATAAATACATTTCTAGCTGTCACAAATCTATGCAAGAAATTATGACCATAGTGGTTGTAAAAATAAAGCTGTTCATAGTCTGTTGAACCCTCTAAGTATTCTAGATCAGACAACATGTTATTAACAGTCTCAAAGTCCCAATCATCAGAATAGGTACTGGAGGTAATAAAGTCACTTAATGAAATCTTAAATAAGTGTGGAATCTTCAAAAGTTCCGATGGGCCGAATATATCATCATCCGTTTTGTCCCAAACTATACCATCTTGTATAGGAACGGCTGTGATGTTCACTGCTGACAAGTCTCTTGCTTCACGATGGGATGATTTGTGTGGTTTCAAAAGTAAGTTCACATTTTTACTTTCTGTGTCCAAGTGAATATATCTTCCATTTATCAGCATGCTCAGAGTTATTACTAAAGCTAGCCAAAGCAGAAAGAAAAGTATTCCAGAAATAATCCATAGTTCAATCCATGGTGAAACCAGATAAGTCTTTTCCAGGAGATGAAAAAATCTTGTGCTCATTCTCTGAAAGTTCTTTTGGCTGGCATTGTTTCCAGTTCGCTTGCATCCTCAGAAAACATATCAAAGTTAATGAAATAGCCAGAGGCAGTTCTGTCAATAGTTGAAATTGCATCAGGATTCGTTGAAATCGCTGGCACCAGTTAAACACGTGTTACGTTGGTGTAGACAGGTGTATCAGGACGAACTGTTGTTTGGGCTTCAAGAGGAATGAGTTCCATAGCATTGTTGCTTAGTCCTTCATTTCTTACTACTGACTCCTCGATGGTGATGAGTCTTTCAGTTTGAACCTCTTGGATAGTAGCTAGAGGAGTGCTTCTGCTACTTCGTCGTAGTCCACAAGGCCTACTGCTTGGTATTGGCCACATAGTGTGGTTTGATGAGGTCGAGCGACACAAATCTTTTCTCCTTTTTTCCAGCAAGGGGCGGCAGAAGTACTGTTCTTGTTCCGTGGATGGCTAGGACAGGTACTGGTTGTAAGAAAGCCCAATTTCCTTCTTGTCCGCGATCTTCTCTCTGACTAGATCCCCAAGCTTTGGGATTCAGACAGGCCTTGCTTGGTCGGCTGGATTTTCCCCAGTGGTGGTTGGCTTCAGGAACACGGTGCTTTGTTTCGATCTTAGTTCATTTAAGTCCTGTAAAACAGCCAAACAATCTGTGATATCAAATTTTTTGTTTTCCACCACTGTGCCTTTACGTTCTAGATCAGGAACCCACATTCTTGTCCCTAATAGGACCTCATATGGAGTGACCCCCTTCCCCCCGAGAACTTCTTTGCAAATTGTTTAATGAGTGTTGGACCCCATAAAGATGTTTGACCCACCCATCACCCGTACCCAATACCCTAGCTGTTATAGACTGCTTTATGTCCCGGTTTTTCCTTTCCACAACGGAATTTCCTTCAGGATGGAATGGAGAGGAGTACCACAATGCAACGCCCAAACTGGCCATGGCTTCTTTGTAAGCCTGAGAGCTAAACGCAGGGCCCTGGTCAGAATGTAGTGTGCCAATTGCGTATGTGCCGATAAAGACACGCAAATCTTTTATAACAGTTTGAGCGTCAGCCGCGCGCTGAGGCCACATCCATAGGAACCTTGAACATGAATCCACTGTGACCGGGATATATTTATACTTCCCATCCCTTTGCAAGGGACCGCAGTGATCCAGGTAAACACAAGCTAAGGGTTTATCTGAAATTAACAGGGGTGTCTGCGTAGTACGTTTCACTGTAGAGACTTTCATCTGTTGGCATATTTCACATTCCAAAACCTAGTTCTTGGTCTGTTTCCTAATGCCGGGCCACGATAACTATACTGTTGCAGACAAACCGGCAGAGGCTATCCCTTCATGTGCTGCTAGGATTAGTCCTAATCTACGTTCCATGTTTGGAATGACCCTATATACGAGTATTTGAGTGCAATTTTTTTTTTAGTAACGCTGCACCACCTTTGCTTGAAGCATTGACAGCCAATAATATATCGCAGTCTATTCTCGTTTTTGAACGAGTGATCGCAGCTACGGAAGCCGTTTGCACAGCCCCCTTTGCGGATTCGTCAGCCAATGAATTCCCTGCCACGTGAACGTCATCACGTTGATGACTCGGCGTGTGTATCACGTGAGTGTTTTGTAGTCCATTTTGCAACTGAACTTATTGTTCCCAAAGCGTTTTATGCTTGATTGTGCCAACTTTTGCATCTTTGAAACCATTTTGAAGCCAATTCTGTAAATATTCATTGTATGATTGAACACAGTAACAAGAATCGCACAGTATAAGTGTGGGTATTCGCGATCCATATTAAGTGCCAATTTGAATGCTTGTAGTTCAGTTTACTGAGCTGCACAATCTCCTAGAGATTGTGTTTTAGTGACCATTGGTCGGAATTTACCATCACGCATGCGACCTTTAAAGATTGCGCACACTGCACTGTAAGCTTCCTTACTTTCCGTAGCGGGTTGTGCTGATCCGTCAGTATAAATTAGTACTGATCAAGAGGGAGAATCTCAATAGGCAGAGGACATTCATGTTCATATTGCATATTGCAGGAATGCTTGTGTTTTTTAATTAAAGATCAAAAACATTTAACAGCAGCAAGAGAATTTACCCATTGTATCCATCTTGGATGTAAAGCTTTTGCATTTGGAATGCTCGCTTTTGTAACTGCCTCTAAGGCTGGTACCGGAGCCACGACAATAATGCGTTTCCCCTGAGCTAGAGTTCTTTCTTATGCTACAGCGGTTTGAACTGCTGTCAGAATTTTTTCTGTTGAAGTGAAGCGCATTTCCGCTTGTGTATACAAATGTGATTTGTATGCAATTGGTACTTTTTCACCTTCATTAAAAGTTAAGTAGGTGAATCCGGATTGACCCGAAATTATCGGGATCACTAAATTGCATGTATTTATACGTGTTTGTAAGTGATTTGTTGCTAACATATCAGCTTGAAGTGAACGCAGGATATCTGTGTGTTCCTGTGTCCAATTTTTGATATTGAAATCAGGTCTGATTAATTCATAGAGAGGTTTGACCCTTTCTGCGTAATTTAGAATGCAAGTTCTTCCAAAATTTAGGAAACCTAGAATCGACTATGTTTTTCAGCGTTTTTGGAGGTTGGAGCAGCGCACACTATTCTAAAAAAAAAAAAAAAATTAGCTGCCAGGCTTTTTCCTTTACTTAAAAGCTCATATCCTAGGAAGAGGACATTGAGATGGGCAATTCTTGATTTTTTTTATATTTTTTTATTGCATTTGTAGGCCTCAGAGGCGAAGCCCAGTATAATGGTATTCACCCTGTTCAAGTGCCTATCCAGGTCATCGTCTGTCAGATAGATATCATCGACCTATGACAATGCCTCGTCATCATAAATTTGTAGTAACTCTGTTACTCTTGCTGAGAATAACCCCAGGCTGTTCTTGAACCCTTGAGGGAGTCGACAAAAGTGACGCTGGGTCCCCATTATTGAGAAAGCTGTCAAGTACCTACTTCCAGGTGCTATGTTTTGACAAAATAAACCATTTGAAATGTCTAATGTGGTTTTATATTTTTTACGCACAATGTTATTCATTAATGCTGTACTGTGTGCATTTTGCACTGCAAATGTCTTAGAACAATTGTTCAAGGGTCTGTAATCCAAAACTAGACAATATGTATTGTCTGGTTTGGGAGCAGGAAACAAAGGATTATTCATTGATGAGGTGCATGTTTCAATCACCCCTTGGTAGTCAAGTTGATCTAAGATCTCCCTGACCTGTTTTTTAGCTTCTTGCTTAATTGGGTAACGCCTTTGTGCAGTAGGTTGATATTTTTTTATTGTATCTTGTGGTGAGGTGAGTCCTCATCCCATCCTACATGATTTTTGTATAATGCTGGGGCCTGGGCAACTGCCCATTTCCTGGTATATGTATATTTTTTGGTGTATTGGAACATGGTTGGAGAAGGCTGGCATAATGATGTCTTCGCGATGTGGGCACTCCCTGACAAATTTTGGTGGCCAGTCCTGTTCTGCTAGAAGTAGATCATAACCCCTTGATAGTTTCTCCCAAAAGAGTGCTGTCACTTTTCTTGGTGTGTCTCCCTCCATCCGGAGTGTTATTTCATATAACCTTTGTGGAGCACTAACCCTGGTGTCTACAGTCTCAACTGTGATGTACTCATTCAAGTCCATTATCTCCAGAAGTTCCTTCAGGTTCTGGCGAGCTATTGTTACTTCTGCTGCACTGTCCAGCATTGTCTGAGCCCATTCTCCATTCTTGAGTTGTGTTCTCAGAATTCTCGGAATGTCTGATCTTCAGACCTGCTACCTTCTTCTTAGTGAATTGAGGTTTTGGTTTGTTTTTTTGAACGTGTTGATCATCTTTGGACTTCACGCGTTCTTCTTTGTGATCTGACCGTCCTCTTCTTTCAGATGTCTGTGACGATATCTGAAAGGTTCAAGAGGAACGTGTATCAGTATCTTGATACCTGTCAGGTTTTCTCAAATTATCCCTATTCCTGAGGTTATACCTCCTTTCAGAGGGCTCCTTTTGAGGAGACCTACCTCGGTATTGAGAACGTTTCTCTTTTGAATGTTGTTTGCTATTTTCCCACTTCTTTTTAGAAGATGTAGGATTGTGTTTAATAGTCCTTCTCAGGACCTTCAGACAGTTGTGGTTTAACTGGTTTTCCACCCAAACTGTCTCTGCCTAATTGTTCATAGGATTTTTCTATTATTCTGGGTAGTTCTTGTTGAAGTTCTGTTACAACAAATTCCCTTAAGCATTGGTGGATCGCCACTGATGCTGCCTCCCCTTTAATATTAGATAATATTATTGTTGAGACCTGGTCAAAGTTTTTTTTAGTAATTTCATACCTAAATTCAGAGCAGGCTCTGCCCCGTATTCATTTTGAATTTGTTTCAGGACATCAGGTAGTACTGCAATAGACGAAAGGCCATGTGTTTTAGTATAGATGGCAGCAAAGACTGTTCCCCAAGTGGTGCAGTCTTCCAGATGTGGTGTGATCCCCATTGGTAAACAGATTGTTAGGATTCTGTGTTTCTCATAAGGGCTAGTATTAGGAAATACTGCTTCGATTTGAGTAATTTTTTGAGCTATCCAGAATGGAATTTGTTCACGTTTTGTGGGAATTTTACCCATGACTGCGTGTAAAGTCTGTGGAGTATTTTTTTGTGTATTCCCCTGCGGAGGGGTTTCATTTGGAATGGTTAATGGTGGTTGGACTGTGAAAGTCTGCATGACATATTGGACCAATTGTCTGTAAATTTTTATTAGCTCTTTAAGTTGAGTGAGTAATTCCTCGTCTGACATCTCTTCAATGTCAGGATGAGGTGTGTAGCCGGCTAAAATCGGCCATGTTGCTCCTGGTCTACCTAGAGGACTGAGCCTGGTAATGTGATTGTAATGGTTTAGGGCGCCTTTAAACCAGAGATTATGCTCCTAGTATGAGAGTGGAATTTCAACATCCTCGAAGATTATATATTTCTCAGGTGGTTCATCTTCTTTATAGAAGTGAAACATTTTTATTACTGGATTTGATTCTGGGAATACTATTTATGAATAGAATACCTGTCTGAAAAGATTCATGTGCCTCTATCACAAAAACTGCTCTACTACCTCTTGGTGTTAGGCCGTGTTTTATAAGTTTTAGAGTGATGGCTCTCCTCAAATTTGGATGGATGTTTATAACACCCTCATCGGTTTCATTTAAACCTGTAAGATTAAAAGCTGTTACGACTTGGTCAGTCGCAGCCTAACTGGTCACGGTATTATTATCTCCGTTTTAGGACATTGTTTTTGAAAAATGTAGAACAAGTTTCAAGGGAAAAAAAGATAAGGTGCACAATATTTTGGAACACTGTATCCTTCAACGTTGAACAAACCAAACAGCTAATACATAGGATTTCCTCCTACTCAGCTATGGGGGATATTAACCCTACCCACTCCAGACGTCTTATGGAGTATTATGAGTAGGGGGTCTCTTGCAAATTCACTTACAAAACCATAGGTTTTACACATGTTATAGTTAGGTGGATATTTCACTCATAAAAAACCAATGAAATTCCCCCGTTATAGTTACTTCAGATAACTATAACTCGCGCGCCCGCAATCCTGTGCTCATGACGTCACATATTACATCACTCATGACCTGGTCAGTGGCATCACTCTTGACATCACTGATGACATCATCCTTGTGATAGAGTGGCGGTCGCGCGAGTTATAGTTATCTGAAGTAACTATAACGGGGGAATTTCATTGGTTTTTTACGAGTGAAATATCCACCTAACTATAACATGTGTGAAACCTATGGTTTTTTTAAGTGAATTTGCAAGGTTTTTTAAATGCTAATTCCGAACTATAAAGTGTGTGAAACCTATGGTTTTTTCAGTGAATTTGTACGTTTTTTTAAATGCTAAGTTATGTATGTATGTATTTTGTTTTATTTATTTATTTTACAATAAACTACGTATTAAATTATTATTATTTTTTTTATGGTTTTTCACCGTGCGCGCACGGTGCGCGCACCCCTGCGATTTAAAAAAAATAAATAAAATTTAAATGTTTTTTTTCTGCCTTCGGGGTCCTTCAGGGACCCCCTGACAAAGGCTAGGGGGTCAGGAACTCTCTACCCTGCCCCCTTTTCACGTTTGCCACCTTCGTTTTCCACTCTCGTACTGATGACAAACAAAATGGCGGCCGACACTTCCTGATTTCGACCGATTCGAACGTTGACTGACATGTAACCACCAATCAGAATTACGCTCGCGCACGTTAGGGTGCGCGCACCGTGCGCGGCTATAGATATGTATGTGCTTTTAAATGCAATTTTCTCAGGAACTACTGAACAGATTGACTCCATATATGCAAAAGGCACTTCCCTGACCTGACCTGAGGACTACCTCTTTGCCAAATTTCAAGTAATTCTGTTCAGCCGTTCGGGCTGTACCTTCGACTAAAGGTCCTATGGAAAAATGCATGGGGAAAACGTGTTTTGGGACCCCCCTTTTTTCTCGGCCCCCGCTTGACTAATCACCCCGAGACTTTCAGGGTAGGAGCTGAGCGGAGCGCCCCATTAGTTTTGAAAATTTCGCTAAGATTCGTCAACCGGCGCCAAAGTTATTCAAAATAGAATTTTGGGGGGGCGGAGTCAAGATGGCGACGGAGTAGGACGCTCTCCTCGGTCCCTCCGGCGCCAGGCCTGCACAGCGTTGTCTTAGCGGCCTCCCGAGGACCCCTGAGACCTGCCTGGTGTTGCGCCTGGTTTCCTGCGGCAGCGGAGGAAGTTTGGGATCGCTGGCGGCCCCTCCCGTGGTGCTGGCTGTCCCGTCTGGATTGCGGCCTGCGGCGCGGCTGACGGAGGAGCCGGGACCTCGCCTAAGAGTCGGGGGGTGGAGCTGTGGAGCCCGGCCTCCCATCGGGGGCGGAGCTGGATGTCGGAGGTAGCGCTGTTGTGAAGTCGTCCAGAGTGCGGGGGGGCCTGTCCAGCGGGTGGCCTCAGCAGTGGATGCCTGGGAGCATTGGACCCTGCTCCGGCAGAGGGGGCGAGGCTTGAGGGGGTCCCCAGATTGGAGCGCTGCAGCGCCGGAGATCGAGCCTGCCGTGCCACCCTGGTGACGCGGCGTGCGGGGTGGTGTCCGGACCCCTCCGGGCTCCTGTGAGGCGGTGAGCGGCTGGGGTGGTGGAGGTGCTGCGGCCATTGGGGGACACGATTGGAAGGTGCTCGTGGGGGCCTGGGGCGTGGGAGCCTGGAGCGTGCTCCGCCCGTGGTGGTGCTGGAAGGCCTGCAATCTCGCCGAACGTGTGGAGTCTGCTTCGGCCCACTAGGACTGCTGGGGGAGCCGAGGATCGGAGGGCTCCCCCCCGGACACAGGCGATTCCCGTGTGGGCCCGGTGAGCTCAGTTTGGGGCCCGTTGTGTGGGCGGTCCCCCTGGGGAGCTCCCGCTGGCGAACGCTTGGGGGAAACATAGCCCCACTGCCCTTCCTGTTGGCTGGGTGTCCCTGGATGTGGAGAGTGCACGGAGGCCTGAGGAAGCCGGGGCGTGTGTGGAGTCGCTCTGCAACCGGGTGCGCGGCCCCATAGCTGGACTCTCTGACCTGATAAGCGCCTGCCTGTGCCTGCCTATCCCCCACGCTTGGCACCGACTGGGAAGTGGGGCCTGCCCGGAGACCGGCTGTCCCCGATTGTAGGGACACGTAGTGGGGCAGCGCCGGTGGCGGTGCCGTGTAGCCGAGCAGCGTGTTGCACCGAGTTCTCCTTGACTGGGGCGCGATGTCTGGCAAGACCCGGGGGGGCAAACCCGGACGGGACGGTCCGCAGCGGGGAGCCACCCCTTCGACGCCGCCTGGCGCTAGTGCCTCTGCCAAACCACCTGATGATGATGCGCCTGTCACTAAGGCCTTTATGCTGGAACTGTTCAACGCCATCAAGGAGGATATCACCAGCCTCCGCTCCCAGCTGGCTTCTGACCTCCGGGAGGTGCGTCGGGATGTGGATGGTATTGGGGAGAGGGTGGCAACCCTGGAAGAGCATGACTTAGGGCTCGCTGGCGACGTCCATCAGCTCCAACAGGATGTTCTTCGGCTCACGGAGCAGAACTTGAACCTCCAAACCCATGCGGAGGACTTAGAAAATCGGTCCCGACGAAACAATATCCGCATTCGCGCGGTGCCATGGGATGGAGAGGCTGGGGACCTGCGGGGTTACGTGGAGGGCCTGTTCTTGCAGATCCTGGGAGAGGACGATCTCCGCGAAGTCCGGATGGACAGGGTGCATCGCGTGGGGTTGCCGAGAGGGACGGGGGCTCCTCCCCCCGACATCCTGGTTTGCGTCCACGATTACCAACTTAAGGAGCGTATTCTTCGGAAGGCGAGAGGGCTTCCATCGCTGCTGTACCGGGACCACCGTCCCCAGTTGTTTCAGGATCTGGCGGCGTCGATGCTGCAGAAGCGCCGTGAGTTTCGCCCCGTGACGTCCTTCTTGCGGGACCAGAATATCTCCTACTCATGGGGCCACCCGTTCCGGCTTATTTTCCGGTGGCGGAACAGGCTGGTTCAGGTCCGCTCTCTACAGGCTGCCAAGGATCTCCTTGGTTTGGATGACGGGTCCCCCCCCGTTGGGGCTTGGGGACTCGCCGGTGAGGCAACGTCGACGCTCCTTCCCTTGGCAGCGAGTGGGGCGCCCTCCCGCCCCGGGTCGGCCGGACCCTGAGACCAGCATACAGGAGCGAGGTGCCGCGGTTGCTTCGGTGGCGACTGTGACGGAGGCTACCTTGCAGGACTCTTCTGCGGCTGCCTAGCCACTCGGGAGGCCTCTGCTTGCTTGCCGCCGGAGGGCCACCCTCCTTTCAGGTACCACGGGGTATTTATGTGCTTTGTGAGGAGACACCCTGGGCCTGTTCATTGGAGGGGTGAGGGCGGAGACCCCGCTTCATGGACTTGGGGGATAACCACAGTGGTCCCGGGTTTGGGGTTGTGGGTTTTTTTCTTGTTCCAGTTTATTCTTTGGTGGGATCCTGGTTGGGGTGGTCCCCGGAGAGGGTGGGGGGGGTTGGGGGGGGGGGGGTCGGTTGGGATTGGGGATGGGAGGGTCCAGTGGTGGCAGCTGGGGGGGTGTGTGTGAGCTGTACGGGGGTTGTTTGTTGCGTGGGGGATCGAGGGAGGTCCTGGGGTGAGTGATTGTACGCGACCTGGCTCCGGGCAGGGGGGTGGGGGGGCGGAATTGGCTGGGATCCTTTATCTACTTGCTGTGGTGAGGCGCGAGGCGACATCTGGTTGGTGGGTCTGATGAGACACATGTCAACTTAGGAAATGGCTTGGAGTCTCCCTGTGCTGTGATTCGGGGGCGATGGTACCGGGGTGCGCTGCTGGTCCTAGTTTGGAGAGGGAGTTTGGCTCGCGCTGGACGATGGGTGATGGTGCTGTGATATAAGTGGGGAGATCTGGCGGAGAAGAGGGAGGGGAGCAATATAGGATGCCTGTTACCTTAGGTATTTGGAATGTGAAGGGGCTGAACTCTCCCCAGAAACGCCAGAAGGTCTGGAAATACATCCTGGATCATCACCTGGATGTGGTGGGGCTTCAGGAGACACACCTGACCCGGAGAGACGAGTCCCGCCTCAAACATAGGCAATTCCCTCTTATCTATAGGTCTTCGGCGGCGTCTAAGCACAGGGGAGTGGCCCTGATGTTTCGTTCGACCCTTCAGTTTCAGCCTCTGGGGGTGCGTGGCGATAAGGAGGGCAGATGGCTCATTGTTAAGGGAGTGCTTCTCGGCAGGACTTGCACGTTTCTAGTGCTGTATGCTCCCAACGCTGGGCAAAATAGGTTCCTCCTGGAATTGTTGCGCTCAGTGGAAGACTTTGTGGAGGGCGGCCTCTTTATAATGGGCGATTTCAATCTGGTCTGGGACAGGGAATTGGACTGTTCTCACCAGCGGAGAGACGAGGCCGGCCTCTTCTCTGAGGAGACACGTCAGCGGTTTGAGGAGCTCAGTCTGTTGGACGGGTGGCGTTCTCTGCACCCCTTCTCTCGTGATTACACCTTCTTTTCTCATGTGCACAACTCTTACTCCCTCCTTGACCATGTTTTTTATAGCCAGTCCCTTCAGGGGTCTCTGAGGGAAGCAAAGATTTTTCCCCTCTCCGTCTCTGATCATAGCCTACTGGCGCTGGGCCTTCAGTGGGCTCCGGAGGGGACTGCGCCGCAAAGATGGTTTTTTCCGGCGTCACTGGTGCGGGACGAGTCTTCTTGCAACGACCTCCGTAAGGCGATTCGGGAATTCTTTCAGCTCAATCCAGTGCGGGATACCTCGATCTTCACTACCTGGGACGCCTTCAAGGCGTCGGTCCGGGGTAGCTGCTTGGCCCTCAATGCGGCGCTCAATCGGCTGTGAAGGGTGGAGCGGGAGGCACTGGAGAGGGAGCTCTCCACACTGGAACAGGCGCATAAGGCCAGCCCGTCCAGGCAAACGTTGCGCTCCCTTACTACTCTCAGGGGCAAGCTTCGGGCCCACTATAACAGGGCTGAGTTCACTCTCCTGAAGCTCCGTCATCTCTCTTACTCCCAGGGAAATAAGGTGGGGAGGCACCTAGCCCGTCAACTACGCCGTAAGCGGGAGAAGGAGTACATAGGGGGCATGAGGGATGCCGCTGGTTTGCTGCAGCACAACGACGCGACCAAGGCAGAACTCTTCGGGGACTTCTATGCGACACTGTACTCGGGGGACGCCCTGGACCCCGCGGCTCATGAGGACTATATGCGCGCTCTTCCGCTCCCTCGCGTATCTCCCAAATGGAATGACCTGCTCTCTGCCCCCATCACTAGGGAGGAAGTGTTGGGCGCCATTAAATCTCTGACGCCCCGCAAGGCACCTGGCGCGGATGGGTTCACGGCCCTTTTCTACCAGACCTTTGCGGTGGAAGTCTGTGAGTTCCTGGTTCGCCTGTTTAATGAAATGGCTAACTCGGGGGTGTCCTCAGTCTCCATGGCGGAAGCGGTCATCTCGGTGATCCCCAAACCTGGCAAGGATCCCTCTGTCTGTTCGTAATTCGGGCCGATAGCCCTTCTCAACCTAGATGCTAAACTCTACTCTTCTATTCTGGCGTCGCGCTTACAGGACTTGATGCCGGCATTGATTCACCCTGACCAATCGGGATTTATCGAGGGGCGGCAAACTCATGACAACACCAGAAGGGTGGTCCACCTATTGAGAAGGCCAACCGGTTTAACATTCCGGCGGTGCTGATTGGGCTGGATGCCGAGAAGGCGTTTGACCGGGTGGACTGGCAGTTCCTTTTCCGAACTCTCCATGCTTTTGGATTCTCGGACAGGTTCGTGACCATTCTTAAAGCCAACTACAGCGACCCTCGATCTAGAGTCGCGGTGAATGGGTACTTGTCCCCCTTCTTCTCGCATTCGCGGGGTACGCGGCAGGGTTGCCCTTTTTCCCCTTTGCTGTTTGCCCCGAGTATCGAGCCTCTAGCAATGGCAATCCGGGGACACCCGGACATTTCGGGGACTGCCCTTCACGGGGGAGCAACATAAGATTTCTCTGTTCGCGGACGATGTCCTCCTTTCCCTTGCGGATCCGGCGCACTCCCTCCCCCATGTACAGAAGGCCCTGGCACACTTTGAGGAGGTTGCGGGGTTTCGGGTCAATTATGGCAAATCTTATTTCCTCAATCTCACGCTCCCATCGGCGGAGGTGGACTGGCTTTGACCGCTCTCGCCCCTATCGTGGTCCCACTCCTCTCTATTGTATTTAGGGGTCTGCTTGACCCCTACAGTGGGCAAGCTGTACTCGGCCAATTTCCCTCCGCTCTTGGCGACTATCCAGACTGACTTATCTCCTGGCTGGGCAGGATCTATGCGATCAAGATGACGCTCCTACCAAAGCTCTTGTATCTATTCCAGGCTCTTCCTATTGCTCTTGACGGGGACTTTTTTCGCCGCATATAGACTCTCATGCTCCGCTTCGTGTGGCAGGGGGGCAGGGCTCGTTTTTCCTTTACCACTCTTTGGCGGCCACGGACGGAGGGAGGGGTGGGCGTCCCTGACATGCATCTCTACTATAAAGCAGCGCAACTGAGGGTCTTGGTGGAGTGGACCCAACCCCTTCCGTAGAAGCACTGGCTCCACATGGATAGGAGTATGGCGGTCGCACGATCTGGGACCTGGTGTGGAAGCCTGAGGGGGACAGGCCCAATAATGCTTACCTTAGCACCCCTACCGGCACCACCCTTAAGGTCTGGGATGCGGTTTCAGGAGACGAGCGATGGACTACTTTTCCATCGCCCTTCACTCCCATTCATTTCAATCCGGCCTTTCCGCCTGCGCTTCGAGAGGGTCCCTTTGATGCCTGGAGGGAGGGAGGCTGCCTAGCCCTCACGCATTTGTTCCACGGCTCTGCCCCGCTGACTTTCCTGAATTGTGGGCGGAACTATGGGATTGCTGAGACGGAGAGGTTCCATCACAGCCAGTTGCTACACTGGGCCCTATCTCCGTCGGTTCGGGAGGCGGCGACCCGGCCGCCTACCCCCTTTGAAGCCTTTCTTTCCCGCACCTTGACTATGCGTGGGGCTCTCTCTTTCATCTATAGCCACCTCCTGACCACAGCTGTCTCGCCTAGGCCACGGTATATGGGTCAGTGGGAGGGCCTTGTTAGGCGTGACATCACGGATGAGGAATGGCCCCATCTGTGGCGGGACCTGGCCAGACCTAATCACTCGATGGAACTTCGGGAGGCGCATATTAAAACTATGATGGATTGGTACCTCCCCCTGCCAAGCTCCATCGCAATTTCCCTAGCTCCTCTGACAGATGTTGGAGGGGCTGTGGTTTGTTGGGGGACTTCCGCCATATTTGGTGGGACTGCTCGGTTATCCGCCCCTATTGGGAAGAGATCTTGTCCCATATTAAGGACATCCTGGGGTATCCGATCATGGATTCCCTGGAGCATGTGCTGTGGGGCCTTAGAGACACGCGTTTAGAACACCAGACGCGAGCGGACAAAAAGATTTTTGGGCTCTGCATAGGGGCGGCTAAAATCACTTTGGCGGCGGCCTGGAAAAAGAGGGAGGCCCCAGCGATTTCTCTGTGGCATGCGAGGTTGTGGAAGTTGTTGAGCATGGAGCGAATGGCGGACATATTTCTGGGGGACTTCAAAAAGTTTTCCGCTGGGGGCCTTTGGTGCACTTCCTTTCTCGGGGGCTACCAGCTGCTGTGTGCCCGCCGTCTATCCGAGCCCTCCATCTGTTTCAAGTGTGAATATCGTTGGAAGCTTGCTGTAGTGTGGTTGTGTGCTGCCACCACTGGAGGGTTGGGGGGGGAGTGGGTGGTTGTTGGGGATGAGAGGGGGTTCTCCCGGTTTTATTATTAGTTTTGTTGGATTATTGTGACAGTCCTAAACGACGAGAGGGGAGAGCCTGCAGTAATGGGATTGGCTGGTCCGGCCCCGGTAACTTGCATGTTGTTGTTCGTTCTGGATGGGCGGCCTTCACATGCCTGTATAGCCTCTGTACTGGCGGCCTGGACTCGGTCCCTCTTCATCTCCTTTAGATTGTAGCTCAGCTGGGCCGTACAACAGGACTATTGCTAGTCATAGCGGCCCCCCTCATCTTGTGCATCTCCCCTGCGTGGGAATTGTGGCGGGATTGCCGCGTGTTTTCTTTGTTTCTTTTGTTTTTTACCTTACTAAAAATAAAAACACCTTTGGAAAAAAAAAAAAAAAAAAATAGAATTTTGAGATTTCCTATGGAAACACGGTCCTAACTATAACTATCTACTGGCGACCGCCAGTAGATAATATATACACATATGTATTTTATTACACAAATATATTTTTTTTTTATATATATATATATATATATATATATATTTAACAAACCCTAAACGTATCCTGTGCACCCCAAAACCACCCTCAACCCTAAAAATACCCCTACATCCCAAAACCACCCTAAACACTAAAATTACCCTGGGCAACAAAAAAACTCTAACCAACCCTGAGCCCTAAAAAATACCCTCTGCACCCCAAAACCACCCTTAACCCTAAAAATACCCTTACATCCCAAAACCACCCTAAACACTAAAATAACCCTGGGCAACAAAAAAACTCAAACCAACCCTGAGCCCTAAAAATATCCTCTGCACCCCAAACCCACCCTTATCCCTAAAATAACCCTAGGCACCTGAAAAAGAACCATGAACCCTAAAAATACCCCTGCAACCCCACCCGAACCCTAAAAATACACCTGCACCCCAAAACCCAAACCCACCCTGAACCCTTAAATTACTCTGGGCCCCCCAAAACTCAAAATTTCCCTGGGCACCCGAAAACCACCCCTCCACCCTTACCCTAAAATTACCATAGGCACCCCAAAACCATGAACCCTAAAAATACCCCTGCACCCCAAAACCAAAATTTACCCTGGACACCCGACAACCACCCTGAACCCTAAAATACCCCTGCACCCCCAATCCCACCCAAAAAACACTCTACACCCCAAATTCCTTTTTTTTTTATTTAAATCTTTTTTGTATTTTTTTCAAAACACAGTATCCCCCCCCGGACCCTCACTCGGGGAACAAGTAACTCATATATTTAACCAACAGAGAGCTGATTTGTACATAAAAGAAAAGAGAAAAAAAAAAACAAGACATGGAAGACAAACAGAATTTTGCGATATACGACATATCAATATCCATTTTTCGCAATCAGTTTTCTTGCGTCCAGGCAATCAATGGTGCCCAGATCTTCATACCACTCTTCCTCTTGTCCCTCCCTTTGTTCTTATAAATGGCAACCTCTAGACTGCAGGTCGCCAATAGCCAAGCTCTCCATTCGAAGAATGATGGGGGTATTGGATCTATCCAGGCTGAGGCGACACACATCCTGAAGATGGCCATACCAACAAATATTAGCCCCTGTTGCTCGCTTGGACGGCCGTTGTTGGAAACCCCTAACAATACTTCTGTATTTGCAATGTTAATCTTACAATGTAGAATCCTTGATAGAAAGTCGGAGATTTCAGATAGAACTTTAGTTAAAACAGGGCATGAAGCAAACATATGCGTTATATCGGCTGCCGGAAGAGTACATCTTGGACAAAACGTTCCATTCCCCGTCCCCCATTTTGCGAGTCTTTCAGGAGTGTAATAAAGTGAGAAAAATGTTTTGAAAAATTGTGCCTGAAGTTTCATAGACATTAAATGAGTTAATGACATATCATAGGCCTCGCAAGGGATTTGAGATATAACCCCCAGTCTGGTCTGCCATGTCGTCAGATGTTTGTTCATATCATCGGGTAATAGAGCATTTAATCCTGCATATAACTCTCCAATTCTAGGGGTCTCAATTTTTCTATAATATCACACCGATGAAATTTGATAGGGCCACCCGTTTTCCTACTTAAAAAATCTCTCACCTGGAGAAATTTAAAAAAATCCTGATTTGTCAGATGGAACTCAATTTTTAATTCATTGAATGATTTTATTCCCCTATCAGAAAAAAAACAACCTAGTCGTTTAACACCTAGTTCAGCCCATCTTTGTATATATATATCATGAAATATTTCTGGAAGATCCACGTTCTGAAGTACGGGGGTATAATATGAATATCGACCTAGACCGATTCGTTTTTTTTATATTACGCCATACTTTGAAAATGCTGGAAATAGTTTTAAATTTTACTTTTTTGAAGTAGTCATCGTTCCTATGGCGCCACAGACAACCAATACTGTCTTCACCCAAGATTAGTTCTTGCGGGGTGGGTGTAATGTGACCCATTGGGTTCTCCATTAAGAGACTATTGCTGTATTTTAGTACAGTGGCCCAATAGTATAGTTTAAAGTTTGGTAGTGACCATCCCCCACGTTCTCTAGGTAAAGTGATCCATCTAAGTGCTCTACGTGATTTATTATATCCCCAAATAAAATGTGAAAACATAGAATCGATGTTTTTAAAAATCAGTGGGGAAAATTCAAGACAGATGGCTCTAAAAAAAATATAAGAATTTAGGAAAAAATAACATTTTAACCACATTACATCTTCCGCCAATAGTTAAATGTAGATTGTGTAGCCGAGATAATTCTTTTTTAGTTTGAATTATTAAGGGTTGAATGTTATCTTCCACAATGTTTTCGATTTTAGCACTAATGCTTACCCCGAGATATGTTGCTTTATCAACAATCCTCATATCATTCATAATGATTTTATTATTTACTACTATCTGGGTTTTGCCGGAATTCAATTTATATCCAGAGATTTGGCCGAAATCCAATGCCTCTAGCTCTATATGTTTCATCGCTTCGATAGGATCACTTGTAACAATAGCTATGTCATCTGCGTAGCCCAAGCATTTAATTTCTAGATCGCGTATTTTAATGGGAGGTATTGAAGTTTTAAATTTTAATCTTTGTATAAATACATCAATATAGATGGCAAACAAGAGGAGTGAACAAGGGCATCCCTGTCTTGTACCCCTATGAATGGTAAAGCTGTCAGACAATATGCCATTTATCAAGACTCGGGCAGTGGGGTTTATATAGATTTGTTTAATTGCCTGTATATATTTTGCTCCAATCCCGCAATTTGCCATTGCTGCCCATAAAAATTTCCAGGATACCCTGTCAAATGCTTTTTCTGCATCCAACAGTATAAGCGACATAGGGTCACCTGTCACTCCTGTGTAATCAAAAAGGGAAATTACTCTTTGTATATGATCGGTTGTGGATCTCCCAGCAATAAAGCCGTGTTGTTCTTCCAAGACAATTTTATGAATAATGGGTGCCAATCGGGCTGCTAAGATTTTAGAGTAAATTTTTGAATCCCCATTAATCAAAGTAATTGGACGATAAGAGCCCATTTCTTTAGCGTCTTTATTTTTCTTCGGGAAGACAATAATTTTAGCGTTTGACCAAGATTTCGGTGGGTTCCCTCCCTGAAAAATATGTTGAAAAAGTAGTGTTAGAATGTTTTTTAGTTGAGGGGCAAATTTAGCATAAAATTCAGTAGGGATTCCGTCCGTGCCCGAAGCTTTTCCCTTAGATAGGCCAGTAATTGCCATTAATATTTCTTCCCAGGAAATTGGGCTATCTAGGAATTCCTGGTCATCTGATTGCAAGTATTCAGGGATTGACAGATCTAAATAAGTTTTGGGGTCCCCGCTATCGTTATCATCTTCATGGTATAGTTCCCTATAAAACTTCTGAAAAGCCATTCTTATTTCCGCGGGTTGAGATCTTAGGCCCATATCTGGATCTCTAATTTCTTTGATTAAAGCGTATGAAGTTTCTTCTCGAGTTCTAACAGCTAGCTGATGCCCCACTGTTTCGTTAAACTCGTATATTTTTTTCATATTGGCATTAGCCCGAGCAATAGCTTTTCCGACAAATATTTCGGAGATATAATTTTTAGCTATTGTCACTTTACCCATCTCATTATCTATCGTCCTGCCTTCCTGTATTGCTTTAGTTAGATCCTCTTCAGCTCTTCGTAGATCTTGCTCTAATAATGCCAAGTTTTGTTTTTCCCTTTTATTATTTTTTAAGGAGAATTTCAAAGTTTCACCCCTGACACTAGCCTTCAAGGTATCCCATACTACATCGATTGAAGTAGATCCAACATTTTCTTCAAGGAAAACCGGGATCCATGTACACATTTGTTGACAGTATGCATCATTATAGAGTAATGCTCTTTCAAATGTCCATATATTAATTTTGGATCTCGTTGGAAAAATCATGAGGCTGAGCATTAAAGGATTATGGTCCGACAGAACCCTAGCTAATCTGTCGATATAATAATTTGATCTCAGAGAATTGGACATAAGCATATAATCAAGACGTACTTGTTTTAAATGAGGGAATGAGAAAAAAGTATATCCAGGATCTGTAGGATATTTAGTTGATCACCCATCAATTAAACCATGAAGCAGGCACATTTCTTTTAAAGCTTCAAAAACATTACGTTTCCTACCCTGATATATAAATCTTTGATCCGAAAGCCATCCGTTAGGTAAATGGATGTTTAGATCTCCACAAATAATCATGGGTAAAGGCCAATGTGTTAACTCATTAGAGATCTGGATCAATACCTCTGGATCGTCACTATTACTTCCATATATTGTGCATATAGTTAGTTTTTCTTCCCCATTATTAATATGGCATTCGGCTATTGCGAATCGTCCAAGTGTATCTACAACAGTTCGAGGGAATTGCACTTGCCCCCCCCCCCCTGTCGCTAAGATAGTGACCCCTTTAGTGCATGTCCCCTGAGTTGTGGCGGCAATCATTCGATATCCGAGTGTTTTTAGTAAATAATGTTGAGCCCCCTCGATACGTGTCTCTTGAAGACAAACAATAGCAGCCCCGGTAGCTTTAAGACCTTCTGAAACTTTCTGTCTTTTCTTTAGATCGTTAAGACCGCAGACATTCATAGATAATATGTTGAGTCTAGCCATTATAGTTTTTTATTCTCCCGACACGTTAAGATTTACTGGATTTTTCTTTTTTAATAATCTCTAAATGATAACTATATAGTTTGTGATAGTATTGAATCATGCTCTCCTTCCCTTTGAGTGAATCCTTGTTCCCCGCTCTCTCCTCTTCCTTCTCCCCACCCCACCAACCCCCTCCCTCCCAGCCAACAAATGAGGCATCCTAGGTGCCGAGGTACCCAAGTATGGGCATCTGAGTGATTCACCCGATTCAGCCCCCAAGTGGCCCATTCCTGTGTCCCATGAAAAAGCGAGTGATGACAAATTTAATAGATCATCTCTATAGACTAACTACGTTTGTTCTATTATAATCTGGATTCATAGATTGTTACGATAGCGGACCCCTTGGGCCTTTTCACTCCAATATTTCAAACACTCAGAATTAAGGTACTTTTTTTACACAATATCATTTTCTGTCTACAATTTTTTTTCCTTTGGATGGATTATCAGAATATCTTGGTTCGGGTTCAGATATTTCCTTTAAATATTCTTGTGCTTGGATATCACTTATAAAGCTTCTCGTAGTGCCTTTATAGATTTTTAGTCTCGCTGGATTTTGAAGGTAAACAGTTGCACCCATTTTTTCAAAGGGTGTAAATAACTGTCGCATCTTCCACCGTCTCTTTATGGTGGAGTGTGCGAAATCTGGTCGAACAAAGAATTTAAATCCTTTATATTCTCTTTGAGATGTTGGTCTGGCTAATTTGTAAATTGATTCACGAAGGAGGAAGTTCCCAAAGTTAATTAGTATTGCTCTAGGGTATTGTTGAGGTTTCTGAGAATGTTTAGATAACATCAAAGGGAATCGATGAGCTCTCTGTATTTCCTTGTCCAGATCCCACCCCAAATTCCAAACCCACCTTTATCCCTAAAATTACCCTGGGCACCCCAAGCCCTCCCTGAATCCTAAAACTATCCCTGCAACCCAAACTCACCCTGAACCCTAAAATTACCATAGGAACCCCAAAACCATGAACCCTAAAAATACCCATGCACCCCAAAACCCATAATTACCCTGGACACCCCAAAACCACCCTGAACCCTAAAAATAACCTTGCACCACCACCCTGAACCCTAAAAACACCCAAAAACCCAAACCAACCATTATTCCTAAAATTCCCCTGAACACCCCAAAACTACTCAACCCTAAAATACCCTTGCACCCCCAAACCCACCCTGAACCCTACAAACACCTGAAAACCCAAACCAACCCTTATCCCTAATCCTACACTGGGCTCCACAAAACCACACTAAACGCAAAAATTACCCTAGGCACTGCCAAAACGCAAACTCACCCTGCGCATTCCAAAACCACCCTGAACCCTAAAATTATCGTGGGCACCCCAAACCCACCGTGAACCATAAAAATACCCCTGTCTCCAAACGCTAAAATTACCCTGGGCACACCAAAACTACCCTGAACCCTAAATATACCTCTGCACCCCAAAACCACCCTTATCCCTAAAATTACCCTAGGCATCCCTAAACCACCCTGAACTGTAAAATTACCCTTGCACCTCCAAACCCACCCTGAACCCTAAAATTACCCTGGGCATGCTAAAACCACCCGAAATGCTAAAGTTACCCTGAGCACCCCAAAACCACCCTGAACCCTAAAAATACCCCTATACCCAAAATTACCCTGAGCACCCGAAAACAACCGTGAACCATAAAAAATATCCCTGCACCCCAAAATCCAAACCCAGCCTTAAACCTAAAATTACCCTGGGTACCCCAAAACCACGCTGAACCTTAAAAATAAACCACCCCCCAAACCCACCCTGAACGCTAAAATTACCATGGGCAACTGAAAACCCAAACCCACCCTTATCCCTAAAAGTACCCCTGTAACCCAAAACTACCCTGAACCCTAAAAATACCCATGGACCCCAAAACCCATCCTTAAATTACCCTGGACACCCCCAAATTACCCTGGGACCCCAGAACCACCCTGAACCCCAAATATACCCCACACCCAGCCTGAACCTTAAAAATACCCCTGAACCCCAAACCCACCCTGGGCACCCCAAAAATAACCTTTTGAACGCTAAAATTACCCTCGGCAACCGAATACCCAAACCCACCCTGAACCCTCAAAATACCCCTGCACCCCAAAACCCACCCTTAAATTACCCTGGGCCCCACAAAACCACCCTAAACGCAAAAATTACCCTAGGCAACCGAATACCCAAAACCACCCTGAATCCTAAATATACCCTTGAACCCCAAAACCACAATAAATACTTAAATTACCCTGGACACCCCCAAATAATCTGGGGCACCCCGAACCCTAAAACTACCCTTGCAACCCAAACCCACCCTAAAACTACCCCTGCACCCCAAACCTTCCCTTAGCCCTAAAATTACCCTAGGCACCCCAAACCACACTGAACCCTAAAAATACCCCTGCAACCCAAACCTTAAAACACCCCTGCACCCCAAACCTTCCCTTAGCCCTAAAATTACCCTAGGCACCCCAAACCACACAACCCTAAAAATACCCCTGCAACCCAAACCCACCCTAAAACTACACCTGCACCCCAAACCTTCCCTTATCCCTAAAATTATCCTAGGCACCCCAAACACTGAACCCTAAAAATACCCCTGCACCCCATAACTACCCTTATCTCTAAAATTTCCCTGGGTACCCCAAAACCACCCTGGACCCTAAAAATACCCCTACACCCCAAAACCAAAACCCACCCTGAACCCTATAATTACCTTGGGCACCCCAAAACCACCCTGAGCCTTAATTACCCCTACACCCCAACTGAACTTTAAAAATACCCTGCACCCCCAAACCCACCGTACCCTAAAAAATACCCCTGCACCCCAAAACCCACCCGTACCCTAAAAAATACCCATTCACAAAACCCACCCAAACCCTAAAAATACACCTGCACCCGAAAACTACCCTAAACACTAAAATTACCCTGGGCACCCCGAATCCCAAACTCACCCCGAAACTTGAAAATACCCCTACACCCCAAAACCCACCCTGACCCCTAAAATTTACGTGGGCACCCTAACCCACCCTGAACCCTAAAATCAACCTTGGCCCCCCTAAGCCTATACCCCCTACACCCCAAAATCCAAACCCACCCTAAACCCTTTACTTACCTTATACTTGCATGTAAAATACATATGCCTTTACCATTCATGCCTTTACAATGAAATTCGTTGTAAAAGCATGTGTGGTAAATGCATCTGCATTGTAATGCCATGCGTGGTAATGGCATTGCGGAGTAATGGTAGATGCGTTGTGGTGGAATGCAGGGTAATGGTATTAGTGGTAAAATGTTCATTGTGATGGCGGTTTACCCCCCCCCCCCCCCACCGGTACCACTGCCAGTACTATCAGTACCACTGCTGGTACAGGTACCACTACCCGTTCCACCGGAACCACCAGGCCGACCGGTACCACCTCCATCACCACCACTACCTCTGGTACCACCCTGCCCCTACCAGTACCACCACCCCCACCGCTGCTTTTTTGTTTTTTGTGTATTGTTTGAATTGCATCTGGAGTTTATCTCTTCTGCAGTATTTATTTGAATGTCTGGACCCCGTGGCACCAGCCATAGGATCTTCAATTCTGTCTAGCCGCCCCTCTCACCCACTTACAGGATACTGGGAGATTGCAAGGAGACAGAACCACTAATCTTTCTTCTAAATACTTTCCGGTCACCTTTCATTCTGCTCATGGGATGCCAGTAATAAGCACCCAGAACACACTCGCATTCCTACTGTGAAGCTTTGGTGAACTGGTATTAATTGACCTGTCTGATTGCAATAGCAGAGGAAGCAATTTGTCATGCAAACAGCAGAAGCGTGGCTGAACAGCACATGATAACGTTCGTCCACCCAGTGTATTGTGTATCTGTAGTACAGCGCGATACCCCGTTCCCCATCCTCTATTTGTTTGGTATATTTCAGTTGTAAATATTAAGGCAAGTGCTTGCACTTCAACCCTTCTACCAACACACACTCTCTTACCATGGGTAACTGCACAAGTAAAAATTATTT
Organism: Triturus cristatus; assembly: GCF_964204655.1. NCBI lineage: Eukaryota > Metazoa > Chordata > Amphibia > Caudata > Salamandridae > Triturus > Triturus cristatus. Next base: position 996,998,830 of record NC_140593.1, on the reverse strand, counting down.
AAATAGCAGTCAGCCAGCCCCGCCCAAAGACTCTCCAGCCTACATTGTGGCCCTATGCCAAGGACTCAGTTCCATACTATTTTTACACCAATGGCATGAGCTGACAACTAAAAGACCAGACGTCCTACAGTTTCCATGTAACGGGACTTACGACCTGAATAAGCTGTCATATTTGAGACAAATGTTAACATTAAAAGGAAAAAAGATAAGGCCCGCAGAATGAGAATCCTTTTATCAGTGGGACTTGGTCTTGCGTGACATGCGTGCATGTAGCGACGTAAAGTCAAAGGTCCATAGAGAGTTACAAGACGTTAAGAACAGACTGATGAGTGAGATGACGAAACAGAAAACAAATGAGAATAGGAGGAAGGTAATATTGTATGTGGCAGGAATATATCCATCCATCCAGGTACAGAAAGAAAAGCAGGGAGGTAAGGAAGACAACGGAGATGAGGACTCAGTACTAGAGGATCTTTTAATGGGGCGAATAAGATCCACAACAATCTCACCCTCCACTCCAACAGAGGAAACCCCTGAGCTAACACAGGAACAGCAGACACACGCGATAGCTTTCGTACGCAGAGTTCTCAATGGGGATGCAGCCAAGATAGACGTGGACACTGTCCAAGACAGTGCAGTACTACAACTTATGAGGACAGAAGCTGTCAGGGCCGCGTCCAAATACTGTGATTTAAAAAAAAAAAAAGGAGATGTTAGCAGAATGTTCGCAGAAAAAGAGGACAGCCCCACGATTAATAGACAGTGAATGGAAGAAGCTATTCGATGACACAACAGCAGACGGGCTAACCATTGCTCAGTGGCAGGAATTAATTTGGGATGCATGCAAATATGCACTCCACACAGCCTATGACATCACCGCCATTGAGCAAGTGTTACAAGGGACCCAGCCGCCTAGGCTAGACAGTATAAGTAAACCAAATAGTGCTCCCCCTTCCACACACGCCTCGCCCACACTAGCAAAGAAGATGCTGAAATCAGCAGTAGCTCAATGCAACACACTGTTACAACAGATGGTGGAAGTAACGTTATATGTAGACACTTTCATTGAACACCAGGACAGGCAATACTTAGAAAAAGTATTGACATTGGCTCGAGCACAACTGATGGATAAGGGCCCCCATGCACATAACGCATACGTCCAACAAATGAAAAAGACACACCCCAACACTGTAATTGACCTACCATTACCGGCACAGTATGGCTGGGATATGGCAAAGTTCAGCTTCACAGACTCAGACCTACTGATGTGGGAAGAGGCGAAATTACGAAACACACTACAATATGCAATAGAAAAATTACAACACTGGAAGAAGCTGGTGCACACATTTGCAGTGTTAGAAGTAGCTCAGACTCTCCCTTGCACAGCAACACCAGCCCTCATTATGCCCCTACAAGAAGTACCTCCACCACCAGGTAGTAAGGATAACGAATTGTCATATGTCCATGTTCCCTGGTCCAGACAAGACATCATGTGCTTTACTGAAGACTTCCCAAAGCAGAGAGAAGAACCAAGGAAGTGGTACGCTGAGCTAGAAAGAATGGCTGTTTTGGGAGGACTGTTCTGGAGAGATTTTGATACTTTATTTAATAGAATAGTGCCAAAGGATTTGTGGGAAGATTGCAAAGTTAAAGTGAAGTGGTCAAAAGGAGAGCCAGAGAGCGGGAAGGGAGGAGTGCCAGGAGATTAAGTTGCTGAGAAATATAGAGAAGTAGTGAAAGTTTTAAAAGAGAAGATACCTGAAGATAAAGTTGACTGGAATAAGATTACACATACCAAACAGGAAAAAGAGGAGTGTGTGAACTCACACTTGCAGAAGGCGGTCAAAATATATCAGCAGAACAGCAGGCTAAAAAATCCAATGGGGGGAGACCATGCCAGCGTTTGTCCAAGGCCTGAGACCCCCCCCCCCCCCCCCCCATTAAAACACACCTGCAAGCATTGTTTGTTTGCTGGCAACAAGAGAACCATAGAAAAGGTACTGGCAGCAGCCATATACTGCTCTATCAGTCCAACGCGCAGACAATGGAAGCAGAGAAAATAAAGAATGAAAAAGTAAGACTGATGGTAGCACAAGAAATGTTTTACACAAGTCAGCAAGGAAGAGGAAGGGGCCGGGGTAGGGGGAAGGGTACAGGAAGACAACAAAATAGTAGATCAGCTTTCCTACCTCCACCAGGTACAGCTTGCTTCTACTGTAAAGACCCCGACCACTGGAAGGCAGACTGCCCAATATTAAAGAAGAAATATGGGGAACACAGGCAGACACAGAATAGAGGACAGGGGCAACAATACCAGCATATTGCTGGGCGTACAGGGTATAAAGACAATGCCAGCAAAGATTATTAGTCAAATGACACGCCCCAAGCACAGCAGGACTGGACAGGAAGGGACGGGTGGGGGCAGCAAGTCAATGATTTCCCACCACCGCCACAAGATTCATTCTAGGGATGCCTGAAAGTGGAAGACTGCCTAATAGCGCCAGCAATAGCAGTGGATCAATCAGGCCCATATGTAACTGGAACAGTGTTGGGCAAAATAGTACCATTCTTGATTGACACAGGAGCTCAAAGATCAATGCTAAAGGCGTCAGATGCCTGAGGCACCACTTTCGGGAGTACAGATAACAGCAGTCGGAATGACAGGACAACCAATAGATGAATACCTCACACAGCCACTACAATTAGTTGTAGGCAACATAACTGTCAACCATCAGTTTATCCTCAGCAGATTCTGCCCAGTGAACCTACTAGGAAGGGACTTGCTCTGTAAATTACAATGCACCATACATTGCTCACCGACCAGGGTCTTTCTAGAAAGTAGGTCAAATGGCCTGATGTTGCAGGCTTTCATGACATGCACAAACCCCACCATACCCTCAGAGCTGCACAACTGCGTGCCCCCTCGAGTATGGGCTACCAGTGCCAATGACGTAGGACAGGTGCTAAACTATCCATCAGTACAGATCAAATTGAAGCCAGGAGCACGCCTCCCAAGAGTGTCGCAGAACAAGATTTCCAAAGAAGGGGAGGAAGGCATAGCACCAGTAATACAAGACCTCCTGAAACAGGGAATAATAAAGGAGGTACACATCCAACTGCATATGGACTCTGAGGTAGTGCTATCCGAGAACTATGGCAGGGCCATTAGCAAACTTGAAGATGATGTTGAGACTTGGGTCAAACTACCCCTCTCACTGATGGGCCGATTATCCATTATGAAGATGGTAGTACTTCCTAGATTCCTATTCTTGTTTGTTAACATCCCTATAGTGCTGTCGCGCGCATTCTTTGCTAGGCTGACTGGGTCCCTGTTGCGGCTGGCGTGGGCCGGTGAGCAGGCTCGTGTTAGCTGGCGCGTCTTGACGTTGCCCTACCACCTGGGCGGCTTGGGAGCGCCTGATCTGGAACTCTATTACAGGGTTACGCAGGGAGCTCAGGCTCACAGCTGGATACATGGTGATAAGGCTGTTCCATACCTAAAATTAGAGAAATTGTTCACGGCTCCGCTCCCGCTTCCAGCTGTTATTTTTGAGGCGCCGGATCGTAGGACGGGGTTTTTAGACTAACTGAACTCGCCCCGGCATGCATGGAATAATATTTTACAACAAACGGTGGGGGCGCTATTATATTCACCAGCAATGCCGCTCGACTGGGCGATATGGCTTTGCCCCTGCAGGGATGAGGGGGTGGTACGGTCCCTTCGTGCGCTGGCTATACACATGATGGGGGACCTGTTTGCAGACGGCGTCGCTAAGACGTGGGATGAGGTGGCAGCCGCAGCAGATAGTGCCACGCACTTGCAGCGTTTCCAATTCCACAGGGTGAGGCATGCATGGCGGCAGCTCCTAGGGGATGATATGGCCGAACCTCCGGAGGTCCCAGAGTTGTCCTTTATCATTAAGCACAAAAGTTCCCATAAGCTAATTTGTAAGTTATATCACATGGCGCTGTCGCAGAGATCGCAGGAGTATACTAAGGCTAGATTAGCCTGGCAGAGAGACCTGGAAACCGCTATAGACGACGCCATGTGGGTTTACTGCTGTTCGGGGATTCTACGTATATCTTTGCATGGCAGACACAGGTTGATCCATTTCAAGTTCATAAATAGAGTTTATTACACTCCGGAGCGGCTGAATCGGTATGGCCTACGAGATGGGTCGGCATGTGAAAGATGCAACCACCCTGTGGCGGACTTTATGCACCTAGCGTGGCACTGCCCTGGTATACGCAACTTTTGGGACTCGGTTTATCAGCAGATAGCTAGAGTGGCAGAATTAGATCTAACTCTGGACCCTGCGGTTGCCCTGCTGGGACACTCTAGAGCGGTACCCAGGGCGGCGCGACGGCTGGTTGACATGGGTATGCTCATCGCGAAGCATAGAGTGGCGCTATGCTGGATGCGGGGCCCCCTACCTACGGCGGCGCAGTGGACGCGAGATGTACTTTACTGCTGTACACAGACGGAGAGGTTTAGTGAGCTTCTCCCGCCGCGCAGCAGGCCTAAACATTTTTGGGGTCTATATGTTGATTATCTTGGGAGGGGTGGTGAGGCTGCGGTGAGTGGGACGAGGACGAACAACTTGGAAGACCGGGGGAGTAATGCAGCTGGAGAGCGCGACGGTAGGGAGGACACATAATTTTCTTACTGGCGCGTGTTGGTCAGAGGTACTGATGACATTTGAGACGCCACATGATTCCGGGATGCGGGTTGGTGCTGAGCGTAATAATAGCACTAGGCGGGTTGCTGACAGGAAACCTCAACTGTTTTGAGTGGGTGGGTGGGGTGGGGGTTACGTTCTAGTTGGGGGCTGTGTTTTCGTTTTTCTTTTGTAATTTCTTATGGTAAGGAAAAGAAGGAAAGAAAACTGTGCCCCTGCAAGGGGGTCATGTTGCAAGGTAATAGCATACAGGATTGAAAACTTGGAAGGTATTTGGCGCCGCAACGGCTGCATACAGTGATGCCCAGCCTCCGGGATGTGGGATAAACTGAGATGATGCGTGATTATTTGCAACTTGGTAGCCGGCCTCAGGGTTGTAGGCGCACAGCTATGTATGTCAACATATTTTTCAATAAAAAAAAAAAATAAAGGAGGTACACTCCAGCCCATGCAACACGCCAATACTCCCTGTAAAGAAAGCATCTAAGGGCCCGGATGGGGCCCCTGTATATTGTTTTACCCAAGACCTGTGAGAATTGAACAAAATAGTGGTACCGTCCTTCCCAGTGGTTCCAAACCCAGCAACAATATTGTCCAACATCCCAGCAACAGCCACACGCTTCACAGTGTCGTAAATTGGCTGCGATTAAATTAGCGTTAGCAGAATCCATCTGGTATTTAGAGGCTATCCTGTACATTTTGTGGAATCCATTTTGTATTTCTGGCAGCCATTTTGTCTTCCCTTGTGCTCTGTTTAAAGGACTGGCTATACTTAGACTCTGCTACCCTGCACATGCGCAGGAATATCTAACTGTCCATGCATCTGTTTTTAGTCTGTAACTATCAGGTTGTTTCTACCAGAGTCAGCAACTGGTAGCTCCTCCTTTGCTGTTGACGGTGCATTTCTGTATGACCATCTATGTATGTAACTCTTCTCATGTATGCTTGCACCGTCCTTTTCCTGAGCCCCTGTGTGGGTATAAAAGACCCATGGTTCTTCTACTCTGGGTGCTACCTTCATTCAGCACCACAGGGTGCTGGGTGAATGTGGTTCCACCTTATGAGGTTTAATAAACTATGTATTTTCTATTTCAGTTTCTGTGCCAACTTCTTTCTAATAGTCTGAGGACTCTGTGCAGAGAAGGGCGAACCCCTTGCACTGGTAGGCCTAGCTGAGGCCTATTTTCTACAACAGTGTTGGACCTTAGCTTCGCCTTCTTTACCATCCCCCTGCATCCTGACAGCCAATCATATTTCTGTTTCAGTTTCCAGTCTAGACGATTCACATGGTGTCGTCTCCCTCAAGGCTATACAGATACCCCGTCCATCTTCACATATAGATCAAAGACAGATTTAGACTCCTTGGTGCTAAAGGAAGGCTCCACACTTATCCAGTACATAGATGATTTACTCCTGGCCTCACCGTCAAAGGGCGCATGTACAAAGGACACCATTGCAGTTCTGCGCCATCTGGCACATGAAAGGTTACAAGCTTTCCCCAAAGAAACTACAGTTCTGCCTCACTGCTGTGAAATATCTAGGCCACGAACTCTCCGAAGGGACAAGGAAATTACTACGTGACAGGATATCCACCATCACCCACTTTCCCCGACCATGCACACAAAAGGAGGTCAGGGCTTTCCTGGGGGTGGCGGGATACTATCGGCACTGGATCCCAAACTTCTCCCTGGTTGCCAAACCATTGCAAGCACTAACACACAAAGAAGTCCCAAACATGGTACCTTGGTCACAGGACTGTGACCAGGCGTTTCACAAGCTCAAAAGTGAACTTAGCGAAGCACCAGCGCTAGGTCTCCCAGATTACAGTAAAGACTTCCACCTGTTCTGTCATGAAAAAGGAGGGTGCTCATTGGGTGTACTGAGTCAAAAGCACAGTTTATTCTACCGCCCAGTGGCATACTACTCCGCCACACTAGACCAAGTGGCCTCCGCACTCCTGCCTTGCCTTCGAGCAGTGGCGGCAGGAGCACTTGCAGTATAACAATCCGAAAATATAGTGTTGGTACACACCATGGTTCTGCACGTTCCCCATGCAGTGGACACGCTCCTCACATCCACTAAGACCCAGCATCTAACAAATCACGTCTCACCAGGTATGAGCTGACACTATTAGCACCACACATTGTAATAAAAAGATGCACCACCCTTAATCCAGTGTGCCTTCTGCCAACAGAGTATGACCTGGATGATCTAACCTCAATGATGCATTTCATGATTCTGCACTGGCTATAGACTGGCATACAAAGGTGCGCCCAGACCTAAAAGACACACCACTGCCAGATGCCCAAGGGGACTTGTTTGTAGATGTGTCTTGTCTGAGGAATGACAAAGGGACACTGCAGGCCTCCTATGCAGTAGGCACCGCTAACAAACTACTGGAAGGGGGAAGGCTGGCGGCTGCCAAAAGTGCACAGGCAGTGGAACTCGTGGCACTGATGAGGGCATGCACACTGGCTAAAGGAAAAAGAGCAAACATATACACAGCCAGTATGCCTTCGGGGTGGTCCATGACTTCGGCCAACTATGGTCAATGAGGGGATTCCTCACGTCAGCAGGTCAACAAATACAACACGCACAACTGATAAGTGATCTCCTCCAAGCCTTACTGCTACCATTAGAAGTGGCTATCATAAAATGTGTTGCACATACTTCATCGAAAGAGTATGTATCAAAAGGAAACGCATTCATTGATGGAGAAGCAAAGAGGATAGCGCTAACAGGCTGCCAGCTAGCAATGATACAGATAAGCCGCAACAAAGACACAGACATTAGCAACGACTCACTACATTTTGACCCCATTTTGATGCCTGCCTTCATCAATGCTTCCCTCTTTGGCACGCCTCTTTCCCGGCCCTTCCCACGTGGGCCGAGATAGCATGTTCAGACTGTTTTCCCAATGTTGGTACAGCAGCAAGTTTCGCCAAATAGCAGAAAGACTTTGTAGGCAATGCTCTATTTGCGCACAGTATAATACTGGGAAAGGTACACCAACTGCACCTGGCCATTTCCCACCGCCCCACGGACCCTTCGAAAGTCTCCAACTAGATTTTATCGACATGCCTCCCACCCAGAAGTATAAACATGCTTTTTAATAGTATGCATGTTCAGTAAATGGAACGAGGCCTATCCGACAAAGAACTGTGATGCACATACTGTTGCTAAATGCCTCCTGAAGGAACTTATCCCGCGTTTTGGAATTCCAGCCCTTCTGAGCTCAAACAATGGGCCGGTGTTCATTTCCCATGTGTTAGGGGGAATATGAAGGGGGCTTGGGGTCACACAAAAGCTACACTGTGCCTATCACCCAACAGCAGCGGGTGCTGTGGACAGAAAGAACGGGATGTTGAAAATTAAAATTTGAAAGATTTGTGCATCAACTTAACTTTCATGGGTGGATGCACTACCACGAGCCCTGCTGGCAATGAAAAGCACACCAGACAGGGTAACTAAGCTCAGCCCCCTCGAAATTGTCTTTGGCAGACCCATGAACATTATAGGCCACATGTCCACTGCTCAAAACAAAGATTCCCCTTTTGGAAAAGCAGAATTTGTCAACACATTCACAACTTCATACTCTTGATCACCAGGACAAGACACCCAAAAATCATCTCCATAACAGCCTGCATATAAAAAGTTTCATATATTTTTATTATTATAAAATTGATCATATAGTCAGACAAAAATTCATAAAAATACACAATAAAACAATGTAAAATTTTTTGATAAAAACAGCAATGCACAGTATCCTACCTATACATAGAACACACTACACATACATTAGTGAAAAATAAAGGGAGACTCAATAAGGAGCGTATTTTGATCTCTCATCATCAGGAATAAGGAGACATATGATCATGATCTACTCATTTCCTAGTTGATTGTGTCAACAGTTGCGTAATTCGGAAACTAGGAGTCACAACAATCTATACTCTCCCTCCTACGAATGCGTCGACGCGTTTCGGTGGAAATTTGAAGATGACTGACCACCTTCTTCAGGACAAGTAATAATATTCTCCCATGTCGTCAGAAAACAGTCTTATGTGCATCAGTTGAGTAGACATCGGCTACTGAAGGGATCCTAACCTCCTCCTTGTGCCTCATCCAGATTACTCAACAGGCCCAATACTGATAGTCTTTTATAGCCTTGTTCTTACGACGCAAATATGTGCGTTTGATGGAAAATAGGTCTTAGATGCATTGGTGGGTCGAAAACCTCAACAGTGATTTCAATTAGGTCTTAAACAGTGGGAGTATCTATTTTTTCTCCTCATGGATAAGTGCACGGTGGATACAATCCTATGTCCGTGAAAAGGCGCGTACGCGTCAGGAAATAATTCTCCGGGTCCCACCAGCTCGACTCGAGCCGATGTCTACTCAACTGATGCACATAAGACTGTTTTCTGACGACATGGGAGAATATTATTACTTGTCCTGAAGAAGGTGGTCGGTCATCTTCAAATTTCCACCGAAACGCGTCGACGCATTCGTAGGAGGGAGAGTATAGATTGTTGTGACTCCTAGTTTCCGAATTACGCAACTGTTGACACAATCAACTAGGAAATGAGTAGATCATGATCATATGTCTCCTTATTCCTGATGATGAGAGATCAAAATATGCTCCTTTTTGAGTCTCCCTTTATTTTTCACTAATGTATGTGTAGTGTGTTCTATGTATAGGTAGGATACTGTGCATTGCTGTTTTTATCAAAAATGTTTACATTGTTTTATTGTGTATTTTTATGAATTTTTGTCTGACTATATGATCAATTTTATAATAATAAAAATATATGAAACTTTTTATATGCAGGCTGTTATGGAGATGATTTTTGGGTGTCTTGTCCTGGTGATCAAGAGTTTGAAGTTGTGAATGTGTTGACAAATTCTGCTTTTCCAAAAGGGGAATCTTTGTTTTGACTTGTGTCTGTTGGCGCTCCGCCCCTTTTGTGGTACGGGGCCCCTCTCTTCTGAATTTTTTATACACATGTCCAATGCTCCACTGTCAATAACAGACAATTTGCTTTTGTGTTATTGCAAGAAATTAACAGACATTACATTATCTTCATAGCCAGGTTCTACAGGCCCTTCCAGAAGCAGCAACTCCACCGCCACATGATCTCCAGCCCGGTGATTGGGTTTGGGTAAAGGCTCACACCAGACGACACTGCCTCCAGCCAAGGTGGAAGGGCCCCCACCAGCTCCTACTGACGACAGCTACAGCCATGAAGTGCGACGGAGTGACATCCTGGACTCTCAGCTCCCATACCAAATGGGCACCGGGACCAGGCAATGGAGAGCAAGCTCCCCCAACCCCGCCAGCGGCATCTGAGGCATCCCGTAGGTACAACCTTCGATCCACCAGGAAGGAACACACCGAGAAGAAGTAAGAAAGAGGCAGCTCCCTGCTTGCTGCAGGCCAGGCCTCCAACGAGAGGAACTACATACCAGAGGCAGCTCCCTGCCATGCACAGCAGACCAGGCCCCTGGATAACCTCATGCCAGAGACACCTGTTTTCAGAAGCACCAACTGTACTGTCATGTGCTAGTAACCTCTGACAGTACATTCTAAGGGCACTAACGTCACCCCTTCACAAGTGTTGCTAGTTACTGTACCATTGGAACGATAGGGGTATAGAACTCGCTAGTTAGCGTTGCTGGCGTCTGTACCAAAAGACACATAGCGGTACAGAACCTGCTAGTTAGATACCATAAGACAATAGTTTCAGGTACAGCTCCAAGTGAACACTGTCATAAGGACACCAAATGTCAGTAACAAACACGGGGAATTTCAAGTCCATAACGATACAAGTAGAAGGAAAACGGCTGCGACTAACAATAAGAACAGTGTTCCTGGTATGGTCCACATGAATAGAGATAACAGGTGTTATAAGATTAGCTGTGCCAAACCCCCCGCTGCTGAGTAAACAGACTTCTGATACTGTACCTTATTTCATTTCCAAATTTCGGAGATCAACCATCAGAACAAGACACAGAAGAAACTCGCCTTGACATTTTACAGTTTATTGTATATACACTTGAGAACAGTGGAATACGCATCATCAGAGATATCCAACTATAAAAAAGGACACACATTTTCCAAATGAATAGAATATTGGGCTATACAGTAAACCATACACCAGATAGGATTTATGTACATATCACCTTATTAGCTCCATGCTTAGAAACGCCTTCAATATTATCTAGCTCTTGGCCAAGGAATCCGCCTCAAATAAAAATTGCTTTTGCCTGTCTGGGTAGCTCACTGCAGTTCCCAGATTTATTATCATCCACAGGTGTGTATACAGGTCCACAAGCCGAAGAACTCAAGATAGGGATCTACCGCACCGTCCTCCGGGCAGTAGGAGACGAGCTAGTGAAGGACCTTGATTCAGGCACTTGGAAGGAAGACAGTTGCTTGAGTAAGGGCACGGAACACGAAAGGAAGACACTAATTAATACAATGCCACGTCCTAGGGAAGAAGGATGAAGGTGGCCAGCAGTGCTGCTGGAAATACTATTACCAATACCAGGAATAATAGTGACTGCATTAATAATAATAAATGCAAAGGATCTTGAAATACCGTTCCTAAATGGTCAAGTTGGGGACGGGAGCGATGTAAATGCAACCTATGATGACAGAAAAATAGATTTTCCGGACATAGACATTTTGGGGGACGCTGACAAAGAAAGGGGTGCGAGAATTGTGGGATGAATATAATGGGAATTAATATGTTGAGATGATGAAGATGTATGTACGTATCATGAACATATCTGAATGTTATGTTTGCACACACAAGCCTACAGACACACAGAACAGCATGACTTACAATGTCCTACCTGTTACTAAATATGTGGGCTGCGTCTCGATACGCGATATGCTCTTCACTCAGCATAACATGTCCATACTAGTCGCACCTCCTAAGCGCCGCAAGGTTGCAACAGGGCAGGGGACAAACCACTCAACTCAAAGAAATTACCATGCCTGAACATGCAACCAACAAAGAGATAAAGAGGTACTAGACACATTTGCCAGAACACTCAGGAATGAGGGCTGGAAAAGCAGGGCAGATTGGGACCACAAGGACACAAGGAGTGCAGGAGAATTAAAGATTCCAAAGTTTAAGATTACACAACAAACAGAACCATCATGCATTCTTACAGACGTGGGAGAAACTTCAGCAACATCACCAAACTTTGTTGGAGCCAGTAACTGCACACACATAACAAAGCTGTCACGAGTTAGGACAAGTGGCCGGGGGTCCTCACCTGGACTAGTGGGTTACAAGGTACTGTTTTTTGTCTGTGGCCAATGGGCATACTTCTATTTGCCCCCAGGATGGTATGGCAGTTGCTACCTTGCCTCCATCCTGCCTTGAATGACCCACTTCACCGACCTGGTGCAGATAAAGAACAAGGGCCACCTGCCAAAACGATTTAGGAGGACACCAGGGTGGGTAGGAAATATCATGACAGGACTCCGGGTAATGATCCCTGGTGCAGGTGTGGTATACACCTCAGTTAGGATACACCAGTTAGCAAGGATGATTGAGGACTTACCTGATTCTACGACATCGGGACTAGGAAACATTACTAAGGAACTAACAGCCATGAGGACTGTAGTGATACAGAACAGGATTGCATTAGACATCATCTAGGCCAAAGAGGGTGGAGTCTGCCACGTCATCCACCTACAGTGCTGTTCGTATATACCCGACAACAGCGGGAATATATACAAGGCAATAGATGAGATAGATAAAGTAAGAGACGAAGCACACGGCATACACACAGGAGGAATGTGGGAAACGTTTATACTATGGCTACAAAGCTGGGGATCATGGATATTAGAGCTGATCATCATAGTAATAACGGTGTTGATCACTCTGTGCATCATGATCCACGTTTGCCCAGCATGCTGTGATGCCTTTACCACAGCCTGTGCCCGCTGCGTAACAAGACGTAGTGGTACTAGACACCACACACAGGAAGACGAAGGGACCGAAATGACATTGACCAAGAGTACATTATGTGATTTGGTATCAGATGGGGTAATGTAGAAGCCATCTTTCTTATGCGATACCAAATGCAGTACGCTTCTGGGCCATGTTAAGTTGACATAAGAATCACGGCACAAGATGCTTGCACTTTTCCTTACCCTTAGAGACACGGCTTCAGTAACGCAAGGCTTGCTTAGAAAACATATACATGGCAAAAGAAAATGCTCGCTTACACAATTAATGTTCTAGCATACCACTTTCGCAATATTACCGGGCACTGTTATTGTGTTGCAATAGTTATCTGGAAAGGACCAGAATAGATATCTTACAGTAGAGTGGAAAGTCCCAAAAGCTGCCTACGTGGGACACGTGGTCAGCAACAGTAGACTTAGGACCTTAAATGGTAAAATCACACTGTAGGCCCATAATTATTGGACAAATTAATTGTGCTTAAGTTGTGCTACGTATAATATGACGCTGCCTCCATTGTGGTTTGGGCCTATATAAACTATCACAAACATCACATCGGCGGACATTCAGTATCTATGCCATCTGTCTCCGTGCCGTACATATTTTGTATTATTTGTTGTTCTCCAATACATTCTGCTATCTTCTGTGCTGACAGAGAACTGTACTTGTGGTATTATTTCTTATTTCTATTTCAGCATCCACAGTACCACCCCCACCACCGGTATCACCACCACCACTACTACCTCCGGTACCACCACCACCCTCACTGGTACCATCACCACTGGTACCATAACTACCACCACTGGTACCGGTACCACCACCATTGGTACCGGCACCACCGCCACCGGTACCACAGGTATCACCACCACCAGTACCACCACCACTACCATTACTGGTACCGGTACCACTACCACTGGTACCACCACCACTACTACCACCGCCACCACTACTTCTACTGGTACCACTACCACCACCGCCGGTACCAGCACCACCACCCGTACCATCACCACTGGTACCACCGTTATCACCACCACTACGGGTACCACCACCACCACCACCGGTACCAGCACCACCACCGGTACCAGCACCACCACCGGTACCAGCACCACCACCGGTACCAGCACTACGGTAGTACCAGCACTACGGTAGTACCACCACCGCTAAACAGCTGCATCCTGTCTGAGCACTTCCACTTGACTGCCCGGCAGGAGGTCATCTTGCTGCCACGAAAATGGGACTGCATGAGATTAAAGTTGTCCCATTTGGGGATCACTTTAGCCGCGACAAGGGTGTTTACAAAATGTCTTGGCAGAAATGCATTTTGTGTCTTCCCTTACCTAGACAACCAGCTGATGAAGAGCTAAGCCCCGCACACCCTCAGACAGCAGTGTCTGTGTTACACAGGCTAGGGATCATCATTAAAGTCAAAACACCCCATCTCTAGTCCTGGCCGTTTCAGCCCTTTGGGGTGCATTCTAAACACGGTCACAGGGACAGCCTAACTCCACCAAGAAGGGATGGTGGAATTAAAAAACATAATGCAGTCTCTTTTTCAGACATGACGTCCTCTCACAGTGAGGACGTCAATGAGACTTTCGGGGTTGATGGCTTCATGGTTTTCGACAGTACCGTATGCAAGGCTAGGCATACAAGAGTGTCTAATGAGGCAGGGGTCACATGCATAGGGTCATTGGGAGCATGTAGTGATGGTACAGACCAGAACTCAGCACTTCCTGCTCTGGTGGAACAAAAATAACTTGTGACTGAGCACGACTTTTCCCGACCCATTTCCACGGGTGACCATCACCATGGACGCCACCCTCATGGGGTCAGAGCTAGCCTCAACCACAGGACTGTACAGGGTTCCTGGGAGCCACAACAGTATTACCATATCAGCTACCTGGAGCCCCTGCCAATAACTGTACCTATCTGGCTTTTCTTTTTTTTGCAGGCTCATTCGAGATCTTCATAAAGGTAGTCAAGATGACAGCAGTGTATTACATCCAGAACAAAGGGGCACACTCTCACCCCAGCTGTCTCACTGGCCCAGTGCATATGACACTAGGCCATTTGGCACCACATTCAGGTCCTAATGTAGCATCTGCTGGGGTTGGACAGCGACTGTGTACTTGCTAAGCAGGACGCATCAACAAGTCCCAAACGGGAGATCAACCTGCAAGTCCCCCAGAAGTACGTTTACCAGTGGGGCACTCCCGCCAGTAACCTGTTTGCCACCATGCAAAACGGCAACTTTCATCTCCAGGTACCCACATCTACATTCCAAAGATAACGCACTATGAATAAACTGGTCAGGGATACTTGCTTAAGCTGTTCCTCCACCTCTGTTGATCCCTTAAGTAAACAGGAAACTGCAGCACATGTCCATGAACCTCACCCTAGAAGCACCGATGTGGGCAAGGCAACCTTGGTACTCTGTGCTTCGAGACATGTCAGTACAGCCACATGAAAAACTGTTCCTGAAATCGGAACTTCAAATTCAGAATAATGGTCACTCAGACCTCAAGCAACCTAATCTAGCCATCTGGCACCAGAGGTCTTAGAATTCGATTATATCAAACTCTCAGAGGAGTGTATGCCACAATTCAGGCCCTTGGCAGGTTTACATGACACACAGGATTTGCAAAGTGGAAAAGATTTGTGCTTAATAGCATTGTTACACATAGACACCCTTAATGTGTCTGTGCAAGAGATAATCCATTACTTGCATTTGCAAAAAGCAGGGTTGGCACATACTTCTGTCAAGTCAACGACACTTAAGTCGGTTACTGCAATAACCATAAAAGCACATATAAATATTTTCATAAAATGACATAAGATTATTAAAAACAATCATAATATTTACAGAGACGGGACCGAATACATAATCATAAATATCACTTATCAATTGTTCACATCGTGATCGATTTCCTACATTTAAATGTCTTTTTTTAAAAGACTGTTACAGACGCTATTACAAATTTGGTTTCTAAATGTTGTAGAACCACAAACGCTGGACGACATTGTTTCATACCATATGCTTTTAAGACGGGAACAATCCAAAATCTTCTCTGTTCAGAGTAAAATTTACAAAGAAGTACCACATGTATAGTCGACTGTGCCGATATGTCATCACACTGACATTTACCTAACTCTCTTGACCAGTTGTTTGTTTCTGGGAAGTTTAACAATCTGTGCAGAATACCCAAGCGAAAAGGCATTAATAAAAATCTATCATTATCGTCTCTTATCAAACATAGATAGGGCTGCATTCTAAATGTTGTCAGTGTGAGATTATGTGCTTGCACCGTTACTTTATTCATTTCTAGACATAATCTATTTTCACTCAGTAAATTTAGACAATAATTTTTAAGGTCTTTCCTGAATATCGTACTCATTGTACTAGGGTCGTCCTAAAATTCCTGGTGGCCTAAATTATATAAAAAGGATTTAACATATAACAGCCAACTAACTTGCTTCACCCCATCTTCGGTCTGTCGAAACCTACCTGCAGTAGCAGCCTCTATGCAGAATAGGGAGCATTTGTCCATCTTTAAGATTCCTGTTATCAAAGTCTTTGTGGAGGGCCTTAAGAGAATTCCCCTGAAGAAGCGTCCAGCTCCTGTTGGGAACCTTAATGTACTGCTTACCAGACATATGGGTCTCTTTTCAAACCAGTACCCTCCTCTGGCATGTAGCACTTGTCATGAAAGTTTGCCTTTCTCATTACTATCACATCTCTAAGGAGAAACCGTGAGCTGCAGGCTTGGACTGTAGGGGAGCCTTTCATTCAGGTTCATAGGGTATGGTGGCACCAATGCAAAATTCCTGCCCAAAGCTGTAACCTCTTTTGATGTTAACCAGACAATTGAGTTGCCATTTTTCTGCAGCCACAACATGCGGCAAAAAGAGCGTTACACACTTTAGATGTTAAAAGGGCGCTCATATATTACATTGACAAGACCTGATCCATTTATCAGACAAGCAACTGTTTGTGGCTTTTACTAAGCCAGACACGGGAAACCCCATTATCAGGGCAGGCATTGCTAGATGGATTTTTAAATGTATACAAGCATGCTATCCTAAGGCCAAGCGTACATGACGTGTACCACATAGAGCACATTCAACAAGCAACATTAAAACCCCTATGGCTTTTCTGGGTAACATTCCTTAAGCAGACATTTGTAAGGCTACTACAAGATCACCACCATAGACATTATCTAAACACTACTCTGTGGACATTTAAGCCACCAGCAGGCTTTGGTTGCCCATATAGTGCGGAGGACATATTTTCAAATACATGCATCATCCCCTTGCTAGCCACTTTTGGGAAGGAACTTCTTTACAGCAGTTACAGCCACACATGCTGTGAATGGAAATGTTACTTACCCTGTAGCCATCTGTTCGTAGTGCTGTAGATTTACATGCACCCATCTTCCTCCCTGTAATCTGGTGATGACTAGATGTAATCACCAAGGCTATAGTCCACAACGCATAGAACACATTTCTTTTTTCCGTTTTTGATACTACATTTCGCGTACACTACTCACCGGCTGAGCTGGAATACATCTGAAGTGGGGTCTTTGTCCTGGTGCATTGTGGGCTAAGGGTGGAGTCACAACAGGCCTAACATAGCCACACTGCCAGCTAATCCCCAAAATTCCATCACCATATGGGAGACATTAGTAACAACCATGCATGCCAAAACCCAGCAAAAAGCAAGGTCCACCAATTGACCGTTAGCCTGGCAAGGCCTTGGAGTCTGCCGTCGGCCTTAAGATCCCTGAAAAGGGAACTAAATAGGGAGTTACGACTGCTATCCTGTAACAGCCTAAATGAAAACAATAGAGCAAAGGTCAGGATGTTACGAAGACAATACAAGTGCAAGGTCTGGGAGCATAAGAATAACCACACCAACATATTCTGCTCCAAATTGCTCGCAGCCTGCAAAAGTCACCACTCCCAAAAATTCTGGGGGAATTGTAAACAACTTTGAAAAAGGACAGGTAGCTGCAAAATCTCAGCAGTTGCCTGGGTCTCACATCTTCGATCCTCGGGGCAGTCGAGGGACCCCGGGACTACTCAAGCTCCCCCCGCTCCCTCCTACCATATTATCTATTCTATGCATAGAAACAAAAATAGAGCGCATCAGCAACAAAAGTAAGGCAGAGGGAGCTCCAGGCCCCGACGGCCTGCCACAGGCACTTTTCAAAACCAACCCACCAACATGGGCCAAAATCTTATACATGCTTTATAACCAAGTGCTCTTGGACGGTCAGGTCACAGACTCATGGCGAGGGGCCATTATTCATCCAATCTTCAAAGGCGAAGACCCCTCCATCCCAGAAAACTACTGGCAAATTTTGTTGCTGGACAATTATGCAAAAAAACTATGGGGGCCTCCTCCTAGAGGACTTTGAGGCTTGGGTATCCGATGAGGACATTATACCGTTAAACCAAACTGGAGTCAGAATAGGGATTTGCACTACCACCAACCTAATGGCCATCGCACTCCTGATCGAAAAGATGAAACAAAGCTGTTCAAACAATCAATCAATCAATCATTACATTTGTAAAGCGCACTACATACCCGTGAGGGTCTCAAGGCATTGGGGGGGGGGGGGGGGGGGGGCAGCTACTGATCAAAGAGCCAGGTCTTGAGGAGTCTTCTGAAGGCCAGCAGGTCCTGGGTCTGCCGTAGGACGGTGGGGAGCGTGTTCCCTTCCCTACATTTGTTTAATAGATCCCAAGGCAGCCTTTGATTCAGTCCCTAGAGCTCTTCTTTGGGCAAAACGGACCGCCCTGGGAATTCCACAAAATATTCTCAATGCTATACAGGATCTGCACACCAACACGTGGGTGCACATAAACTTAGGGACGGGAGCACTGTTTCAAGAAAAATCCCAACTACAGTTGGCTTGAAACAAGGATATGTCCTCCCCCTGCTCCTCTTTAACATCTTTCTGGCAGATTTGGCAAGCGCTCAGACCGACCTCCCAACCTAGGTGGAATGTACCTGGGGAGTTTGTTTTATGCAGACGATGCACTCCTGATGAGCCCCACCAAAGTAGGCTGACTGAGAAGGCTACATTTTTTACTCTGCTACTCTATCAAGAACCACCTTGTGGTGAATTTACAAAAGACAGAAATAATGATAATCGGGAACAAAATAAAAAAAGACGGCGAGTGGTTCCTGAAAACACCTACATGTATCTGAGCGTCCAAATAGACAGCAGAGGATCTTTCCTACGGCACAAAAAGTATTTTCGTAATAGGGCAGGATCCCTTATACATGCCTTCAGAAAACTGGCAAAGCATCTGCCCGGGTCTGTCTTCAAGCCCCTCCTCGAGGTAATCAGGGCAAAGTTGCAGGTTCAGGAGTCTTACATCAGTCACATTTGGACTAAAAAGACCATTCATAATGAGTTAGTTGAGCATTGGAAAGATGCTGTGTCTTTGTCCTATTCAATAATAAATCCACAGAGTGAGGTACATAGATGTGTATAGTATGTCCCATAACCAAAGTCTGGGCTTGTTAAAGGGAAACTCCAGCTGTTGTGACAGCCTTTAGACATGGGTAAAGGTCCAGAGCTACAGTCTAGTGTTGCTGAAAAATAGACGCATGGGCGCTTGTGATCACCCTTCTGTTGGGTGAGAACAGACAACGCACAAACTTTTCATGTACAAACAAGTGAAAGTCTTTTTCATAGTTTGGCAAACGCAAAGCTGGTGAGCTACACAATATATCCTTCAGAGTCCGGAAACTAGGGCATGCTCCTCATTCCAAGGGACGGGCTCCTGCATGTCTATTCTTGTCAATCTTAACAATGGTTTTGCAATTAGTGAGAAATTAGGGATCCAGGGTCTACAATATCCAGCCATGCCCAAAATGACACGCACCTGCTGCTGGTTGGTTGGCTGAGGTATCACAAGGATGGCTTGCACCCTTTTAGGGTTCAGGCGCAGGACAAGAGGTGACCCAGATAGACCACCTCAGTTTGAGCAAACTGTATTTTGTCTGGGGAAGCCTTATGACCGTTGAGTAGCTAAGAAATTCAACAGTGTGACAGTATCTGTTGCACATGTGTTTTTATCCTCTATATACATGTCTTAGAACTCATCTCAAGCTTCTTGTGGCAGAAAAGACTAAGCGAACCCAAGTTTCAATGCTCTTTTCCTTTATTCTGTGCCCAGCACCGCCGCCATTACGCGTTTCAGCCCTCGTGGGGCCTTGATCAAGCCATTTACAAAACTGCTACTCAAGGTGAACTGTGTACTTTCCACGTCCCTCGGTATCCCTCTATGTGTTGTGAAAGCCTTTTGCATCATAGAAAAATAGGCTGACACCTTCTCTTCAGACTCCCGTTTGCATGCTATAAAGCTATAACAATCCATCTTTTTGTGGGGCACAATCATTTCTAGTCTCTATGCTTGACCAGCTAGTTTCCAAATATCCTCTTGGGGTTCGGTCCCAGCCTTCCTGTCCTTTTCATCCTGTGCCAAGGAGTTTCAATCCAACTCAAATTCTGCGCTGTCTTCCTTCCTCAATTTTGACCATAAATCAGCAGGTAAAATAATACTAAACATCTGTTCTATATCATCCAATGTCATGGGAGTGACCCTCAATGTGTGTTCTGTCTGGTAATACCATTCTTCCATGTTTTCTCGTATGTCAGTGTATTGAGTGGCAAAGTGAGTGAATTCAGCATGTGACCATGAGACATATATACACATTTTGATTGTCACCTCCAAGCCTAGTAATGCTTTTGGTGGCAGGGCTATACCAAGCATAAAACCATAGGAGGTTACTGTCTGTTCTACATTATCTTGGTAGGACGATTGTTCCTTAGCCTTTTGTTGTTGCAATGCCTGGGCATGGCGCTCGCATTCATCTATTTTATCCCATTACTTTTCTACCTTTTTGTTAAACGTTTGGTCCGAGAGGGTTGGATTAGTATTTTTGAAATAGTCCTTAGTGTCTCTAGCATTTTGGAGTTGGGAAAATGAAGGAAGCCATAAATGGCGGGAGTGGGGTTTAAGTTATAGAACAATCCTTACTTATATATTTGGTTCAACACCATTCGCAGTAGATGGTACTTCATACTAAAGTTTCAAAAATTGGTGGGAAAACTATTACCATAAGCTTTTGAACCCTCTTTCGTTACGCCATGATACATGTGTTCTACCCTTTCCTGTTCTTCTTTGGTCATCTCAGTATCTGATCTAAGTCTTCTTGTTTCATCATCATCCCCTTCTACATCCATTAATCGTTGATCAGTGGTTGCAGTTTCTAGGGTCGGGCAGCATGACAAGGATGTTGTTCTTGGTGATGCTCTGATCCTGCATGGGTATAAGGAGGAGATCGAGCATTATTAGTCAGTATATTTTCAATCAGGGGGTGCTCGTCACTGCTGAGAGCAGAGGGGACAACTGATGTATGATCTATGGGTTTATGAACAAAAGCTTTATGAGCCAACATTAGTTTCTCGTCCTATCTCTACCAGTTTTTCTTCATTCTTTTTTCTTTTTGTAGGCTCAGTTTTTCCCCGATCCGTTCCCTCCCAGGGGACCCCATAGTTTCTCGCCCATGCATATTTATCCCAACAATGTAACGCCTCATATTGTAAGAATCAAATCTTTCCCTAGCCATCAAACATTGTCGCTAATAACCAACTTTGTTTTGCCAAAGCAGCCAATTCCAGCCATTGTAAATCTGGATTGTCATTAGTATATTCATGCCACTGTTTTAAAAAGGCCTGCCTGCAGGCCCTTTTTCTTAAAAACATACCATGCCGTACATCCCCGCAGCGGGGTCAGCTGTTGCTACTTTCAGATATTTATTCCAACAACACTTAACAATAGAACAACGATTTTTATTCCCACAAGACCCCATACTCGTCTTATAAAAGCACTGGAACATTAGGGGACTCCAACCACCCCACTGAACTCTATAAAGGCAACCGCTTATTCTAAATAAAGCGTGGACAAGCACAGTTGTAGCGGCAGGAAGCAAAGTTTATTTGCTTTAGCTCAAGCGAAAACAACCACCGACTAACTGCACTGTTCCGCTGGGGGTTACAATCGGCAGCTTTTTATACATTTCGAGCCACGTCGGACAACATTACACTGTAGACAGTTGGCAAATAATAAATCATTGTGGTCAGATGATAATCAGGAGGCATACCCAGGGTGCACCAAAACTACCTGCAAGCACATTCAAAGAAGGCCCATAAGCTAAAAACATCCTGCGCCTGGTGTTTATGTCATCAACATCATGTACACAGTTTCATTCACTCCACAGACAAAACAAAAGAGCAATGTTATAACATGAAATACAAAATGGCACACATCTTATAAAATGGACGAATCAGTTGTTCACAAAATATATCTACTTCCACAAAAAGCCCCAACTATTCTGGCCAAATCAGAGTTTATGCTTTTGTTTAATCTATTGTGGCATAAACACTAAAGCATTGAGTGCTTTTCCCTTCAGCCTTGGTCTTAGGGTTAAGTGAACCAGCAAAACCCCACCCTCGACATGCTAGTAAATAGCATAGCTAAATTTATTAGTAGTTCTAATCAAACACTCAAAATCAAATGTTTGTAAACCAGCTGCATTGCACCAGTGAATTCTTATACTCTGAATGCCAGGGCACTCATCGGTTATTTAACCGTCTTTTGATTCGTTTTTTCAAGAGGCAAAATAATCATAACACAAAAATACTATCAAATTGGCAATGGCGTAGGGAACCCCTCCCACTCTCCCAGCTTAAGCAGGGGCTGCCTCTTGGCTTGATGGGCTGGGGAACTGCGTCCCAGTAGAGCATTCATTTATTATGTGTGGAAAGACTAAATCCCCATAAATGTCACTGTTAGGGAAAACCACGACAGGGGCCATTGAGTGCTGCACAGTGAAGGAAATTGGAAAAGAAGATGAGAATAGGAAAAATCAAAGAGTCGGGGATAAACTGAGAAAGTAAGCATGAAAGAAAACTGTAAGAGGGGGAAAAGGTACGAATGAAAAATGATGGATTGAGGTAAAAAGAATAGGAGAAGTAAGGAAGGGGGAAGGAAAGGAAACAGGAAAGGAATACCGGAAGAAAAGAAGGACATTATAATCGAAGGGTGCAAGGATAGATAAGTGGAAGGGAGAAAAGATGGAAGGTTGAAATGGAAAATTGATGGAAGGGTGGAAGGATGGATGGAACAGGGAAAGGATCGCTAGGTGAAAAGATGCACGAATGGAAAGTGTGAAAGACGAGTGAAATGATGGATGAATGGACAGTGTAAGGATGGCTGGTTGAAAGGATGAATGGATTGATGAATATACTGATGTGCGGAAGATTGAAATGCAGGATGGATATATGAAAAAGTTGATAGGATGCGTAGATGGAAGAAAGTATGGTTGCATGAAAAGGTGAAGGGAAGGACAGGTGGATGAATGAATAGATGGATATTTAGTAGATGGGGTGTGAAAGGATGCATGTTTGGAGGAAACTCTAAGGAGGGTCAGGTTTGCCCACTGCGGGTGCTTTAGGATTAGAGGTATGGTTCGTCATTCAAGTGGAGGGTATTTTCATTTTCAGGCTACTCCCTTGCAAATAGGGCACCTAGATGATGCAAATGACATCTCATATTAGGTATGAAAGCTCACATTAAGTGTGCAGGTTCCTCTGCATATCACCTAAGACATCCAAACTTGTTCTATGCCACCCTGCCACCATGCTGCCCTACTAATTGGACAGTTGCTGCTTGCCATGCCAAATATACAAGAATAAATAAAATGAGTCCTCCACCAATTTTCAAAACCTCAACACGGGCTTTCATTTGGCTCCTTCGGAACTTACCAGCCATCTTACATCATCTATCTGACGTGTTCTAACAAAAATTCTGAATCTTGGTAGCAAGAATAGAAATACCTCCCTTGCCACATCCTGGATTTCATTGAAAGATTTCTTCATCTTGAAAAAGTCTGCCATATATGTAAATTATGCCCTTGTGTCCACTCACGTCAACATTTATCCGATGCATAAGTGTACGTCTCTGCTAACTTATTTGTGGCCAGAGACCAATACACCAATATTTATTTATTTATTTTTAAGTGTCCTTTGTTCAACATTAACCCTAGCTGAAGTTTGCGCAGCCGCGTAACGCGAAGATGTACAAAAACTCCGCGACGCTACGCGAGCATGCGGAGTTGCTTGTTTCCGCATGCTCGCGTTGTCTCGCGTATGCTCGCAAGATGTTTTTGACGTTCGGCAAAGCGGATGACGTGCTCGGGGGAAATATCGCGTGAACTTCACCACGCTGTCGCCAATGGGCCATCTTGTTTTCCTATCTTTTGCATGGTTCTGGGGCCTGTTTTCCAATCTCTCTCAAATCTTTTCAATCCTTTGTATTTTACCGTGTCTTTCTGATCTTTTTTATTTATTATCTATCCCTCTCTGTCACTAAGTTTATATTTTTCGTTTTATTTCCACTTTTACTGCTTTTTTTTTTTTTTTTTTTGTAACTTTTCTACTGTTTTATGTTACTTCCTTGTTCACTCTCCTACTTCTTCCCCTAACTTTATTTTTTCCTGCTACATTATTCTTTTCCGCACCCCACCCACCCCAGAACCATGCCTAAGGGAAAGGGTACTGGCTCCAAGGGCAAGGCACCTGCGAAAAAAGAGTCGCCTGCCTTGCAGTAGACTGCGCCTGGCAGGGGTGCAGGCCCGGTCCCTTTTCGGCGAGGCGGAGGTGGCCGCCCTTGTTTTTTTTGTGCAGCGCCACCTCCCCTTGACCTTGGCAGCAGGCGGCGGCCTGGCTCCGGGTACGCTCCGCAGGAGCGTCATTGCCAGTGGGCGAGGGTGCGCCGGGCAGTGTTTCGCTGCTCTGGGGTCCGGCGCACCCATAACCAGCTGACCCCACCAGTGGTCAGACATATTGGACCGAGAGCAGTATCTGCTGGACCTGCTGGGTGTCTAGGTCGTGGGGCTTGTTGAGTAGCTAATACTAGTAGTATTGTGTGTTCTCTAGACTGTGTAACTGTTATTACGAATATCATTTTTTTTGCTAATAGCAAGAATGCTGCCGCTTACATTGCAGGTAAATTAAGTTTAAAAATCCTCTGTGATTGTTATTCTTTCAGACACAGGTGCTCGGCACTACTAATCTTACTTGTTGTTAGCAACTTTACGCTTGCTTTGGTTGATTATCTAAGAGTTTACTTTAGAGAACTTAAGTTAGGTAATGCTAGAGAGACTCTAGTCCTTGCTTTGTCCTCCTGTCACTAAGATAGCGGTAGATAGGTAGTTTAGTTACTTAGTATTACGTGGTAATTTTTAAGCGGTCTGCGCAACGCATCCTCCGTCACGTCACGTACTGTTAAGTGCTGCGTACTCCAGTCCTTAGTAGAACCTTTTGTAGTTTGTTTAGTGAGGGAGTAATAGGCTTAGCAGAACATCAGCAGCAAGCAACAAACCAACAATTTGGTGTATGCAAAAATGTATGCAAGTTTCCTCCATCTGTGCATTTTTGAGGACTAAAATAAATGGAAATGCAGACTTAGTGATCAATTGTTGGGCCGTCTGAATAGGTGGTCTAGGTCAGGTGGTACTTAAGCGTAGTATTCTGGAATCAAAATGGAACACTGGACTAGTGTTCATAAATATAATAACTAGACGGTCCACGAATTCCGCGATACTACCAGTCGATCAGATTAGATAGGTCAATTTTATTGCAATTGTTGTTTCCAAAGATGTTTTTTTAGCGTTTTTTAAAATATTTTATTTGTTTCACACCAATTATCAATGTTTGTCTCTTTCTTTATTATATCTTACATGATCAGCACCCAGGGGCAAGAAGACTGGGTCGGAGTTGGCAGGAGCAGCTGGAGAACGCCAGGACCAGGACGGCTCCTCTACCGAGGGCTCTGCTGCTGGCCCCAGTAAGTCTTCCTGTTGTTAATATTAAAAATTATATTTCCCTAACTTTTACTGCACCTTTTTTTTCCCATACTATCATTTCCGTTTCCTATTTCTATTTTTTACCAAATCTTCGATCTAGACTATCTGTTTCTAAATTGGTTATCCCTGCCTCTAACTGCAACTGATATGACTCTCTCCTGCCTTTAACTGCCTCCGATATGGCTCTCTGTAAAACTACTATTATTAGTCTGTCTGTAGCTAAGCTTGCCCAGTTGGCCGCTCTTTATTTAAAAGGTTTTATTAAAACTCAGATTCACTAATAGCTCTAGCCACCGAGTCCAGTCCTTTGGGTTGGCCTCTTCTAGTCTTAATCTTGAGAGGCTTTTCGACAATTCCTAAAAACAAAATGCCCAACCAGATATTTTACTATTTTTGATAGGAGATACTACTACTAGTAGTGTCTACTCTACTCTAGTACTCGATTTGTAGTGATGTATGTGGTATATGTATGTATTTTAACTTTTTTTTCTATCTTGCTAGTGAAAAATAGGGGGAAGTGTATATGGCATCTAAAAAATGTGTAATGTTTTTTCTAGGCGTACCGGCCACGACCACCAGTGCCGGGGCCAACGGCGGGGCAGGCGACGCCAACCAGAAGGAAGCAGTGGATGCGGCAGCTGCCACAGGGGTGGGTGAGCCAGCAGCAGTGGTGGGCGGTGGTACGTTATACTTATATTCCTTACTTATTGACAATAGTTACATACTCACTGCAAGGGTGTTGTGTAAGTTGAGATAGACTAAGTTGTTGTGAACAACGGTTGAAGAAGACACCCTTTACTAAGCATTAGAGCAATAGCATTAGCGACGGGAGTAGTTGAGTAACTAATGGCCTCTTCTATCTGACTTCAACTCAGCTGAGAAAGTTTTATGGCGAAGAGTAGGAGTCAGATCAGATGACCTTGATGGATGGGTTGAACGAAAAGGGAAAGAAGGATGGAAGGACGGGCGAGATGTAATATATATGACTGGCAGAGAAGGATGCGTGGGATGCATGCATAGGTGGCTGATAGGAATCAGATGCATGGGTGGTTGAAGGATGGGTGGAAGGTGAAAGAAAGAGGCCTGCCTGGGTGGGTGAAACTGTATGGGTGGATAGCAAGTATCCTCTGGGGTGTTTCATGGGTCAAACTCAAAGGCAAGAAAAGAAGGAAGGACGCATGGGTGGTGGTTTAAAATAGTTGGTGTTGGTGGTGAAACAATCTAAGGTTTGTTGAGAGATTAAGAAGAAGGATAGACATGTTTACTTTGAATGGATGGATGCCTGGGTGGTATTCATCATAGATAGCACAGGTGGAGACATCATATATATTGTGTATGTAGGTTGTTATCAAGCCCCTCCCTCCAACTTCGAGGCCCACTCCCTACCTATGTTAATTTATTTTTGACTGTGTCAGTCTGCCTTGGGTGGGCTATCGGCTGCATGGTTACACAATCGATCAAAACAAAGTACCTCATGTCGTCCCATATATAAGCAATGATAATTTGGATCAGATATCATCTGCCTTGTAGTATAGTAGTCAGGGCAGGGTGAAAGTGAAATTGAGCAGTTGCCCTTGATGTAACAGAGTATGGCCAGTGCCACCCATAATAGAAAAGTAAGATGATTGTGTAGTAGTCAGCTTCCCCACATGCAGACAGTAGTAAATAAAACTAATGTGAGTCTGCGTCACGAGATGAGTATGTGTCTTGGGCGCAAGCTGACTGAGCTGGCATGCCGGCTACAACAAGGTTACTTAATTTAGCTAAACAATAGAGAAGAAGAAGACTGGAGTACTACTCGAGTGAGTCCATAGTGCTAGTATAATGCCTGAAACTCCCACAAATGTTAGAGGCCAAGGAAGTGGTAGGACAGATACCACAAATGTTATGTACTGTGCTTACTAGTGCTACTGTGCCACTATGTTTAGAATTAATTTGTCTTACTGTTTTGCTAAGAGTATATTGGTTACAACAATATTCTTTTTTTTCTAGATATAGCTACTCCTTCCGAAACAACAAAATCATCTAAACCGGACAGGAAGGAGTTGGCAGCCATGGCCCGGCGCCGAAAGCTTGAGGCCATCTGAAATGAATATCGGCGGTTGGTGGCTCTGGCGGAGGAGGCGGCAGCATCTGCAGCCTCCTCCAATGCCCTGGGCCCCAGCCAGGCCCCTCGAGTGGTACGGCGCCGCGGTCTGGCAGCCGCCTGCCGCACTACATCCAGCACTGCTGCCCCCCCCGTGGATGCAATTGCGGAGCTTTGAGCGCCGCATGCTCCTCCAAATGAGACGCCTAGAGAGCAGGTAAAGGGACTGAAGCAGGAGGTCCTGGCGGTTAACCGGCGACTGCGAGCCCGCTGATAGAGAGATCCCGTTGGATTGCCCCTTTTTTATTCCTTTTTTTGGTGGTTGGGCATTGAGCGCACGTTGGGGAAAAGTTGGGGTTATAATTTATATGGAAAATTTTGAACGGACATTGGTTGGATTATTCTTTTTGGACATTGGTTGGGGTTAGGGAGAGGGGTGGGTCAGGTGGGATTATTTTTTAACATAGTTTATTTTTGTTAGGGGATTAAATTATATTTATACTTAAACTTTACATATTATGCAAATGTTTTGTGGGGGGGTTACTCTTTTAGGTCACAGTTTCCTTTGCTGCTGCAGGGCCGCAGTCAGTGTTTGATTTAAATAATCTGCCGATTTTTTCTAACATACGAACAGATTGATGCAGTACCCTCACTGAGTGACTTGTCCTACTAGTACTGTCAGTCTCTCCTCCTAGTCTATGCATTCTGCAACTGGACTCAAGGGGCAGGGATAGCCTAGTACAACAGCAAGTTACAAACTGTAGTTGTGTCGAGCTACTCGACACAAGCGTAACCTTTAGTGCTGTAAAAGGAGGATGATGAATCCAATCGATACCGTCAATTAATTATGATGGATTAGGTTACTTTGGACAAAAAATTGACTTGGAAATGTACTGAGCATGGGGGGCAAGCAGAAGATGATCCTCGCCCTGCCTTGAAATTGAATCAGTGTTGCTTTCACCACATCTGCCCCAGCAAGCGTGATCAATTATTATTTTTTTTGTTAATTCTTTTTATTAAACAAACATTTATCGACATTACATGACATAGTATAATCAGATGGCAAGTTGCTGTATTACAATCTATTTTGACAGTTGTGTTTTAGTATTTCGCAGTTGGTGACATGATCACGGCGATGGTGGATCATCAGATGTTTGCGTCCTGGGGGGTGAACAGATAATTCCCCGAAATATATTCCAGTCATTCCATATGCGGGACCACTTCCTGGGGGACCCTCTTGCTACATACACTGTCTTTTCTCGGAACATACACCAGTCCATGTCCCTCTCCCATGCTGCAACCGTCAGTGCCTGTGTTGCTTCCCACATCTGTGCGATATTACGCTTTGCAATAATCAATCCCAACGTAACCCATGTGATTTGGTTGCTGTTCAAGTCAATGGGCTCCCACACATTGAGGAGACATCTTTTGGCCTCTAGGTGGATTGCAAGAGTGAGTACCTAACAGAGTGTGTCATGTATGTTTGCCCAGTATCGCTGGATGTGCGGGCACTCCCATAGTATGTGAAGGAATGTTCCCTCCCCTCCACAGTTCCTCTTACATTTTCCATCATCTGTCTTTCCCATTTTCACTAGTCTCTGCCCCGTAATGTAAATGCGGTGCAGTATCTTTAGTTGTACCAGACGTAGCCTGGCTGGGATGGCTACTTCCCTTGGGGAGGCTACTGCTGCCACCCAGTCCTCGTCGTCCAGGATTATACCATCCCTTTCCCATTTCTCCCTTAATTGTCGAAGGGGATCACTGGAATGGTTTATCAACTTTTTGTATGTAAGTGATATGGTTTTTACCGGAAGGTAGCCGTCCAATATTCTGTCCTCAAGGGGCGAGGATTCAGGGGGGGTGTCACCCTTCTAGAGGAGTGCAAGTACAGCATGTTGCACCTGTAGGTATCTAAAGTACTCTGTGGCAGCGATGTCATATTCTTGTTGCAAGGAGGGAAATGATTTAACCTCCCATTTAACCCAGAGGTCGCCAACCTTAGAGATGCCAATGGGGTCCCACTTGTTGAATCCCTTGGATTTCCACAGGTTCCCAAGTAGTTCTGAATCCCACAAAGGGGTGGCCAGTGTTACCTTATGTTCCCACCCCAGGCCCACCCCAGGCTTCTGCTGGCTGCGTGCCATATGCGCACCGAGTGCTTAGTCAGCCCAGTCAGGTTTCATTCCCCAGTCTTGGAGTATAAGGCCCTATTATAGTTCCCACCTGGCAGAAGCCACCTATCCATAGCGTAGCCTGGGTCGTCCGCTCGTCTATATGTGCCATGATTGATGGCGGCTAGGTGCGCTTCCCAATAATATCTTTTGAGGTCAGGAAGGCCTATCCCCTCTTCGTACCAAGCATGATTTAGCAAGTGCTATACGTGGTCTCAAATCCCACAGCAGACGTCTCTGAAGGGTCTCAATGTGCCGAAAGTAGCTTGGGGGTACCGGATCAGAGGAATTTTGCAAGACATACAGGAAGCGAGGCAGGGACATCATTTTAAAGTGCCTTCCAACGCTCAGTGTCCCTCTTCAGTGTCTGCAGGGGTGGGAGAAGATTGTGGGCAAATCTACTCGCTGGATTCGCTGCTATATAGATACCCAGGTAATTAAAACCAGTCGCGGCAACTTGCACTGGACATCCCCAAGGGAAATCAGACCGAGGGCCGTTAAGGACATACAATACAGATTTACTCCAGTTAATCGAGTAACCTGAGTATTTGCCAAAAAATTCAAATATGTCTAGAACAGATGTGAGGGATGCCTTTGGGGAGGCCAGGTAAAGAAGTATGTCGCCCGCATACAATGAGATACGGTCTTCCCACGTGTCTGCCCACTTGAGTCCCCGTATCACTGGATCCCTCCGCACCCACGACACCACGGGCTCCAATGCCAATGCGAAGAGGAGAGGAGAGAGTAGGCAGCCTTGTCGAGTCCCCCTACCCAGAGTGAATACTTCTGACTTTTTGTTATTCACCACTACTTGTGCTAGAGGGTTTCAATAAAGGAGCTGTACCCATTGGAGAAATCTGGGACCAAATCCCATTTTGCAGAGGACTTCAAAAAGATACGGCCACTCAACCGTGTCAAAGGCCATTGCGGCATCCAATGACACGATGACTGCAGCCTCCTGGATGGTGGCCACCCTTCCCATTATTCCGTAAACTCTGCGGAGGTTCAGTGCCATATTGCGCTGAGGCATAAAGCCCAATTGGTCCTGGCGCACTAGCCCACCAATCACCTTGACTAGCCTGGTAGCAAGGAGTCTAGCCAAGATCTTGGGTTCAGCATTCAATCAATCAAAACATTTGTAAAGCGCACTACTCACCCGTGAGGATCTCAAAGCGCTGCGGGGGGGGGGGGGGGGGGGTGCTGCTACTGCTCGAATAGCCAGGTCTTGAGTAGTCTCCTGAAGGTTAGCAGGTCCTGGGTCTGCCGTAGGAGGATAGGGAGGGTGTTCCAGGTCTTGGTGGCGAGGTGGGAGAATGATCTGCTGCCAGAGCTCGCTCTTCGGATGCAGGGAACGGTGGCGAGGGTGAGGTCGGCGGAGCGGAGCGGACGGTTGGGGGTGTAGAAGGTGAGTCGTCTGTTGAGGTATGCCGGTCTGGTGTTGTGGAGTGCCTTGTGTGCGTGGGTGAGGAGCTTGAAGGTGATCCTCTTGTTGACGGGAAGCCAGTGTAGGTCTCTCAGGTGGGGTGTGATGTGGCTGCGGCGAGGGATGTCGAGGATAAAGCGTGCAGAGACGTTCTGTATGCGTTGTAGTAGTTTCAGGAGTTTGGCCGAAGCTCCTGCGTAGAGGGCCTTACCGTAGTCCAACCTGCTGACGAGGGCCTGGGTGACCGTTCTATTTGTATCGGTGGGGATCCATCTGTAGATCTTGCGGAGCATGCGGAGGGTGTTGAAGCAGGATGACGAGACAGCATTGACCTGTTTTGTCATGGAGAGAGTAGAGTTGAGGATGAACCCCAGGTTGCGTGCGTGATCAGTGGGTGCTGGTGCTGTTCCCAGTGCGGTTGGCCACCAGGAGTCATCCCAGTCCGAGGGGGTGGGGCCGAGGAGGAGTTCAGCTTCAGGCAGCTGTTCTTCATCCACTCGGCAACGGCTTTCATTCCTTCATGGAGGTTGGTTTTGGTGGTGAGGGGTCCTTGGTGAGGGAGAGGATCAGCTGGGTGTTGTCGGCGTAGGAGATTATGTTGAGGTCGGGCAGTCGGGCGACGTGGGCGAGCGGTGCCATGTAGATGTTGAACAATGTCGGGCAGAGGGATGAGCCCTGGGGTACGCCACAGATGATTTCGGTGGCTTCGGAGCGGAAAGGGGGGAGGCGGACGCTCTGGGTTCTCCCGAAGAGGAAGGAGGTGGTCCATTCCAGAGCCTTGTCTTGGATCCCAGCGTCATGGAGGCGCGTGCGTAGGGTGCGGTGGCAGACTGTGTCGAAGGCGGCTGACAGATCCAGGAGGATGAGGGCCGTGGTTTCGGTGTTGTTCAGCAAGGCCCTGATGTCATCGGTGGCGGCGATGAGGGCGGTTTCGGTGCTGTGGTTGCTGCGTAACCCGGACTGGGACGGGTCCAGGATGCTGTTCTCCTCGAGGTAGTGGGTTAGTTGTCTGTTGACGGTCTTCTCGATGACCTTCTCCGGGAACGGGAGCATGGAGATGGGTCGGAAGTTCTTGAGGTCCTTAGGGTCAGCCTTGGGTTTTATGAATAAGGCGTTGATCTCAGCGTGCTTCCAGCTCTCTGGGAAGGTCGCTGTCTCGAAGGAGATGTTGATGGCTTTGCGGAGATGGGGTGCGATGGTGGCGCTGGCTTTGTTGAAGATGTGGTGTGGGCATGGGTTTGACGGAGAGCCGGAGTGGATGGTGTTCATGATTTTGATGGTGTCGTC
Source organism: Triturus cristatus (assembly GCF_964204655.1). Lineage (NCBI taxonomy): Eukaryota > Metazoa > Chordata > Amphibia > Caudata > Salamandridae > Triturus > Triturus cristatus. The sequence goes on along the minus strand of NC_140593.1, from coordinate 996,966,256 downwards.
GTTTATGTTGGTCCAGGTGAGCAGGGGATTGGTGCGGATGGTGGCCGCGGGGCCGGAGGTCTCAGTGGCTGTCGGGGCGGTCATGGTGTTGAATCTGTCGTGGATGTCTGCAATCTTGCGATGGAAGAAGGTGGCACGGGAGTCGCACAGGTCTTGCGAAGGTAGGATGCCGTTGGTGTTGCAGCTGGGTTTGGAGAGTTCCTTCACGATGTTGAAGAGCTCTTTGCTTTTGTGTGCGTTGTTGTCTAGGCGGTCTTTGAAGGAGGCCCTTTTGGCGGATCTGATGAGGTGATGGTGTCTGAGGGTGGCGTTCTTGTGGGCTGCGTAACTGTCCGGTGTCTGTTCATGGTGCCATTTTTTCTCTAGTTTTCAGCAGGTTTGCTTGGAGGCCTGGAGGTCCTCTGTGAACCAGCTGGCTTTCTTGTTGGTGTGTCTGTTGGAGGGCTACTTGATCGGGCGAGTGTTAGTGCAGTCTTTGATCTACTGTCTGAGGTTGCGGGCGGCGGTGTCGGGTCAGTGGGGGCGGCATGTGGGCTCCGGGCGAGGGTTGTGGTTAGCTGGTCTTCGGTGACTTTGCTCCAGCAGCGGCAAGGGATCTGTTGGGTATGGTGGTGCGTGGTGGGTTTCCGGAAGGGGAAGTGGATGCAGCGATGGTCGGTCCAATGGAGTTTGGTGATGTGGCTGAAGGAGACGTGAGAGCTTTCGGAGAAGATGGGGTCAACAGCTGTAAAGCTATCATTATATGAGGCGCAGTCTGTCTGTGGCTTGCCCTCCTTGCATATGGTGACCAGAGTTGCTATCCTCTGGTCGCGTGGCAGTTCCCCCTTATCCCTGCTTTCCTCAAACATCCTCCGCAGATACGGGGCGAGTTTGTCAGGTCTGAGTTTGTATAGGTCAGCAAACCGTTGGGGCCCGATGCTTTCCTGGACCTAAGGCCTCTAATCGCTTGGGCTATCTCATCCGTTGTGAGAACTCCGTCCAGAAATGCTAGTTCTTCAGACGAAAGAACTGGTAGTGTGATCAATTATTGGTGTACGTTTAATTTAGTCACACCAATATAAATCACACCGCCTGGGGGAAGAGGGTTAGGGTTTGATGAATGGTTGGGAAGGGGGGTTTGGGGAAAGGTTTGACAAAGAAACACACTACGCATGGACAAACAACAAAACACAATCTTGGCAGACGACCATCATATCCATAAATCTGTTAAGGGAGAAAAAGGAAATGCATGCATGATGATGACCTGATGGTTAACGGTAAGTAGTACTTACTAAACAGACTAGTAAACAGTACAGGGCAGCAGTATATTATTAATTATTATGTAATTTGCCAATTTGCCATGCCTGTCTGCCCTCAGAGAGACCCAAATTAAACAAATGTTTACTTCTGTTGTACCGGGCTTACTTTTTAAAGCTAGCTAAGAAAATAAAAAAATAGTTGTAGGGATCAATTATAAGCAGAGAGCAAACAATATCAACACACAGTCGTAACGACTGAAGAGAAAAAATGAAACTAATTATTTAAAAGATGATGAATGTTGATATTAAAGTGTTACTGTATGTTATCCTGGTCAAATTGGGGAGTTGCATCTCGGCATTCCTCTTGGTCCTCCCTTCCATGGACGCTGCGTCCGTCAATCTTGGGTGCCGCTGCCTGCCTGGCGGATGCGGATTGGTAGGTGAGTGTGAGTTGTTTTTCTTTAACACAGGGTAAAGGCCGGCCTGTAAGTATAAATGGAAAAACAAAAGGGATATTTAAAGTTCATGGAGAAAAAACCCCATAAATTATGGAGGAGTGTAAACACTTTCAGAGCGGCATGGCTAAATCATGTCTACTCTGTTGTCTGTTTCCAGCATTAACCTACAACGGCAACAAGACAGAGCAGGCCCACGGCGCCCACCCAACCTCCACTTAGCTTAGATATTGACTGAGCCAGACAGAGCACACGTCACATATACAGCAACATAGCATTTTCCAAAGTAAGTAACTAAATCAAAGGCATGCACAGCTGTCATACCACCACTACTATACTCGTGACTCAACTCCATCACTACACAGACATGTAGGTCTGCTGTGGTTGTTGTGGACTTGTTTACCTTTTATGCCACTCATGAAACACCCAGAGTTATTCCATCAATCATCTCTGATCCTACGGACTGCGAAGATTTTTTCCAACTCAGTCTGTAGTGTACCGAGTGAGTCCAGATTCTATATTCAAAAATGCAATGGATCGGCCTGCAGTAGAAGTACAATTTTGGTATTAAATAACAAGGGAAACATTGACTTGAGTCATTTTTAGTGTGTAGATTAAATAATAGTACACAATGAATTCACTTCATGCACAACAAACAACAACAACAACACAAACACCAATCACTCAGAGTAAGCGTCCAATGCATGCCATCATTACCTGTTCCGTGTTCTCAGCTTAAGTTAAGGGGCAGTCTCTCTCGCCTTTGAAAGGAGGATAGCTATAGTAGTCATGTTCCACTTCTTTTAGAGGGACTCGACGAAGCAACTTTTTTTGTACTTTTCTCCATCCAATCATCATCTGGCTTGAGGGAAATGGATTTAGGGTGAGTCAGGAGGATGAAACAGGACTCGGAAGAGTGGACTTAGTTAAATGCACAGAGCTGCAACTCCAATATGGCAAAAAAAAGACTAGAAGACGGTGGTGATGGATTTGTTGCGATTCGAAGTTTCGAACCAGAAAGACTGAGACACACACAAATAAAAGTAAGATAAGGAAGAAAGATAGTAAGAAGTTCAAAGCCTAGTTGTCAGGGAAGTATAGCTCGTCCTCAAACTCTGGTGGTTCAACCAGAAGTAGGTAATCATCTAAGACACTACTTCCGTCACCCAAGTCGCTGTCCTTATCTTCCTGCGTTGATTCACGTATTTTGTAATTCGGTGGTATAAAGTGCTGATTAATTTTGATCATGGTCAACCGCTCTACTTTTTGGGGCGAGACACTGGTCCTTTTCACTGTTACAATGGCACCAGCAGCACTGAACACATGCTCAGAAGAGACACTTGCGACAGGTCAAGCCAGATAGTTTATCGCCAGCCTGCTAAGCACTGACCATTGGCCCCTTTTCCCATACCAATACAGAAATGGGTTTTGATCAATGTAGACCTCTGTTGGGTCATCCAGACAGGCCTGGACCATCCGCTTAATGTTCAGGGTTGCTCCACTTTGCTGGGCCTCTTTTGTCTTTGCATCAGCATTAGACCTAGCAAGCCCTTGCTGTAAATACCAATCCCGTGCCGATTTTACTGGGGCTGATGATCCGGTTCTTGCTGTTGTCGATAGTGTTGGTCTGAGCCAAATGCACTGCCCTCAAGCTTTGAAGTTGTACTCGACGCCGGATGCCCTGCTACAGTACTTGTTGTGGGTTTGAGTAGCGGGCCTTTAATTACCAGCCGTTCATTTTCCAAGTCACTGGCTGCCTCAGCTATCCAAGTTTTGTATTGCGCAACATCCACTTCTGAAAAAGGAATTAATGTGTTCGTATTCAGTGTCGATTTGTATTGTAATGTTTTTCTGAAACAATGCGAGTTTGCACCCTTGTATTTTCAGCTAAGTGAAGGGATAAGCTCTCCACCAACTCATATGCTTCATTATTATCCTCCACACCTGTGTACGTTTTAGACACCTCCTTCAGCTTTAGCATGTGCAACAATGGGATAGCTTGGCCCATAGTACAGTCCTCCTTGCTGACTTCACGTGTGAAGAGCTCGAAAGGAAGAAGCATCTCTTTCAGGCATTTAACTAGGCCCCATTGGTCCATCTGTAGGGTCGTGCCTTTCACAGTCGCATCCCTTATTCTTTGCATGACATACTCATTGATTGGTCTGTACTGATCAAACAGACGATCAAGCATGTAATAAGTTGAGTTCCAACGTGTTGGCACCTCCTGGATGAGTGCTTTGACTGGCATTCTATGCTCAAGTTGAATGATCCTCAGCTGCTTTCAGGCTTAAAAAGAATGGCTGAAATGTGTGCAAATTCTTCTGCAGGTGGTCAGTAAGTTGCTGACTCTGGCTTATTTTTTCAGACAGTCTTGAACAATAATGTTAATGCAGTACGCCAAACACAGGACCCTGAAATAGCCACCATCGCCCATGGCCTTAACTATATTACTGCCATTGTCTGTGGCAACAAAACCAATGTTAAGCCCTCTTGGGTGCAGTCATTCAAAGACCTTGCTTTTAAACTCTACGAAAATATCTGCAGCAGTATGAGATTTCTCCATGTCGAACATGGCTACAGTTGCCTGTCATCTTCCCATGACGTCTGTGGAGCAGCAATGCTTTCTACGTTATTTCATAGAAAACCTCAGAAAACTGCACAATCAATTCCAATCCAGGATTAGTCTAGTCGGAGGGTCTCAAACTAATGTGTACACCAGCAGCAGTTCAAGCGGTCAGATCCCTTCAGGAAAAGAAGAACAGGGAACAAGAACTGATGCCAGCATACTTGACTGATCACCCGAAGACTACTCCATCGTGGCAGCAGTCCAGCATAGATCAAAAAGCCTGGTCACTCTGGCTTCAGCACCTCCATACAGATGGCTTGGGGCAAAGCTTCAGCTCTATGGCCTGGATATCCTTGAAAGCTGCAAATGTCTTAGCCATCCTAGGACAATATGATCGAAGAATGTTGCAAAATATGTCACCCCGTGCCAACCTCATCCCAGGGGGCTGAAGGAGAGAGGCTAACATCTTTACTAAGTGCTTGGTGCTGGGAGCTGCATTCCTGCGAAGATAAGGTCATGAAGTATACGCGTACTTGGATGGCTGTATCGTCAAAGCTTCAAAGGAAGAGGCTTGTGCCGCCACCTGCATCAGCTTATTCCAAAAACTAGGAATCACCCTGAATACTGAGAAATACCCCATCCATCCTATGACGAGACTAAAATTCCTAGGGGCAATCTTAGACACTTAGGAGCACTTTTACTTACATTTTATTAAACACAGGGAAGCATGCAAAGTTGCTGCTCTGCATGAAAGGAAAAGAGCAAAAATGCTCCATATAAACAAAGCTTTGGAGCATGTCTGTACTCTCCTAGCTCTGGAGCAGCGTGGGCTGTCTAGCACCAACACAGGCACATCAGCACCGTAGTGCAAGGGTGCCCGTGTTACACCTTCATGCACAAAAACATTCCTTGGAGGCATTTCTTCTTTCTGTGTGTGCTGCAGAACGCAACACACATATAAAGAGGAAATATTGAAGAAAAAAAAGATACTCCTCCTCGTTTCACCTCATTTGAGAAGGCATAGCATTTTGACACATTCCCAGGTTTAAACATCTCTGCAAGTCTGGGAATGTGCCAAAATCAATGGGTGGGTGCCTGGGAATGCCCAGGCTCCTTCTCATGGAACGCCTCACATGTTAAAATGTAACATGACGTAGTGAAAGCAGCTGCCTTGCATTACAATAATTTATAAAGCCAAGCCAAGCAAATCAGGCCTTGAGTGGCTTTGTTAATATGACTGAAGCCTTTGCAATGCAAGGATGCCATAAAGGGTACTTAAATATGGACCTTAACTGGAGAAGGCTTTAACCTCAGAAAAAAGATTTACAAAACTTCAGGCCATGGCAAAGGCATTTCCCTCCAAGCAAACAGTGTTTGTCAGGATATATAAATCCCTCTTAAAGCTTAGGTCATCTTGCATCAATCATATTCCTTTCTGGAGGCTACAGATGTGACCTATTTAGCAGGTACTAGCTCTCCAGTGGAAGCCGGTGACTGGCTCATACAGCAACACAGTGAAAGACACTATCAGTCAAAGCCCTGCTGTGGTGGAGGTCTTCATCAAACCTCATAGCTGGTTGTCTTTTCCAACCTTAAACAAACGCGATAATCATAACAGATTTGTCTGAAGGAGGATGGGGCATACATACATGCAGCAGCTGTCCAGAGGCAGAGAAAGAGCTCCACATACATATGCTGCAGTTATGGACCATAAAGCTAGGCTTGCATTTGTTTGGGAGGAACAAGAGTGGTTGCTCTGGAAAGACCACACAACCTTGATGTACTACACTACGAAGTAAGGAGATCCCATTCTCTATAAGAAGAGTATCATTGAACTAGAACATCTTCCGTGATGCTTGTTGGACTTGGCCCTTTTTGCAGGGTCATCCCAGAACTTTTTGCCTTCCTCCTATATTTTTCTGACCTGTTGGTGGTTTTATGACTCTGGGCACTTTACCATTGGTGATCAGTGCTAAAGTGTATATGCACTCCCTGTAAATTGTTATGGATTAGTGATTCCATGTTTGGCTGATTTGATTTACTTGTCAGGCCATAGTACAGTGCACCATGTGTGCCCAGGGCCTGTGAATCAAATGCTGCTGGTGGGCTTGCAGCACTGATTGTGCCACCCATAGAAGCAGCTTGTAAAATGTGGCTCAGGCCTGCCATTGTAGAACCTGTGAGCAGTCTGGGACTGCCATGTCGACTTGGCAAGTGCACACACTTGCCAGTCCCCAAACCTTCCCTTTTCTACAAGTCAGGCACCCCGAAGGTAGGCCCAAGGTACCCCTGTGGGTAGGGTGCATTGTATGTGAAAGGTAGGACATGCCCGGATGTGTGTGGCATGTCCTGATAGTGAAATACTGCCACTTTCATTTTTCACTGTTGCAAAGCTAACTGTTCCCATAGGACAGAATGGGTAGTTTGTTTATAACATCTTATAAACATAACTGACCCTGGGAACAAGATAGAAAATAAAAGTTTAGTATGCCTGAACTCACAATGTTAAAGTGCATCTTTTAGTGAGGGTGATTTTTGGATTATGTGTTTGAAAATACCACTTTTAGAAAGAGGGTATTTTCTTGCCTAACCATCCAGTGCGCCTCTGCTAGGTTTGTGTATTGCATGTCTGGCTTTTGGATGACAGGGTGCTGGAGAGGGCTGTGGCTCCAGAAGTCTGATGAGTCAGGGCTGGGTTGAATAGACCTGGGTTGCATTTGGAGTAGGGGGGAGGTGATTTCCTTTTCACCTGAATGGGCCTGGTTTGCCTTCATCAATGCGGTCTCCACCTCCTGCCAGGAAGCTGCACCAGTGAAGACATAACTGGTTTTGGCTGGGTACAGACTAACCCTGGGCGGACAACTACGCTCGCAAAGTTTGCGTAGTTTGTGCTACTTCCCGCTACGCGAATTGCACTTAGCACAGTGCAAAATCGCGTAGCGTAGTTGCCATTTTTTGCTCGCTCACGGTCCTCAACGTCAAGTTGGCGACCGCGAGAGAGCAAAATGACATCCCGGCGAGACTTTTTCCTCGGTCGCGATCAGCAACATCAAGTTGCCGATCACAAGCGTGGAAAATAAACCTCCCGGCGAGATTCTCAACGCGGCAAGGTCAGGTTTCTCATTGCGAGTGGTCACGTATGCTCGCGACCACTCGCGATGAGAAACTATCAGTCCACGTTGTGAAAGCTGCAGCTCGAGTGAAAATCTAGCAGTAGCGCAGTTACGCGAACTACGCCCAGGGTTAGTACAGACACTCTCTGCCTTCAGAGAACAAAGGATTTGTGTGTATAAAAAGAGGAGCCCAGATCCCAGACTTTTAGATCACTTCTGGAAAATCAAGAGGAAACCTTTGCCAAGGAGAAGAGCCGGAGAAGCTGAGGAGGAAAACTGCCCTTGTGCTGTTTGCTGTCTGGGGTTGGCCTGCAGTGGTTGCTTGCTGCCAAGGAAAGGAGAAAAAGGACTTTGCTGTTTGCTTTGTCACCTGCTTGAAGAAAAGATCTCCAAGAGCTTGAAACTGAACTTACCTCCTGTTCTGAAGTCTCAGGAACACAAAGGCTTCACCCCTTCTGTCTGCCTGCATCTAGAACTGCTGTTTTAGCTGCTACAGAAGGAAATTGCAACACTGACGCCGGCAAGCGTCGCCGTAATCTGCACCGAAGCCATGAGCGCTGCTCAGACTTGCGAAGTAGACCAGACGCCAGCAGCGCCACATCGACGCCAGTGAGTGCCGCCGTAACCTGCCCAAAGCCATGAGCGCTGCTCCTACTTGCGACGTGGGCCCAATGCCTGCTACTGTGCCGCATCGTCTCCGAAGCAGACCATCATCGCAGAGCCGATCCTAGACGTGGGGGACTCCTCGAATCCATCAACATTGCGCCATCGTAAGGAACAGTGGTTTTGGCGCCATCGTGACATCTCCCCGACACAGTAAGGAACGGTCGTCTCACCTCCCCTGTGCTGCAGTAATGAACAGAGGTTGCACCTCCTGTGGGGTCGTAAGGAGTCAAACCCTGCGCAGCGCCAAAGAAGCTGCACCTCCCTGACGGCGTGAATGGTCTTTGTTTTCACCATCTTCCAAGGTACTGTTCTGTGTGGGCCCGACGCGGGGCACTTTGCGGTTGGTGTCGTACTTTGGGATTTTCACCGGTCACGATGTTGTTATAACTCCAAGTGGAGTTATTTGTTGCTACACGCTTTATTTAAGTGAATCACCTATTTTTGAAGCTATCTTGATAACTGTACTGTGGATTTTTTGTTGTTTGGTCTTGTTTTGGTTTAGATAAAGATTTAATTTTTTAAACTGGTGTGGTGTCCATTTGTAGTGTTTTCACTGTATTACTGTACGTGTTCACAAATGCTTTACACACTGCCTCTGAGAGAAGCCGGTCTGCTTGTGCCACGCTACCAAGGGGTTATTTTAGGAGTGTATTCCCATTACCCTGACTAGAAGCAAGGGTCCCTACTTGGACAAAGGTACCCATCTCTGCCAACTAGAGACCCCCATTTCTTTCTTTTTTTTTTTTATTCTTTTTTTTTTTTTCAAATCGTTTTTATGGAATTTTCAAGAAAAGAACAAATGAACAAATGAAGATAAACACAAAGTTAAAATGATGATAATGGAGACAAGAATACTGACAAATAATAATGAGCAAAAATAAGCCATGAGAAATGTAAAAGAAGTAGAAAGCAGTAAGTTACTCAAGTGCATTACCGTGGAGGTCACAGTGAAGCTGGGAGAGATACATGTGGTCTATTCAACACAGTTTTCGCATGTGTCATAATATAAATACAAGACAATACAGGTGTACCAAGAGGACATAGCATTCTATAAGTAATACAATATAGGCGGTTGAGGTATTTTCACAGTGAGTCGTATGTGAAGGAAAAGGCATCAAGGGATCTCCAAAATTTCCTGTTAGTTTTACGCCAGGGAAAGGCGTGGAGTGAGATGTTGTATGGCCCTCTGAGGAAGGACAACCATTCTTTCCACATCCTAAAGGAGACTTCTTTGGAGTTTTTCCACTTGGTGAGTACAATTTTGCAGGCCAAAGTGAGCATAAGATCGAACAAATAACAATAATTCTCATCTGTGATCTTTGGGTCAAGAAAACCTAACAAGATAGAGGAAAATTCCCTTGGGGGTCTATATTGAATGTTTTGCCTATACAATCGTAAATTTTATCCCAGTACGTTTAAAGGATAGGGCAGTGGAAGAGCATGTGGGCAAGGTCGCCAACATGAGTATTACAATTCCAGCATGTAGGGCTCTAGCTGAGGTTAAGTTTAAAGATCCTCTCGGGGGTCCAGTATGTCCTGTTTATTAGCATAAGTTTTGCTTGGGATAGTATTGGGGAAATTTTGTTAGAGAAGGGAGTGATATGTATCTTGTCCCAGTTGAAAGGGATTTCACTTGAGTTAGGTTCAGATTACCATTTTACTTCACACTTCGTTTGGCATTTGCGAGGCTTAGGGGATAAGAGTTTGTATATCTTAGAAACTGTGTGTCCCGACTTTAGTAGCTGAAGCATCCTTGAAAGGATCGAAAGGCTCGGAAGGTTTTATAGAGCGTAGCGTGAGGAGTGATTTTAGTTTTAGGAATTTATAAAAATCTAGGGAGTTCAGTGTGCGTCTGATCTGGAGCTCAGAGAAAGGAGGTCTGACCAGATTTATGCCATTTTTTGACCATTGTTCCCAAAAGAGCGTCCTTCCGTCTATCTTCACACTCGGGTTGCGCCAGAGAGAGGTCAATTTGGATTCGTTAATTTATACCACGGACATATGATCCAGTCGTAACAGGGCTCTTTTAGTGTTTAGCATAATATATTTTGAGTGGGGAATGGAAGATATATCCATAGTGAGAAGAGCAGGTAAAGGGATGTCGTTGATGATTGATCGTTCGACATCCAAACCAGACCGGGACATAGTCGGCGTGGGGAAGTAGCGAGTTGGATCCTTGTTTACAAAGATACGTGGTTTGATAGTTACTAAAGTACGGAAGGCCCCAACCACCTTTTTCTTTGGTTAATTGAAGTTTTTAATGGATATTCTGAGTCTCTTTCCTTGCCAGAGGAAAAAAAAAAGTTTGTAGATGCGGTTCAGGAAGTCATTTGAGAGCGTCATCGGTAGCAAGCTGGCTAGATAGTTAACAAGTGGAGTAATCATCCTTTTTAATATCTCGGCTCTTACCCACCAGGATAAAAATTTAGGGGACCAACCATCTAATAATGAAGAGATTTTCTCAATGAGAGCATTTTCATTGGTCTGTAGGGTGGTAATCAGATCTCTCGTGAAGTCTAAACCTAGGTATTTGAAGCTATTAAGTTGCCATAAAAGACCCGAGATACTGATTATTTCCTTACCGCCAAGGTTATTCAGGGGTTTTACTTCAGTCTTGTCCTTTTTCAACCTATAACCGGATACTGCAGCGAATTCTTCTATTGAGGTCATGAGTGCCGGAATAGCGGCTGCTGCATTTTCTGAAACAACTAACACGTAGTCAGCGTAAGCTGTTATTTTGACCGTGCAGTTATTAAAACAAACTCCTGTAATCTTATTATTGTTCCTAAGTTGATAGAGGAAAGGCTCAATTGCTAAAAGGAATAGAGAGGGGGAAAGAGGACAACCTTGCCTTGTTCCCTGTTCTAGTTTAAAAGAAAAAGAGGGGCATCCTCCTGCTCTAACCCTGGTGGAGGGGTTAAAATATAAAGCCATTACCTTTCGTGTAAAATTCTCACCCATATTAAATTGAACGAGTGTTGCTTTTAAGTAGGCCCAGTCAACTTTGTCGAACGCCTTCTCGGCATCAAAAGTGACTGCCACTGTTGGAGAATCGGTTAGTTTGGCTTTCTCTAGAACGTGAGATAGAGTACGAGTATTATCACTAGAGAGTCTGTTCTTTAAAAATCCAACTTGAGAGGGATGGATGAGTTTGGGTAAAAAAAAATTGGAGGCGTTTAGCAAGGATCATTGCATAGATTTTGCAGTCTATATTAATTAGTGATATAGGTATATAGTTTTTAGGGAGTGTTGGGTCCTTCCCCTCTTTTGGGATCACTGCTAATAGCCTCTGCCGGTGTACCAGTAATTTGACCAGAGTCGCTGAATTCATTGAACATGTTTAGCAGTGGGAGAATCAGCGTAGAGGAAAAGCACTTATAAAATTTAGCATTGAACCTGTCAGGGCCCGGCGCCTTGCCAATTTTAAGGGCTTTTATTGAGTTATCAATTTCGGTAACGGTTATTGGGCTATTAATTTCATATTTTTCTTGTTCTGATAGGGCAGGTAGGATGCATTTGTTTAGATATTCTTGGGTTTTTGTGGTGTCCAGATCCTGGTTCTTGCTATATAGTGCTGTAGAAGCTCTTAAAAACTTCTGCTATTTTAACAGGTTCACAATGGGCTATTCCTGTATGGTCCGTTAGATTCTTAATCATATTATTCTGTAGTTTGAACTTTAAGTAGAAAGCTAAACTCTTTCCCGCCTTGTTGGATTCACAAAGCTTAATGCTTTTTTGTTTGTTTATCCATATCCCTGCTCTATCACTCACTAGTTTATTATACTCATTTCCTTTTCATTATTTCGTTCAAAATTAGGTTATCTCTGGATATATGTTTTTCTTCCTGTATGGAAATCTCTTTTTCTAATTTCTGAAGACTTATTGGTGTCCCTATTCATGGCAGTTCTGATTTTAATGATCTCACCTCTAATGGTCCTTTTTATTGCCTTCCATCTTGTGAGGTCTGAAGTGTCTCCAATTTTATTTACAGTAAGGAAATTCTGGATCGCCTTTTCAATGCCTTGTCTATTTGATTAGGTTTCTAAAACTTCATTGAGTCTCCAAAGAGATTGTCTTTTAAAAGGCTTCTGGTCAGTTATAGACAAGCTAATACACGAGTGGTCTGAGATCACCCTTGGTTCAATGGCGGTTTGATCAATTCTGGGTATAGCATTACCGGAAATAAGTAGGTAATCAATGCGTGAATAAGAGTTATGTGGAGGTGAGTAGAAGGTGTATTCCCTCCCTGTGGGGTTTTGCAGCCTCCAAGTGTGTAGTAAGTTAAAACGTGTGCAAAGATTGATAAGGACCTTGTGAGAGTCGTTGGTACGAAAAGGACAGCGTGAACCCCTATCTAAGGATGGATCCATGGGTAGGTTAAAGTCGCCTGATAACACGTGCATGGTGATATCTGGGATTGTTTCAATTTGCTTACTAAGGCCTTCCCAGAAGTCCGAGTCATCTCTATAGGGGGCATAGATGTTAGTGATGTAGAATTCCGTATTATCATTAACAAATTTCGTAGTGATCCACCTCCCCTGTGTATCGGATGCACTGGACACCAGGTCTATGTTGGCTTTTGTAGCTACTAAAGTCAGGACGCCATTCTTTTAGATCTCGCCTACGCAGCAAGCATGCGCTGCATAGGAGACCTTTAGCCGTCGTGCAGCTCTTTTTCAAAGCACATACTCGTGCTTGTGGTGGCATACGCCTTGCGGGAGTGCGCAGCAGCACGCCACAAGCACGAGTATGTGCTTTGAAAAAGAGCACACTGCGCGCGCTCTCATACACGCACGGCATTGTTTTAAAATATCAGCACAACTCCCGTTAACTTTGTTGGATTTCTTGCTCTGTTCAGTTGTCCCACTGCATGAAGCGCTACGGCAGTACTTAGAAACTGGGCGTGTTCGTATTTGCTTGTCTAATTAGTTCAATTTTTTTAATTTCGTGTTCTGGTGATCGCTATTTTTAAAGTACTTAGTTAGTCTGATAGAAGTCTCCTTAAGGAATGAATTTTGACTACTTTTTTTTTAAAACCCGTTCCAGTCCTTACATCACGAGGTCTGCCTCGATGCGAGACATGATGTGCCAATCCTGTACCACAAAATGTTCATTTTCGGCGCATTGTCCTCCTGCCTCCGTTCATTCTTCTTCCCTCTATGTCACCCCACACTCAGTCTCTCTTCATTCTCTTATCCGGTGTACACCCACTCTGTTTTCAATACCCTGGCTCCTCCATGTTTTTTTCATTCTTCCACTTCCCCTGTCTCTCTGGAATCAGTAAGTAGCTCTCCTTCCTGACGCAGAGCACTTACAGGCGTCATGATCGCACACCATTTAAAAAAAAAAAACATCTTTGTGAATTGATTTCTCCAAGTGGAAACTTGAAGTGAGGCTCACACTCGATGATAGAAACTGTGGTTTAGATTTTGCATCTCGCATCCCGTTAGTGAGGCTGTACCACTCTCCATCGCCTCCCCCATCCCCTGCCTGCTGCCTGCAATCCCTTGTCCCCATCGCTCGGGCATGTTGCCCAAACATAGGTACAGTTTTGCACTGTGCCCACTAATCGCCTAACCCCGCCTATAGCTTTCAATTCAGACAGAATTCTACTACCGGGCGTAGGACTGCAGGCCACAGGGTGTTATGTTCGCAAGCATCGGTGCCTTACATTCAGGGGTGTAACGGAATCCGGCGCACCCACACATTACATTTCAGAGGGGATCACTCGGACCCTGCTGCCTGCAAAAAATTAAATGACAAATGCAACTTAGAAGTTGAAGCCAGCTGGCCAACCACAGGTCAACTGCGGGTTATTTTAATGCATTTGTGCCCTATGCCCACATGATCACGAAACAGATGATGGACGCATTATTGTAATGGTATTTTTTGTTTTTCCGAATCTGCAGCCCAGAAGAAGGTGCTTTGCAGTCACCCTGTGTCCCATGGTCCCATGAAAACGTGTTCTTTGCACTTACGAAGGAAATAGGTTGGAGCAGTTCCCCTCACAGCAGTCTCTGCTGTGACAGGCTCCAGGAAGTACACGAACAGTACCAGTAATGGCAGCAGAGCGGCATGGACACAACATTGACATCTGCCTTCTGTGTGGGAGGGAGACAAATGCTTGAGTCCACTCACTAGCACTCAGGGCAGACACGTAATGTCAGACTGGAGTCAACCATTTTCACATTTTATTTAAGTAGATGAGCGGTCTGCTTCTATTTCCATATAGCTTACTTTGATAAGACAGAGGCACAGACCACCTAGGACTGGGTTTGTTTGAGTTATTGGGAGTAGAAAGTCATGGTACTTGATCAACTGGGAGAAAGTAAAGCAGCAATTTACATTTTCTTTGCACTGTCAACAAGCATTGGCATAGTCAATAGGTCTCGCCTTTGGGACCTTATAAGTGTTTAGCCATGCAACAGTTGATGTTGTTGCACCAAGGATATTGTGCTGCATAACTAAATACTTATAAGGTCCCAAAAGCGAGACCTACTGGCTATGCCAATGCTTTTTTATCTATTGCATCTGAGCCTGCAACATCGCTGTAAAACCTATTTCTAAGTGAGGTAAATTGTTTGGAATCTATCTTCGTTTCCTGCAGTAGGAAGACGTCACCCTTCTGTTTGTAGAGGTAGTCAAGGATCTTCCTTCTCTTGATAGGGTGGTTTATACCCTTAATATTCAGCGAGACTATCTTGAAACTGCTATGGACCATAGCTCCGGGGGAAGCCCGAGACATCATAGTAGTGTTATGATCGTAGTAAGTGATTCTCTGACTATGGGAATCGTTTTGTGTCATTTCTTCTCTAGAAGAGAAAAGGTTGTATTGCGTTTTTGTGACTGCGATATAGTTAGTGGAAGCGCTGGTGTTAAGATGATAAGTATTGTGTATATGTCTTGTATATAGCGCAAACCATACAACGGGGTACCACCTGTATGAACAAAGTTGACAAAACAAGGCACTTGAGCAAAGAAAACAATAATTTAGTTTGGACACCGGTGAAGATGGCGGCGTGAGCCTTCAGCTCCTCCCGTGGTAATGCTGGATTCTATAGTTTCACCCGTTTTATACAGCATTTGAAATAGTTTGTCCCAGCTAAATTGTGGCGGAGTTCCAGAGGAATTCAGCAATACCAAAGGTTGGGTGTTTTTGACAGTCAGAGGCACAGCGGCAGACTTTTCATTTCCGTCCCGGCCCATGCGCTTGGCGCCATCGGGTATCGCACTGACTTCAGTGAGGAGTGCATGTACTTTCCCGCTCACTGGGCAATCACTGCAATGAAATGAACAACTTTCGTGCGTCCGGAGCCACATCACAACGCCTACAGTCTTCTAGCTTTTTAAAGCTATAAATTAAGGCGCACAGTTTAGCGGATTGTGCGTAAAATGGAGGCCATGCCTACAACCTCAAATTAGATTAGACCAGTGTTTAATGTTTACCCTCAGCGCAGCAGTGGAACACTGTCACAGTAATTCTTCACAGTGATTCACAGCAATTCTTCACAGTAATGCAAGGTGCACCGTGCAGCTCAAAACATATTGTGCGTTTAAGTTATGTAATGCATCACAGCAATACCATGCGCACAGCGCGCCCCGAACATTAAATGGCGGGCACATCGGATCTGTACCTACACATACCGCTGCTCCACCACGCCCAATACAGCAGCTCCATTACAGTGGCCTCACGTCTTTTGGGACATTAAAAAACAGCCCTAAAGCGTCAAGCAAGACAGCGCAAGGCAATATCAAGGTTTTAAACAAGTTTGTAAAACCTCACTGAAAACAGAGTACAGAGAGTCTTGAACATAAAATGGCGGGCACATCGGACCTGTAGCCTCTACAAATACCGCTTCTACATTACAGCGACCACACGCCTTGAATCATTAAAGCTGACCAACGCATGGTATAATCATAACACAAACAAACAAACCAAATGTTTAGTGGATATCTAGCGGAGTAGATTTATTGCATGATAGCACTGCTGTACTCCTGTTGTGTCCTCGAGGTACCTGACCCTAAAATGGTGGCCGCCATACGATGCTCAGAATGACCCCTGCGCTCCTGCTCTGTTATTTCTGCAGTGTTAAATCACTATTCTGATCAACTTAAAGGTTCAGTCTTCATATTCTGTCTTTGTGGATCACCTACACTGTCATAGAACTGCACTACCTACTACTCCATGCCTGACCCTAACATGGCACTAATGATGACGCTCTAGCATATCCCAGTAGGTTCTGGAAAATTCATCAGCATCCAGACAACCAATCTTCTGTCCAAACCTGTCCTCTGTTGTCAACCTGTGCCGCAGTGATTGTGCCTGTTTGGGCATAAGCTAGTAGATTGTGCCTGTAAAAGCAGAAACGAGTAATAGTGGAAGATTCTGCAAAATCTAACAAGATCCAGACAAACAAATCTTCTGGCCTCTGTTGTTGACCGGTGCCGCAAGCAATTGTGCCTGTAAAAATAGAAACAAGAAACAGAAACAAGCTGTGCAAGTGCTGGGCGAGCAGAGACAAGTAGTGCAAACGCAAGCAAATGCAAACAAATGCTAAAAGTGCAAGTGCAAACATGACCAGATCAAACAAACCAAATCTTCTAGCCTCTGTCAACCAGCGCCTATAAGTGAGAGTTCCTGTAATAGCAGAAACAAGTAGTGCAGGTACAAACAGGCAGGTATAATTAAGAGTTCAATTGTCAATGTAAGCGCAAGTGCAAGTATAAATGCAAACGGTGTCACAACAGTAGTACCAGCAATACCATTGGCACCGCCCATTTGCTTGCCATCGACTTGTAACGTTACTACTGAGCTTGTATCCAATGTGATCAGGTGCCCCCAGGTTATGCTCCTTTTAACCAACAACACACTCCCAAGTATATCGATTGGGACACCAGTTGGTGTCAACAGGACACACTGAAGAAACACGGCAATCGCCCAAAAATGACTGACAAAGAGGCAAGCCTCAAGAGAATCAAGGCTTACCCGCCAAATCCAGACTCCCCTACCAAAGGCAAACACGACAACAATGCCACGATGGATACCATGTTAAGTAAACTAGCGGAGGTTCACGACCTCGCAAAGTCAACGAAAGAAAACCCTGACAAGAAGAAAGCGGAGATCTCTGCGATCAGGCAGGATATTAGGGACACCAAAGCTAGATTGACGGAAACAGAAAGCATAATCAGCCAACTAGAAGATACAGAAGCCGAAGTGAACAAATCTCTCAATAGCCTAACAATCACGACAGACTCGCTTACGAAACGTCTATCAGGGCTGCAAGACAGAAACAGGAGAGTAAACTTACGAACTGTTGGAATTCCTGAAGGGGAGGAAGACCCGTCTGGCTCATGTATCACTTTCTTGGAAACTTGGTTTGCTCAAGCCACCAACCTGTCTTTCAGTAAACCCCTAGAGTTTGATAGGGCGCATCGTGTTCCTACTAGGATCCTTGCAAATCAGAAATCGCCAAGACCAATTGTTTGCAAACCTGTTCGCTACCAGCATGTAGAGCAAATTCTAGCCTTCATGCGTAAAAATAACCACATCCTTTAGAAGAATATTTATCTCACAGGATTACAGCAAAGAGACTGGACACAAGAAAAGGTTTCCTAGCACTTCACCCAAGACTAAGAGCCTTGAACTTTCAGTTTGCCTTTGCGGGTCCAGCAAAATTCTGTGTCACGACCCAGGATTCTCTTCACTTCTTTACAGACCACCAACAACTGAAAAGGTTCCTTGGTGGGAAAGATGATCCTTCTATGGATACTGCGCCCCCCGGGTCTTCTACTATAAATCCATAAATTTCGACTATATCGACCAGCCACAACGAACCGCACAACGGCAAGATGATCTGCACAACGGCACAACGACAAGATGAACTCACTTGGCATTCACTTGTAATACATACACAACTCATGACTGAGTATACACGATTCCTCAAGCTAACTTGATGTGTTTATGTTACAGGTTTGATTATTCTGTCCTTGCCCAACGGCAAGTTGTACTCTCTTGGCCTTTATTGCACAACTACTTAAGCTAAATTTGTTGTCTCAATGCCACAGGTCTGATTCTTCTGGCCCTACTGATTCTTTGATGCAACTCCTTGCAGTACCTTAATTCTCATAGTACCATAATACATGTTAATTGTCCTAGTTTTGAAACAGTTACGGACGGATGTGATAAGGACATTGACTATGCCTACTGTCTAAGCACGGCCGATGACCAATTGATATTGATATTAATAGCTATCAGAATACCTAGAGACACATCAGCTCCTGGATGACACACAGTACGGCTTCCGCAAGTACCATGGCATGGAAACTGCCCTCCTTAAAGCAGCCGATGACATCAGAACTATCCGTGATCAGGGCATGACAGCGATGCTTGTGGTGCTGGATCTCTCGGCAGCCTTTGACACGGTCAACCATAACATTTTGGTTGACCGTGTCGGGAAGAAGGGTATCGACCACATGGCAAGAGATTTACTTTCATCCTTCCTTGCCGATAGAACTCAAGTGGTCACCCTGGGGCCATACCAATCAGCCAAGCTGTCGCTCCCGTGTGGGGTTCCTCAAGGTTCATCCCTGAGTCCGACGCTTTTCAATATCTATGTGTCGGACCTTGCAGGTTTAATCAAGGCATCTGGGATGAGCCTAACCTCATACGCCGACGACACGCAACTGGTGCTGGCCATTAAGGGTGAAGGGACGGAAGTGGCAGAGCGCTTTCGAAACACCATGAGCCTGATAGGAGAGTGGATGGGAGATAACTGCCTAAAGCTTAATTCCGACAAAACGGAGGTGGTCATCTTCGGACCCCTCTCTCCAACTTGGCCTGCCCCTTGGTGGCCCCCAGAGTTCGGTACTCCACCCAACCTGACCTCCAAGGTTAGGAATCTGGGAATTATCTTCGATGATCATCTCAATTTTATGGCACATGCTAATAAAGTAGCAGCTACAGCCCATTACAAATTGAAGATAAGAAAAATCACCCCATTTCTCCCAGATGCCGCTGTCAAAACTCTGGTTAGTTCCTTGGTCCTCTCTTCCTTGGATTATTGTAACTCGCTTTTTCTAAATAGCCAAACCAGAGTCACAAAAAAACTACAAACAATACAGAATGTGGCAGCACGTCTCTTGTCTAGAACACCTAAGTTTGCACCCATTTCGGACACTATCAGAACATTTCACTGGCTAACGATCAAAAACAGGATCACATTCAAATCCCTTTGCATAATTTACAAAGTTCTACATGACCAAGGTCCACGCCCTCTTAAAGACCAGCTTAAACCTTACAGACCAACCAGACAACTTAGATCCATTACTCTCGACTACTTAGTGGTCCCACGCTCTAAAACAGTCTCATGGGGTGATCGCCGTTTCACAGTAGCAGCACCCAAGATTTGGAACATGCTGCGTCAGCATATTAGATCCAGCAAATCATTACTTCAGTTCCGCAAGAGCCTGAAGACCTGGTTGTTTAACCAGTAAATCCTTCCGGTCTCTCCAACGATGGGGAGAGTCAGCTGCTCAGTCTAGCGCCGAGACGCCCACGGGTATTCGTTTGCGCTCTATAAATGCCAAAAATAAATAAATAGTTTATTTAATTATATTTCAGAAAACCTTCTCCACTCTGTGTCATACTGTTAATACGCAAAGGCGCTTAAGGCGCTAATACATATATGCTCAATTTGTTCATGCATGGCAATGATCGTTATCACATCCTAACCGCGTTCAGTTCTCAGTTCACACTCCTTGACGTTTATACATTTTTTCCTTGTACCAGAGGCTGGTCTCATGCATTCAATACAACTCATTCTGGTTTCCATGGGAGTGATGCACTCTTCCACTGTCACCATGTCAGTTCAGTACTTTTCGGGTTGGGATGGAGTGTTTGGGTTGTGGGTGGGCTGGGTAGGGGTTTTGGATTTTGTTTCCTTTTTTCATGTTCTTGTTTTATTCTTCTTCATTTGTAGAGACCCCCATTTCTAACAATGCCAAAACAACGTGGCAGATGGGCTCATCTGCACCCTTCCAGATTACCACGAGTGTAAGTGCGACCACGCAGAATACATCTTTTAAAAGTGGATCCAGCAACCCATTGACCTGTTCATTACTGTTCAGAACAAAACAATACCAGTACTAAGTGATCGGATTCTATCGGCCTGCGTCAAAGGCAATAACTTTTCGAAGACCCGGTTGAATGTCTTAGCTTACGCCTTTCCTCCATTTCACCAAAAGGCTGAGGAAGGTGAAGGTAAATCATTGTTCCCCAATTTTGGTTGGATGAGGAGGACCTCCTCAATTTTGGTACAGTGACCTTCTGAGGTTGTTTGGGTATCCACCAATTGAGTAGAAGAATCACCCAAAAACCCCACTACAGAAAATGATTCTCCACCCCAACCTCAAGTCAGTGAACCTGACTGCATGGTCCCTGACCGCTGAAGAGTATGTACATCTGAATCTCCCTTCAGACTGTATAGACACCTTAGCAAAGGTATGTGCAGTATCCACAACTAAGACCTACAACTTCAAGTTGAAATGATTATGCACATGGTGCAAAGATAACTGCTTTAACACAATCTCCATGTAGCTCCACCAGGTCCCTACGTATTTGCTAAAGCTAGCCAAGAGAGATCTCTGATATTCATTAGTTAGGGTTCACTTGGATGACATTTTTAGATTCTGGAGGACAGAAGACTCTTCATCTTTATTCATGTAGAGAATTGTAAAGCAAGTCATTAAAGGTAATTTTTTAGCCTTTCCTCCAGTGAGGCTTCCTTGCATTCCATGGGAGCAAAACACTGTTGATCCAACTCCTGCTGCCTCCTTTTCAATCAATAGAACAGATCTAAAATTCCTTTTGTGGGTGGCGATGAGTCTACTCTCTCGCCTCAACAAGTGGAGTAGGAAACTTACCAGCTTTCACCATAAGAGTCATATCTTTCTTCACCAAAGACCAAGTTTTACAGACCAACTGGTTTCATACCAAAATTCCTCATATACTTTTACTTTAATAAACTGGTCATCCTAAGACCCTTCTACTTTAATCCATCAACTTTTATTGAGAAATACTTTCAGTTGTTAGATGCTCGCAGATACATCAGGTTCTACATGGACAATACCAAGGACTGACGTTCTTTGGTGTGTTCTACTTTAGGTATTTTAATGCTATCCTCTTACATTTTTCTCTCTAGTTTTCTGGCTCGTGGCAATTTTTATGGAGCAGTGGCCTGTAGCTGGACTTCATTGCCCTATATCCTGTACTTCTAAAGAGTGATATTTATTTGAAGTACCCCAATCTTCAATTTTTGATCCTAGGTCAATCCAACATGCATTGTTTCATATCTTGAATATATTTATTGTTTGCCCTGAACTTTAGTCATCTAGCGAGAAATCAATCATGTCTGTTACCCCCCCTTCCCTAATCGTCAGCATATTAATTTTACCCTTATTGGCTATAACCGCTGTTAACTAGGTTAAGAAGTCATGTTCTTTTAAACTCTTTTCTGTCCCTGCCAGTTCTTTGGTCCTCTTAATATATGGCAGCAGAGTTAGTCTTTTAAAATTAATCACTATATAAAATCACCTTGCACCTAGGGGCAACCTTCAATGCATCCCCAGATGCTTAACTTGTCAGTATCCCTCTTCTTAGAAATAAACTCCTCAACATCCAGACCAATGTATATCTTTGTACCACATCCTTGAGGATATGTTCTGCAAACTTCCTACCTGGACTCCCCTGTTTGTCTTGGCCTATAGACCATTCATCCCAAACTAGGGTGTTGTTGAACAGAGATGGGGATAGTCTGAATATAAAAAATTCTGGAAGGGGTCATTTGGATATAGGAAAAGAAGGAATTGATCCCATACATCTTAAGCTCCTAACATTTCTATTACCTTCTTTGCCTGGTCTGAGAATGTTGTGACATTGGTGATATTCTGAGCTGATGCAATCCAATTTGGATTCCAGAGCACATTTCAAGATTGCAAAATCTTCACACAGAAGGTGAGTAGGGTTGGTCATGGCAACTTTTACCCGATTGGTTAGGGCAAGAGCAGGAGCCTTTCCCACCAAACAGCTCGTGCCACGCACAAATGAGGCATCTCTAAGACCCATTTTAGAAAAATGCTAGTCCTGAGGAAGAGGAATGAACCCGCTGCCTGTGACCTGAAAGGAGCCTTGAAGGACCCAACATGCTCTCTCTTGTACTCAGGGCAAAGAAGTGGACTCAATGGGTCATCAGACTGGCCTGTTCAAGCTACAGGGATACAAGTTACAAGAAGCCTTTCCCGGAACTGCTCAGCTGCAACTTGATCTGGACTGAATCCTGCTGTTGGCCTCTGCCTGACACAGGGAGGGCCTCTATGTGCCTCACCTGAGGCCCGGGGGAGTCTTTATAAATGTACTCCTGTGGAGGAAAGTGACTTCCTTTGCACATTTGACTATCCAAAGGAAGTGATAGCAAGCAGAGATTGTTTTTCCCAGGATACAGAAGAGGGATAGCAACTCAGATACAGCATAACAGTTATATTGTCAAATATTTGCCACTTCTAGATACTAGGGCCTTAATTTAGGAATGAAATCCGAAAAGTAACTCCACGACTCACAGTACACCATCATGTACAATCTAAACACCTCCTACACCCACCACCCACCATGACCCATACCCTGCTGGCATCAATGCAGCCCGTGGTCACAATACAGACCTTACTTTTTGGGCCCTTGGAAAATGTTTGCAAATACCAGTTATCATTAGGAGAGGTGATCAGCGTTATGGCATAGAAATTCTTGGAAGGATTGGGTGAATTTAGTTTGGTAGGAGAAGGCTGATGGGTACTCCCTGGCCAAGGGGTGAAATTGGAATTAGTGAAGCCTGGTCCGCTATTAATGATGTTTGTTAAACCTTTGCTATGGTCTCTTTGTTCACCCCCTTCCGCTCAAATTAATTGGTGCAGTTTTAACTGATGATTTTGAGGTTCGTTCACCATTTGTTCTTTTTGTGCATAATGTCGTTCAGATACAAGCAATTTATGCCTAAAAGACAAAACTACAACGGCACACACTTGGACACCAATAGGGTATTAAATGCTTTATTTTCAATATTTTATAAAAACAAGATTTTTGTTTTAATGGCTAAAGAAAACGCTACATTTCTTTCAACAAGAAAATAAAAAAAACAGCAATGACGTGAATTAAGAAACATTCTATGTATAAAATAAAAATCCAAGTAAACTGGATAATCTGCAAAAACAATGAATCAGAGCAGTTCATTTTTCTTTCAAGACATAACCTCACTCCACCCCTCCCTAGGGCTAAACCCTAACCCAGTTTTCTTTCCTACTGTACAGGATGGGAATTTTAAGCCGTACCAAAATAGTTTAAGAAATGTTTGAGAAGTCAGGCATAAAAAAATACAATTAGTTACACGTAGCAAAATGTCTGAATTACACAGCACTGATTAAGAAGCCCTTTATCTCATACACACGCATTCTTCTCTTCATGCAAAACTGCAGGTTTCATAAGGTTCCTATATTTCAGCTATTTACTTCTTGCAGTCATTGACTCCATACTTTAACACTAGGAATGTCTGACTTCGGTTTACAGAGGTCATTAACACGTATTTTGTCAACTAACCAACGTAGATGGCTAATTATTAAGAAACACACACTACACATTCCAAACCAGTAGAAAAAATAATCAAGACACGCCTCCATTAATCAGTCAACAATTCCAAACAATCCACAAAGTCAATCTCATGCCTCACCCCCAGATCACTTCAAGATCAGCTTGCAGGATTAGCAGAGAGGTCACTTCTTCTATTGAAACTTCCTACAAGAGTGAGTACATTCCACCAAGCAACTTGCAAAGAACGCTATGGATAGAGGGCAAGGTTAGAGTCTGGTGTAAGGACCAGCTGACAGTTCAGCCTGTTCCCACCACCAAGCATCATACCGAGAAAGCAACTGAGCAATCCACCTTGAGTCTTTCACGTGGTCCCAGGATCCAGTGTGAGTCCCCGAAGAGCCCATTGTGCACATGTTCTACAGAAAGCAAAGCAGTCATTCTCTTTCATACAAATAACTAACATACCCTATTCTACTGTGAGTTCTGTCATTTTTTTCAGATCTCACAATCTCCTTTTACTGCCACGTACATGGTTCCAGGAATCACCAGAAGATCAGAGGCATTACATCAGTCCCAAATTTACACCAGAGTACACCTGGAAGGTTCAGCAGAAAACAGCCCAACTGTGGACTGTCACCCAGTCCTAATGATCAACGAAACAAGTTTCAGACTGGCACTTATGGCCATATTCGCCACTCCGTTCATGCCTGTACAGAAGCCTTAATTAAGAATGTTTCACAGAGACCTCAGCAACTCCTGCTTTGTGTCTGAGGTTTAGCGTGAAGTTAACCAAGCACTTAATACAGGCATCTTTCAGGGAATTGGTATGAGGGAAAGCAGAGTGGGAAGCGCAGGCTCCATGTATTCCAGGCCTGTGGACTACAGATAATGAGAATTGTGCACAAGATATGTTAATCTTCACATCACCACCAACCCAAACATGAGCCATAGTCTGTAAAAGATAGTCAGACATTTTCCTTCTCTGTATAATCAGATCTCCAGTCCCTCTAGGATTATATACTTTCACCATTATGAAAATAAGCCACCACCAAGTTGTCATCACAGCTGCAGTTCTTTAAAACACGTCACAGTGTATACCAGGCAAAGACAAAATACATTAATAGGACCCCGTGAAAAAACATACTATATGTGACCTACTGGGAGTACATCCGGAAAGTCTGGTTGGAGGAAGTTTGTAGCACCTAAACACACAGCAGCCTCACTTAAGAGAAAATGCCAATTCCCCCACAACCTAGGTTGGTTACCCATAGGCAGACGGTTGGGAAACAAAACTCACAAAGTTGGAATTTATAATCGTTCAACATCAAAACTGCAAAAAGTAGGCAAATTCTGAAAATGTATGGACCTGTGGGAATATGGGATTTAGCCACCAGCATCCTGCATTCAATAGAACTGGTTGGCAGCTAGACAATCCACACCTCTTCAACTAAGATTTAGCCTTAAGCTCGGAGAAAGAACCAATTTAAAGC
Source organism: Triturus cristatus (assembly GCF_964204655.1). NCBI lineage: Eukaryota > Metazoa > Chordata > Amphibia > Caudata > Salamandridae > Triturus > Triturus cristatus. Next base: position 996,941,097 of record NC_140593.1, on the reverse strand, counting down.
CACAGAGAGACCAATAGAGCATTACTTCGCATTCATTGCGACAAAGAAGCAAAGCTGGAAAATGTTTGAATTTTTTAAGTCCTATGGCAACATCAAAGATTCCCCCAGTCATGTTGTCACAGTACATCACATTGTCCCTACTCGAAACAAACACTAATCTGAACAAGTGGACAGGTGATAAACAATTTAAATGTTTTTTTAGTTTAAATATACAGGTCACTTTGGCATGCCACTGTTCCGGAAATAAGTAAGCAACAAGCTGGAGCCTAACCAGGTTGGTAACTAAGCAATCTGGAGATCAATCTAGTGCTCACACCTACAGCAGTAGCAGTGAAATGGTTAAACTCTTTCAGGGTCCCTGTGCAGGTCACTAAGTCTTACCCTACTTGTATTCTAAATAACAAAAACAGGATTTCAATGAACTCTTAACACTGAATGGTGTAAAAACATAACCATTACAACAAAAAAGAAATATATACCTCTAGAACATTCCCCATTTTTTTTTAGCTTTTGCTTAGGCCTGTTTTTGTTCCATACTTTTTTTGGGTGGGACAAGAAGTAAGCACCTTTGATTTGGCTACGATCATAATTTGCATTTTGAGTGAAAGCCGCTGTAAAAGCCAATTATTTTAAGATCTATTCAATATGTGGCAGCTGGTTCAGTTCATGTACAGATGTTCTTGGAATGGCGATAAACTGAAAGCTTCATTCTAAACATTTCACATGAACCACAACCACCAAAATGGCTACCCCATTACTAGAGAGGCTGATAATCTGAGGGCGTTTTTGACAATTCATTCCACTACCTCACTCCCTAAACTGTGAGCAAAGGGGAAGATAGTGGAGGAGTGGCGGGAGTCACCGCTGGTGGTCATAATTTTGAAATGTGTCTGAGGAGGGACCTGGATTAAAGTCAAAAACAATCTGAAAAGCATTCTGAAGGCATCACGGTTCAGAAGGTGGGTAGCTAAGCACTTTGTGCTCTCTCCAGACTTAACTTCTTCCTTAAAGAATTTTGGTGTACATACTTGAACAAATGGAAGTTCATTTGGTTTAACCATGATTGACCCTTTTAAGTTAGTAAGCATTAATGTGCACTGGCAGATCTTAATCCAATCAATCACAGAACTGTTTAAAAGACGCCTGGGCCAAGTCCAAGTCAAAATAGAGAGAAGGGTTTGTTTGGTCTTCTGACTGAAGGATACTAATTCAAGCTGTTGAACAAGTCATTAGAAACAATTCTGCACAGATGTATTATTTTACTGTATTGTTCCATCCAAAAAACAGTGGGTCTACTTTCTCATGTTTAATCTCTTTCCCAGTCAAGTATATCAAGAGACATGTAAATCTTTGTAGGAAATTTTAATGTAGTTACGTGTCATATAATCCTTGAGTTCTTGAAAGAATTTAACCAATAGGCACAGCATACATCCAACTAGAATTTAATTGAGCATACATTCAACTAGAATCTAATTGAGTGGAAGATAATTATTTATATTGTTTAAAAACAAACCTTTGTAGGATTTAAAATTATGCACAGGTCTGACCATTTTTTATCTATAGGCACGGTTTAGATCAAATCTAAACTACATGGGGATCCCGTTTTTGGAACAGATGAAAAAATACTGAGCTGGGTCGTGTTTTAAAGGAGAAATATTCTCCCATAATTGATTCATAGCAGAAGAATATCTTTTCATTTATGTTTAGTTTCCGTGATTTACAATGGCACACCAAGGTGCCTGTTTCATCCAATATATATGAAATGTCTAAATTACAAAGGATGTCTACGCAGGCATTGACCAGCACCTCAGGCCAACACTGGGGAGACCTACCCTTCAACTCTTAAAGTGTTCTTTTCTGACAGATTGGGAGAAGACTGTGCACAAAGCGGAAACCACATAACTCAAATCTGCAACCCAGTCACCTGGGCCTGGAATAGTGGTTGCTTTTCATTCCACTTTAGCTGATGGACATCACATTGATCAGAGAAACAACCACTACAGTGCATTTGACAGACTGCACAGAGGAGGAAAGGAGATAGCAATGGCATCCTTGCTCAAATGAAGCTACATTAGGCTCAAAACGTCTGATGGCAATCACTGCCACCACAACTGCTTGTCAAATGGCTGTGTGGTGGACACAATTAAAGAATAAAATTCAAAGATAGTAGAAAACAATAGCAGCCTTCCTTCTTGGCTGTACTCAGTTTATGCATCATGATCAGCCAGTGAGAACAGAGCTTTTCACCCAAAATTCAAAATAAAAATCTGTCCAACAGGTCTAGAGGAGATGCTCAATTTCTTTCAGATGGAGGAATTTTCCATATATTGTGCAGAGACCAGCGACAATAAGCTTCTACCTGCCCCTTGTATACTTGTGACAAAACAATGTACTCGGATACAACATTTTGTGGTGCAACCATGGCATTTTCTTGTCAGGGCCTAATAGTAAAAAGGTCCTAAAGACTCAGTCTAAGAGAGAAGGAGGTGGCAGCGCTGAAGACACCAGACCTCTAGAACAATTTAGGTGACCATTCTCTTTTAGAAAAAACAAGCAAAGTGGGTTACTTAAGACAAATTGAGACACAACTAGAGAGGAACGTGCATGAATCCAGTGAATAATCATACACAAATTAAAGGTGCAATGCTTTAGAAGCAATATCCTCTTCTTTTAAAATCTCAACATCCTATTTTGTGCAAAAAACAAAATAGCTTAAGTTACGTTTCTCATCGTATATTTTACTTCTTATTAAGAAATGGTGCTTAGTTAATTCACAATTTAATAACAGTGGGTCACATCGACCTGGTTTATGCAGCATCTGACAGGAGATTAAAAATGCTTCCCAAGACCTCACCCTTGCTACAACAAATTGAATTGGACTTCATCCTCCCACCTCCCCGGCGCACACTCCTTCACAAATAGGTAAGTAAACTAAACCATGCCTGCTGTTCCTCAATGGGCTGAGACACTTGAAAAACCAAGAAAATCACATTGAAAGCCCCAAATCAAAGGTACAGCCTTAGCCATGTGCTCGGTAGCAACATATACCGCTTGACTGACTTGTGCACTGCCTCAATACCAAATAAAGCAGGTCTGTGTCTTACCCTATAAAATATATATCTTTGGGTCCCACATAGTGTGCACAACACACACAATCCCCTAATACATATTAAAAACAAAATAACCAAAAGTAATCCACAAATGTAAGTAACAGAAAAAACACAACTGGTTTGGTCAATCTAACACTTTTCAATTTGCATCCTAAAAGAATGCAAAAGTTTACTTAAGGGTCTATATACACCAATCAACTTGCCTGAAACCCTCTTTTTTCCGTGCTGAAACATGTGAAGACAACTGGAAATATTTCCAGTTCGCGGCAGAAAACTTCACAAGTCTATCAGTCTGCAATCCCCATTGTAGGTTTGTATAACAGGCACATGTTTTCCTGCACCACAAGAAAACACCCCTTTCACCACGAAACCAAAACACACAGAAACAACTGAATCCACTAATATGTGCGCTTAGTTTGCAGCAATGAAGTGGGTGGGGCGCTGATGCTGTCAATTACACCTAAATACAATAATAATAAATGAAAAAAATAACCACAGAGGAAGTTAAATTCAGCAAGACTTTTGCAATCAACCATCTTTCAAATGAAGTCTCAAATGGAATGAGAAAGTGTTTTTTGCAAAATCTTTCCATACGAATACCTTTAAAACCCACTCCAAATGTCCTTCACCTTGAATTCCCTTGTCCGGGAACCCTCTGTTCAATGTCCCTGACGAAGGAAATGCGTTATGTTGAATCTCCGAGTCTCCCTCGAGTGCAACTCCAAAACTTCCAGAAAACAGAACGGATATTGCCAACAAGTGGCGAGGGTCTAGGCGAAAACAAATTAAGCCCAAAATACATAGTTATCAAAAGTTAAGGGATGCTAAGGTCACATAGGTAAACAGAAGATCTAAGGAAAACATTTAGGTTAAATAATGCAGAGTGACATTTTCAGGACCAACAAGGGGTGATCAGCATAGTGGTTTGTGGTTCTGGACAGTGTTGCCCTATGTGTAATTTTGACTTTGACTTGCTTTTCGGAGGTTCTGTTTTTGGCAGAATACAACAGGGCCAGTTGCTTATCAGTGGTATTGTGACCCTTGGCTCACAGAGAACTGCCTTCCCCGCAATCACTCTCACAAAACAGCTAGGTGAATGGTCCTAATGCCACCCTTGAAATGGTTCTTCAATAAATGGTGTAAACGTCTTCAAGGAGTAAACTTCACTTTTTGAAGTAAATCAGAAGCTGGCATCACACTGGTCTGGAACGATCCAATGCACTGCAAAAATGAGCAGGACAGTTGACAATGAGTAACTTATTACAAAAAAAAAAAAAAAAAGAGTTCAAGTTCCCATAATGTCTATACAATTAATATGCGCTTAATTTGCAATAAAGAGTCAGTTCCATCCATTGAGTCAGTTCCATCCTCCTGCTGCAGGGTCATGGTGTGAGGGTGCACACCAGTTTAGTGTTCTGCATTCAGGATGGTGCAGTCAAAATAATCTTCCTTTTTGTTTGAAGTTGGTGGTTGTGATCCAAGCTTGTAAGAAAAGTGCAAATCCCTCAGGCCTCCCACCCCAGAAAAATAATAGAACCCTTGTGAAGTCAAGTCTTCATTCTCGTTTTATCGAGTCCATGATCGAGACCACAAAAGTCAGAAGGAGAAGTAGCAGAACTGGTGAAGGGTGGTAGAGAAGACCTTCAACATTACTTTACTTCAGCCTGGGAAACTTCTTGCTCACAGAAGACGATCAGAAAGGCAGATTCCGCACATAGCTCTCCTATTTGTTACAAGCCCCTACAAGAAAAACAATTGGGAAGAAAGTTACAAAATCAGAAGAATTAGACAACTTAAGAACAGGCCCAAGATGTCCCCAAATCCTCCCCTTTTCCTTTCATCAGAGCAGTTCATTTCATTTCAGAAAGTCAGTCAGTTATATTCTCAAATTACTGGTAACATTTTAGAAATACAATCGTTTACTGCAAGTAACTCTGGTAATGCACTACAGTCACCTATGTCAGCAATCCGAAGTGCTGCAAATTGTGTACAGTAAGTGATTTGATGTAACACGGTTAGCCAGATGCATCGCCAGTAGCCTTTTGCCATCACAGAAACACTTCCATCCCTTGGTCACTCTGACTACTACTCCTCTGATGTCAACTGTATTTATAGCAAATCACCAGAGAGCACTCCAGACTCTGGGTGTTTTACTGAACATATATTTCCCAATCCGTGTTGTCTCACCAGAGCCTTTTACAAAAACAATCAGAGAACTTAAAAGTAGTGCATGTGAACGAGCAGTACGGAAGAATGTACGTCTTCAGCCTCAAAGAAATGAGTAACAGCTGGAAAGGGGAAGTCAGGGCACGTGCTTCGAGGCGGTGGTGTTAAAGTGCAAAGTAATTATGTATGTACAATACATAGGAGCCAGTAATCCCTGTATAAAAGTGTCTCTAATTTCCTTATTACAGGTGACTTGTTATGCATCTATCTGCCTGTAACAAAGAAATGACATTGTCACTCAACTGTAATAACTTACTACAGTTGTGTTCAGAAGCCACGATAGCTACTGGCAGAGCAAGCTTGCCAATGTGATGGGCAGGTCATGGAGCATAAGGAAAGGAAAATGTTACTTACCTTGTAAGCATCTGTTCGAGGCATATAGTGCTGTAGGTTCACATGCTGTGCATACTTCAGCCATCTAGTGTTGGGCTCGGATTTGTACATCTTTTTCTTCTTCGAAGTAAGTCTTTGAGTCACGGGACCTAGTGTCCCACCTATTAGTCGAATTGTGCAAGGTCATCGGCACCATTGTTTTTTTTTTTAAAAACCTTTATTCATCAAAAAACAGGGACACAGCTATTCAGCCGACAACCCGGAGGTTCGGCAGCTTCAAGAGGGTAGTACAAAGAAGCGTCCACAGTGCATAAAAGGAGAAGCAAAAAGGTTCTATTTTAAATAAACACAAACACACACCAAACCCAAGCAAGGCGAAAAACACTGAGTACCACTGGTGAATGCCCCTCAGGGGAGACCGGACTCCCCTCGTCTATCAGTCACAGTGCTGTGATAAGAGGAAAAAGGGGAAAAGCAGAGACCCAAGAAGTCAATTAACAATCAAATATATGTACAGAGCTGGAAAGAATGCTAAGGAGAGAGCTGCTCCTCGGGGGGATCCAGATCAGGGGCAAGACATATGCCCCCCCTATATTGGTTCCACCGCCCCCAAATGGCATGCCACTTCCGAGGGCGCCCTCTAGCGCAATATACCGTCTTTTCCCTGAGCATACTCCAGTCCATGTTTTGGCACCATTGTTAGATTGTTTTTCCCCCGCACAGAAGGCAAGAGTGGAGATGGAGCCTACCAATACAGTAAAGATTTCCATGCAGAGCAGAGCAAAGTATTAAAGATAACGAAAGGAAAGAATATCTGCAACGTCAGACGACCTGGGAGGAGGGTATGCCCATGTGAATCTACAGCACTACATGCCACAAACAGATGCTTACAGGGTAACATGTTCTGTTTGTGGCATGTGTGGCTGTAAATACACATGCTGTGCATACTCTGTAAAACAGTCCTCCTTAAAGCGGTGGCTTAGCCTGAGGATGTTGCAGAAGACTGGAAACATGTACATAGGACAGTCTGACCAACTCTAGTTTGCTGTCTGGCTAGGACATCCACTGAGTAGTGTTTGGTAAAGGCATGAGGCATGGAACATATAGCGGCTTTACAGATCCCAGCAAAAAATATATTGCCTATGAAAGCCATATAAGTCCCTTTCTTATAAGCAGAATGAGGCCTGGGTGGGATGGGCAGGCTACTCTTAGCTTTTGCGTAATAAGTTTGAATGCATTTGACTAACCAACACCAACCTTGGAAATGGCACGCCCCTTGTGTAGTTTGGAGTATGATATGAAAAGCTGTAGTGTTTACAAAAAGATTTTGTTTCTGTCAATGTAGTAAATTAGCGCTCTCGTGACAACTTGAGGATGTAGAGCGCATTCCGCTACAATCTCTGGGTACAGTAAAAAAGACTGGGAGCTATAATATTTGGTTAATGTAAAAACTCAAGACTACCTTAGGGAGGAATCTCGGATTGGTCCGGAGGACAACCCTATCATGATGGACCAGAAAGAAGGGCTCTTCTATGGTAAGAGTTTATTTTGCTAACCCACTTGAGGGAATTGATGGCTACAAAGAAAGCCACCTTCCAGGAGAGAAAGTGTAATGGGCAAGAGTGAAGGGGTTAAAAAAAACAGGGCCATGAGTCCTGTAAGGACTACGTTAAGGTTCTACGCAGGAGTCATTTGAGGTGGGTTAACCCTTTTGAGGCCTTCCATAAAGACATTAATACCTGGTATTCTGAGCAAAGTAGTAGGTTGCCTATTCTGCAGGTAGGGAACTAGATGTAACCTAATGGAAGTGTAGGCAAGGGCCTACTTCTTCAGGTGGCGTAGGTAACAGACAATGTCCTGTACCAATTCTGCAAAAGAGAATTGATGTTTGGGGAGACAGTAGTTCACAAAATGTTTCCATTTAGTTGCGTAGTCGACCCTGGGTGCCTCTTTGAGAACAGAGATACACTCCTCTGAAAGGTTAAGATAACCAAACTAAGACCTCAGGAGCCAGATCGCCAGGTTGAGCTGCTGAGGACTAGGATTTTGGAGAGTGCTGTGGTGTTGTGTGAGAAGGTCTGGCCCGTTAAGGAGCTTCTCGAGCAGAACAAAAGCACATTCTAGCAATGTGGTGTACCATGGCTGGCGTGCCAAGGTTGGTGCCACTAAAACGAGAGTGAGAGATGTCTGTCTCAGCCTCCGTACCACAAATGGTAGGAGTGGGAGAGGCAGAAAAGCGTAAGCAAATATTCCTGATCAGTTCATCTATAGTGCACTGCCCATGGACTGTGGGTGTGATAGCCCGCCAATGAAGTTGGGCATTTTGAATTTTCTGCAGTGGCGAAACGGTCTATTTGTGCTGGATGTAAGGGACTAGGACCTGGGGGTAGAGTTCCCAATCATGGACTTGCTGATGCGTTTTGCTTAGCAGGTCTGCTAGATAGTTGTCCACCCCAGGAATGTGATGTATTGCCCACTGCCAGATGCTCTAGGTTACACTGGACATTTGTACTGAGTGTGTGCCACCTTGTTTTTGTAAGTAAAACATGGCAGTTGTGTTGTCTGTGCGTATCAGGACTGTCTTGTTCTGTATGAGAGCATGAAATGCCTGGAGTTCAAGCTATATAATCAGCAGCTCCAGGTGGTTGATGTAGAGGGATTGCTGGGCAGACGCCCACTCTCCCTGAATGGTGAGGTGATGGAGATACCGCCCCTCCCCCGGCCGGTGAGTGAGGCATCTGTAGTGATGGTCTCCTGCAGAACAGGGTCGAGGAAGGGCTGCCCCTGCAACAGATTGTTTGTGTTCCACCACCGCAGAGTGCGATGTTGCAGCCCGAAACGAACACTAGATCCCTAGATGACACTCCACTTGAGACCACTGTGCTTCTAAGCACTCCTGCAATAGGCCATTAGTTATGTCACTTGACAATCTGGCTGAAAAAGAGGCAGCATGTTTTGGAAGGCTTCCACTCATGCAGGACTGGGGAACGCCTTCCTCTCCCAAGAGTCTAGGGTGGCCCGAGAAAGGGCTGCACTTGAAGGGGTTGGAGATGGGATTTGGATAGATGGATGATGAAACCTACACTGTGTAAGGTCTAGATGGTGGTCTGGGTGTGCACTAAGCATAGTTTGTGTGTGGCATTCTTGATCAGCCAGTCGTCCAGGTAAGGAAACATGTGGATGCCCCTCCTCCTAAGATGAGATGCTACCACGGCCAGACATTTGGTAAAGATCCATGGGGCTGTGGTAACCTCGAAAGGAAGCACTTTGAATTGGTAATGTTGTTCACTCACCACAAACCTCCGGTATCTTTGATGTGCTGGGTATGTAGAAGTCCTTCAGAGGGCAGTCATGAATTTGAATTGATGGAGTAGTGGTAGGACGTCTTGGAACACTTCCACGTGGTGACTCTACAACCGAATGCATTTATTGAGGGGCATGAGATCGAAAATGGGTCCAAGGGAGGTATCCTTCTTGGGGAGAAGAAAGCACAGAGAATAGAACCTTTCTCAGCAGTATTGTTGCGGAACCGGCTATATGGCTCCCTTGGCAAAAAGAGCCTGTATCTCCGCCTGTGTTGAGGGGGAGGAATATTTGGTGGTGTGAGTGAATTCTAGAGAGTAACCCTCCTGTATAATGTCGAGAACCCAACGGTCAGAGGTGATTTCTGACCAACAGGACAGAAACCCCTGCAACCTTCTCACAACAGGTGTTGTGGTCCGAGGAGGGGATGGGGAATTGGTTTAAAAAATGGGGGTTGTAGAGCATCACTGTTTTGGAGGGGCAGCCCCTTTTGATTCTGCGCCATTTCCTCTACCCGTGCCATTTTGCTCCTGTCGCCGTTCTAGCCGTAGCCCTGGGAAGGCTATTGCTGCGTGGGCCTTATGAAGGTGGAAGAAGTTTCCTGGGTGGGAGCTTTTGCTGCTCCACGGTATTGGGAGCGTTGAAGGGAGTCACTGGGAGTGGGGGTCTGTAGGGCACCCATTGCTTTGGCCGCCTAAGCGTCTTTCTTGACTTTTTCTAGCATCTTGTCGACCTGAGGGCCGAAGAGATGCTGGCCATCAAAGGATACATTTAAGAGGTGCTGCTGGACCTCGGGTTTAAAACCAGAGACGCGCAGCCGGGCATGGTGATACTAGAGGATGTTGGTGTTAATGCCGCCGCGAGCGGCTGTGTCAACGGCATCTAGCGCACAACGGTTGGTGTTGGAGATAATTTTTCCCTCCATGACTAATGTTTCTCCCTTCTAGCGGTACTGCTCTGGGAGATGTTGGACGAGGCCGGTCATCTGATCCCAACTGGCTTAGTCGTACCGGGATAGTAAGTCAATGCGTAGCAGATTATGCTGCTAACTTTTTGCCCCCTGCATAAAGTTTGTTCTCCCGGTCTGGTGGGGGGAGCATCACTTGTGCCTTTCGTGTTGTTGCCATGTTTTCTAGCTGTATACACAACTAGAGAGACAGGAGTTAACTGGCCTTGGATGTATGGCGGGTCATTAGGAGAGGCCTTAAACTTCTTATCGCTTTTAACTTTCTCCTTAAATATGTCAGTTGCTGGCTTGAGAACCCCTTTGAGCATGCATCTCCACATTGTGGAAAGTAGTTGCCCCTGGAAGGACCTCATGATAAAAGGTGAAGTCTTCTGAGGGGTGAAGGCTTTGTAGGATATAGGTCTGGGTGTGGGTCTGTGTCCACTGGGGGTTCTGCGACAATCATCCCAGAGGTCTAGGCCAGAAAGGTCAGAAACCAGGGTGTTATGTTTGACGACAAGCGGTCTTTCACAACACGCCAACGCAGTGGTCTCCTCATCCGTCTACGTCTTCAGGATGATAAAAAAAATTCTACTGTTTCTCCCAATCAGCGCTGGCAGAACTCTTATCAGCACACTGGTAATGTCGAAAGTTGACTACTGTAACGGTCTCCTAATCAATGCCCAGGAAAAGGTCCTAAGGTAAGCTACAACTGGTGCAGAACGCAGCCGCCAGGATTCTGTCACGCACCCCTAAGTTCAAGCCAATATCCAAGGTGGTGCGACAGCTCCACTGGCTGCCCATAAGAAGCAGAACCAAATTCAAGGTGTTCTGCATCGCATACAAGGCAAGCGACAACACAGGACCTGAGTTTCTGAAGAAAGCTCTCGGCTCATACACGCCCAGTAGACCCTTGCGCTCATCAGCAGCCAACCTTCTGACTGTCCCTCGAACCTAGAAAGCCTCATAGGGCGATAGAAGATTCACAGTCGCCACTGCCAGATTGTGGAACACGCTTCCCCTTCATATTAAGACTAGTCCTACCCTGCTAGCCTTCAGGAAACCAGTAAAAACCTGGCTCTTCAACCAATAAGTCACCCGCTCCATGGCCTTTCCTTTCCTTCTGAGTCCACAGCGGCGAGACACCCAAGGGCATTTGCGTGCTTTACAAGTTGCTTGAATAAAAAAATAATAATAATAAAATAAAAATGAATAAAAAAAATGGGCCCTGGGGCAATGAGGAGGATCATAAGGGTCCTAGGGTAGCATTGGAATGCCCCCACCCGACCTCTCCTGAGTGTGAGAAACCCTGTGGTGACTACTGTGGAGAATCCACATGCAAGGGGAGGAGGGGAGAATGGAGGAGAAGGCTGAGCAGGCGGCAATGTCATGCCCTGTCATGCCTTTTAGGAGTGGGAGACACAGGAGGGTCGAGGGCCTCTTCAAGTCAATTTCCTCTTATGAGGAACAGTCTTTCAGCAGCAGTGGAGGCTTAGTTAGGATCCGACCAATGCCCGGCGGGATGTGGATTTGCTGTTGCTTAGCGGTGAGATGTTCCTGTAGCTGCTGGAGGGTTAGTTGGTCGAAGTCCTCAGAGGCAGCACAGAATGCAGCAGTAGAAGCCAGTCTGGAGGGAACCGAAGACGGTCTATGCCCAGAGAGCACAAATCTCGATCATGACAAAGCCTCGGCTATGAATGCTTTGGGTTAATGTTCTTCGGCCCTGAATGCTTCTGTGCGGCATGTCTGTTCCAAATGCTTCGGGTCCACCTGTTTCGAATCAAAGGGAGGGTGAGCCTGCGTCTGGATCCAGCGCCGAAGCAGTGGTCGATGTAGATACTCAAGGCTTCAAGCACAACTCCGGCACACAGTGTGTAACGAGCATCGAATCCAGCACTAAATTACTGTCGGCCGGGCGGTAGTGGTGCATAGGAGGCTTCAGATGCAGCACAGGAGCTTGAGCCTAGTGCCTCCATTTGAAGAGTAGAAGGGGTGACAGTTCTCCCTGATCGTCGGCAAACGTTTAGCAGGCTGAGGCTCTTCTGTTTCAATGTCTGCCTCAGTGTCTACGCTGGTGAAAAAGCTGCCATGACTTCACCACCTTTCTTATAGGCCTACCAGGAGGTGCTGTATGATGGTCACAATGTTCTCACATGATATTGGTTGTATCGGGAGAGCAAACCTACCAAGTTGGCTGTTCGTCACTGGGTAGTTGCCCTCACCTCAACCAATTTCCCTGCAGTGTCCAAATGCTTGCTTTCTTTATCCGAGGGTGGGTCTTCCCCAGTTGCCTGGACGATGCCCTCTAGCGTGCCATGTGCACAACTAGAGAGTCATATGGAACTTGCCCTCTGATGTACAGTAGGTCATTGGAAGAATGCCTTACACTACCTAGACTCTAGGCGCGAGTACCTTAGCCCTCACTGGGCCTTTAAAGTTCTCAGGTCCTCATACCAGCTCCCCCTGCGACAGTTCTCCTGTCCAGCTTGCCTGCAGTCTGCTACCATCTGCTGTCTGTCTACCAGATGACCTCAGTTTGTGCCTCCTCTGCTCATTTCGTGCTCTGTTTTTCCTTTTCTGCTCATTTGTCTGCCCTCTGTTTTGCCTTTTCTCCTAATTTTTCTGGCCTCCGTTTTGCCATCTTCGGCTCTGTTTTGGCTTTTCTGCCCTCTGCTTTGCCTTTTTTTCAGTTTTTTTGCCCTGTTGTGCCTTTTCTGCTCGCTCCTTTTCCTGCCCTCTGTTTAGCCTTTTTTCTGCTAGTTTCTTCCCTCTTCCTGCCATTTCCTCAAGGCCTGGCTTTTGCAACAGATAACTCTCATCCCAGCACCTAGATATCCCCAGGGGTGACCTTGCCAAGTGGATTGATTGATTGAGGGACTGTCTTAATCACCCCCTCCGGCATTGGCAGGAACTGGACTGCATGCTTTGTTCATACAAGAGTTTCCACTAAGAAGTCATGCTCCTTATCTATAGTGTGCATTTCCTTCTTATGCTAACGAGCCACCCTCTGAATCACTGCATGACAAGTGGCAGCATTGTTGGGTGTTTGGAAGCCTGCTTGTCTGAGTAAGGCTCAAGGGCTAGGTCATCTGAAGGGCCGACCACTGTCCCAGGGATCATCCCCTGCTCCTCCACCCCACTCAGACTTGTCGTATCAGTTTCCCGCCCCATAATTGATATTGGTATCTGAGTAAGAGTGGGCTGACTGTTCTGTAGTGTATGGAGAGTGTTGAAGTGGAGGCTGAGTGTGAAGGAGGAGAAGGTAGAGTCCGAGAAGGCGGTGGAAGTTGATGGAAAGGGCAATGGCGTAGGTCCTGTCCTTATGCTTTTTCAGCACTGGGGTCTTTCCAAGTCCATTTGTTCTTCAAATACGAGTCTTTTCTTTTTAGCTATGGGCAGCAGGGTCCTGCAGATATTGCTCTGGGGTTTGCAGAAATAGTTCTGGTGTTTGGATGTGTTAAAAGAAACTTCTGCCTTGCATCCAGTTCCTCTGTCAATCTTGAGGAAAGGCAGCTTGGAAATGTCTCAACTCGGCACTGAAGGTTGAGTGGTAGGTTTTGATTACTGTTTCGGCACGGACTTCAACACTGAATTAGGGTGGTTGTTAGTATTTTTTAGGCATCAAGGTGTGATCTTCGGCCTCTTCCTCAGTGGCCTTCCTGACTGTGAGGCATTGTCTCTGTCTTTCAGACCACAAGGGCGGCAGCACACAAGACGCCAATGGCTTTTACCGCGAGTGTTCAGGGCTGAATGCCCTGATCCCTTGGGAGTGGTGCTCTGTCTAGACACTACTGCATTTGTGTATGTGTGTGTTTTCTTGATAGCGCTGTGCAAAGGGATAGTACTCATGGCCACCCATGGGAGTGGAATTCAAATTCAGCCTCACTGGCATCGACTTCAAAGTTGTTCCTTTGATCTCCTTCCCCTCAGAGCCAGTAGAAGACAGTTTGTAGACTGCCCATCGGCTAGTGCAGCAGAAGAGACAGAAGCTCCTGTCTCTTCTGCCTCAGGGAGGTCTTGGTCACTAAATAGGCCAAATTGGAGCCAATTTACGACAGACTGAGGGTAACTGAGGCAGAACTTTCACACTGCATTTGGTAAGGGGGCTCCAGATTTGTAACGCCTACAGACTGCTACATCTGACCTGGGAAGACTTTCCCCACGGGTTGTTTTGTCAATGTTGACAACAATATTGGATCAATTCCAAATTGTACAGCAGCGAAGGCAGCCAGAAGACAAAGATCTTGGATAGTTCCATCCCTCCTGATTGGGTGTCCATTGTCTCCAGGATTACATACCCCTATGATTATTCTTCCACCTGAGGCTTTCCCTTATGTGGCAGCATTGTCAAATGTCCCTTGTTTGGCACCAAACAGTGTTGAATCATTAGCTCAGTTAAAACATTTTAGGTATCCTGCTGCAGTGCGGAAATTGTTGTTTGATCGTCTGCCTTTCCGAGGATCCCACACAACTATTACCCCTCTTCCATTGGGCTAGTTTTATCGTAACCAGTAGCCAGCTTCTGTGATTCCTGCATGCCAATCCAAGTTGCCTTTTTCAAATAACAATTGCCAGTCGCTACCTGGCGCCTTCTAACATTTCTGAAGTTGACTGACTTGGGTCTGACTGTAGTACATAGACCCCGATATCTTTTTACTTTGGATTGTTGTATTTCGAGGACTGGCTCACCTGAGTTAAACATAAGCAAAGCCTTTCTGCCTTTTGTTGCAGCTCAGACAGCCGTCTCCTAGACCGTCGCTGGATTCCTCAATTAGGACTTATGCTGATGCGCCTCGAGCACCCCTGTCGAGCATGCGGAGACCTTGTCAGTTGTTCAAAGGCTCACATATACTCGTGTTTACTCTTCTGTCTTTGCTATCAAATTCTACAGCTGTCCTTAGTTGGCGCATTGCCAAGATAAATTTGAAATTAGGAGACCCGGAGTGGAATCAATTTATTGACTGACATGAGATTTGCCTCTTAAGGGGCTTGGACGACTGAAAACCTTTTCAGAAGTGGTTTTAAGAGCTATTGTGTTCCTGCTATTAGGTCCCCAGCTGGTCGCCATTCGAGTGGCTTGATCATTTGGTTGAACACTGTTGCCTTCCTACATACTGGAGCTTCCTAATGTGTTGCCGGACATTCAGGGGTTAATTATTACCGTCACTAAGGACCCCCCCCCCTCCTATTGATTAATCCATACAAACCAGGTATGGCATCCAAAAGAAATCGGCATCTATAGATTAATTTGACGAGATTTTAGCTATATACTCTAGTTCTCGCCAGATCATTGTAGCAGGCGACCTCAACTTGAATGATGAACTGAATTGTATTGTTCAGGACCTGTTTCATGACGAAGTTGAACTGTGAGGAATCCTTGAATTAACATCTTCAGTGAGAAGTCGTCTTTCAAACAGCAGACCTTTACCTCACCTATAGTTTGCAGGCCTGTAATAGCTGCTCACCGTCTGATTCTACACCTGCACCCACTTTTCAAAAAGGGGCATATTATAGTCATATCGATTATGTTATTTGGGATATCAGGATATGGTGATTGATGCTGGAAATGAGTGATGGAAATGGAGGAGAGTGACCATAATCTCCTAGTTTTAATTTGGAAGGACTTGTTCCCACGACTCACTGCGATCTTGCCAGCTCCAGGGACAATTATTGGAGGGAACCGACAACTGTAGGAATGTGAAGTGATAAACTGCACGCTCTCTCCCGAGGTGGTCTCAGACATTTATGCTGCTGTCCATTCACATATGGCAGTGATGTCTGCCAATTGGGGGAATAATTATGTGATTGTAGATGAGCACGCTAGCCTCTTTGTCGGGATGTAGCTTTTGTCAAGAATTCTGAGCAGGTCTCTAAGCAGGGCAAATCGAATGAGTGGTTTTCATATCTGTGCAGATAGGCAAAGAACAACCTTCGCCAAGCACACAAAAAAAAGACGCTGCAAGGCACAACATTAGGAGGGCGTAGAACCAAATATCGGGCTGAGATAAGACTAAAGAAGAATAACTGGGAGGGTAACAATTGGGCCAGACTCTTAGAATCTACTATCGACAAAGACCAGAATACATTTTGGCATATAGTGAGCCTGAATGGTGGGAATCTAGTCAAGCCAGCGGAGATGTCTAGCCTCCCATGTGAGGGAGGTTGCCCATTTTGGGACCTATACTCCTATCCACGACAACCTGATCCGGAACACAGTAGTGGTGAGGAAGGCGTTAACTGCACCCTTGAGTCACCATCTCCACCTGTTTCCCTAGCTAAGACAGCAGTCGTGATCTTGAAACAGAAGCATGGTAAGGCCCCAGGACTGGCTAAGATCCCACCCGATCTCTTCAAATCTGATCCAAGCATATGGGTGCCTTACAATAATACCATTTCCAGTGCGATCTTGGCTGACGCAGTGACCCCTGCCATATGGAAACGGGCGGAGATTGTTCCAGTTTTTAAAAAATAGAGCCCTAATATCTGGTCTAATTATCATCCAATTAGTCTACTAGATAACCTGCAGAAGGTCTTTTGTAGTGGAACAAAGACACAAGGGAACCCTACTGACACGGAGCCTGGGTAGCAAATTTAACTAGGAAACAATGGCTCCTGCGAAATAATAAACAACTGTATGGCAGAGAAAAGCACAATGGCAGTATATAGGGTTTGAAATGGAGTCAGAAAGAAAATTGTCTATACACATCGAAGAGTTAATATATAATAATGTTATTTGTATTTATGATAAGCAACACATAAGCAGTGTAAAAATACACAATGGAAATTAGTACAGTCAAGGAAATAACAGTCATAAAAGGTGTTCCAGTGAAAAAAATGATTAAACCTAAGCTAAAAGTGACACAACATGTGACATGTGTACAAGGTTTCAATTATCAAACAAGAAAGGCGACCATAAGGAATAAAACAATACAATTCATGGCACTTTTTGGTTATAGGTGTTGAATGATGATTCGCCTTAGTAAACAAATTGTGCTTTTCTCTACCATACAGTTGTTTATTATTTCGCAGGAGCCATTGTTTCCTAGTTAAGGTCTTTTGTAAGCAGGTTTTGGAATGGATTGATGAAAATCATTCTTTTGCACTTCCAGGCAAGTTTTACATCTAAAACTACGACCACTGACCAGGTTTTTTGCATCCTGGTGGCTAAACGGAAGTCTGTAGCAATTGGTGAGGGGAGCACTTTTCGCTGCGGTCATTAATCTCTGAGCCGCATTTGACCTGGTCCCCAGGGAGAGATTATGGGCGATACTTATGGGATTGGTCATTCCCTGCAGTTTGCCCAATATCACTGTGCGCCTCCATGAGGGGAATTTTGCAAGAGTTTGTTGTGCCACAGAGAGATTAAGTGATTTGCCCAGAATCACATAATGTTCGTCAAGGCTGGGATTCGAACCTGGATTCCGAGGTTCCACAACTTCTAGCTGCTTAGTCTAATCTCCTTTTATAATGAGCTTCCTTCTGCATATTGTTGCTCGTAATGCTCTCTCAAACATTACCCACTGACACATGCAACACAATCGATTGTCTTCAAAAATAAACAGAGGCATTAAGGCTAGGCTATGTTTCCTCTTATTAATCCTGCTACCTTCAAACACAAGTTACTCATTCACAATTGCTCTCGACCATATGAACTCAAAGGCCGTCAAGAGGAACAGGTGTAAAACTAGAAAAACTTAAAGCCCCAGTACGACCCTAGGATCACACTGGTACCCCTTTTTAAGGGCACAGGGCAACCTCAGCAAAATAGAGTGAGGCAAACAAATATGACAAATCGAGCTTAACTCTAACCTGAGGTGGTCAGAGACTACACATAGCTAAGGAACCACCGCCTCAAGGCATACCTTATTCAAGGCTTTCCACTCAAAATTCCTATTGACAAAGGACCTTTTATTGTGTGTACCAAACGAGGTTTCCCTCCTGGTTTGAGTGCTTGTGTGCCTGCAATAAGGCACACAAAAAGGCAGTGTGCACAGGCACCCAAAGGAAAAACGTCAAAAAAGGTCCTACTCAAATGAAAGCAATGGCATAATTAACTAATTTCAAAGCAAGTAGGTCTCCTTCCTTGCCAGCGCCAGCATTTATCCAATTGTGGCTGCTTTATTGTACTTTCGATAAGAAACGTCACGGCAGGTTTGTAGAGGGCTGTGTGAAGCAGATGTCCTGCTAAACCCATAGTAACTTGCAAAGTAATTTTAGTAGCCCGAGGCCCACCCCAGGAACACCGCTTCCAAGCTTCCAGGAATATACAATGTAATCAACTAAGTATTGGAAGCCTGTGTGTTTTTTCTACAATAAAAAGGAATTCAGAGTAAATAAATAGCACAGTGCCCTTAAAAATGAGTAGCTCATGTTTTCTCTGCCAGGGTCTTTCAGAGTTAAATGGAAGGATTCTATATAGGACTACTGGTCAGAAAGGTGAGTGTGCAAAAGCTATTAGTAAAGCACACTGCCGACAGGTGTCTGAAGTCCACAGGCAGTCATGAGCTAGCTCTGGCACCATAAGGGCACGTGGGCTAAACTTGCAGCAGAACCTTGTAGGAAAAGGCGCAGTCTGATTTTATGCGCACCCCCTAAACCTAGGAGGGCCTCTTACCTCAGTCGCGGCTGGCATGATTCGCGGGTGGGGAGGCATGGGGTATCGCGAGGGCAGGGGGGGGGGGGGAAGGGGTTTATTTAATTTAAAAAAATGTAACTTACCATCTCCTCCGGTCCCGCGTTGCATCGTGTCTCCTCTCTCCTCTCCATACAGATAGGAGGCAGCCTCCCTCCCATCCCCTCATCCAATCACAACGCTGCAATGGCAGCGTTCTGATTGGCTAGGACGCCGACCCCACGGGCTTCTATGGGGAGGCCATTTTCTCTATGTAGGCTGCATGCAGTCTAAATAGAGAAAATGCAGAGTGCGTATGACTGGTTTGGTCGGCCCTGGGGCCGACTAAACAGTCAGCACAATCCGAGTGGGCAAGCCACTCCTCCCGTGTCTGAAGCAGGTACGCCCACCCGCCTGCCTGCCCCCAACCAAACCCTGCGTTACTAAAAGGTGAGCAAACGCACCCATTTCTGGGCCACTTACTGCTTAAGTTGTGAATAAATAACAACCTGTGGTAACAGAATGAACTGCGCCCTTCGTTTGCCTATGCAGTCTAGTGCTTTACTATTCAGTCCTGTATCCCCATAACTACTATACAACACAGACGTCTACGGAGCTTTGCTTGAACAGGCCTCTCAAGTGCTTCTGCAGTTCCTGGTCCCCAGAACATGCCGCACAGCCTCTAAAGTATGCAAGTCCTTAGCGCTTTGCTCATAAATGGGTCTCTAAAGCGCTTCTGCGATCACATGCTCAGTTGCACTCATCTCTTCAGCAGTGCTCATGCATGGAAGAAAGGAGACAAGAAAGAAGCGGATAAAATAAATGAGAACATGACGGCAGAACAGCACAAAGCAAGAATGGAACAGAGGGAGTGAAGAAAAAGAGCAAGCAAGAAAAGAAAAAAAAAAGAAAGTGCTAGAAAACATTGAAATACTTGTAAATTTTTGGAGAACTGCAAACCGGACAGGCATCACAGGGCAGCAAATGACCCTGGCTGATCAGACATTAAAAGAAGCTTTTAAAATCTTTTTCTTAGTGACACATGATTCCACCAACCTCACACGCAGCGGTAAATCAAGCCACATAGAGCATACTTGGAAAGGAGTGCTCTTCTGGCCCCATACTCTTTACTTTTGGTATTAAAAAGAGGCCTTTCTTACTGGATCTCTCTTTCCGGTCAGACAGCTGCAGCTTCAATTATTTTGTTGAACTGATTAATAAAAAATAAAAAAATTCTGCTGATCGATAGGACCTTACATTTCACTCCGCTCTTAATTGGAAGTATAATTTCTGGTGGAATTGTTTTAAGCGTTAAGGGCTGTGCCCCTCTTTCTGTAGGCTGGTCACCACTCTTACAATCTGCCAAGCTTTATTGGTCATATTCGCTTTGGCTACCCCCGTCATAAGCAAGTTGCAGAAATCTAGTTTGGCCACTACTGCTTTATCTTTCTGAGCAAAGTTTCCTAACAGTCTCTAGCGGATACTGTAGATTGAACAAGGAGAGGAGAGCGCCATTAGACTGAAGCGGAGATTAGTCGAAAAAACGTAATGTCCGCCTCGATTACATAATTATTGTCTCCACTGGGGACGGATTCTTACACTTCACTTTCGTATACATACAAAAGCATAGACAAAATTCCTAAAGAAAACAAATCCCCATCCTCGGTTTGATTTTCAGGAAAGTTTTCCAAACCAGCGCACACTCATTTTCTCAGTAAAGGACAAAAAAGGAGAGAGAGAACATCGGAAGAGAAAATGACAACTGTGAGAATATGCAGAATAAAGAAAGCGCAAAGTAAACGCATGCAGGTGGAGAGATTCAAGTTGAGGAAAAGCAAGGAGGGATGTTTATACAAGAGAAACAGTAAATCGTTTAAAAAGAAATTAATGGACAAAATCAAATACACAAAAGCAAGGGAAAGAGAAAGGAAGGAGTAAATACAGACTAAAAGGAATGAGAGCTTAAAATGGGTGGCGGGGAAGGAGCGAAAGATATGAAGGACACTGCTGGATAAAATGCCTCTGTACATTGCAGGTTAAAATGTATTAATAATGTACCGCCTGTACAGTTCAATGCTTAATCTGGTTGGGATGGATAGCTGCAGTGGCCGTGCCGTGGGTTTACAAGCAGAACAATGTGCATCCTGCAGGCCACAGGTTCAGTCACTAAACTGTGGGCACGTGCTCCTGCTGCATGGAAGAACTGCGTATCCTGCATATCTAATCCAGGAGAGACCAATCAATGGAAGTAATCGGTTGAATTATAATCCAGTTTTAGTGAAATAGATCACATCCTCTCTCAATACTACTGGATTGTGCAACAGAATATACTCCTCGCGGCAGCGCGTTCATTAATCTAGTTATTTGCGAGAGATCACACATTGGAGGGTGTGAGAGGTGTGTTACCCGTTTTCGAACTTTTTATAAGTGCTAAGGCGCAGGTTCTATAATGGCCACACGGTGGCGCTGCAATCCTTGGAAAGTTCTACCCACAGTATTTGACAATTAGGATAGGGTACGAACTCGTCACACACCCACCAAAGTGAAATGTAGGACGCCGTTGCATAAACAGCGTGAAAACATGCTGTTTTTGTGTTTCTAGTGCAGAGCAATTTTAATGAACCAGGGTCGGAGGGGATGCATACATTTTCTTTGAAAACAGTAATCTCATAACGGCTGTCAATCACCCCTAGCACAAAGGTGTCCGGAAAAAGGCCTGGTGCAGTGCCAAACTGTCAGTTGCAAGCCAGATATGGGTTCAATTCCCGCTCCTCCACCTGACCCAATTTGTACAACTCTTTCCCCTTAGCTGACGAAATTAGGAGAACGTAAAAAAGGGTGAAGGCTGGTTTTGACTTCTCCAAAAGTAACCATGTAAATTATCTCACAGGGTGCACTGAACATACAGGAGAGATAACATTACACCGGGAGACACTTAATCCCTCCGTATTTTTAGGTTAGCAGTCTGTAGCGGACAAAAAAAAACATATAGGCCTAGGCTTCAAAATATAAGTGGACCCCATTAGCAAAACAGATAGCTAAAAACTGGATTACATTTGCAAACCAGGGCAGTTTGGAACTTGTAAACGTGCGTGTATAGTGTTTTGCCAGGTATGGGAGAGTGCATGCATTTATGCTTGCTGCAGGAAGTGTTTGTGGTAAATAACAGCTCACTAGGCCTAGACGATAAAAACCCCCAGAAACAGCCGAAAAACCAGCCCGCACACCGACATGTCAGACCAGCCCTTCTGGCACTGCCCGACGGCCCGAAAGGCCAGTCCGACCCTGTCTGTACTAAATGTGGTGGGGCCTCAGTCACTGACCAACTTAAAAAACTTGGTTTAATTTTCATTCCTTAAACTGAACACCACATGAGACACACTGAATATAAATAGAGAGCAAACGGAGAAGGCATAGAGATTTCAACAACATGCCGGAAATGGGAGACTGGACGCAGATGGCGGGGTGTCAATCATGCTGGTGACTTGATGAAGGCCTAGCAGAGGGAAGGCGGAAGAAGGCAGAACCAGTTAAGAGTCGCAAGCATGGAACTGAATCAAGGGCGGATCACCTGTCTTTTAATCTAGGAAACTTAAGTTTGGGGGTCCAACGGTGTGCCCTATCCTAGATTATCTTCAAAGAAGGTGAATAGTTTGTCGGGACAGCACCAAACCCTTACAAGTGCTCGGGCTCAGCAGATTCCGCTCTAGGTAGGACATTCGAGTCCAAATCAACATGGTCACTGGCATCAGATAGGAGTCGATGGGCCACAAACAGCCTTCAATTGGACTGAAGCCAAGAACAACCAACAAAAATCACAGTGAAGGTGGGGCAACTATCCAACGATGAAGGAGAATTTTCCCTTTCCAAGTGAGGCCAGCTTCTGTTCTGATGGCCTAAGGAAACAAGCATTCACTGAGAGTGTAAAGAGACAGTTCTCCATGGGAGGGACGGACACAGGTTTGACAAGCTGGGGCTCGAATAAGGAGCAGGCAAATGAGGGACCAGGAAAACCAGCCAGTGGTAAGCAGTGGGTGGGCTCTAAGCCAATCTATATGCCTGGAATACAACAAATTATCGCACATGCGCGGTCTCGAAGGCTCCAACCTAAAAACAAAAAGAAAATACCGGTTCATGAAAATAATTCTATTCCAACCTTAGTCTCGACTTTAATTGGTGACAACTTTTGTATGTTACATGCTGGGTTAATCCATAACTGCATATGTTCTGCTTGTCTCCCTCCATGAATCACGCACATTGAATATGTATGACCCACTGTTTGTTGGGGTTTATGGTCTCTGCCCAAATGCACTGAATTCACTGACCTGGTCCACAGTGGTGCACCACAAGGTGTCTTAGAAATAGTTTATCGGTTTTGTCTCTCAGTAAATATCTGCTGTTGGAGAGCCCCACAGGACACACGCTTTCCCCTAGTCCACGAGGATTCATCCAGACAAAAACAGCTGACCAATCAATGAAGGCAGAAAACCCCGAAACAAATTGAAACTAAAATTGCATGAAACAAAAAAGAAAATTGTGTGTGTCGCATTTTCTATAAGTAAAGACCTCTCTATGCAGGACACCTCTTGGGCTGGACACAGAGAACGTCCTGTGCTTGGTCAGCGAAGCGGAAGGGGGATGCACAACTGCGCTTTGGGACTCTGACCTAATTCGACTCCCAGAGACTGCCGCTGCCACAATGAGAAAGAAGGACTTCCAGGCTGGATCGAGCGCAGGCCCTGCACACGGCCAGCACTGCCTCCCCGAGCCCCAGACAACAGCTGGGAGCGGCACAAAGCCGATTTCAGCAGCGCTCTGAGGCATAATCCACTGAAGGCGAGGGGTGCCCGGAAGCACCAGGGACGGAGCAGGCTGCTGGCCGGGGTCCGCAGACCTGCAAAGACCCCGGCACAGGGGGCTGCAGCGGAGAGTAAACACGGACAACTCATAAATAAAGGCACACCGTTTTCCATCTTTACAGGAACCCATCTATATTTCGGTTTCCGTTTTTACCCATGTTTAAAAAATAAATGCAAATTCGTTTTTAGTGATTCTGAATCCTGACAGCCGTGACTGCAGGTCATTAGATGCGCTGACCGACTGGCAAGGGAGTTAAAAGAGAAAGCTTTCAATGAGGCTTAAACAGCTGCAGATGTGCACGAGGCGGATGCGAAAATGCGCAGGTATCGAGTGCATGGACTGATACTTTGCATCTATTCATATTACTGAACCAGCCAGGATTCAAGCCCGAGTGCACATTTATCAGTTAAATACATGTGGAAATAATACCAGCTTCAGTTTCTTTCTTTCCACAAAACCCTTAATAAATATGGATTAACAGATAAAAGGATCAAATCATAAGTGTTGATAAATAGATTCAAATGTCACAAAAATCAAATACCAGAGTACCGGGAGCCCAATTTATAAGCGAGTGAAAAAAACAGCCACAGCTAAACCTACAATGAACGCTGTTCAAGCACACATCCCCCACGCCACTCCGCTCAACCGCCTCCGCCAGGCAGACAATAGGTACAAATGCAACTGTGTCAACCGACAAAGATTTAGGGATGAAAAAAATTTACGTTTTTTGTCTGCTTCCTTCGCGAGAATCTCGAGCTTGGAACGGCTTTTTCTAAGGCTGCCAATGAGTGAAAACCATTTCAACCAACTGGGTTAGCTTGCATACCACCCTGAACAAAGGGGAATGTTGTCATTTAGGACACAAATGAAAAAGGATAGGCTTTCAAGGTTGACAAACATCAACTGGGTTTCCTACAACAGTCACCAGTGCCACACGGTATATAACAGCAAAGAAGAGGTGCCCACCCTCAAGTTTCACGGTGTTACCCGTCCGCAGACCCACAGCATCTAACCGTGCAGTGGATGGTTTTATGGATAAGTCGAGTCACTGATACAATCCGACATAGGGCACAAATCGTCTAATAGGTGGCCACATTTTTTCCAGCGTGCAAGAAATATTGGAAATCAGCATGCAGGGACTAGCGAGAATAAAGTTGCAGGTTAACATTGACAAAGGAAACCAGAGTCACATTGTCCCTATAATGTCAATATAGGGGATGAGCAGGTTTTTGTAAAAGGAGACATCTGTGCACTCTGTGCCGCACAATAGACGTGATTATTTGCGCGATGGAAAGATGGAGGCCAGCATTTAGTGATTTTTTTTTTTATAGGAACCCCATGAAAAGAAAAACAACTTTCATGAATTCATGTGCCAATAATATATAGTAGGATACATGATAATGGCAATAAAAAAAAAAAAATCTGCCCTCCTATAACTGCTTTCCGACTACTCGTTGCTCACCTATCATTGTTCCCCACCTCTTCAAAGCCCAGTGGTTGGTATCTTCCAACAAGGGGATCTGGATCAGTTTGCAGAAACAATTTCCATCAGTGCCTTTATGCAGGAAGCCTGATCTACAACTACTCTAGCCACCGCTCCCACACTCACTCGCTACACTTTGATCATCGGACCTTCAACTTGGACCCTCTGTCACGAGACGCATCACGGTGGCTCGATCAACTAAGTCACATAGAATGCAACGAGAGCCATGACGGCCAGCGGTATCATTTCCCCTCCCTGCAGGGACCTCTTCCAGCTTCCGAGACAAGCAACCTCAACTACCTGTCAACCTAACTTCAGTCAAGATTCTGAGCTAAAGAGGCCAGGGGACAGATACCTCTTGTATGTTTACCTCTTGTTTAGGCATGCTTTTGTTCACATTTCAGATATTATGCAGCGTCCCAAATATATCTGTACTGAACCAGGAAGTTGTGGAGTGAAAACAAGTTCAGAAATGACCACTTTGGGAGCCATCGGAATAGGAGTATTGACTTTGGTGCTTAATATAAAAGTCCATGGGAGGTGTGCCCGTACAGTCCGCTACTGGCACTGGGCTTCAGTCTACTATCCCTGTGACTGCCAAAAAGACATTTCTAAGCGCAGGGCCTTGTGCTCGCCCAGAGGGTCTTCCTCCAGCTTGTTGACTTTGAAGGAGGTTTGATGAATTCTGTAGGTACAGCCGGACCAAGGTTTTAATATGCAGTAGCTGGTGAATTAAGTCTTTTTAGATAAAGGCACATTCTGGCTGCTGGATTCATTATTCTTGACATTTCTGGGAGACAGCTGTGTAATACTGCAGTGCGACAGGAATAACAATCTGGTCCGTCACACGCAGACCGAAAAAAGATGAGGGAACCTCGCCCTGAACATTTTCAACTGAATGATACTTTCCTTTACTTACCATACTTGGGGAGGCAGAGAAATAGTTAAGACACTCTGCTGAATTGGGTTACAACTTGATCTTGTTTGGGGGCGAAGGCTTGGCCCAAGGAAAA
This sequence comes from Triturus cristatus, assembly GCF_964204655.1. Classification (NCBI taxonomy): domain Eukaryota; kingdom Metazoa; phylum Chordata; class Amphibia; order Caudata; family Salamandridae; genus Triturus; species Triturus cristatus. The sequence continues at coordinate 996,915,212 of NC_140593.1, read as the reverse complement.
AGGCTCTATGAAAGGAACGATTTTTGAAACCACTACCAGCATCTAGGTTATATTTCACTTATGGTGCATGTTTATGAATATTCACGAGCGAAGGAAGGCACCTAAGGTAGCCTGTAAGCTACAATTTATTGGCCTAATTGAACAAGAATTTACAGGTTTGTTGACAGAGGTCTAGAGGGTACATTTAGATACACACTCGGAAATGTACTTTTTCTAACACAATCAAGTGGTCTTCTGTTGCATACAAGCCAGTAAAGTAAATTTGTATCAGTAGGTAACAGAAATGTTGAATAAACTATTACATACGTCAAAAAATCCTTCACTTCTTCCACCGTGATGTCGCCAGAGGTTTCATGTACATTGTCTATGCTGTGATTGGGGGAGTCTATCGAGGACGGTGACAGTGTTGTTGGACTTTCCACTGGTGTTCCTAGAGAAGATAGAGCACGACATTAAAAATCTTTAGTACAGAAAAAGTCAGTTTGGATACAAATTTGCATCCCTCTCCTCACCACCCAGGATCCTGCCATAAAAATGTGGATTGAGCTTCTAAAAGCATGAAAGTAAACTATACCAGTTCCTAAGAAAGAACGAAGGTCGTATATGCCAATCTACGTTATAACTGCAAACTATTCACAGCTGTACAGAAGCTGTTAACACTTGGACAAGCCTGATGCGGTTAATTTCAATACTTCTGAGTTACCACATCATCAACGTTGTGTCCTCTAAGCAGGACGCAGTGTTGTGAAGTAATACTTCATCAAGTTACAGACGCTTTAAAAGCCATAGTCCAAGTAGATCATTTGACGACTGTGGCACTGGAATACCCCAGACAAAAGAGGACTGCAATGTACTAAAAGACAATCGCAGTCCTAACATTGTCCTAGCTACTGCTGAGCCTTTAATGACGTGCTAGCTGGCATTCATCCATACTCATCGCTGACTCCTACTGGTAAAACCCCTAAACAATTCCATTCTGTTTTTACCCCAGACTGGACCACAAACTCCCAAAGGTGAAAATGTTGAACACGGGTCAATGACCCAGCAGTTTCTAATGTCCCATTATGTTTGAGTAGTTGATCCTGGACTCCTTGTGTCTTTTCAATAGATTCACCCTTTCCTGCAGCAGGTGACCCGCAACTGTACCCAAGGCCACTCTGGGGTCCATGAGTAGCGACCACACCTGCTCGCAATGATCAGTTCCAAAAAAGTAACATCTCTCAAATACAAGACTTATAAGATAACTCTTGTAGCTCTGGTGGGGATAACAATTATACAGTGAGGCACCAGAGCCCCAAAAATCCTAAAGAAATCTCATTGGCTGGTCTAGTCTAGGTAGTCGGTCCGAAAGCTCAATTAATAGATATCTTGGGGAGGGGGTTGGGGGAAACGAACGTCAATTTTTTTTCCCTCTTTGCCCGTTGGTAGTGAGAGAATCTGAGAAGGTGCCAAAAATGATGTCGCACTGGAAGCCACTAGCGCTAAAGCCAGCCCTGTGTGGATGTAAACAGAGGCAACAGAGAAAGCAGCTCACTTTATACAAGTTGTCAAGCTACACAAAATGGCCTTTTCACTTTGAATAAGACTTTGATGGGTTTTGGCCTGAACACATGATGCAGTCCAAATAGAGTAAGACACCGAAAGTCCTTTCTGAAACCATATGGACATTTCCGTCAACACTAACCATTAACCTGACCAACATCTCACCAATAACCATAAAAGTAAAGAGGAATGGGATTAGCTAGGCTGATGAACACCTGCATATAAGACTTGCATATCCCAAAAGGGGGAAATCCAAATTTACAATGTGCTTTATTAAATCAATAAAACCCTAAGGCGGAGGGATTTGAGAAGAGGCACTTGTAACCACCCGAGTGAGCAGGACACCTAACCTTCCCCAAGCTCCCATCAGATCCGCCTACAGAAGACAAGTGTATAAGGTGGTTTCATACAACATGATGGGGTCATCTTCTCGGGTTCAGAAATCACTTGGTTAGTCTCATCTCCTCTACTTAAAAAAGAAGGAAAAAGGGTATTTGTAGAAACCCACAGACTCCAACCAGTCTTTGGCCTCAAAGTCTTCCTCACCTGATCCATCAAGCATGGAGTGGTAGGCCTCTGAACCTTGCAGGACATGGGTCCCGTTGGCGTGATTCATTTTCGGAGATCCATTCATGTTGTTGCTGGAAATGAAAGAATATCATTTTTTTTTTAAACTGCAATAAAAATACATTGCCGTTGGTGCTGCAAACAGATGCAAATTATACAAGTTTAATTGTCTAGTAGATGCAGCTTAGATGTGATGAAAACATGTGGCGAATCTACAACTGGTTTCATTGAAAATAAATAGAAACTTGTTACACCGCACTTAATTCAGTAGTTTCGCACTGTATTGTATCAACGATACTATTACACAATTAAAACATTTGACTTCAGGAGGATGAAAAATAGAGTTGGCCTTATTAGTGTTTGAATGTGTGACTCACAGATATCAGCAACAAGTGCTGAAGCCGCCAACTAGTCTTACTGTCAACACAGAGGGTTTCTCGCTAGCACGCTGAGCTCACCACTGGTTCAGTCTAAGGGTGCCAGGAAAGCAAAGTGGTCTTCAGGCAACACTGCCAGCAACATGAGGATTCTTGGGCTTGAAGCCACTGTTGAAGATCCTGTTGCAGAAGTAACTGATGGCACGGTCCTACCCCTTGTCAATAATCCACCTATCTCTAAAAGGAAGATTTAAAGGGCCACCCAGTGAGTGATGTCACAGTAGGTCTCTACAGCCAAGCAGACAAAATCTGGAATCCATGCTGCTGGTGATTAACAGTGCTACAGGGCACGATAAAGATGCCCCTCCCCCCCCCCCATGTTATATGACCCTTTTAACTAGTGCACTATTAGAACTTGACTTCACAATCTCCATCATGTTTTGGGCGTCCTCTCTAGTTGCCTTGATCATGCGTGAGGTAGTGAGTGCTTAATACCTTGCACTGCTCTCGTGTGACATTCGGGCTCTCGGATGCAGCTATCTAACTCTGCCTTTAAATGGAAACATTTATTGTCTGCATCCCTGCTTTCAGGCTGCTGCTCTGCCTCCTCTTACTTTTTATTCACCGTTTTGCCTTCAGGGTCCCACGAGGCTCCCTTGTTATTTCCATCAATGAACTCGCCAGACCAAATCCCCTACTTGGCTCGGCTTCTACACTTCTGCAGCAGAGCGACTCTGCAGCAATGGCTCCGACAACCGGCAACCAGGAGCATTCGTCGCTATACGGCTGCCTCCGGTCTGGAGGAGTTTGAACTGGCGTAGACTTTACCCACGCAAGAGGAGGGACTGGGCTAAACCTTTTGACCAGACTATTCAGGCCCTCTTCCACAGGCAGTCTCCCGGACTGTTACTTCAGGGCAGTGCTTTAAATGGGCCGGTACTCACCGGTACGGAGTACCGGCACTTCTTAAATGTATCACTGTGAGTACCGGCACTTCTCTGCTGCCTTGGAGAGTACCGGTACTCATGACAAGGTAGGTTTAGTGGCTGTGAGTAGGAGTGGAACTTGTCTCTGGCAGCAGAGGCGCCGCTTCTGTCTCCAGTCTCCGATCAGAGCCCCAGCTGAGCTATTCAGCAGGGCGCAGTTGAATAATGTTCGGTGCTCACCATCACGCTGTGCTTGACAAAGCAGGGTCCCGATTCATTTTACCGGCTAGTGTGCACGTGTGATTTTCAAAGCACAGCACTTGAGGTAGGGTAAAGTCCGTGCAGGGTAATACTTTAAGCATAAACATTTTATCAGGGGCAAGGGCGGATTCTCACACTTCCAGTTCTTTCTCTGGATCAGAGTGTTCATGCCCAGACAATGCGATCGGAGAGGCACCTGGAGCGCTAATCTATCTGCTTTCAGCAGTGAGGTGTGGTACTTTAAAATTTGGGACCGCGTAGGAGACAGGGCCCTACCCCTGTCTATTCCGGTATTAGCGAACCGCGAATGGCCAATGCGGTATGTACAAGTGCTTTGCATAACATTTAATTGTTAAATGCACTATGTATACGATATTATACATTGACTTCGTGGGTTCCATCTTGGAGCGGTGGCCATCTTATGGTTGCCCTCACATAGGCTACACATTACAAACAAATATGGGCCTTTAGAACACATGTGCTTTATTTGACTTCTCTGTGACCTGTGCAGCTTGGCTCCGCTGCCCCAGGTCAGTCTGGTCTCACGAGCTCCCCGTCCTACGGCCACCTGTGATTAGCATCAGGGTTTGACACACCATAAAGCCTTTTCATCCCTCACAAGCCTCCGGCTAATCTCTTTCACACCTGACTTTTCCTGCTTTATGGCTTGTTTTACAAACAGGAGATGCCCGTGTTTATTGGGGCCTATTGATATCTGATGTGGGATCTGAGCCTCGTTGGGTAAATAATTGTGGGCTGGCTAAACTGGAATGTGGGATGGTCATCATGACTCTGCCTTTTCGTTTGTAATGGATACATGTAGATGACCATATCGTAAAACAAGGAATGTATGCCTGAAGCATGATATTTTGTATTTAAGGAGAAGCCCGTTTCTGTAACTTTAAGCAGTCTCCTGAGAACATACATTGTGTTGTACTTCTCGGATACCTGTAATTGGTCTGCAGCCAATAAATCGATCTTTGACTTCACCTAGAAGACTCTGTGTTTCTGTAGGTCTGAAACAGGAAGAACCCGAAGTCTTGGGGTGTGTTCCCCTGCACCGCTGGGCTTTAAATTCCCAGTACTTCAGTTGGTGCCCAACTCGGGACGATTTCAGAGGTACCAGTCCAAGCCAGAGGTTTGTGAGGAGCTTCGTGTGGAAATTCTGGAGGAAGGCCGCCACTTCATCGACCCCTGCATGTCGACGTGGTCCGAAAGTCTTTTCTGCGAGGTTCTCCGCGTCCCGACGGCTACGAAGGACTGCTGCCCTGATTAATCGCCCTGTTTTGGACCCTTGACGATTTTGGTAGAGCGAAACAATCGAGAGAGTCTTCTGGTGACGCCATCGATCATCGATATTCAGTTAAGTATAAGTGGAGCGTCTCCCAGTTTGTTTGGTATCCTTCGGGAATTTGGTATCCTTCGGGATCATTTTGATTTGGAGCTTGCAAGCACCAAAGCCAGAGGACTCGTGCATTCACGAGACTATCGTACTCGATAATCCTTTGAAGTTTGAAACTAGACTAGTGAGCGAAGATGCCTGGTTCTAGTGTATTTGGAAGATTGTTTTGTTTGGGTTGTAGAAGGGATTCCCAGTTAGAGGATTCGTGTCTGGTTCCTCCAATTGGAACTCCAACTTATGAGCTTTATGTAAAACATGGCGTGGGCCCCATTGCATATAATGAAGTATGGATCCGATACACCAGAAAGGACTGTTTTTTAAAATGGCCCCAAAATGGTAGTTTCGATACAGATATCTTAGATAATTTGGAAGTTAAATTGTTTAAAAAGAAAGCCCGGCCGGCGATGTTTGATTCTTTCCGCCTATGGCAAAAGGAAGCCAAACAGAAGGAAATTAAGCTAGCGAAAAGGAATAAGAGAGAAAGAGGTATGTCAATGATGCAAGCAGCTGTGCAATTTAAAGATAATGAGGAGGAACAAATGAATGAGCAGTTACATAGACAGCGCAAACTAGGGATCGATAAATGTTACCCTGTTTTGTCACCCCTTGTGCAAGATGAAACAGAAGAGAAAGAGAAAGACTCCCTAATGTCCCATTTGCTAAGTTCGCCACCCCCGTATGCGCAAAATGCCACAGCGCCTCCACAGCTCGTAAATGTGCAGCCTCCAGTAAATATGCCGCAAGCCTTCCCACAACCGCCAGCTCCTCCTCAGCTGGCTCCTATCCCTGCAGTGCAGCCCTCTCAAGGGCCGCCAGTTTTGTTACCTGTTGCCCCCGCGCTTCCTGCGACTTTGCCTAGCACATCAGCTGCCTCCCCTGGCGCTCCTTCTTACACTACCCAGGTACCTGTATCTGAATCCGCTTTTCTTCCCTCTGTCTATCCCCCCGTTTTCGCCTCAACTTCTCCTTCAGCACGACAACGACTAGCTAATGTAGTTACTAGTTTAATGTCGCCTCTCTTTGGGTCATCTAGTATGACTCCTGGTTTACAACGTAAGCAATTGCGTAGTCAGCTGCCTGGTCCTGACGAGAAAGAGGTGTTAGATCATCTGGCGCGTAGGTGGATTGGTTTCCCTTCACTTTATAATGTGGAATCAGTTGTTAACGTTTTCCACCAATGGGATGCCCCAAAACAGAGGTATGTCTTTGACAAAATGTGTGAATTCCTCTGTGAGGAATTGGAGGATCATGGTTCAAACCCAAACCCGCAGGAGTTATGTCGAGTGCGGTTTGATTTTGAAACAGGTACAATTGTGGGTCCCGATGTAGATAAAGCGGTTGCGACTTTACTGTCCTTCAGGAATGATGATTGTCAACAATCATTGTTCGAACAGGAATTCCCTGTGGGGAAAAAGGGAAAAGTGCGACAATACCCTATGAGAGAAGTCCCTCCGGTATGGAAGGAAGCCGTTGCGGCTGATGCCGCTCGAAATATTGTTGCTGCTCCAGCACATGAATCTAGCTGACATAGATATGTTGTTCGGGAATGTTGTTCCGCAGCTTTTATGGGGATCCGTCCGTAATACGGATCATGCTGCAGAACTAGGGGGCACATGGGCTAACATCATTGCTGCAGACGCTGGCCAAGTTGGTGGCGCGAAGCCTGACCCTTTAGTAGCAGACCTCCCTGGTAGAATTATTACCTACATGAAAACTTTAATGCCCGCGATGCGCGTGAATTGGGATGAACTATCCGCATGTAAGCAGAAGAAAGATGAGACAGTGTCCGATTTCTTTACAAGGTTTGAAGAAACGTTTATCGACCACAGTGGTCAAGACATGAGTACTGAAGGTGGCCAACGGTTATTTGTTGATAAATTTGTGCAGAATCTACTTCCCGAGTTGTGTAAGAAATGAAAAGATTCCGAGAGTTCTTGGGCTGTTTCCTCTTCGGCGCAAATACTGGCTACTGCACAGTATTATGAAAATAGAGATAAAGACGAGAAGGATAGAACAGACAAGAAAACGAAAGAACTGAAAACGAAGGTCCTTTTACAGCAGGCTTATCTGCCACGTGGAGGTCAGAATAATTATAGGCAAACCCAAGGTATCTATCAGCAGCCCCAACAGTTTCAGAATAACCAGCAAATGAATGGGTATTATCAACCACGTATCCCTATAGGTCCCAATCAATGTTCATATTGCAGAGAGGAAGGTCATTTCAAGTATAGTTGCCCTAAATTAATGCAGCGTACTAGTAATGCGTATGGCGCAAGAGGTAGAGGTGGTCAGCAAGCTCCTAGAGGTAGAGGGCGTGGAAATGTTCCCCAGAACGCGCGTCCTCTTCCGCCTCAAAATACGATAAATAGCTTTGATCAGCAAGCCAATGCTACTGGTAATACAGCTCAGTACTATAATAATGATTATTATGCAGAAGACGACAATGTGGAAGGTAATGATTACTAGGATAGCCATAGACAGAGAGAGGGAGTTGTTTCAGTACCAGTGGATCAGAGTGGACCATATGTTAAGGTGACTACAGCGGGTGTAACAGAGCCCTTTCTGCTGGACACTGGTGCTGCCAAGAGTTCAATTATGCATTCAAAACTCCCTGGCGCGCCTTTGTCTGGCGAAATGAATGTTTCAGTAGGTTTTTCTGGCGCCCCAGTAAGGAACCCGATTTCTAGTCCTATGCCACTTTCTGTTGGACCTTGTGAGCTAAAAGCACCCCTAATCCTAACAACAGGTTGTGGTGAGAATTTGCTAGGATTAGATTTGTTAAAAAGATTGCATGCAACGCTATATTGTTCTCCCTCAGGAGTACAACTTACATTAGGTAAGGAAGTGATTTCCCCGATCTATTTGTCTAAAAGTGCAATGCCACCCGAATTATCATCCCTTCCGGATGTCCTTTGGGCTACTGGTCCCAATGATGTGGGACTCTTGGAAATACCGCCATATGTGGTCACTTTAAAAGCCAATGTCAGATTGCCACGTATTCCCCAGTATAAAATCTCCAATGAAGGTCAGAAAGCGTTGTTAGCAATTGTCAGTGATTTGATTAAAAAGGGTGTAATTGAAGAGACAAGAGGCAACGTTTGCAATAGTCCTGTTTTACCTGTCTTAAAACGAACGGACCCTTCACAGCCACCTGTTTACAGATTTGTGATTGATCTTAGAGAGGTAAATAAGATTGTTGTGCCACAGTTTCCCGTTGTCCCTGATATAACTGCCTTGTTAACTATGATTCCAGCTTCCGCTGCATGGTTCTCAGTGATCGATCTAAAGAATGCTTTCTTTAGCATCCCAATTGCAGAGGAGAGCAGGGACATTTTTGGCTTCAGTTTAGGAGGTCGAAGCTTCCGCTTTAAACGCGCTCCCCAGGGCTACTGTGAAAGTCCATCAATATACAGTCAAGCTTTAAAAGCGCAGCTTGATGCACTTGTTTTACCTAGCGGCGCTGTTCTTATTCAGTACGTTGACGGTTTACTAATCGCCGCGGATACTGAAAAGATTTGCAAAGAAGCTACATTGTCATTGTTGCGTCATTTGTCTGCCTTCCATCACAAAGTGTCTCTCTCAAAACTGCAATATTGTCGACAAGAAGTGACCTACTTAGGTCATCTCTTATCGCAGGAGTGAAGGAAACTGACCCCAGAAAGAATTCAAGCCATTGCACAATTGAGCGTGCCAAGAACACAGAGAGAAGTGCGTGCTTTCTTGGGCATTACTTCATACTGTAGGCATTGGATACCGAATTTCTCTTTGCTGGCAAAACCTTTGTTAGCACTAACATGTAAAGACACACCGAATCCTATCCCATGGTCTGAGGAGTGTCAGAAAAGTTTTTTGGAATTGCGTGATGCATTATGCTCAGCTCCTGTGTTGGGTACCCCCGACTACAGTAAGCCTTTTACATTGTATGTTCATGAAAAAGATGGTTGCGCATTATCAGTGTTAACACAGCCTTTTGGCGACAGACCGCGTCCATGCGCATATTTTTCGTCAACCTTGGACCCGGTAGCGAGGGCATTGCCAAGTTGTTTGAGAGCTACAGCTGCAGCAGCTATGTCTATTCGACAGTCTGCTGGACTAGTGATGGATAATACATTGATTGTAATGGTTCCACATGCTGTGGATACATTGTTAAACAGGACCAAGACACAGCACTTAACTAGTGCGCGATTGTCAGGATATGAATTGACACTGTAGGCAAACCATATACATATAAAGAGATGCAACACGTTGAATCCAGCTACACTATTGCCGATTCCAGCAGACCTAGATGAGATTGAGCAACATGATTGTCTGTTCAGAACAGAAGAAGAGACGAAAGGGAGAGTGGATCTTAAAGATACTCCCCTGACTGAGTGTGATGGTACTTTATGGGTGGATGGTTCGTGCTTCAAGCTTCCGAATGGTGATACGACTGCTGCATATGCTATCACGACTTTGCACACGATTGTTGAAACTGCACGTGTGCCACATAATTCGGCTCAAGCAGCAGAATTAATTGCCCTTACAAGAGCATGCGTGTTGTCTGAAGGAATGAAAGTGAACATATATACTGACAGCCAGTACGCCTTTGGCGTGGCTCATAGTTTTGGGCGATTGTGGAAAGAACGTGGGTTCCTGACTTCGCATGGAGCTAAAATTCAGAATGGCAAGTTGGTGAATAATCTCCTTGAGTCACTGACCCTACCGTTACAAGTTGCGATTATGAAATGCAGTGCGCACAAGAAAATCACTGATGATGTTGGTCGTGGTAATGCGTTTGCTGATGAAATCGCGAAAGAAACAACAAAAGATGTGAAGACTCGAATGTATGTTGCAGGCCCTGCAAGATGGGTTGGTGATGTTGGAATGTGTGAAAACACGATAGAGAGTGTGAAGTCCCTTCAAGCTGAAGCCACAGAGAAAGAGTTGAGCAAGTGGAGAGAAAGTACGGGTAAATTAGATGAGAATGGTTGTTGGGTTGATTTGTCAGAACATCGGCGATGGTTGTTACCTGATGCATATGTGCTTCCAGTGGTTACTATGGCACATGGAATGGCACATATCAGTATGAAAGAAATCTGTAAGTTGTTGGCTCCAGTATGGCAGAATATTGGAATTCCCAAGTGTGCAGAGAATGTAGTCAAGAATTGTATGGTATGTTTGAAATACAACCCTGGTAGAGGAACCCCAACTCCAGCTGGTCATTTTGCGCCTCCATCATATCCATTTGAAGTTTTGCAGCTAGATTTTATCCACATGGAAAGGTGCAACAACTTGAAATATGTATTGGTTGTTGTTTGCGCTTTTTCAAAATGGATAGAAGCATATCCCCTAAAAGACAACACTGCTTTATCCACAGCCAAAGCCCTTGTGAAGGAATTTTTCACTAGGTTTGGAATGCCAAGAATGGTGTGGAGTGATAATGGGAGTGAATTTGTGGGTCGAGTGATGAAGAATGTGTGTGAGGGGTTAGGGATAAAGCAAAAGTTTCACGCTGCAAATCACCCCCAATCAGCTGGATTAGTAGAGTGCTACAACGGCACTCTAAAGCTCAAGCTGGCCAAAATCCAGGCGAGCTCCGGTCTTAAATGGCCTGACGCTCTGCCTCTAGCACTCCTATCCACCAGAATGACTGTGCACTCACGAGTGGGACTCAGTCCATACGAAGTGGTTTTTGGCCGCCCGGCCAATGTATGGGGTGTGCCAAGACCGACGAAATTCAGCGAAATCGAACATCCAGTACTGCTTGATTATTTGTATGAATTGACGGCTAAATTGCGTGTTTTACACCAACAGGTGCATGATACTCTCCCCCAGGCCTCTGAAGCTCCAGGACACCCTATCGACCCTGGCACGTGGGTTCTGGTGAGGAATTTCCAGCGAAAGAGCAACGATGAGCCCCGTTGGATTGGCCCTCACCTCGTCCTTCTGTCAACAAGATCAGCGGTTCGAGTAAAAGGGAAGAAGAATTGTATTCACGGCGCCCACTGCAAGAGGATCCCTTTGCCTCTACCATATGACCAGTGGGTCCAGGAGGGTATCGCTGATTCTGAAACAGACACTGTACCCCGTTTTGTACCATTTAGTGATGCACGCGTAAGAGGCACAACTTCAGCACAACAGAGTGACGATATTTTGCAAGAAGTTGTGCCACCGTCAATTCGATTGGACACCACAGAGCCTGAACTCTTGTTTCAAGACCAGACAGTAGCTGGTAGAAACCGCTACAACCTGAGACCAAGGCCTATGGACAAATAAATATTCCTTTCCCTTACCTTTTTGTTTTTGATATTATAGCTCTCCCATCTGAAGGACTTTCTTGAATTTTGTTTTTCGAACCACCATCCGGGTTCAGCCACAGGGTCGCGGTGACAAGACTTTGGGGTACAGGCCAAAGACGTTAGGTCAACGGTTCTGGTTGGTCTAGGGTGTTCCCTGGACTGACAGGCGTACTCCTTAGCAGAAGAGACTCACCCGCCGCGAGCGGCACGATTAGAGGATGGAGCTTTTCAAGATGGAGAGACTCGCTGAGGAAATGAACTTTAAAGCGAAAATATGTAAAATAATGAAGAGCAAACGTTTTTTATTTTTATGTCTGTTTATACTATGTAGTATGATGGTGTTTACTGTAGGATTTGTATTCTTCTCCTCTCAAGATCCCACCCACTGTACAGCCTATACCTCCTCCTACTGCTTCCTTGCACTCTTTCCACCCTCTGCCTGAACACGAACAAGCTAGACGATCAGAGTTTGTAAACAACTCGTTTATTCAGCTCCTGCACCAGCACCAACTAGTCATGAATACAACCAATTGCTGGGTGTGTGGGTTAATGCCACATACCATTAGCAAAGGTATTCCTTATCTAGTGCTGCCGTTTAGTTACAATGGATCGTCATGGGCATTCCAGACCATGTTTCTCTTTGCATTAGATGCCTACTCCTCGCGACAACCGCGTTCCATCAGACCTAGCACAAATAATAAAGCTTTAATGAAAGGAGTTGCCGATATGAGCAGAGATAGACGCATACTCATCTATTCCCAAGGATGAATTGAGAGCTTATGTAGGTTGGAACGCAACGGGGTATAGTATTAGTCTGGGTGAGAGGCAGCGAAAGATCTCATCCCCAATTTGGGTCGTACCCCACATGGGTCGGTTCTGTTTACAAGGTAATGGTCAGAATCCAAGAGCTCAACTGGGGAGAAGTGACTGTACTGAAACGTACACTTTTCCATCACAGTATTCCCCTGTGTTTTTGGCTGCCAAGGGTACATATTTTGTCTGCAACGACCGAGCATATACATGGTTGCCCCCTGATTTCTCGGGCACATGTTATATTGCAAATCTGCTACCGCCGACATTTACTGCTGCCTCTGATTATCACAAGACCAGAGTTGTGAGAGGCGTGATTAGTAAGGAGGATACTGCTGGTCAGGAAGCTGGAGACTTCTTTTTGGGTTTCCTGCCATTTTGGGGACCGATGGTCAATAGTAGGAACCTGAGACAACTGACTCGTGTGGTTGAATCCACTGTTAATGTTACGGCCGGTGCCCTTGGTAATTTGACAGCTGAGCTCCAAGCGGATCGCCTCATGACTTTGCAGAACCGTATGGTTCTAGACGTCATACTTGCAGACCGCGGTGGGGTATGTAAGGTCATCCAATCTAGTTGTTGCATTTTCATACCAGATAACGCTCCAACAGTTTATCAGGCCATCTCCAAGCTGCATAAAATATCTGAATCTATTCACGTGGATAAAGGAGATTGGTCACTGGTGGGGTGGTTCTGGGAACTGATATCTGCCTGGGGTTGGAAAATTCTGATGGTCATTGGAATGATCTTAGCCATTCTTTTCCTGTTCTGTCTGTGCATACAGTGTGCTCCTGCGATATGTGGCCTCTGTGCTACATTATGTGTAAGGAAACCTGTATCGAGAGACGAGCTAAGTAATAGGATGATGCTAATGCAACATCTCCATGACTTCGTGAATATTGACCTAGACTCGGATTGATGTGAGTATAGTTATTGCCTATGTAAGGGCAAAAGGAGGGTCTGTGGTACTTTAAAATTTGGGACCGCGTAGGAGACAGGGCCCTACCCCGGTCTATTCCAGTATTAGCGAACCGCGAATGGCCAATGCGGTATGTACAAGTGCTTTGCATAACATTTCATTGTTAAATGCACTATGTATACGATATTATACATTTACTTCGTGGGTTCCATCTTGGAGCGGTGGCCATCTTATGGTTGCCCTCACATAGGCTACACATTACGAACAAATATGGGCCTTTAGAACACATGTGCTTTATTTGACTTCTCTGTGACCTGTGCAGCTTGGCTCCGCTGCCCCAGGTCAGTCCGGTCTCACGAGCTCCCCGTCCTACGGCCACCTGTGATTAGCATCAGGGTTTGACACACCATAAAGCCTTTTCATCCCACACAAGCCTCCGGCTAATCTCTTTCACACCTGACTTTTCCTGCTTTATGGCTTGTTTTACAAACAGGAGATGCCCGTGTTTATTGGGGCCTATTGATAACTGATGTGGGATCTGAGCCTCGCTGGGTAAATAATTGTGGGCTGGCTAAACTGGAATGTGGGATGGTCATCATGACTCTGCCTTTTCGTTTGTAATGGATACATGTAGATGACCATATCGTAAAACAAGGAATGTATGCCTGAAGCATGATATTTTGTATTTAAGGAGAAGCCCGTTTCTGTAACTTTAAGCAGTCTCCTGAGAACATACATTGTGTTGTACTTCTCGGATACCTGTAATTGGTCTGCAGCCAATAAATCGATCTTTGACTTCACCTAGAAGACTCTGTTTCTGTAGGTCTGAAACAGGAAGAACCCGAAGTCTTGGGGTGTGTTCCCCTGCACCGCTGGGCTTTAAATTCCCAGTACTTCAGAGGCACCTACCTTCCTAACGCCACATGCCTGAATTACCGGGTCTGTGCATAGAAGGCTTTCTTATGCCAAAGAAGCTGAAAACTAGCGCCGCCAACCCTGTGTTTTCCACACATTCCTAACACTTTCCTTTAGATGCGCTGGCTCCCTTCTTGCTCTGTCACACTGTTGTGGAGGAGCCATGTCCGGTCAGCGCCCAGGCTGTGGCAGGATGTTGCATTTCCTGCCTGCCAGCCGGGGCCAAGGGCACCCAGGAATTCCCCTTCTACATGAAGTTAAAGGAGGAAGCCGCTGTTCCAGAATCGATCACCTGCTCACCTCCTCCTGACCTGTACTGCGCTATTGCTGTGCCCAGCAGAGCCCAACTTCTGCCGCAGACTCACCACGCCAGCGCTACCTTTTGTCTAAATTAGCAGTTTTGCTGATTTTTTAGTAGTGACAAGTGATTAACATCCCTGCTTGACAGTGACACTAGGAAGCAGCACCCTTTATTTTCTCAGCATAGTTAGACTTGCTAAGTCTGAGATGTCATGTGATTATTGTTCCAGCTGGAGAGAGGTCAGAGTTTTCTCCACTGGCAGTTTTCACTCTGACCCCATTAAGTAGTGTAGAGAGTTAATATGCCTCCTTCAAAAAAGCATATTGTATTGTACTGTATTGTATGTGAATAGCTCAGTGGGTTGCTACTTTTGTCACAGAGAGCCCTTCGTTACATGTGGTTCAGCCGCACCTGAAGCTGAGGTTGGGGTGGAGTGCGCTGATTTTTTTAAATAATTGAATAATAGCTTCAAAAGAACCTACTGCAGAGTTTGACTTCCTTGTAGCTTAAATGAGTGTGATTTCTGATATTTGTCTATTTCCATTGACTTCATACCATGATTATGCTCGCAAAAAAGTGCCACTCTAAGTGTTACACATCTAGTTGTTGCCTGACTCTCTTAAATCCACTGAATCTATGAAAATGTCACACATAAGCAATCTGAAACATTAGCAGCTATACTCAAATGGATGTCTTTTATGATATTTATATGATTCCCTCGTCTTCATTGCTTAATTTTGCTAGTGTGAAAGTGTCACTCATAGTCGTTGAAATGTCACTCATAATTACAATGCAAATATGAAAATGTCACACAAAGCAGACTGAAACCTTGGCAGCTATTGGGTCCATTCAGGCCCTGTGCTGTCAACCACATTCACACTATCCTCTGCATTTGCACAAACACAGCAATCATGGCAGTCCCCTGGCAGTGGCAATTAAAAAAGCCAGGGTGAAGAGTACAACATGGCTTTTAACATACCGGAGTCTTTTGTGTGTCTGCTTATGTTTGTGTATTTGCCTACATTTGTATGCCTGTTTTTTGTAAGAAAAATGGGTGGCACTTTGTGTATACATGTCTGCTCGGTGACAAAGGTTAATACATAACGTAGTAGAGAGGGTTAGTGGGTGAGTGAGTGAGTAAGCAAGGGTGTATGTATGAATGGATGGATGAGTGAGTGGATGGATGGATGGGTGAAAGAGGGTGGATGATTGGATAAAAGGGCGGATATGGGTGGATAAGTGAAAGATTGGATGGATGAATGAAAGGGAGGGGGGATGGATAAAAAGGTGGATGATGGATGAGTGAAAGGAGGGACTGAGTGAAAGGGTGGATGGAATGAAATGGTGGATGGAATAAAGGAGTGAAAGGGTTGATGGATAGATGAGTAAAAGGATTGATGGATAAGCGAAAGTGTGGCTAAAGAGATGTATGAGTGAAGTGATGAATGGATAGGTCTAAAGATGGATGGATAGATTTGGATATGAAGGTTGGACAGACGGAATGGTGAAAAGCTGAATGATGGATGAAAAACTGAATAGACAACAGAATGTAAAGAGTAAATGATGGACATCAGCAGGTAAATGGTAGGATGAAAGGATGAATGGATAGATCGATGGAAGAGACAAGAGATATCTTCTGGGGAGGGTCATAATGATTTGCTTCATTTGCTTGGTGCCATAAGAGCTTTGGTTCGAAGTGGGGTTATTTTCACTTTCTTCCTACTCACATGCCCAATAAATATATAGTATTGTGCCAAACAACAGCATTTAACAGTATGGCATTAAGAAGGTGCAACTATTGCTAAAAAAAAGGAAATTTTAACATATTGCATTTCTCTTTCATTTTGTGTAATGAGTTAACCTGCTTTGTTTATATACACACAATTATGTGTTGTGTGCTGCAACTATTATATAAGTTGTTATGTATCATTTTGTCTTGCCCTTAGCCCCGCCCCTGGCCCCGCCCACTCACTACACCTCTAGCTCATTTTAATGAGTACCTGCACTTATTTTTCCCATTTAAAGCACTGCTTCAGGGGGAAGAAACAGACTTTTGGAATGATTTATTTATGGAGCTATTTTGTCACCTTAGATCCACTTCGGTGCACTAGCTATATGGGGGGGGGGGGGGGGGGGGGGGTACAGGAGTCCAGTTGGACAGTACTTAGAATCTGATGAGCATCATGTCCTCCATCTCGTGCAGCAATCCTTTCAATTCAATTGTTTTGATCTTGGCAAAGATCCGTACGTGGGATGTAAAAAGTGGAAGAGGGGGGACTTAAAGGGGCGTGGCCTGTATAATTCGGAGCGTGGCTTAAATGTAAACTAAAATTCCTTTAGAGTGCCACCCTACTCACACATTTACACAGAATCGCAAGTGCAACTGGCATATGTGATCACTGCTCTGTGCGCTCTACAGAGAGGCCAAGGATTGGATGCCCATGTGTTATGAACACCTTTTTGGCCGACTGACAGACACTGAGAAACTCGCGCTGCCTTCAGCCTTAGCTCAAATATGGAAGCTATCTTCACCTAGATGCGACTCAATTCAAAGCAGGCACTATACAAAAGTAATACGCTGCCTGAAAAAATACCTTAACACATCCTGGAAGTAAAGCTCTTGGGGGAATGAAGATTGGTAAGGCATGCGAAATATAAACAGCGATGTCTTGCATTACCCTAACTTATTTACACTAGTTGTTCAGAAAACGATCAGAGTTTTTGCCTGTAAAGTTAAGGATATGAATACAGTCCCCGAAATTGACCCATTTCAATGTCCGTTTTTAAAAACTTCCAGGTCCGAGACCAGGCCCACTTAAAGCCCTGCGTTGGCATGTTTTTACCCCTCTTTGTTGAAACGCCGAACGCCATTAATACATACATTTCCCAAATATTTTGTTTAGTGTTAGACCGAGGAACCGCGCAAAAAAAGGTTTCTTACATCACCCGGGAAACATTGAGGTAGACATTTCCAGAACATGCGCGTGACAGAGGAGAAATGCAAAACATAAAAATGCAAAAAAGCAATAATCACGATGACACTTTTAGTGCACCGAGTCCAGTTTATTCCTGCAGCTGTTTCGCTGCCCTCCACGTCACCCCAGCAAGATCATTTTCAAATCGGCCCACAGCGGATACAAGCCAAGAAGCTGTCCCCGGCCCGCTCTCTGGAGGGATCCGCGCCCTGCTCCCGACATGAGGCAGAGATTAACAGCGAGTGGAGCGAGGCGTGGGCCCGAGGCGGCACCGGAAGTCAGGACGCAGGGGGTGCTATTAACCCCACACCAGGAATGACACAACCGGTGTGAAGGGCACACCCCAGTCATATTACAGCGCCTTCCCCCGCCTCTAGGCGCATCCCTGGCCCCACTGCTCCTCGGTCCTCCCAGGCCCGGCTGGCTGACCCCCCTCTCCGGAATCTTGAATGCCCAAATGTATACAAGCCGCCGCCTCCGTGATGATGCTAGGGTAGAAAACATCCGACTAGGCCGATTACGACCATCTCTCCAATCACAGCCGATCCCCAGGGGCATGGTATTATTAAACAGAAAATACGCAGATATTTAGGCAGTAAAATTCTGGGTTTCTACCGGGATGTAGGTTTCGCAACAGAAGAGTAACCCGAAAACGACATAATAACAAAAAAAACATTTTATTGGTAAAAGTGTTATGGATGTGGGCCCGAAAGCCTCCTTTTTATTTTGTTGTACAAAAAGATCAGCCATCGCCTAACAAAGCACTGAAACTGGTGAAACTCCCGATTCAAGACTTTCTCAGGATCTTTCGTGTACTTTTTTCTTTCTATTGCGTGAACCACCTCACCCCTACAGCTGCCATGGGCCTAAACAAGCATTTACAATGCAATGGTCTCGGCAATATTCCAGGTAGAGCTATTGGTATTGCTCATTATTTTTTTTTGTATCCCTAAATAAATGGCATTGTCATTAGTTTTTTTTTGCATATGTGATACCTATTGCATTAGCAGAGAGAGAGTGAGGTAGTGAGATAGAGAGTGAGGTATTGAAATAGAGAGTGAGGTAGTGAGTGAGAGTGAGGTAGATAGAGAGTGAGGTAGTGAAAGAGTGAGTTAGTGAAAGAGGTATTTTCTGACGTAGTGAGATACAATCAGTGAGTGATGTGAGATAGAGAAAGATTGAGGTAGTGAAAGCGAGAGTGAGGTAGTGAGGGATGTTGTGAGGTATTAAGATAGAAACAGAGTGATGTAGTGAAGTAGTGAGATAGAGTGAGGTAGTGAAAGAGTGAGTGTAAGTGACTTAGTGTATTTGAGAGAGAGAGTGAGATAGAGAGAGTGAATTAGTGAGTTAGAAAGAGTGAATTTGCGAGGTAGTGAGAGAGTGAGGTAGTGAAGTTTTGAGAGAGTGTGTTGATATAGTGAGGTAGTGAGAGTGAGATAGAAATAGATAGTGATGTAGTGATAGAGTGAGGTAGTGAGATAGAAAGAGAGTGAAGTTTCTAAGTAGTGTGTTAGAGCGAGAGATAGTTACTGTGGTAGTGATATTGTGTTGCTGTGAGAAAGAGAGTTGAGTAGTGAGTTAGAGAGTGAGGTAGAGAGTTAGTGAGAGAGAGTGTAGTATAGTGAGAGATAGTGAGGTAGTGAGAGAGAGAGTTAGGGAGAGAGAGTGATGTAGTGAGAGCCAACCCCACACACATACAGAACCACCCACACAGAGCCACACACATACAAAGTGTATCCCCCAGACATACATAGAGAGCCACACCTACAGTCAGCCAGACACAGATAGAGCTATCCACACAAATATTCAGAGCTACAGACATCCACATACAGAGCCACTGACTTACACATACAGAGCTAGCTAGAGACATAGAGTCACCTAACACATACCGAGCTAGCCACATAAAGATACTGAGCCATCTATACACACAGAGGCACCTATGCACTTTTTGAGCTACACATACACTGAGCCACACACACGCACAGCTACACACATAGAACCACACACACACAGAGCCACATACACAGAGCCACACATACATACACAGAGCCACATACACAGAGCCACACACCCACCCCCCCACACACACATAGAGCCACACACCCACATACAGAACCACACACCCACATACAGAACCACACACCCACAGAGAGCCACACACACACACACAGATCTAGACACATACACATTGATCTTGGGAGCCAAAGCAGAAGTGGCACCCACTTCACCTCCTGTTTAAATGTTAACTGGTCTCTTTGTTGCTTATGCCTGTCCTTGCGAGTGAAACTGGGCATTAGGTAAGAGGTGGAGAGAATGACTGTACATACCTGTACCCAAGGAACACTTTATTTAAGAAATAGCCTACATCAGGAAGGAGATGTAAAGCTTCTACACCGAGCGTTCAAATTCCACTCCTGTAGAAATAATAAAATGAACCCAACTCCTATAGGGGCAAAGCAGACAACTTACCGTCTGGGTGGGATGAAATAGGTGCTCACAACAATCCATTTTAAAACCTTACCTCTTTCATCAATTGACCATAGAGCGAGTTAGTTATACTACACTAAAAGGTCTAATACTGCTACTCAATTTGCAAAGCAGAATAATAAACTCTTCAACTATGCTCATTTTTTAACCACGTCAAAGGAGGGTCCAAAAGCTGTGATAAGATTTTCTCAAGCGTTAAGAATTTCACCTTGCTCTTAGCCACTGTCAACATCATCGCTGCATCCCAACAACTGTCAACCTATCCAACTGCTTCCATAGAAAAATCATAACCATCTACAGCAACTTCCCACACCAACCCAACCCCAGAGAACTTGTTGCTAACCTACCCACCACCAACCAAGATGGCCACCTGACTGAATGGACAACCCTCACCAGAAACAACAGCGACAATCCTGCAGACCATCCACTCGGGGGCCCCAACGGACCCATGCCCCCATTACATCTACAACCGGGAAAATCACCAATCAGCATCACCCTGACCCACCTCATCAACACCTCCATCATGGCGGCCACTTTTCCGGGTTAAATGGAAACTTGCAGAAATCAAAGCGATACTCAAGTAGTCCACATCCGACCCATACCAATTGAGTAACTACTGATCCAACTCCCTGCTCCTGTAGCCAGACAAAGTGCTTGAGAAAGCCATCAAAAGCAACTCACCTCCAACTAGAACATCTTCCAGACAACACTCAACCAGGATTCAGAAAGAACCACGGCACCGAAACAGCACTCATCGTGGCCACTGACAACATTCGAATCATCCCGAACAGAGGAGAAACATCCAACCTCATCCTGCTTGACCTCTCCGCTGCCTTCAACACCATCTCCCCTTACACCCTCATCAGAAGACTCCATGAGACTGACATACAAGGATCTACTCTCAAATGGGTATGTTTCTTCCTCACAGGAAAAACCCAAAGGGTCAGTCTGTCACCTTTCACATCAAAGACCAAGACAAAGATATGCGGAATCCCACAGGGATCGTACCTCAGCCCCACCCTTCTCAACATATACATGACATCGCACGCCAACATAGTCTGATTACAAGACATCACCGTCATCATCCAACACACCCGATCCCTGATGAACAAGACAACCAAGACCAACTTCACGAACTGCATGACCATGGTAGAAGACTAGATGCTAACCAACTGCCTGCAGGCTAAACTCCAACAACTGGTCTTTAGCAACAAGACCTCCCCATGGGAGTCCACAAGGCAGCTATTGGAGCTAGGACTAACAGCCAAACCCACAGACCATACTAGAATCCTAGGGATATTCCTAGATGACAAGCTGAACAGGACGGCTCAAGTCAACGCAATGTGTACCTTCTGCTTCTACCTCCTATACATGCTATGAAAGATCTTCAAATGGTTGTCTCATAACACCAGACGGACTCTCACGCAAGCACTCATCAGAAGACTTGACTACGGCAACACTTTCTATGCCAGAATCGCCAAACTCCTGCGAAGACTCCAAACCATCCAGAACACTGCTGCAAGACTGATACTCGACCTCCCACGCCACACCCACATCAAACCGCACCTCAAGAAGTTTCACTGGCTCCCCATTCACAAATGCAGTCAATTCAAACTTCTCACGCACAAATACAAAGTCATACAAAACACAGGACCAGAATACCTGAACAGCCACATTTTTACCAACCTACCAAACGGTTACGCTCTTCATCACCCAACACATCAGAGCTTCCTCCTCACTTTTCAAGTTCAGCAAGAAATTGAGGCCTGGATCTTCATATAAGCACCTTGGGGACCTCACACCTACAACTCTTTCCAAGAGCCAGGATACCCTCTCGGATGATTAGTTCGCTATACAAATTAATATAACATACCCTTTCCAGCTGTATCCCTAATACTGGTCACGTCCATGCTACTATCCTTTACAAAAAGACAGTGCGACCTGCCCTTCCACATAACGAGTCCATGCACCTATTGCTCGCCGCGTAAAACAATCAACCATTTTCAGTCCACAGCTCTATATTCCCAAAACCTACGCCGGTTAGGCCCTTCTCAAAGCCTGCTCCAAACCTACCCCTGCTGCAAGCATCTTTGAAGATCTATGTGTCGGCTGAGACTGGTAGTGTGGGGGCTCTGCACACACGTGTCAAAAGCTTCCTGTCAAAGCCTAGCCTCTGATTAGCACAACGCCCATCCAGCATACTAGGGTCAGCCTGGGGGAACGTGAGTTCGGGGAACCATGGAGCAAAGGGACCACCAGAGTAACGCCACGTGCGTGGGAGACTCATCACGGGGCTAAAGATCTCAGGCTGCCAGATGTCGGTAGAGACACTTACTCCACTCAATTTATTTTTTAACAAGGCACTACTGGGAGAAGGGGATTTATCAAGCCTAAAGGGAGATGGCAAGAACCCAGGAGAAACCAAGACTTACAAAGTACCGACACCCATAATATGGTACAAAGTAACATCTCTGCGGATTGAGGTTAGGAGATTTACCTAAAAGGGGGCCGGCACGCGTCTCCTCCACAGCAAGGTCTGTCCAATGGAAGTGGAAGCAGGGTGGCAGAGAAGTAAGGCATCGATACATGGAGAATGTCTCCCAGAGGGTCTAGCCGAGTAACCAAGCAAGGTGTCACCGCGGGAGGAGCCCAGAGAAGTAAGGTATCGTTACATGGAGAATGTCTCCCAGAGGGTCTAGCCGAGTAACCAAGCAAGGTGTCACCGCGGGAGGAGCACAAGTTGTTTCCCCGTGGGGTCGCGAGCTGTCAGCACTCACCTCCTCGCTCTTGAGCACTTCCTTAAACTCGCGCTTGATCCTCTGCACGGCGATGTTGGCCATGTCTGGAGCCGGGCGCTGCTCCCCCTCTCGTCCCTTCTCCTGCTCGCTATGGCACGGTTGCTGCTGTCCGTCCCGCGCACGGTGCAGTGTGCGGGGCCTGGTTCCGCCGCTCTATTATCCGCCTGACTACTATTCAGCCGCCAAAATGGCGACCGTGCCGCGCATGCGTACTGCTACCTGTCACAACGACACTCATGTGCGGCGTCTCCACCCGTTCAGTCAGGGGGCGGCCCAGACTGGGAGGGAGGTGCTTACACAGGAGAGGTGGGGGGGTGCCTACGGAGTCAAACCGGTGAAGGGATTTGTGATGGCGGATGTCGCCGGTGGAGAACTCTAGGCCTTTCTTTCGAGCGCGACGGGGCTTCTGCTAGCGCATCACAATAGGGCTGGTAGCAGGTCTGTTGTCGGGCCGTGGTCGAAGCCCAGCTGCACAGTAGGCCCATCGCCCATTCCATTAGACTCGTCCTGGTAGTTAAAAAAGCAGCAAGTTAAAGAGTGCGTATATGAGGGCCAGCCCGGCCAGGTTCGCATCGTTACCGTTGCTTTGGAAAGACGTTATAATATGAAAAGTAAAAGTGTAAAAATGCTGCTTTTATTTCACTTTGGAAAATGGGTTGACTTATTCAATGTGCGAAACGCAACGTGCAACCATTACCTGCCTCCGGGCAATCGAAAAGAACACATTTAATTTGCCAAAAGTTTCAAATGGGAAGGAGGTTGGAGGTCTTATGACATTGCACTACTACTTGTGTTGAAACTTTCTACCAAGCTGTATTGCACTGATATTTCGGAGTCGTGCAGTAGTTTCCACCGTAATCATGCTTAGAAAAGCAAAGGTGGCTTGTGCTTGCCAACGCGTAATTTCTCACGGCTGGCGTGGCACGAGTATTTTAAATAAATAAATGCAGGCTAACAATCCTGAAGTAGTCCATCTTTTATAAGGACTGACCCGAATAAAAAACTGAAAACATGCCATGTCACCTCTTTTGGGTAGAGGTTCCATACATGCAAACATTTTAGAACAAGCACACCACTGCCTTTCTCTGAGGCGAAGCAGAAATGCCTCTGTGAAACGCAGCGGCGTTTTCAGATTCGGGGGCGTGTTTCTTTTTCTCTCCTCTTGCCATTGGCTGGAGGAGAGAAAAACACGCCTGAGAAAGGGCGTGGCTAAAAAGTGGAAAGAACAGCACGGAACACGCCCCCGAATCTGAAAAAGACGGAGCCTATTTGGAGGGACGGCTCTCTCCTCTAATGGCTGGCCTCCGTTTAGGAAGCCAGCCAATGGAGGAGAGCCAAAAAGGGAGGCGGGCTAAAGAGCCACTCTCAGAAACATTAAATCTCCGGACTTTCGGTTCTGCCTTCGGCAGACCGGATGGTCCCAAGACCTAAAAAGGGATACGCCACAAGAGACCACTCGGAACCCCATTCTCTCTACTCGGAAGCTGAGCAGGTTTAGCGCTATCAACAGATGAGAAAGTAACCAGCAGGTCCCAGCAGTATGTTTGATTAAATCTACGGACATTGCAGACTCAGCCCTTCATTCTACCGAGGTCACATGAATAAGTGCTAGTGGCAAGGATAGCGCAAGAGATACCTCTGGTCAAAATGTTTACAAAAACACACGAACACCCTAACAGTTTGTCATTACAAATCAGGATTTTGCAGAACTTATATAATTGTATTTTCTCAGATATATTGCTGACCCGATTCTAAACACATTTCAAAATCATCGTTTATCCCCACAAACTGATTTTTTGTTGTGTTTTTTTTTTTTACCAGCTTTTACCCTCCGACATCGCTTTTGTTTTTTTGCGGGCAGCATCATATTTACCATGGTTCATTAACAGTTCTTGCCATCAAACCAAATTCCTTATAGCATCGGCGTTATTAGTATAGACTTGTATGATAATCGTTCACTCTATATGGGACAGTTTAATAGAGTTTATATTGGGAAATTAGTGAAGCTGCCATTATGCACAGCAGGAAAAGTAGACTTTACACATATAATTTAAGGATAGAACTCTCAGACATTGGTCTTGTCAAGTGTTGTCTAACTTAACTTCCTGAAGGCCAGAGTCGTACCAGAATTTCAGGATAACCATCTAGGAAGTAAATGCATTCCAAATATATTATTTAGTAAATTAGCTTATTTCAATTCCCTGAAAATCTGATATTGATCCAGCATTTGTGTACTTATTTTGTACATCTTCGGTCTAGGCTTTTTTACTTTTAAAAGAACCCAGCAACATCTGTTGCACCAAAGAAAGTGTGGGGGGCAGAAACTTCTAGTTGCAAAATCCAGGGTATGGTGTGCATTCCCATCTCCATTGTTGCTGAAGAAAAAAACTGAACTGATAAATTAATACACCAAAATCAAACAAAATTGCATTTATATATCATGAACTACCCCGGACGAGCCGTAGAAGCGTTTTTTCGGCAAGCAGCACGCTACTAAGGAACCCATAAAGGATAAATGGTGAATTAGGATAGTAAAATATTAAATTAATTTCAGTGGTGGATATGTTAGTCATTTATTTAAATTGAGAAAGATAGTGGAGGGATAGAAGAGGAAAAAGGTTTGCATTTATATATCGCTTGCTACCCCTGATGAGGTGTTGGAGCGCTTTTCGGCGAGTATCACGCTACTCCAGTACCAAAATATGAACTTTACAACACCTGGTACAAGTCAGCCATGCCACGAGTACTGCAGCTTTGCACGCTGAAGTCTGGGGGTGGTGGACATATTTTTCTGTGGGTGTTCTTACTCTTTTTCAAGAACAGGGGAGAAGATAGGATCACCGACCCATATTTCATGACATCTACATTCAAGCGCGAGTCCCAAATATGGCAAAAATCAGCTTTAACTACTGTACATTTTAGAGGTTCACCTTTATAGTGAATAAAACCTGTAAGCTTCTAAAACACACACACAAAAAAAAAAAAAACACCGGAGCTAAACTAACCAGTCTTTTCCTTCATTTCGCAGAGCATGCTGAAGAGAGCAGGTTTTATCTGGTGACAGTTCAGATAGATATATATATAAGCCTTTTTTGAAGTGGTGGATAAGTTTGTCAGTTATTTGGATTGAGATGGGTAGTGGAGGGATAGACGAGGGAAAAAAGTTTACACTTATATAGTGCTTAATAGCCCTCATGAGGCATTGAAGCACTTTTTCGGTGAGTAGCACGCTACTTCGGAACCCATAAAGGATTAATGGTGAATTAGTATAGTGAAATATGAAAACAATTTAAGTGGTGTACGTGTTAGTCTGGTATTCGGATTGAAAAGGAATAGTGGAGGAATAAAAGAGGCAAGGGTCTAGAAATTATTTTGTGTTTTTTGGGAGTTTATAGCCATAGGAGGGGGTTTGGTGTGAGTAAAGGGGAGATGGAAGGGAGTTAGTATAGGAAAATATGACATTAATTTGAGAGGTGGACATGGTAATTCTGTTTTTTGGATTGAAAAGGAATAGTGGAGGGAGAGAAGAGGGAAGAGTCTAGAATCTTTTTTAATGAGTTCATAGCAGTAGGAGGGGGTTTGGGATGAGTAAAGGGGAGGTGGATGGGGAAAAGTCAGAGGTAAGGGTTTAGAATGGCTTATTTGGGAGATCTGAATATTAAAAAGTATGAAATAATGCAAGGAGAGGTAGAGGGAATAGTCCAGAGAGGGTTATTTTGGTGATCACAGTAATGGTATGGGGTTTAGGATTAATGAGAGAGCTGAGGTAGAGGATATATTGATAGAGGTCTAGGGTGTGAAATACGGTAGTGCAATGGAAAAAGAATAGTAAAATGAGGTTTGAGAGGAGTCAGAGCGGAGGTAGAGGACATAGTGGGAGCGGTATAGAGTGAGAAATAGGGTAGTGTATTGGATATGCAGAATTAGAAGAAAAGTAATATATAGATACAAAGTACATGGATGGTATATATATGCATAAGGAAGGTAGTATATGTAAATTAAAGATGCATTTAATAATCTCCAGCTTGTAAGTGTTGTTGTACTTTATATTAGTTTATTTTTTGCAATTCAATAGTGAAGCAATTGCAGATAGTTATGATAAAAGATTTACGTATTTATGCAGACACTTATATACATGTTAAAAAAATTGAATAAGGTAACTATCAGTTATATGTGTATTCGCTAAGCAGAACTAACAAATATCTATAGTTTAAAAAACAGATATGTTTTATATGTGTATGTTTATACAAAGCAGTACACATATATAGGAACATGTCTATAGCAAAATAAATGCTTATGTACATTCAATTTGAGATGGCTCTACGTCATCCATTGATCCACAGCTCTGAGACAACTAAAAATTGGTAAGTTTCCAATATCTTAGGGGCATTCCAGTTGAAATAGTATTTGCATGTCATCTGCATAGTTATAGCACATGAGGTGAAATTGATTGATCAGTGCCGGTAATGACTTCATTAAAGGACCCTCGCTTTTGTGAAGTACGGTTTGGATGAGAAAGGGGGGGGGGGGGGATAGATGACATTAATTCTGCTGTGATGCAGTCTAGAGCAGTCCCCTCTATGGCGGCTTTGTATCAGATTGTCATAGTCAACCGTGTCAAAGGCAGCTGAGAGGTCCAAGAGAAGTAGCGTAGCAACCATGTTACGGTCAACTGTGTTCTTCAGGTCATCCCAGAGGGCAGCAAGGGCAGATTCTGTGCCTCTTCCTGGACGGAATTCCATTTGGAAGTCTGAAAGTATGGCATTATCTTCAATGAAATGTGACATCTGGGTGAATGCTGCTCCATCAGTTTGCCCAGGAAAGGTCCATTTGTAACCGTTCTGTAGTTGTCAGGGTTCAGCGGTTCCAAGTTTTATTCAGTAATGG
This sequence comes from Triturus cristatus, assembly GCF_964204655.1. NCBI lineage: Eukaryota > Metazoa > Chordata > Amphibia > Caudata > Salamandridae > Triturus > Triturus cristatus. Next base: position 996,887,767 of record NC_140593.1, on the reverse strand, counting down.
GAGTATGCATGACTTTCAGTTCTGGAAATATTCCAGTACTTAAGGAATTGTTGATGATTCTTACTGTTGTGGCAGCAGAGGTTGTTAGAAGAATTCTCTTGAAGGTTTGCGGTGGACACAGGTCAAAAGGGCTGCCGGCAGGCCTGCTTGCTTTGACCAGGTCCATAAATTCATTGTGTGAAATGTGTTGGAAGGACCTGGGAACCTGGATTAGAGTACTCTTTGATTGTTGTTTTGGAAAAGGGTCGGGCGTTTGCTTTGTCTTTGTTTTAAATAGGAGTCCAACGTGTCTACTTTGGCCGTGTAATGATTTGCCAGTTTGTCTGAAATCTTGAGTAACGGGATGAGCTCCTTCTAGGTAATTTGGTTTACGAAATTCATTGAGAATTTTATAGAATTCTTTATTTGAACATTTCGCATTTTGAATTCTGTCGGAGTGGACAAGTTACTTACCTTCGGTAATGACTTATCTAGTAGAGAAATGATCTAGCGCAGATTCCTCACCTTTGAACAGGTACCCAAGCAATACCATCCCTGGAGGAGGGACTGCAGAACGGCTTAGACCACAACATCCTGTAAAACAGAGTGACCAAACAGGCCTTCTCTGCAAACCTGGGAATCCAGACAGTTGTGTCTGGCGAACGTGTGCAGAGATGCCCACGTGGCAGCTTGGCAGATGTCAGTGATGGGAACACCATGCTGGAGAGCCGTGCTGGCTGCCTTTGCCCTGGTGGAATGGGCCCTAAACCCTTCAGGGGATCCTTCTTCGATAAGGCGCAACACATTTTTATACAGAGGATAACCCATCAGGATATAGTCTTCTTCTGGACAGCACGGCCTTTCTTTGCACCCACGTGTCAAATAAAGAGTTGGTCATCCACCCAGAACTCTTTGGTTCGATCGAGGTAGAACAATAATTCTCTTTTTGGGTCCAGGCTATGGAGACATTCCTCTTCCTTGGAAGGATGTGGGGATGCATAGAAGGTGTGCAAGGTAACAGACTGTCCCAGATGGAAGGGTGTTGCCACCTTAGGCCGAAAGGATGCCCTAGTCCGGAGTACTACCTTGTACGGACAGATCGTCAGGTAAGGAGGCTGTGAAGATAGTGCCTGCAGTTCACTAACCCTCCTGGCAGAGGCTATTGTCATAAAAAAAGCGGTCTCTTGATGGTTAGCAACCGTAGAGGACAGTTACGCAGCGGTTCAAACGGTGCACACATCAGAAAAGTGAGAACCAAATTAAAGTCCCACTGTGACATGATTAAAGGTGAAGGAGGAAACAAATGGGTTAACCCCTTCACAAATCTCTGCACCAGAGGGAATTTGAACAGAGAAGGCTGATCAGGTAGCCGAAAAAAAGAAGAAAGGGCCGAAAGGTAGCCCTTCAATAAGCCCAGAGCAGAGCCCTGCTGGGCCAAAGAAGTATAAACGAAAGGATTTCAGATAAAGGAGCAGATAAGGGATCGATGGAACACATTTTGTTAATATTGTATAGACTGGTCTATCGGCAGGTGTATACCGATTTTGTGGAGGGCCGCATAGCCACCAAGTTAACTTCACAGACTTCGGGAAGGAGGTCAAAAGCTGTCAACTATCGCCGCTCAATCTCACCCAAGTAGGCGGGGAGTGGACAGGTTCGGGTGGAGAACCCTCCCCTGCTGCTGCAACAGAAGATCCTCCCGAAGAGGTAGCCTGATCGGAGGATTGATGCTCATTTCTATAAGCTTGAGAGACCAAACTCAGTGCCCAGTCCGGAGCCACAAGAATAACTTGTGCCCGGTCGGTCCTGATCTTTATGAGCACTCTGGGCAGGAGTAGTATGGGCAAAAATGTGTATAAGTGGCCTGAGGTCCACTTGCGGCGCATAGCGTTTCAGAGCGACAGCCACCTTGGAAACGCCAACGCGCAAAACAGCTGACATTGCGCATTCTCTTCGGAGGCCAACAGATCTAACCAAGGCTCTCCCCACTGTTGAAAGAGACCTTGTGCCACCTCCGGATGGAAATGGCAATCGTGATCCGCAAGGCACCTATGGTTGAGCTTGTCCGCCCTGGCGTTCAGAGAACCGGCCAGGTGTTGAGCCACCAGGTAAATGTCCTGATGTTCCAGCTAAGTCCAAAGACGCAGGGCCTCTTGGCAAAGAGTCCATGACCCCACTCCGCCCGGTTTGTTGCAGTACCACATGGCGTTAGTTTTGTCTGTGAACACCTGTATGAGCCTTCCCTTTATTGATGGCAAAAAAAACTTTCAGTGCCAGTCCGATTGCCCGAAGCTCTAACAGACTGATATGGAGCTTGGCTTCTGCCGGAGACCAGAGTCCTCTGATCGACACTTCCCCCAGATGGCCACCTCATCCCAGAAGGGACGCATCAGTCACTAGTAGGAGATATGGGTGGAGAAGGGAGAGGGGTCTGCCCTAGAGCCAATCGCAGTCCGTTAGGCACCACTGCAGGTCGTTCGCAGTGCCCTCTGAAATCTGAACCAGGTCGGTGAGATTTCCTCAATGTTGTGCCCATTGGAACTTAAGGTCCCACTGCAGAGCCTGTATGTGCCACCGTGCTTGGGACAATAGCAGGATGCAGGAGGCCATGAGGCCCAACAGCCTCAGTGTCATTCTCACAGGAATCCAAGATAGAGGCTGAAAGATAGATATAGCCCGAATATCTTGTTCTCGCCGTTCGGGAGGATGGACCCGAAACTGCACCGTGTCCAGAACCGCCCCAATAAAAAGGAGCATCTGAGAGGGAGTTAGGTGTGACTTCCACACGTTGATAGTTAACTCCAGCGAATGCAGGAGGTTCGCCATAGCCTGCAGGTGGGAGACAACTGCTTGGGGAGAGCCCGCCTTCAACAACCAGTCGTTGAGATAGGGGAAGACTGGAACCCCTGATATCTGAAGATGGGCTGCGACCACCGGCATCACCTTTGTGAACACCCGAGGGGAGCTGGTGAGGCCAAAGGGGAGCACTGCAAATTGAAAGTGCTTGTGACCCACCGTGAACTGCAGGTAGCGACGATGGGCAGGCAGGATGGGAATATGAAAATAGGCATCCTGCACGTCTAGCGCTACCATCCAGTCTCCTGGGTCCAAAGCAGACAGGACCAGAGCATCTTGAATTTCTCCTTTTTGAGGACGTAATTGAGAGCTCTGAGGTCTAGAATAGGATAAAGGCCTCCACCCTTTTTTGGGACCAGAAAGTAGCAGGAATAGCATCCACTGCCTACTTTGGGCCCCAGAACCCTCTCTATAGCTCCCTTGGCCCAAAGAGTTGTGACTGCCTCGCAAAGCAAGCTGATCCTCCGTCAGCCGATCGTTCACTGGAGGCATAGATGGAGGGGCAGTCTTGAAGGGGAGTGAGTAGCCCCTTCGGACTATTTGCAACACCCACCTGTCCGATGTAAAGTTTTGCCAGAGGTGGAGATGATGGCATATTCTGCCAATGACTGGCCAAGAGTGACCCTGGAGGATCGGGCTAGGAAGGTTTTGCAATGGAGGAGGGGATGGTGGCTCAGCTCAACTTCTGGTTTCCTGACCCATGAGACCGAGGTAAACCGTGTCCACAGACCCGTAGGTGTTGCTGAACTTGCGGGGCCCTCTGGTCAGAATAGGGTTGGTGCAGCTGGTCGCCTCTTTAGCAGCCTCAAAAAGAGCGAGAAGTGGATGAAGCCCTGGGGCGGTTGTCAGGCCCAAAGACTTGGCCATGGCCCGCAAGTCTTTAAAATCGCTCACGGGCAGCATCCTCCTGGTCTCCGAAGAGATGTGAGCCATCAAAGGGCATGTCCATGAGGTTAGCCTGGACATCCCTGGAAAAACCACACGTTCTCAACTAGGCATGGCGACGAACTTCCACGGTCGTGGAAATCGCTCTACCTAACGAGTCCATTGTGTCCAAGCCACATCTGATGGCAAACTTAGCTGCGTCTCTTCCATCTGAGATAGTTGGGAGAGTAGAGCCCGGTCCTTCTCCGAGACTCTGGGCAGCACCTGCGCTACTGTATCCCATATGGAAATGGAGTAATGACCCAAGAGAGGCATGCAGTGCTCACCGACCACAATGCAAGACTGGTGGAAGAAAAGGTTTTCTTGCTGAAGTTCTCCAGTGTCTTGGATTCCATGTCTGGGGGTGCGAAAGGGAATGCGCCATGAGAAGTGGAAGCTTGGACCACCAAACTTTGGGGGGTGGGAGAGGGGTGGGTGAGGAAAAGTGGGTCGCCCAGTGCAGTGCAATGGTGGCAGGCAATCTTCCTATTCACAGGAGCCCCTGTGTTGGGTTTGGACCAGGTCCCCAGAAAAATGTCTTAAGGCCTCAGTGAAAGGCAGCAGGAGTTCCTAACTTGAGGCCCCAGGCTGCAGGACCTCTGTCAAGACAGTCTTGACCACCACTGTAGGAAGCTGCAGGTCGAGGACCTCTGCAGCCCTACGCACCAACAGACCACTGGCGACAGCCAGTTTTTCGTACCAGTCCAGATCTTGCTGGTGCTGGATTTCTAAGGGATCCTGCTCCCTCTCCCAATCCTCTTCCTCCATCCTTAACCCTTCAGAATAGGGCAGAGTGAACAACATGGAGCCGTATGGCTCCATCGATGCCGGTCTCGGCACCGGAGGACGCTCCGTGTCGTCAGGAATAAGGAAAGGGGAGGTGCAGCCCGTGGGAGCACAGGACCATGGCGCCGGATGCGATGCTAGGGCCATTCAGAGGCCCTGACGCCGGAGCACCTCAGTCCTCGGAGCCTGCGGGGCCCGAAAGTGCACCGGCAGGGTCAGACCGCACAAATATGGCGCACATAGTGTCATAAAATTCTTTCAGCTGGGCAGGGGCCGTTGCCGGCCCCTGAAAGAAAGGGAAACGCGGAGACCACCCAGGCCCCCGCTCCGCGGAACGGGGCCTCAAAACGCTGAATTTCCTCCGCTGCGTCACGAGACGGGCTGGGCGACGTGTGCTTTTTGAGGTGCCTCTTACCTGACTTCGACGACTGACTAAGAGAGCAACCTCCATCATTTTTTGACTGACTTTTTTCGACTTTGGTGGTGTGTTAGGAATCATGTCGCGCAAGAAGACTTTGGGGTTCAAGACGTGCGGCGCCTGTCACGGACCCCCATTTAGTCTGTCTTTCCAGTTCTCAGTCAAGGAGGATGGTCCGAGCACCGCTCCGGTGAATCTAAATCCTCTACGTCGTAATTGAAGTCATGTAAGAGGCACCACAAAAAACACAAGTCGTCGAAGCGTGCTTTGACTTCTCCCCGCCCGTCAACCGATGCGGTGGAGGAACCTCAGCGTTCAAGGCCCCGCTCCACAGAGTGGGGGCCTGGGTCGGCTCTGCGTTTCCCTACCTTTCCAGGGCGTGGAGCGACCTCCGCCCAGCTGAAAGAATTTTATGATGCTCTGTGTGTCATCTTTGGGTGGCCTGACCCTACTGGCACGCCTTTAGGCCCCACAGAGGATGGAGGGGCCCTGTGGTTCCCATGCCGGCGGCTCCGGAGCCACAGCCTCCAAGTGGACCTGTTCCCGTGTCTGGAACAATGCAGGACGCACCTCCACAGCAACCTTCCGTGGTGGTGCGTCTGGCGCAGAGGTTCTCCACGTCGCCAGCGACCACCATGCGGTGCCTCCCCAATCCTTATTACGATGACATGGAGCCGGCCGGGCTCCATGCCGTTCACTCTGCCCTATTCTGAAGGGTTAGGGATGGAGGAAGAATATTGGGAGGGGGAGCAGGATCCCTTAGAAATCCCGCACCAACAAGATCTGGACTGGTACGAGGAACTGGGTGACGCCAGTGGTCTGGACACATCCCCAGACTCTGCCAAACTTTCCCCTCCTACCCTGGCTATGGAGGAGGGAGCATCTTTTACCATGGTGGTGCGTAGTGCTGCAGCGGTCCTTAACCTGAAGCTTCCTACAGTGGCAGTTAAGACAAATGCCTTGATAGAGGTCATGCAGCCTGGGGGTCTTGAGTTCAGAAACCCTACTGCCTTTCAATAAGACCGTAACAGACGTCCTTCTGGGGACCTGGTCCAAACCCAGCACAGGCGCTCCTGTGAATAGGACGATCGGCCGCCGCCATCGCCCTGCACCGGGCGACCCACTTTTCCTCGCGACCCCCCCCACCCCCCAAAGCTTGGTGGTCCAAGCTTCCACTTTGCGCAGCGCATTCCCTTCCGGAACCCCGCACAGGGAATTCAAGAGACTGGGGAACTTCAGCAAGAAAGTGTTTTCTTCCTCAAGTCTAGCAATGCGGTTGGTGAACACCGCATGCCTCTTGGGCCGTTACTCTCATTACATATGGGGTAAAGTAGCGCAGGTGCTGCCCAGATTCTCTGAGGAGGACCGGGTTTCTATTCTCCCAAGCTATCTCAGACGGGAGGGACGCAGCTAAGTTCGCCATCAGATGTGGCTTGGACACAATGAACTCGTTAGGTAGAGCGATTTTCCACGATGGGGGCAGTTCGTCACCACGCCTAGTTGAGAATGTTTGTTTTTTCGGGGGGATGTCCAGGCTAACCTCATGGACATGCCCTTTGACGGCTCACGTCTCTTCAGGGACAAGGCGGATGCTGCCCTTGAGCGCTTTAAAGACTCATGGGCCATGGCCAAGTCTTTGGGCCTCACCACCGCCCCCAGGGCTTCAAACACTCTTCATTCCTGTTGAGGCTACGAAAGAGGCAACCAGCCTCACTAACCCTATTCTGGCTAGAGGGCCTCGCAAGTTCAGCAATCTGGGTGTTGCAAATAGTCAGAAGGGGCTACTCCCTCCCCCTCGAGATTGCCCCTCCATCTATGCCTCCAGGGTACCATTGGCTGACGGAGGATCACCTTACTTTGATCCACGAGGAAGTCACAACTCTCTTGGCCAAGGGAGCTATAGAGGGGGTTCCTGGGCCCGAAGAAGGTAGTGGCTGCTATTCCCGCTACGTTCTTGCCCCAAAAAAGGATGGAGGCCTTCGTCCTATCCTAGACCTAAGAGCCCTCAATTACGTCCTCAAAAAGGAGAAATTCAAGATGCTAACTCTCGCTCCGGTCCCGTCTGCGTTGGACCAAGGAGATTGGATGGTAGCACTGGACTTGCAGAATGCCTATTTTCATATTCCCATCCTGCCTGCCCATCGCCGCTACCTGCGGTTCATGGTGGGTCACAAGCACTTTCAATTTGCGGTGCTCCTCTTTGGCCTCACCAGCGCCCCTCGGGTTTTCACAAAGGTGATGGCAGTGATCGCAGCCCATCTACCGGGATCAGGGGTTCCAGTCTTTCCTTATCTCGACGACTGGTTGCTGAAGGCAGGCTCGCCCCAAGCAGTTGTCTCACCTCCAGGCTTCGGCGAACCTCCTGCTTTTGCTGGGGGTCACTATCAACGTGTTGAAGTTACACCCAACTCCCTCTCAGACGCTCCTTTCCATTGGGACGGTTCTGGACATGGTGCAGTTTCGGGTATATCCTCCTGAACAGCGAGTCCAAGATATTCAGGCTACGATACTGATGTTTCAGCCTCTATCTTGGATTCCGGTGAGAATGACTGAGGCTGTTGGGCCTTATGGCCTCCTGCATCCTTCTAGCGTTTTAGTGGGACCTGAAGTTCGAATGGGCACAGCAGCGAGGAAATCTCACCGACCTGGTTCAGATTTCAGAGGGCACTGCGAATCTACCTGCAGTGGTGGCTAACGGACCGCGATTCGTTCAAGGGTAGACACCCATCCATTCCCCACCCAGATCTGACAGTAGCGACGGATGTGTCTCTTCTGGGATGGGGTGGCTATCTGGGGGAGGTGGAACTCTGACGACTCTGGCTCCAACGTAAGCCAAGCTCCATATCAACCGCTCGGAGCTTTGGGCGATCCGACTGACATTGAAAGCCTTTTTGCTGTCAATAAAGGGAAGGCTCATACAGGTGTTCACAGACAACACTACTGCCATGTGGTACTGCAACAAACAGAGCGGAGTGAAGTCGTGAACTCTTTGCCAAGAGGTCCTGCGTCTCTGGACTAGGCAGGAACATCAGGGCATTTCCCTGGTGGTTGAACACCTGGCCGGTTCTCTGAACGGCGAGACGGGTGAGCTCAGCCAAAGGTGCCTAGGGGATTACAAATCGCGTCTTCATCCGGAGGTGGCACAAGGTTTCTTTCAACAATGGGGAGAGCCTTAGTTAAAATCTGTTCGCCTCAGAAGATGAGGTGCAATGAAAGCTGTTCCGCGCATTGGGAGTTTCAAAGGCAGCTCTCGCTCGGCGCAGTTTTTCGCCGCGGGCAGAGCTCAGGCCTCATACGCCTTTTCGCCCATACTACTCCTGCCCAGAGTGCTCATGAAGATCAGGAGCAACTGGGCACAAGTTATTCTTGTGGCTCCGGATTGGGAAAGGAGAGTTTGGTATCTCGAACTTATAGATATAAGCATCGATCCTCCGGTCAGGCTCCCTCTTCGGAAGGATCTTCTGTAGCAGCAGCAGGGGAGGGTTCTCCACCTGAACCTTTCCAGTCCACGCCACCTTGCGTGCAGATTGAGTGGCAACAGTTGACAGCTTTTGACCTCCCTCCTGAAGTCTGTGAGGTTATCTTGGCAGCCAGGCGTCCCTCCACAAAATCGGTATACGCGTGCCGATGGAACACATTTTGTAAATATTGTACAGTCCGGTCTATCGACCCCTTATCTGAAGTCCTTTTGTTCATAGTTTCTTTAGCCCAGCAGGGCTCTGCTTTGGGCACATTAAAGGGCTACCTTTCAGCCCTTTCTTTTCTCTGGCTACCTTATAAGCCTTCTCTGTTCAAATCCCCTCTAGGGCAGATCATTTTAAAGGGGTTAACACATTTGTTTCCTCCTTCACCTTTCATCATGCCACAGTGGGACCTTAATTTGGTTCTCACTTTTCTGATGTGTACACCGTTTGAGCCGCTGCATAACTGTCCTCTACGGTTGCTCACCATCAAGACAGCTTTTTGGTGGCAATAACCTCTGCAAGGAGAGTTAGTGAACGGCAGGCACTATCTTCACATCCTTTTTACCTGACAATCTTTCGGACAAGGTAGTATTGCAGACTAGGGCATCCTTTCTGCCTAAGGTGGTAACACCCTTCCAGCTGGGACAGTCTGTTACCCTACCCACCTTATATGCACCCCTGTATGCTTCCAAAGATGAGGACGTTTTTCATCGTCTAGACCCAAAAAGAGAGTTATCGTTCTACCTTGATCGAACCAAAGAGTTCCGGGTGGATGACCAACTCGCTATTGGATAGGTGGGTGCAAAGAAAGGCCATGCTTTCCAGAAGAGAACTATATACGGATGGGTTATCCTCTGTATAAAAACGTTACGCCTGATCAAAGAAGGATCCCCCTGAAGGGCTTAGGGCCCATACGACCAGGGCAAAGGCGGACACCACAGGTCTCCAATGTGTTGTTCCCGTCTGACATCTGCCAAGTGGGCATCTCTGCACACATTCGCCAAACACTACTGTCTGGATTGCCAGGTTCGCAGAGAAGGCATGTTTGGTTGCTCTGTTTTAGAGGATTTTCTGGTCTAAGAGGTTCCGCAGTCCCTCATCCGGGGATGGAATTGCTTGGGTATCAGTTCAAAGGTAAGGAATCTGTGGCTAGATGTGTCTATCAGATGGACAAGTTACTTACCTTCGGTAACGCCTTATCTGGTAGAGACATGAACTAGCCGCAGGTTCCTTATCCACCCACCCATCCTGCCCGCACTGCAGGATTGTTTAAATGTGAGGGATGTTCCCCTTCAGGGCCCTAGCAATTCATTTTTTAGCACAGCATGGTTCAGTCACTTCCTTTCTTTGCGCTTCTGGCGTGGAAAGTCATGGAAAGTACTGATGTCAGCGTGCCGGAGTGGTCGTTAAATTGACGACGTGGACGTCACGATGACTAACACGTCGCCGTCAACCAGAATCTACCAATGCCACCTACCGGCACGCAGGGGTACTGCTGAGAAAAATCTTCTGGATCCAGCCCGACGTCTGGAAGTTCTTCAAAGGTAAGGAATCTGCGGCTAGATCAGGTCTCTACCAGATGAGGCATTACCGATATAAGTAACTTGTCCGTTACTTATTTTCGGTAATGCATTAGCAGGTAGAGACATTTTCCAGGTGCCAGACTGGATCGGGAAACTTTTGCTGAGCACTACCCCTTGCACGTGTCGTTGGGTGGCTCCATTCCGCTTCACGTGACGTCGTCAGCGTCAGTTAGGACGTTACGGGGCCTATATAGGTGCCACCCAAGCATGCGATTGTCAGTACTTTTCGATGTTTCCACGCCAGAAGTGCAGAGCCATGAAGTAACTGATGTAGTTGTGTGCAAAACTAGGGCCCTGAAAGGGGGAAGAACACTAGCCCTACAATATTAGAAGCAAAGCGGGGAGGCAAGGGTGATGCTGTAAGGAATGTGCAGCTAGATAGAGTCTCTACCAGATAATGCGTTATCAAAAGGTAAGTAACTTGTTCATCTGATAGAGGCTTCTAGCTGCAGATTCCTTACCTTTGAATTAGATGCCCAAGCCATACCATCCTGGCGGTGGGTTGCGGACCTATATCCTATACTAGGAAGTTCTGCGGGAACAAGCGGGCAAAATGCCCGTCCCTTTGGGGTTCGTCCTTTGGCTGTGTTGGGAGTGCTGTCCCGGTTGCCTGTTCTTTTCCAGCTGCTAACTCACCGCCTCGCGGCCCCCGCTCCGCGGGAGCCGCTCGCAGGCTCAAGACTGTGTCAGGGTCCTGGTTTTTTTTGGTCCCCTGTTGTGCATAGGAGCACCAACGCGTCTACTGCAACCACCTCGCAACACACAAGCTCAGAGGCGGGACTGCGAGGACCAGCCTGCTGAGCGGCGCGGATCGGCCGCAGCTGGTCCTCTTCCCGCCCCCTCCACCTGTTTAAAACCTCACGGAGACTGTGCTGCTTGGGTTCGTCCTTTGGCTGTGTTGGGAGTGCTGTCCCGGTTGCCTGTTCTTTTCCAGCTGCTAACTCACCGCCTCGCGGCCCCCGCTCCGCGGGTGCCGCTCGCAGGCTCAAGACTGTCAGGGTCCTGGTTTTTTTGGTCCCCTGTTGTGCATAGGAGCACCAACGCGTCTACTGCAACCACCTCGCAACACACAAGCTCAGAGGCGGGACTGCGAGGACCAGCCTGCTGAGCGGCGCTGATCGGCCGCAGCTGGTCCTCTTCCCGCCCCCTCCACCTGTTTAAAACCTCACGGAGACTGTGCTGCTTGGGTTCGTCCTTTGGCTGTGTTGGGAGTGCTGTCCCGGTTGCCTGTTCTTTTCCAGCTGCTAACTCACCGCCTCGCGGCCCCCGCTCCGCGGGAGCCGCTCGCAGGCTCAAGACTGTGTCAGGGTCCTGGTTTTTTTGGTCCCCTGTTGTGCATAGGAGCACCAACGCGTCTACTGCAACCACCTCGCAACACACAAGCTCAGAGGCGGGACTGCGAGGACCAGCCTGCTGAGCGGCGCTGATCGGCCGCAGCTGGTCCTCTTCCCGCCCCCTCCTGTCACTCCCCTTGATAATCTGCCAAAGCCACGCGCACGCGGGACGCGCGCGGGGCAAGGGCCGGGGCGAAGACCGGGCAAAGAGCGGGCCGTTTGAGGCCGTTAGAGGACTGGCCTGGCCCACCCCCCTTGGTTCTTGTTATCTGACTCGTCCCTTTTCCACCAGTAAGTACATTGTGGGTACTGCAATTCAAATATATCATGAGTACACGGGGCAGTCGCAGTAAAACTGCAATGGGGCTGAGTAAGCCCAGCGGGACATTGGATGATTTCCTTGTTAAGACCAATCTAGCAATTGATGCTGAAATCACTAAAATGCAGAAGAGGGTGTCAGTTGAGCTTGACGCGGCACGTAGGCTTTCCCAGACCTTTGCTAACTCTAAAAAATCTTCCCTAGGGAAAATTGCGTCTGCTGCATCTCCACAACATGCTTCTTGCCCTCCCCCACTGATAATCCATGCCGATGTTCACCATGCTCCCCCACCTCTTTCCCTTCCATTAGAGTCTATACCCACCTTAACTACTGTGCCCCCCAAAACTTTCGAGGGAATCGCGCCCACTGGACCTGGAACTGCCATTGTCTTGTCGGATAGCCCTGACCCCCCTGACCTTTCTCCCCCAGTAGCAAAAAATAAAAAAGATGGCCCAACTCTAAAAAAGAAAAACAATGCAAGATCTGCTTATGCCCGCAAAAAAGAAAAAATTGCAAGGTTGCAGTTCTTTAATAATAGGCGAACTCTACCCACCACTGGGGAGACCATACAAGCGCCAAATTTGGTTAACCATCTAATAGGGGGGGACAGGGAACACAGCAATCTTAACGTAGTCCTTGACCCTATTCAAGGGCCTCTCCCCACATATGGTGAGAAACCCAAAGAGGGAGGGCAAAGTGAGCCAGGGAGGGATAGAGACAAGGGGGGTGATGACGAAGATTTTCTTAAGATAGTCTGGGGTACATTAAAACAATTACTGTCACCTCTGGAACTCAGACTCTCTCGTATCGAGAATAATCTCCTCGAGATGGATAAGATCTTAGTCTCCCTGGCCACCCTTAGCCTAAAACAACTGGAAGCAACTTATCCTCATATTGCTGAGAGTACTCCTCAGGAGAATGACGATGGTATTCACCCGGCTCCAGAAACTAACGTTAGTTCCCTTGCCCCTGAAATGCTACCTCCGGTCTTGTCCCTACCCCCACCAAAGCCAACCCCAATACCCAAACCCCGCTCTAAGCCAATCGTTCCCTTTCCCCTAATACCAAAAAGCCCAATACCAGTGGCAAAAGGCCCCGAGAACCAGACCTTACCCAACCCTATCCCTAAGGCCCCCCACAAGCCCAATAAGACTAATATCCCCCCTACTGCGCGCATAACCAACCAGTACCATGGCCGCCAGAACTTTCGTGGGGGCTACATTGATCTTCCTCCTGACGCCGGGCCCTACGTCGTCATACTGGCTGGTGTACCACCACTTGACCCGCTTTCTATGGAGACCCAGTGGTCCCTAAAGAATAAGGTGATTCACTGGCTCAACATCAATAGACAGCTCCCCAATACTGTTAGGACTAGGGTTCTAATGGTTAGGAGAGTGCCATGGGTGGGTCGTACCCATGAACAGGTTTGAATGTCTGGATCAGGTGGATTGACTGGGAATTGGTGTCGCTCCAATCCTTACCAATGCCCAAATCGGAAACTGTCCCGAGTGAAAAATTAATGCCCATACCCCAAGTTCCAAGCCACATTGGGATAGACCTAAACCCCCCTGAACAGCACCCTCTTACTGCACAGGTCAAACTACAGGCAGACCTTGCACACCTGCAAGTTCGGATAGGCACAACGGGGAATGCAGGGCATCATCCACAGGAAATTAGAAACCCAATGCACTCTCTCCTTTCTTGGAATGTTGCAGGCCTCGGTAGTAAGATCACCCACAAACCTTGGCTGGAGATTGTGCAGAAGTATGGCATCCTATGCCTACAAGAAACCTGGCTTATAGAGGAAGTGCACATGTTGGGCTACCGAACCTTCCATTCCCCAGCTGTGCCATCAGCCCAGGGTCGCAACAAGGGGGGCTTGTGCACATACATATCTAACGCAGGGGATGTAAAAGTTTGCGATTTCCAATCCAATCAGTACTTCCAAATCATACTACTTAAATGGGGCACTTCGCAAAAGGTGATTCTTGTGAATTTTTATAATAATTTGCCAATTAGTGAGGTGGAATCAAATTTGAATATTATGATCCATCATATTCACAAACTGAGAGATCAAGGTTCGGGGGATCACATAATGTTGTGGGTGGGTGACTTCAATTGTTCCGTCTGTCCGTCTTCTGAGCTAGGTTTGTGCGGCCTGTCAGATCTCGGGGAGGACGGTCCTCTGCACTTCTCCCACACCAACATGGGGTCTCTTCTTAACAATGTCATATTTACCTTTGACCTCACCTTTATTAACCAGGCATGCTCCCCCCCGGTTCCCTTTGCCCCAACGTACAATGGAAGAGGTTGTAAATCCACAATCGATTTTGCCTTGATATCACCCACCTATCCTGACTTTATAACCTTCTGGGAAACGGGGGATGACCCCATGAGCGATCATTATCCCATCACCTTCGGGGTAAATCTCATGGAGGGCAAAGTAAAGGAACCTAGTAGGGTTCTATATCCATTTGAGGTTACCCTATCTAAGACCAATGGGTATGTAATTAAATGGGAGAAAATGAACCCAACATCCTTCTTTCAAAGCTTCCTATCCTCTTGCTCCACGGACATACTTGCCTGCTTAGAGGAAGATACTGACCCAAAGAGCATCATGGTTGCTTTTTCTAACATTCAGCGCCATATAAAAAATGCACTGACTAGGAACTGCAAAGACAAGGGGAGGCATACTCGTGGGTGGTTTGACTCTAGATGTACATCTATACTGAAAATCTTAAAGAAAGCTTTGTCTGCCGACCCAAAAGATAAGAGTTCAAATTCGTCAAGCGAGATACGATTATAAGCTAGCAATTAAACAGCGGAGGGCGAAATTGAAGCAGGAGGCCTGGGAAGCTTTGGGGGAAGCCGCCAGGAATAAGGACAGCAATGCCTTCTGGAAAGTCATAAGATCTGTTTATAACTCAAAAGACAGAGATAATTCTGTAGAAGTGGCTATAGCGGCTGAGCTCTGGGTAGAACATTATGGTAATCTTTATTCCAACAACACACAGGGTAATGCCCCGAACCCATGCAAGGTGAATTCACCCCCAGATAGCATAATTCAGGATAACCAACTAACTGTCTCCCCAGCACCTCCTTACCCTATTGAACTGGTATTTACCACACTAGAAGTGGAAGATGCCCTTAGAGAAAGTCCTTTAGGTAAAGCCCCCGGCCCTGACCACACCCCAGTGGATCTCTATAAATCAGAACCGGACTTCTGGGTTCCCTTGTTAACCAATGTATTAAATATGGGAAATAAATGCGGTTTTATTACCACCTGGTCGGACGCAATCGTAGTCCCCATATTTAAAAAAGGGAATAGGGACGACCCGGCTTGTTACCGTCCAATATCGCTATTGGACGGACTCATGAAAGTTGCTGGCAGGATTGTCCTTAAGAGGATACAACACTGGGAAGAAGAGAAGAAGGTTATCTCGAAGTTCCAATATGGGTTCCGAAAGGGACTAGGGACATTGGAGCAATCCCTAAACTTGTCCCTATTAGTCTCTAAATATACGCAGGCCAAAAAAGGGGACCTATTTGTTACCTTTGTCGACCTCAGCTCCGCATTCGATTGCGTGGACCATGCGATGCTCTGGTCGACACTGGAAGACATCGGGGTGGACTCAGCTATCCTCACATTTATCAAAGAACTATATAGAGAAGCGGGGGCCAGAGTAAGATTTGGGACCCAGGGGCAATGTTCACAAAAATTTGCCATAAACAGAGGGGTGAGGCAAGGCTGCATACTTGCGCCCTTGCTTTTCACATTTTACATAAACTCTATCGCTGAAAGCTTAATAACTCTGTCAAGCGATTATCCGGCTGTTAATGGTAGGCCTGTACCCATTCTTTTATATGCCGATGACGCGGCAATTATGTCTAGGACAAAAGTAGGTTTGCAGAGAGCAGTAAATGAATTTTCATCCTACATGGGTAAAAGAAATTTAAAGGTGAACATTTCCAAAACTTTCTCCATGCCCTGCTCCCAAAAGAACAACAGACCATCATGCTCAATATATTTAGATTGAGCAAAAGATTGCCATCACAGACACTTTTTGCTATTTGGGCATTGTGTTTGACAGGTGGGGAAGGTGGAAACACGCAGTGTCAGCTAGGAAACTCACCTTTAGCCGTGCCATAGGTGCTTTAAGAACCTTTGCAGCCAAAATTGGGGGTAAACCCATTCAAGAAATGTTACAGATCTACCGGGCAA
This sequence comes from Triturus cristatus, assembly GCF_964204655.1. Taxonomy (NCBI): domain Eukaryota; kingdom Metazoa; phylum Chordata; class Amphibia; order Caudata; family Salamandridae; genus Triturus; species Triturus cristatus. Next base: position 996,871,882 of record NC_140593.1, on the reverse strand, counting down.
AGTGTATAGCTACGGCCACATATGGCGCAGGTCTCTGGGGTTTCGAGAATGTGTCCTCATTACAAACTTGCGAGAATATTTTCATCTGTTACTTACTAGGTGTGTCCAAAACCACGTCGACTTTTATGACTCACATTGAGACCGGCGTCAAATACCTTAGCGACATCATAAAAATATCACCTTGTTTGCTCTGGCATAAGATTTGGACCACAGAGGAGTGCAAATTGAATAGAAATCTCATAAAAGACTGCATGGCTTTGGACGGTGTAGCAAAAGTCAAGTGGCTGCGATACGTACAAACGATGTTTTCTAACATTGGACACTCTGAATTTTACGACGAACCAGAGACCCTACAAACCTTGACTAGACCGGCCCTTAAAAAACTATTATCTATACACTTAGAGAGTGCTAGATGGGACACTGAGAAACTTAAAGGCACAACCCTGAGCTATCAGCAAATCACCCCTACTGAAGGCCTACAATCTTACCTTGGGATTGAAAAAACACCCTATGCTCGCATGCTTTTAACTAGGCTGCGCCTAGGGATTTTCTTCCGCTTGGTCACTTTGCCGAAACAGAATGACTGGGCCTCATTGAAATTAATATGTCCATGCGACGACCATTCAACACAAAGTAACATTCACATCATGTTCTTTTGTAATCTGTATACCAGCCCGAGGAAATTATTTCTTCTACCCTTACTTAAACGCTGGGGGATAAGAACATGTAAACCTGCATATTTAAAATTTTTGCTTTTAGAAGATGTGGATGTCATCTTTGCTGTTTCTCGCTTCTTAATGGCAGTGATGAAATTTAGAAACTCAATGAGTTAACTAACACATGTTAATATTGACTGATTAGTGTAAAACGAGGCCCCTCATCCAAATGACTGCTGTAGATTTTAACTTTTGGAGAAATGTTTTATCCATTTTTGTAACTTTGTTCATATGAAAACTGTTCTTAAATTGTCTGCATAAATTGTATTTGTACGCTTTTATGATTTATTGATAAATCGAATAAAGCTACACTCTCAAGCCCGTCCCTTTGGACCGGTCGGTCCAGGCAGTATTGTTTTGCAAACTTGTGCAAGGATGCCCACGTTGCCGCCTGACAGGTGTCTTGGACATCCCGAGCCAAGGCCGTAGTCGCAGCCGTTCCCCTGGTCGAATGGGCCCTTAATCCCTCAGGGGGATGCTTCTTCACCAGGGCATAACAGAGCCTGATGCAGAGAACGACCCAGCGAGAGATGGTCCTTTTCTGCACTGCCCTTCCTTTCTTTGCTCCCACGTACCCCACAAAGAGTTGGTCGTCCACCCGGAACTCTTGTGCAGTCAAGGTAGAAGGACAACAGTCTTTTGGAATCCAGCCGGTGGAGATGCTCCTCTTCCTTAGAGGGATGCGAAGGAGCAAAGAAGGTGGGCAAAGGGATGGACTGACCCAGATGGAATGGAGTCACAACTTTTGGCAAAAAGGAAGTCCGAATGCGAAGCACCACTTTGTCCAGAATGGACATTAGATAAGGAGGAGACCAAGATAACCCCTCCAACTGACTCACCCTCCGGGCAGATGTAATACTCCACTAAGAAGGCTGTTTTAACGGTCAACAGCTGGAGGGGAAAATTATGTAGAGGCTCAAAAGAAGCACACATCGGGTAGGTGAGGACCAAATTAAGGTCCCGCTGTGGCATCAAAAAGGGCGTGGGTGGAAACAAATGAGCCAGCCCTTTTGAAATCTATATACAATAGGAGACTTGGAGAGGGCTGGTCTGGCAGCTGCAAAAAAGCAGACAAGAGCAGAAAGGTAACCCTTGAGAATTCCCACGGCAGAGCCCTGCTGGGCAAGAGTTAGAATGAACAAAGGAACAGTAGAAAGAGAAGCAGATAGAGGGTCAATTGACCTTTCTGTACAGTATCATACAAATTTCTGCCAACGGCAGGCGTATACAGTCTTAGTGAAGGGCCGCCTGGCCGCCAAAGGAATATGCTACTTACCAGTATGCATCTGTTCTTGGCATGTAGAGCTGCAGAGCCACACACTTAGGATAAGATCGCCATCTGGCGTTGGGCTCGGATGATTGCAGGTTGTTGTGGTCTTCGGAAGAAGCCTTTTGGTCACGAGATAGGTGACTCCTCCTCTGGACAACAGTGCGCATGGGCATCCACTCCATCCTCAGATTGTTTTTCGCCATGATGGGAAATGATGGAGTGTATAAGAATAAAGAGAAAGGATGTCCATGTGTAAGGTCTAATTAAGACAATGCTGGAACAGATACAGGTCCCGGGGAGGTGGGTGGGCGTGTGTGGCTCTGCAGCTCTACATGCCAAGAACAGATGCATACTGGTAAGTAGCATATTCCGTTCGAGGCATATGAGCTGCAGATCACACACTTAAGATAGACTATATAGCAGTGTCTCCCCTAGCGGTGGTCACCTGTATCTGTTGCAGCAGTTTGGAATAGAGTTTTTAGGACAGCTTGGCCTACTGAAGCTTGTTGTTTGGATTGCACATCAACACAGTAATGTTTAGTGAAGGCGTGTGTGTGGTAGACCATGTGGCTGCTTTGCAAATATCTTCTAAGGGAATGTTCCCCAAGAATGCCATGGAAGCCCCTATTTTACGTGTGGAGTGCGCTCTAGGGGGAACTGTAAGAGTGCGTTTAGCTGTTTGGTAACATATTTAGATGCATTTAACTATCCACCTGGCTATACCTGATTTTGAAATGGGGTTGCCTTTATGTGGTGGAGAGAAAGCAACAAACAGTTGTTTGGTTTTGCGAAAAGGTTTGGTTCTGTCGATGTAATAAAGCAAGGCTCTTTTAACATCTACGGTATGAAGGGCTCTCTCAGCTACTGAGTCTGGATTAGGGAAGAAGACTGGCAGCTCGACTGATTGGTTAAGATGGAAAGGGGAAATGACTTTTGGTAGGAATTTTGGGTTTGTCCTAAGAACCACTTTGTTACGATGTAGTTGTAGGAATGGTTCTTGAATAGTTAAGACCTGTATCTCACTTACCCTTCGCTGGGATGTGATTGCGATAAGGAAAGCCACTTTCCATGTAAGGAATTGCAGTTCGCATTTATGCATAGGTTCAAATGGAGGGCCCATGAGCCTTGTTAGAACAATATTTAGATTCCACACTGGAGAAGGTGGTATCTGGGAGGAATAATTCTTTTGAGACCTTCCATGAAGATTTTGATGGCTGGTACCTTTAATAGTGATAAGTGTTGTCGATTTTGTAAGTAGGCTGCTAACGCTGCTAGGTGTAGACGTATGGAGGAATACGCTAAATTGCATCTTTGCAAGTGTAGTAAATAGCAAATAATGTTTTGGATGGAAGCATCCAGTGGACGTATATTATTGTTAGTGCAGTAAATGGCAAATCTTTTCCATTTTGCAGCATAACATGCCCTAGTAGTAGGTCTTCTAGCTACTTTTATGATATTCATACAGTCTGGTGGGAGATTGAGGTAACCGAACTCTAAGACTTCAGGAGCCAGATCGCCAAGTTCAGTTGCTGCGGATCTGGGTGTCTGATTTCTCCATGGTTCTGGGTTAATAAGGCCGGGGAAAGGCGCAGTTTTTGATGTGGAACTAGCGAGAGTTCCAGAAGTGCTGTGAACCAGGGTTGACGTGCCCAAGTGGGAGCTACTAGAATCAGTTTTAGAGACTGTTGTTTGAGCTTGCGTACCACAAATGGAATGAGTGGGAGAGGCGGAAAAGCGGACGCAAATCTGCCTGACCAGTTCATCCATATTGCATTGCCCTTCGACTGTGGGTGTGGAAACCTGGCGGCGAAGGTTGGGCATTTTGCGTTTTCGTGTGTGGCGAACAGGTCTATGTCTGGTTGGCCCCATTTTTGGAAGAATGGGAGTAGGAATTTGGGGTGTAATTCCCATTCGTGGATTTGTTGTGTCTGTCGACTTAGGAGATCGGCAATCTGGTTGTGAACCCCTGGAAGGTGTTCCGCTAGCAGGTAGATGTTTTGGGGAATTGCCCATCTCCAAATGTTCTGTGCGAGTTGGGACAGTTGGAGAGAATGTGTCCCCCTGTTTTTGTATGTAATACATGGTCGTCATGCCTGTGCGGATGAGGACAGTTTTGTTCCTTAGATGTACTTGAAAAGATTTCAGTGCTAGGAACACCGCTAGAAGTTCTAGGTGATTGATATGGAGCAGTTTTTGTTGAGTGGTCCATTTGCCCCGAGTGGTGTGTTGTAAGAGATGGGCTCCTCATCCTGTGAGAGATGCGTCGGTTGTCAGCACTACTTGTGGAAGAGGCTCTAAGAACGGTCGCCCTTTGGACAGGTTGATGGTGTTCCACCATTTCAGTGAGTGAAGTGAGCGACTGTCCACCAACACCAGATCGGTAAGTTGTCCGTGAGCCTGGTTCCACTGTTGTGCTAGACATTCTTGCAAGGGACGCATTTGAAGTCTTGCATGAGGCACAATGGAGATGCAAGACGCCATCATGCCTAACAGTTGCATAAACACTCTTGCTGGAAGAGAGTGTTGAGTTTGAAATTTTAAGATGAGGTTTTGTATGTTGGCTATCCTGGCTGTGCTGGGAGAAGCTATGGCCTTGGAATTATTTATGGTGGCTCCCAGATATTGATATATGTGGGAGGGTTGCAGTTGAAATTTGGGATAGTTGATGGTAAATCCCAAGTTGTGTAAGGTTTGAATAGTGCGGTGAGTGTGGAGAACGCATTTGTCGAAAGTATTGGCCAATCGTCGAGATACGGGAAGACATGGATTTGTTGTCTCCTGAGGTGCGCTGCCACTACTGATAGGCATTTGGTGAATACCCTGGGTGCAGTTGTTACTCCGAATGGGAGGACCGTAAACTGATAGTACCTAAGATTTGTGGTAGACGGACAGCACTTTCTGTGAGCAGGATGCATGGGGATGTGAAAGTATGCGTCCTTGAGGTCCAATGTGGCAAGGAAGTCGTCTTGTTGAAGTAGTGGGAGGACTTGTTGGAGAGTGATCATACGGAAGTGATCTGAGTGTATGTACTGATTTAGTAGTCTGAGGTCGAGTATGGGTCTTAACGTCTCGTCCTTTTTGGGGATTAGGAAGTATAGAGAATATACTCCTGTACCCTGATGTTGGAGTGGAACTGGTTCTATTGCGTGTTTTTGAAGCAAGGACCGAATTTCCTGTTTGAGGAGTGTGAGATGGTGTGGTGACATTGGACAGTGTTTGGGTGGTATGTGTGCGGGGGGTGTTTGTAAGTTCGAGGCAGTAACCAAACTGGATAATTTGTCTTACCCACTTGTCTGTTGTAATGGAATTCCAGACAGGTAGGAACTGTTGGAGTCTTCCCCCGACCGGAGTGGAATGGTCTGTGGGGAGTGGAGGCAAGTCACTGTTTAGTGGCTGGAGAGGTGCGGGTGTTGGTATTGCCCCGACCTCGGCCCTTGGTGTTGTTTCCCCTATATCCTCCTCTAAAATATCCTCTGTTAGGGGATGTTTGCGCGGAGGTTTTGAAAGTGGAAGAGGTGTCTGTCCCAATATTTTTGGAGGCTCCCCTATAGAAGGAGCGTCGAAAGGAGCCTCGTGGTTGTGGAGACTGCAATGCTCTCATTGATTTAGCAGTCTCGTTATCTTTTTTCATCTTCTCAAGTGCAGTATCTACTGCAGGGCCAAATAGTTGCTCTTGGTTGAATGGTTGACCAAGTATTGTTGTTTGTACTTCCGGCTTAAAGCCTGAAATACGTAGCCATACATGGCGTCTAAGTAGTATGCTTGTGTTGAACGCCCTAGAAGCAGTGTCTGCGGCGTCTAGTGCACATTTGATTGATGCGTTAGATATGAGTTTCCCCTCTTGGATGAGGTCATTGGCCTGGGATTTGTACTGATCTGGTAGGTGTTGTAAAAGATCTTCTAACTGATCATAATGAGCCCTATCATATCGGGCTAATAGGGCTTGTGTGTTGGCAATATGCCAATGGTTAGCAGCTTGTGCTGCAGCTCTTTTGCCCGAGGCCTCTAATAGCTTGGACTCTTTGTCTGGGGGCGGTGTGTCTCCTGTTTGGGAGTTAGCCCGCTTTCGTGCGTTTGAAACTACTAAAGAGTCTAGAGGGAGCTGTGCTTTAATGTAAGCGGGATCTTGTGGGCCAGGTCTATATTTTTTTTCAATTCAGGGGTTAAGAACCCTAGCACTGACAGGGTCTTTAAAAACCTCTGTGGCGTGTTTTATGACTCCCTTAATCATGGGTAAGATTTGAACTGATTTTTGAGACTGTTCGAATGTGTCTAGAAGAAAGTCTTCTTCTGGTGTATCTGAATGCATTGTGACGCCATGGAAAAGTGCCGCCCTGTTTATCAGCTGCCCAAACCCTAAGTGGTCATCTGGAGGGGAGGGGTATGTAGTGGGATCAAGAATATCAGGTAAATGGTAAGCCCAGTCATCTAAGGGTGCCGTATCCGGGAGTGTGAAAGGATCATTAGGATCATTAAGGTCATCCGGATCACCCCCTCCCCCTAAGTCATCATCATCATCCTGTGGAGGTGGTGTATGTGAAGGAGATGGTAGAGGAGAAGGAGGTGGGGGCAGGGGGGGTGGGGTGAGAGGTGATATAGGAGAGGAAGGACGAATGGGTGAGGTGGCGGAGTCCTTCTTCTTTATGGGAGCTGGAGAAGGTGTGTCCAGCTTCCTTTTCTTGTATGGCACAGTGGTGACATGTCCAGTTTTTGGATTGATATAAATCCTTTTTTGCGTGGGATCAGGGCGAAAAAGTTCTTCATTGTCCGAAATTTGCTTTGGTGCCGATATTTTCGGTTCCGATCTATGTTTTGGATGATCGGTAGAGTCCTTTTGGACTCTAGACAGTTGTTTCGGTACCGATGAGGATTTCGGTGCCGAAGAACTTTTCGGTGCCGGTGGATATTGCTGAGAGGTCTTGAGTCTTCGGTGCCGAAGGTATTGTGGGTACTATAAACATGTGGTTTGCTCGAGCCCGAGCCACCTGTAGGCTTATATTTCTTCAGAGCCGAGCCCAAGGGCGGTGCTTCTGAAGACGATTTTCGGTCGCGACTGGGGCCAGCTGGCGGAGTCTTGACCAATGCCTTTTTTGGGGGGGTTGGGGTAGGGGCACTGGTACTCACTCGTTGCTCCGGAGTGATGAGGTCATCGGAATCGTCCGCTTCGGATATGATTTGGAGGTCTTCGGAATCTTCCCCCGGGACATCCTGGGCAAAGATGTCCTCTGGTTCTGGAGCTGGTCTGGCCATGATATGGCGTCGAGCTCTTCGGTCCCAGATGGTTTTCTTGGATCGGAATGCGGCGCAGGCTGGACAGCTGGATTCGTTATGTTCCGGCGAGAGGCACAGGTTGCAGACCTCGTGGTGGTCACTGTGGGGGAACTTTGCTCCACATTGGGGGCATTTTTTAAAAGGTGTCCTTTCCATGAGCCGTGTCCGGAACCAGTCCGATTGAATTTCGATGTCGAGTCGTAAAGGTTTTTCGCTTCAAAAGCTGGTTTTTTAGAAGTTTTCAGCCGGAGTGGAAAAGTTCATCCGAACCCAATGGTGGAAAAAAACAATCTGAGGATGGAGTGGATGCCCATGCGCACTGTTGTCCAGAGGAGGAGTCACCTTTCTCGTGACCAAAAGGCTTCTTCCGAAGACAACAACAACCTGCAATCATCCAAGCCCAACACCAGATGGCGATCTTATCCTAAGTGTGTGATCTGCAGCTCATATGCCTCGAACATAACATTACAATCTTCGGGAGGAAGGTCAAAAGCTATCAACTGCCGCCACTCAATCCACATGCATGGAGGCGCAGAGTTAACAGGTTTGTGTGGAAGACCCTCCACTGCTGCTGCGACAGACTATCCTTCCGAAAGGGCAGCCTGATCGGAGGATCGATGGTCACTCTCAGAAGCTCTGGATACCAGAGTCTCCTTGCCAGTCCGGAGCCACAAGGATGACTTGGGCACGGTCACTCGTGATCTTTTTCAGAACCCTGGGCAGCAGTTTTATGAGCGGAAAAGCGTGCAGCAGGTTTGAGCTCCACTCGCGACGAAAAGCGTTACAGTGCGATAGCCGCCTTGGAAACTCCAGCGGGCAGTGCTGCTGACACCAAGCATTCTCTTTGGAGGTGAACTAGTCTAACCAAGGTTCTCACCACTGTTGAAAGAGACCTTGAGCCACCTCCACACAGGCCTCCTACTGCAGCCTGGGTGAGGTAGTGTAAGCACTCCTCACTGAGGTATAGGTTCCTATATCTCACCATACACACACATATATAAACCTATCAGCCACCCCTATGGCAGGCCCTATCAATCCTGAGGGCAGGGTGCTTGGTTTACAATGTGAGGAGGTGCCTCTGCATGAGCAGGGCCCCTCTGCAGCTACCAGAGTCTATTCTCTATGGCTGTTTGTGGATGCGGTTAAACCATATACTCTTAAGTGCATTATAATGCTAACTTTGGAATGACTGCATCAAAACATGTCGCGTTTGGTGTCAAACATCTTGGAATCGTATCCCCACATCAGTCCATGATGTGGGAGTGTGATCCCACCCTTCTAGAGAGGACGACATGTGCCTACTGTGGTAACACGGTAGAAATATGAAAGAGCCCTGGCATCACAAAATGGATGCCACCAGCACAGACACTGGGCTGCCCTCCTGCTGCTGACTGAAACTCGCAGTGGAGGAGGCCCAACACTAGGCATCCTGTCACAGGGAGGTGTCACCACCTTCCAGACAGGATTTACTGTATTGGGGTTGGGTGGGTGCACTTCTAGAGTGCTTTGAAGTCCTGCACTGGGGGAGCAGTAGGCTCCTCTGCGCATATGCCAGCTCAAACCGGTTCAGGGGCTACCTGTCCCTGCTCTGGCGCGAAACTGGACAAAGGGAAGTGGGTGTAACCACCCCCTACCCTGACCCTCCCAGAGGAGTGGTCATAGAGCTAGTCCCTCCCCTATCTTCAGTACAAGATAGCAAACATTGCCATTGCAAAACAGATAACCCTGGACGACGCTCTACAAAGAAGAATCCTGGCCCTTCGACGTTCCACTACCTTTGGAAGACAGAAGAATCTCCCTTGGAGTCAAGGAGTGACTCCCCTGCTTGGCAGGCACCAAAAACCTTAATCAACGGTCGCAAACTTTCCCGCTGGAGTTCGAAGTCCCTGCAGCCCCGGAAGTGGATTTCCTGACTTCGACGGCCATTGTGAGTCCCCAGCAGAGCTGAGGCGAGAGGACCCCACAAGTGACGAGGAACAGCAATACCTGGGTACCGTGCACTATTGTCGAGTGCATCCCCGTCACGACGTTCTACGAACTTGTGCATTGGACCATTTGTGGCCCAAGCCTCCAGCAGGTTTTGCAGCGAAAATCAGAGGCCTACCCAGTCCCGAATGACCGTGGGCTCCTGTGAAGCATTTCCTCAAGAGGCTTCTTCGCGATCCCTTGCCCGTTGGCTTGTGGGTCCCCCGAAGACTTTATTATCAAACCAAAGGGCTCCCCTGGTTGCTCCAGGCCTGCCCTCACTCACCCTCGCTGGGTAAGTCCCTCAGACCTTGCTGGTCTGCAACGCTGACCTTCTTCGACTTCCACAAGACTTGCTGTTGCCAAGGCTTGTTGGCTCCAATCCGGTTGCCGACCCCTCAGTAAGCTGCAGACGTCGTGGGACACTCCGAATCCAGCTGGTGGTCATCGTCGATCCTTCCTGGACCTCGTGAGCAAAGAGTCAAAATACCCTTGATCACCCGACTTCCGTGGGCAACCAGCTTCCTGGCCCCCGGTCACTGGCAAGTGACTGAACACTGTCCCTTCAATTTTCAGGTCATCTGCATCTCGAATCCACCCTTGGATTCCACCGGACACTTCTTCAGTCGACGCAAGCAGCAAGTCTTCTTTGGTCTCCATAGAAAACAAAGGCGCGACCCAACACCAAAAGACACCTATGCACTCCGGTGCCCTAGTGTGTGTTGGCCCTCAAATTAATTACCTTGTAAGTGGCTTGCTTGTAGACTTCCTCGAAGTACCCTAAAACTTTAAAAATCCAACCGCGACTTGCTCCATTATAATCAATAGGGAACCCGCGGCTGTATTCACACACTGCATGTGTCTCCCGTGGGTCTGTTACTTACCTTCTTTCACTACAGTAGTGAAGCTCCAGCGATTCTACAGGCCCTAGGCCGTGTCATTTTGCAAGTCGACTTTCCTAACCCATTTTTTTAGTATATGGTCTGGTACGCCCCTAGAGCCCCAGCCATATTTGTGCTAAACGTTGATATTTGAATGTGTTCCTGGCTTCTAATCTCATAAAGAGATTAGTAGAGTGTGTCTAGTAATAAATACATATATAATTGATATATATACACCTGTGTGGTGTCCTTTCATTTGGTAATTCAAGAGATTATAAGCTAAAACAAGCTGCTTAACATTCCTCTGAGACTTAGCCTGAAGGCTGCTCTCCACAGCTACCACTAGGATAGCTTTCTTTAAAAGGTGGTCTTAAACCTAATTACCATAAGAGTCGAATTGGACTGGTGCAAGGTGGCCACTATAACTAGTGACCAGCATATACCAGGCCAACTTCTCACACCATTCGTGATCCGCTAGGCATCGGCGGCTGAGTTAGTCCACCCTGGCGTTCAGAGAACCTGCCAGATGTTGAACCACCAGGGTTATGCCCTGCTGTTCCAGCTATGTCCAGAGATGTATGGCCTCTCGACATTGACCCCATCCCGCCCTGCTTGCTGTAGTACCACATGGCGCTGGTGTTGTCCGTGAACACTTGCACTAGTTTCCCCTCGACAGTGAGAAGAAATGCTTTCAATGCCAATCTAATCACTCGAAGCTCCAACAGATTTATGTAGAGCCCCGTGTCCTCTGATCTCCACAGCTCCCATATGGCCACCCCATCCCAGAAGTGACGCATCTGTCACTACTGAGAGTTAAGGTTGGCAAAGGGAGAGGGGTCTGCCTTTAACCCAATCACGGTTAGTTAATCACCACTGCAGAGCTCTTGCAGTTCCTTTCGAGATCTGGACCATGTTCATGAGATTGCCTTGATGCTGTGCCCACTGGAACGTCGGGTCCCACTGCAGAGCCTACATATGCCACCTGCCATGCTTTACCAACAGGATGCAGGAGGCCATAAGACCCAACAGCCTCAGAATCAGTCTCACCGGGAGGATAGGCCCGAAACTGCACTGTGAACTGCTCCGATGAAAGGGAGTATTTGAGAAGGCATCACATGCGATTTTGGCACGTTTATAGAAAACCCCAGCGAATGCAGGAGGTCCGCTGTAGTCTGAAGGTGGGAGAGGACAGCCTGAGGCGAGGACGCCTTTAACAGCCAGTTGTCGAGGTAGGGGGAAGACCGATACCCCTAACCTGCGCAGATGGGCTGCAACCATCATCTTGGTGAACACCCGAGGGGGGCTAGTCAGACCGAAGGGAAGTACAGTAAACTGAAAGTGCTCGCAGCCTACCTTAAACCGCAAGTAACGCCTGTGGCCCAGCAGGATGGGAATGTGAAAAATTGCATCCTGCAGGTCCAACGCTATCATCCAGTCTTCTTGATGTAGGGAAGACAAGACCTTAGTTAGAGTGAGCATCTTTAACTTCTCCTTCTTGAGGAAGAGATTGACGGTCCAAAAATCTAAGATAGGTTGCAACCCTTTGTTCTTCTTCGGAATCGGAAAGTAGCAGGAATAACAACCACTATCTACCTCTGAAACCGGGACCTTTTCTATAGCTCCCTTGGCCAAGAGAGCTGAAACTTCCTCTTGGAGTAACCTTAGATGATACTCAGTCAGCTGTTCCTAATTTGGCAGAATGAGTGGAGGAAATGAGAGGAAAGGCAGAGATTAGCTCTCCTGGACAATCTGCAATACCCACGTGTCCAATGTTATGGATCTCCAGTGGGGGAGATGGTGAATTATCCTGCCAACTGGGGTAGTGTGGTCTTGCAGACTTCGCCTAGGAGTGCTTGGAGGCTGTGGCTGCCGGGGGCAGGGTGGCCGATTACTTTTGGCCTCCATTCCTGAATCAGAATGCACCACGTCCCCTCACGGCTTGGGCAGTCTGTGCAGGACGGTGGCTGGGATAGGGCTGATGTGGCTGGTAACTCCTTTGTTGCCGCGAAAGGAAGACTGGCCACGATGAGTGAAGGAGAGGCCCAAGGATCTGGCCATAGCGAGAGTCTTTAAACCTGACCAGGGCAGAGTATGCCTTTTCCTAAAAAATACGGGTTCTATCAAAGAGCATGTCCATCAGATTGGCCTGGACATCGCCCGAGAAGCCAGTTGTCCCAAGCCAGGCGTGGCACCTCAAGGCCACGGTCATTGAAATTGATCTGCCCAGCGAATCTGTTGTATCTAGGCCACACCGTATGGTGAATTTTGCTGCATCTCTGCCATCCTTAACTGCTTGGGAAAGCACAGCCCGGGCCTCCTCCGGGACTTGTAACAGCACTTGTGCAACCATCTCCCAAAGGGAGTGGGAGAAATGGCCCAATAAGCATAGGATATTCACTGACCGTAATGGAAGGCTGGAGGAAGAAAACAACTTCTTCCCAAATGCATTTAACCTCTCGGATTCCCTATTCGGGGGGCGGAATGGAAAGTGCCATGGAAAGTAGAGGCCTGCACCACTGCACATTCAGGGGTGGGATGTTGGGTGAGGAACTACAGATCGCCCGGTGCCAGGCGATGGCGGTGTGCAATTGTTCTATTCACAGACCACGTGCCTAGAAGGATATCTGTAGATGCCTCATTAAAGGGCAACAGTGGTTCAGAAGTGGAAGCCCCAGGTGGAAGCACTTCAGTCAGGAAATTAGTACTGATCTGCACTGAGGGTTGCTCCAGTCCAAGGACCTCAGCTGCCCTTTTTTACCACCATGGCACAGGATGACCCCTTCTCAGTAGCCACTGTTGGCTGAGAGAGCAAGCCAGTATCTGGAGAAGTATCCAGTCCACTGGATTCTGCAAGTTCCCCCACACCAGTCCAACTGCTCCGTAGAGTCTTCCTGGTGTTCCAGAGGTTCCATAAACCTCTCCTGAGCCTAGCACATCTTCAAAGTGTTCAGGCAACAACATAGAACCTCTGGGTTTAAGCGGCACCAGAATCGGCATCGAGGGACGTCGTTCCGGCTCTCGTAGACAAACGACAGCCGAGGTGAAGATGAAGTAGGCTTGAACTTCTTATTCCTCTTCCGAATGTCCTGAGACCCTTGAGTGGGAAGAAGAGGACATAAGGCTCTGGGAGCGCTCCTGCAACCTCCTCTTCTTCTATAGGGACCGGGACCTCCGCGGTGTCTTGCTTGATGGTGTCGACTGTCGGGCCGCAAGGAGCTTCATCGCCTGTTCCCTCAAGGCCCTCAGAGCCATGGCACGACAGTCCCAGCAAGAATGAGTCGTGGTCACGCTCGAGACACCAGAGATAGACGAGGTGGGGGTCAGTAACCGACATCATGCGGTGACAGGCACCGCATGGCTTGAAACCTGGCTTCCTCGAAGACATCCTTCGCACATGAATGACTGGAAAAAATCTTTCAAATTAGACAAAAGACGAGAAAAAATCTGTCAAATAGCGACAGAGGGGTAGCTCTTCCCGATCAGCGCTTAACTGGAGTGGAAATATAAGAACTGATGTCCGCGTGCCTGGGTGGCACCTATATAGGCACCGCAACTTCATAACAGATGCTACCGATGACGTCACACTGAGCCAAATGGAGCCACCGGATGGCACTTGACAGGGCTATCGCTCAGCAAAAGTTTCCAGATCCAGTCTGACGCCTGGGGAAATACAAAGGTAAGGAATCTGCAGCTAGAAGTCTCTATCAGATTAATCTGTTACGTTTCCGTAGGCGAAGTTTGTCTTGATTGGTGTTTGGTTTTGAGCCAGGCACATTGCAGCTTTCTAATTTGTCGTTTTATCTCTTTGGTCTCTGTATATCTCCATGGTGCTTGTTTTCTTTTGTTCTGTTGTGTCTTTTTTAGTGGTATTAGGATGTCAAAAGCTTCCAGTAGCCACTCCTATAGTTTAACAGAATTTAATGTGTCTAGATCTGTACTGGATGTTAGTTGTGTATCCAAGTGATCCAAATTGAGTTTGTTCCATGGTCGATAGGTGGATGCACGCAAGGTGGTTTTAGGTGCGTGTCTTTGTGTTGTTTTATGTGGGAAAGCAAGCAAATGGTGGTTTGAGCATGTGACTGGAGTCATTGTTTGAAAGGTAACTAGTTCTGTATTAGCAAAAATGACATCTAGGATGTGTCCAGCGATGTGTGTGGGATGGTGGATGATCTGATTCACGTTCAGTGCGTCTAGGCCAGCGAGGATTGTTTTTGGATGCGGTATATTGGGTTTGTCTAAATGTTGAGGTGTAGTGTTATCAGTTTTAAAACCGTGTCTAGAAGTGTGTCTGAGAATGTTGCATTGCTAGGTGGAGGACTGAAAAGGAGCAGGTTAGTTACAAGAGGAAGATAGTGTAAGTTTGCATCTGGTGAAAAGGGCCTCACGATCTTTTATGGAGACTTAGTCAGCTTTAATGACCACCCATTTTGCCTACACGATTTGGGGTGATCGTTTGATAGCCTAGAGGAATGGCTTCATGCAGGACTGGAGCCATATGATCTCCCAACCATGATTCAGTTATAAATAGTATGTCAGGTTTTGTGTCAGTGAGAAGGTCTTAGATGTCGAGTTTGTTTTTAGAGAGCGATCAAGCATATATTAGTAGACAGTTTAGAGAAAGTGCTTTGGTGATAGTGTGACTTTGTTTTGTAGAAGAGTGAGCAGTGTTTTGTGGGCTTGTAGCAGGTGTGCCCTTAAGTGTTGGTATTAGCTATAAGAGGATAGCAATCGTGTTGCTGTTCTGTATCGTGTTTTTCGTCCAGCAGGCTAAGAAGGCATTTTGATGCGTCTCCTGTGTAGGCGGTGGAAATAGTGGTGGCATGTTGCATATTGTGTTTGCATCAGTTTAGGGTGTAAGGTATAAGAGTTAGGGGTTGTGGTGCAGCACGTGGGTTATGTAGTAAGGTTCTAAATTGTCCAATGCATGAGAGGCGGTTAAAAGAGTTACTGTATATGTATTATGTCTGGGGGAAGAGAGAAATCTTTGCATTGGAGTTTGTTCATTTGTGTAGTCTGAAAGGTGGGTGTATGTTTGTAGTTCGTGATGGAAAGTATTATGAGGTGTTGCGCGGGAGATTTTGTTATGAGTGTTCTGTTCTGTTTTTGGAGAGTAGTGAAACAAAGTGCTAATGTATTTGTTTTATGAGATGGTTTTATTTGTATAGTATGGTTTGTGAGCGGAAGTTGTAAGCTAAAGAGGGTGGTGACGTTTTTGTGAATAGAGTGTATGTTGTGCGTAAGAGGGGATGAAATAGATTTAAGAGTGTTTGTCTTAGATTTGATTGCTGCAAGAAGTAATGTGTGGTACAGTGGAATGTAATTGTTGTGCAGTTATTGTGGTAGAAAGAAGAGGAGGATGTAGGTCGGAGGAATGATGGAAGGCTGAGTATAGATTTGTTAGTGACAAAAACTGGTCTGTTAGGAGTAATTGGAGCAGGGAGTGTGTGTCTGGATGGGATATCTTTAATCAAATCAATGCATCAAAACACACATACACACACCCCCCCACCACCTCCCTCCCCCCACCTGCCCGATCACAAAACGCCAGGACCATTACAGGTACAACAAGCATTTACAATGCAACGGTCTCGGCATTGTTAAAGTTAGAGCTATTGGCATTGCTCATGACAATGCCGTTTCTTTAAATGTTTTTAAAACAAAAAACATAAACAAAAATAATGTCATGAGCAATGCCAATAGCTCTAACTTTACCAATGCCGAGACCATTGCATTGTAAATGCTTTTTTTTTTTTACTTGGGTACAGAAATTTCAGACTTGCACCCTGGTATTAATATTGACTAAACTACTCCCCTGTGTCAGATGTACATCACAGGAGCCCAAGCCAGAGTGCTTAAAGTTACCTATCCTAGCCCCCTGTAGCATGCCCCACCTCCCTGCCATTTTATTCAACATTAGATTTGGCTGCCAACAGCATTTTTTTTCTTTCTTTTTGCAGTTTTATATAGCGCAAACTCGACTCTAAGGTATCCGAGCACTGTACAGGAGCACCAGCAGCATTACAGACGGACACATTCATTTCTAGGCACAAGGAGATTAAGTGATTTGCCCAGAATCACAGGATGTGTGAAACTCCCACCAGACTCAAAACTTGTTCCCCAGCTTCAAAGTCAAAAGTCAGCCACTCTAGCCTTTAAGCCACATCCAGTTAATTTGCTGTTAGTAGGCTATGCCACCACTTGGTTCTCGAGTCTGCGCTTGTTGTGAAGCAATTTTCTAACCGGCCTAGCCCTTTACAAAACTATACATTGAGATAGAAATAAAGTGCCCTTTGGTACCAACCAGTTAGCCTCCAATGTTTCGTTAGTGGCCTTAGGCAAGTCGAGTATGTCCCGATTCCTTCCATGCTCAGTCCCATCAGTACTTGAAGCTCTCAAGATGACGGCCGAAGGCATGCCAAGAGGGGTGAGTGGCTCGCTGCCTTGGCCTCTCAGTTCACCATTCCTCCAGCTGCTGCCGTCTCAGCTGCTCTTGGCATCCGACAGCCATCTCTCTGCCCTGCCCTCCTGTCCCTCGCAGCCCATTCACGAAGCTCCCTCTGTCCACTCTAAGGCAGCACCATGACTATCGCTTTTCACATCACAGGCCTGCAGTCTCCCTGGCCCCCAGGCCCCAAATCACCGCCCCTGAGTGCAACAACACCCTGAAGGCCGGGCTGAAAGCAAGAGAACCCCAGTAATGGCGAGAAGACCATGCTATGTAAATATGTACTATTTCCCCTCCGTCTGTATATACCCCCTCACGGTGTCCTAAGCTGCACTGCTCAGCATAGCCACTTTTAACACTACCCCTCCCCTGAGCTCTCTCGCTTGGCAGCCGTCCTTGTAATCAGTGGAGGAAGAGGAATGTGGCGATGAGTCCAGCGGAGTGGGCTGTCTGAATCACCCTGAGGGACCCCCGCCACCCCCTTCCTCGCACACAAGTGTGAGAGACCCTGTCGGGCTGAAAGTAGGGAGAGAAGGGGGAGTACATGGAGAACGGAGAGCCTCCGAGCCAAGAAGACTAGGGAGGAAAGTATGGCCGCATAGGAGGCCATCGGAGGGGCCCGCAAGGCCACCAAAAGCAAACTATTTGAATTCCTGGTCAACGGTGTGGTGAGTAAACAAAGTTACTACGAACCGCTGTCCTAGTCTCCCAGAGCCGGCTTCGATGGCTCCCAATAAACATTTCGGTACAATAATGGTAGAGTTACGTAGATGTTGACAAGGATGGAGGGGGTCTGGACAAGCCATCCACCCCCCAGTAACTGAGACCCTGGCTGGGAGTGACTTGTCTTAGATCACACATCGTGTGAAGGGACCAGTCATTTAGCGGATGGCTCTCTGGCCCCAGACCAGAACGTTTCATCACTTTTCACGTGTGCCCAAGATCAGGCAGTGTGTAAATTAACTGAGCTGGGATTTAGTATGCACGCATTTCCCTCTTAGGCGAATTAGGTAACACATTATAGAACATCTACTCAAGAACTAATTGTACCAGTGGGGAGTGCAGGGGCCAACATTCCGCCCGGAAGCACAGCCCTGGCTTGTTCCCGTGGGTCTGCTTGCGGTGCTGTTGTTCTCTTGAGAAACCTTGAACCGCGCCGCCTGGCGTCCTGTTCCCTCACATGTGCCCATGGTTGTTGTACCACCTGCCTGCAGAATCCCCAATATTTGTACAAACACTATTTGGTCTTGTAATTGCTTGCTGTATAAATGTCTTCATTTCAGCATCCTTTTGCCAACAGTAATTGCCACTGTGCACATCCATTATCAAGCTTTCTCCATATTACCCACAAGAACCCTTATATGTTCTATATAGACTATGTACCCTGGTTCCTCGTGAGTAGGGTCGCCATAGTTTCCTGAACAGGTCCCATTCACCTTGAAAATCTGATCCCATTCAATGCTCCCAGCCTCGCCCTGCTCTAAGCCCCACCCAAGCCCTAACCCCACTACAAACTCTGCCCTATCAACACGCCCACTCAATTGGGTGAGTGAGTGCCTGCCCTTTTCTTTTATCAATGAAAGCACTGCCGAGATGTAGTTAGTCTATCCTGTATGTTACAGGTGAGGTATTCAAAGGGCAGACGCAGCCGGTCATCCTTCCCGAGCCACTTACAGCAGTGCAAGTGCGTGCGTTTTATGTAATTAAGTATTATAGTAGCATGTATGCATGTTATGTTACAAATGATTTAGAGAGCGCGCTAACACCCCGGGTTTTCTTGGCGCAGGTACGTACTGTATGGGTTTTTATGTCACAAAAGCATAACATGGCATGCAGTAGGGGGGTTTGCACTAAGGGGGGGTGAGAGACAAATTCAGACTGCGTACATTCAGGGATGGAAAAACATTTTTTGTGTTAAGGTAAACTGGAAGTGAGTGGGCAACCAGGTTCGAACGGCTCAACACCCTGTGATTCTAGGCAAATCACGTGATCTCCGTGCTTGAAAAGTGATTGCGACCTTCGGTAATTTAACTGGTGTTCATGTAACGCGCTCCAATAACTGCGGGTCAAGTTTGCGCTATATTATATACCTTTGCAAAAAAAGGCTCTTTGGGAATTGTTTCAGGCTAACTGCAGAATCTCTCAAATTCAAGGGAAACTTACCCACGTGCAGATGACGCGACCAGCGCCGCGTGCCAATTTGAGAACTGAAACAGACTGTGAAGCAGGCAATTCTGTGTGTTTGAGGGTAGAGGCGACACTAGGTTGCTTGCATCTGTCTGCTACATCGATGGGGTCTTTTATCGTGCGTGTCCCGCCATGCAGCTCTATTCCTTTTACAGCGCGCGTCCTGGCCGTGCTATTGTCCTCCACGCTCAAGAACACTTGTTTACTAATGACAGAAAATACGGTGTCTTCCTACTCGGGCCGCCAGCTGCAGGAGCATTAAGCCGCCGATCTACCTTGCCAGCACACCCCGCTCACTTCTATGGAGGGGCGAGGAAGTCACATACCCGATGAAGGGCCTGACTTTAGGCCACACCCAAGGACACCGCCAGTCCCGGCTTCGACTGCCGCGAATCGACGGTAGGTCTGTCCACGGTGAGGTCAGTCCTGGGGGAAGGGGCAGCTCAGCTCACACAGGGCAGCAGCTCAGCGCACACAAGGCAGAGCAGTCAGTCACCTTTTCCTATCCCCCTTTTCTGTCCGTGGTCGCCTTCGACTACGTTCGTAAAACAGAAAGCTGAAAAATGAAAGTAATTGTAAGCCGGAACAAGTGTAAGAGGTGTGGCGCAGCGGCCAGGACAGGGTGAGGAGACCAGAGCAGCAGGGGGAGCGGACGAGCACACCACTGCCTTTCTCCGAGGCAGAGCAGAGCAGAAATGCCTCGGAGAAAGGCAGCGGCATTTTCGGATTCGGGGGCGTGTTTTGCTGTTATCTCCTCCTTGAGACTTCTTGCAAAGAACACGCCCCCCGATCCGAAAAAGACGGGGCCTGATCGGAGTGACTGACCTCTTCTCCAGTGGCTGGCCAGCATTCAAGAGGCCAGCCAATGGAGAACAGGGGAGAAGAGGGGCGGATTCAAGCCCCTCTTCTCCAAGTCATTAAATCTCCCGACTTTCGGTTCTGCCTTCGGCAGACCGGTAGTCCTCGACCTAAAAAACCTGCCCCACAGAAGCAAAACCATCATTCTACCAGGATGGTTCAGTTTCCAACCAACTTATTCAGGGCTCTGTAGAACAATAGGCCTAATGTTCAAAATCTTATAAAGCAGGCACAACCTTTCAGCCTTGCAAGGTCAGTAAATGGAGTAGTATTATCTCTGAGTAACAAGAACACCAATTATTTAGTTATTTGGAAGGAACAGGGGAAGTGTGGTATGAAATGCTACAAAGAAAGAAGCATTAGCAAAGCCAATAAATCGCATCAGTAAAACCTACTGAATTTGCAAATGCATTTTTGTGCTCGGACAGCTGCTGATAAACAGTTGCTGCCGCCTTCTTGGAATGGTTTTAAAACATTACTAAATGTTTTAAAAGATGGTCAATGTCGATACGTGCTTCCGTGGTTGACAACTCTGAATGCATTTTGAATGTTTAACAAATGCCATTCCAAGAGGACCGCAGCGGATACTCACACATCAGCGGCTGACCATCTTTGAATCCATCTTTGTTTATGTTGAGAGAAAAAAAATAATCATAGATGCCTGCAGTGGAAGAGGGTGCACCTGCTGCAGCCATCTTTCAACAGAAGTTGTTAAAATGAAACAAAACCATTTAAAAGTGCAGCTGCACTTACACAGGCGGCCATCTTAAAATGGTTAAGTAACACCAAGATGGCTCCCCACCAATAGCACTGAAAGTAACAAAAGTTATTATTAAAAAAAGAGGGGGTGTGTGGGGGCAGAAGGATGCTGAGGGAGGAAGGGAATAGAGGGAACAGTCTTCAGGATGCATCCCCAGTTTCAGATGGATCCCCACCGACACCAGGAGAACCGTCCCCACACATTCATCACCAATCAGATCACGTAAGACTGAAATGCTACTGGGCAGGAGAATAGGGAGTAAAGCATAAAAAAAGCATCCCTTCTTGAGTGATTAACATCTCCTTGAAGGCTTATGAAGGACCATTGTTATAGGGTCATAGGACCATCACATCCTGACACCCACACAGTATCCTAATTTTAACCTTCCCACCTACCCCACTAATAAAGGACTCCTTTGGTGTGGGGGAGGAATTTTATCTTTAAAGTTACGCCCCCTTACAAAACGTCTTCATAAGAGCTCCCTGAATCACGGCAGAGCCCACTCTTTAGGAGTCAGGGTGAACCCGATGATGAAGCATGCTAATACTACAGTGGGTGAGGGTTATATAAAGATAAGGGTTTCTTTTCCCTTCCCCACCCCAATAGTGGTGGTGTATTTTCGCAGAGTATCACTGGTCCTACATAAGCCTTGAAGGAGACGTTAATCACTCCAGAAGGGATACTTTCTTGTTCTGAAGTATACAATAGGGAGGCTGTATCCCTTCACCCTCGCTCCAGAGGATTTCTTTACCCTTTAAGGGCAGTAGGTCTGCACCTCCAGTCCCCCTTATATTGTACTATATGGGGAGTAAAACAACCAAATTTGGAGCAGGGAAGTGAAAGGGTCAGCAAAGCCTTTCAATCATGATCAAGGGGCTGACTCAGAGGCCACAATAAGTATACGTAATGCATTGGAAACAATGGGTCTTGCCAACAGACCACTAAAACAGTCTGTAACAGAGATATATACATGATTATCCTTATACAGTGAGACAAATAAAGACAACATGCTATATTATGACTATGGTCATTGTGCTGTGGATGGTTACTACAAAGGAAGGATATGTATCCTGTATCATGCGGTTGTATAAAAGTGATGATTTCTTGGTAAGGACGGACAGAAAGGTTGCAGTATCAGATGGGAAGAGAGCACATCCATACGAGTGCCTGACCAGGTCGCCCCAAATGTCCTACTCACCTGAGGCATTTGGTGTCATTGGTACTGTGTGGTCTGTCGAACTCCACCGTACACAACGGCTCTGTAATGTTCTTGGCACTAAGAGAAAAACGTTCAAACTCTGATGGAGAGATCAGATAGAAACCTGGAAGAGGGAGGAAAAGATAGAAGGCCAATTAAAACACCCAACAATTTCCAATGGACATTCCATGAGACAGTATGGACCAAATAACTAGGGCCTCAACAGAAAGCAAACTCGAGTGAACTGAAGCGCTTCACTGTCGGGCCTGTGTTTTATTTGTGAACCAAGAGCTTCGATCAAACGCTGTGCAAAGCAACAAGTTCACAACCTCCACTACTACCTGTAATTTAACAGGACCCCCAACACACACCCGCTCAAATACCTACAGAATGTGCACTTTTTACTCTGTACAGAAAAAAAGAATGGATGTACAACTGCATAATTCCTCTCCATGAAACAAGTTCAGGTTTCTATCCCCGTTTCTTTCCATCATTTTCACTGAGCCCAATCATCTGCACTCCCAGAAATATCTTTCCTCGGAAAATTGGCTTCCTGTCCCCTTATTCACCCTTTCAATATACATATTAAGATTAATTCTACAAAAAATTGTATTCTAACAATTTCACCCCTCTACTTGCAAACTCCTGTCCTCATTACTAAAACGTTACTACAGAGCAGGTGCATTTATAGACCAAAGTTCTTTTTGCTAGGAATGATATTGATAGCCTACAATAATCTCAAAAGGATTCATGACACCCTGGAAAAGCATACCTGTTAGACAAAAAACAGGAAGAAAATACACCAACTGATCAGGTTCAGAAGTCTGAGAATAGCCCTCAATCTATCTTCTTATACACAAAGTAATGTACAACAGCTCCAAAGTGGTCATGGTTTAATAGACACCCAACAACTGTGCAAAGCCACCCAAGCTGCCACTTTGAGAGACCGACCCTCCCCCACCCCGCAACCTTCACTAGGAATGGAAGGTTATCTTTAAGAGTAGCACCCACAAGGCTGTTAGTGCAGTTACGTCATAACTACCACTTGCCAGCCTGCTTTGGTTTCAACATAATCCTTGACTCATATCCCCCTCATCTCAGAATGGCAAGATGCAAGTCTTACATGGTTAACTTCTTGGAACAGAAGAAAATAGGGGAAATAAAATGGATTTTAATGAAAGCATAAAAGTTGTTTAAGGATTTCCATGCCTGGACCTCACGCCAGTTGCCTTTGCAGAGCCTTTTCCAAAACTGAAACTACTGTAGAGCAGGGTACAATGCCAGTGAGTGCTGGTGGAGTCAGTCACCAGACTGATCCGGACAAGGGTTCTTCAGCTGGTAGGCTGAGTGACGGAACTGGATTGAAAAGTCTTGTGTGCAGAATATCCCGGAACAGAACAATGATTGGTTGTTGGATATGTTGTGGTGATTGGCGGGCCAACTGAAAATGGCTTGGGGGCTGCAGAAGGCTGGTTCCTTGCTGGAGGATGCCTCTTAGGTGCAGAGAAGATTTGGGTCCTGATGCACATTACCCACAGGCTGTTTTAGTGTCTGCAGGGTTTGGCAGAGGGGGCTTGGTTCCTACTTCTTGTACGTGTATGAGGTTTATCTTGCTCAAGAGACAAAGTACTGAGGTACAGAAATATTCATTCCACGTGCTTGCCTACATAGAAAAAAATAGTTTTCATAAAAAGGCAAGCACCCAATCCGACAGTGGCCAGAGGAGGGCAAAAAGCGAGGGAAAAGAAAGGAAAAGGAAAAAGGTGAAGACTACAAAAGAGGGAATGGTGCTTGAAATCGCGGAGGGTGGGGGATTGCAGGGGGACCCAGCCATAAAAAATGAGTAATGGAAATAAAGAAAACCCACTAGGGGCACTAGCATCCGCATCTACACATTATGAAACAAAAAACTGAAGATTATGCAATAGAGCGAATAGAGATTTAGGTATTTGTAGTAATGGACTGAGAAAAATCCCAGGAAGACCTAGGTGCCGAAACAGAAAGTGACAGAAGGCTCAGTCCTTGTAAACCTATCCCGAATTTACAAACATAAGGTTTGGGGTTTCAGAGATTAGCTAATCTTGGTTCAGCCCTTTTTTCAAATATGATGGAAGGCTTCAGACAGTCAGCTGTCTGTGTAGGGTAATACATTCAGGTTTAATTCTACCATGGGCTCTACGCCATTTAGAGTTTGGACTTCCACTCAACAGTGTTACGATTGGCTGCTTAGAAGGAAATTCTGAGCTCTTCATTTTTAAAGCGGGCGTTCCCAGAAGTAAAGACCATCCAGATGTTGAGGTCAGTCAGCCAGGACCACAGGCATCAGATGTTTGTAATGGATGAGATGAACAAATGTAAACTCAGATGTTGAGATTGGAAAGGAAACCAACAAATCAACATCTTAAGTGGGCCATTGGAGGCTTTCCACTGCACCCAATGAAGCTGAAACTTGGATGTCAAAGCAGGTGCACACAATGCAAAAAGTTACTTTTAATCAAAGACTCGTTGGGTGCAGAAGGATGTACTGCAACCATGTTGAAAGACAGACTAATTTGAAGTCTGTCTCTCTGCTTTCCTGCTCATAGCGGGGTGTGCAGGAACCATATTTCCACTCTTTCACTAAAGTTAGGACACCCAAAGATCACTCCCGTAGATTTCTTGTTGATAGCTTTGGCAACTTTAACACGCCACTGGCCCTTTATGTGTATTACGCCCCATTTAGAATCCCACTTTAAAGACACCATGCCGCAGCATTTTGAAGTCATTCAGCATGGATAACCAAAAGGTCTGTTGTCTTCGGAACTGTAACTAGGGTCTGCTCACCTTGTCCGTGCTTCGTGAAAACACATGAGGCAATGCCACTGATGTCCTCTTTACGGATGCAGTCATAGCGCACCTGCGGCCTCAGCCCAGGGACGGTGAAAACGTGCATGTCTCCCAGATTCGTCAGGCAAGCCAGGCAGTTCTCAGAGTAGTCCTCCGTGGCATTACTCGTGAAGTTCACCAGGGCCACCTTGCGCACTCTGCAGCCCTCATGAGCAGTCAGCTTGAATTTGGTTTTGGCGCTGACTTTAGGTAACGTGAACACCTAGGACGGAGAGGGGAGAGAACAGATTAAAATGAGCAAAATGAACATCAGATTTACATAAACAGGTTTCCAGCGATGAAGGGTAGACAAGCACGATGAGTCAGTTCCTCGGGCGATGACTGGCTAAAAATAAATTAAAATCCATAGATTTCAGCAATCCCTGGGATTGAGGTTTTCTGGACTGGAAAGACACTGATCGCTACAATTACTTAAACACAGAGCTGTGCACCACTGGAATTTAATAGTTAATGAATTCGATGTACAGGAGCCCGAATGGCTGTCCCACAGTGAAAACTACACAATACATTCCAGAATCCCTTTGATACCCAAATTTAGTTGTATTTACTAAAATTTCTTGCATGGCACTAGATCAACAAATTCTTTGGACGTGAACGGACCCTTCATGTAAAGGGAATGCCTTGTTAATTGCTTTGCAGTTATGTACCAAATAAAAGCAGGCCCATTTTATTTTAGATTGCTCTCTCGTGATGAATGGTCCTTCCAGAAAGAAAAACACAGCAGGAGCTGGACATCTTCGAGTTAATTTACGTATTTTACGGAGATACACACCAGTAATTGCAATGAAAATATGCACATTTCTAAAGAAAGGGACTTTTTCATCTTTTGATTTGAAACTATGGTACCAGGTATGTTGTGTTATACAGTGATGTCACACAAGTGTATTGGCAGGGGCTTGTGTTAAGTGACTCAGTTTTCCACACAATTCCTTGCCTGGTTTTACACATCACTAAACAGAACGATAGTAACAACACTTGCACTGAGTGTTCACAAGCACTTGCACAATCTGCCATTAGCATGACATGGCTGCACTTTTCAAAGAGCAGTTATGAACTTTCAAATGTTTCCATTAGAGACCAGACTAAACCGTCTGCTTCGATGCTGTGGTGGAGAGTGGTCAGTAGGGCGAGTATAACTATTTCAGTGAGTTGGAAGTTTTACTGGTAGAGGAGACCTGAGATGCTCTGCGCTGCTTATATGTTTCCTTGTGGTTGTAAGGGTGCTCATTGTCAAAAGCCTATATGTGTTCCAAGCAGATCCATCAGTATCCACTTGCATTGCGGACCAACATAGCGCACTTTCAGGTTTGCACAAGCACCGTTTAACTCTGAGACCAGTGCCTCTCACTGTGTTTAACAAACACTGGTGCACCACCAGAAAGTCTACTCTGTGTGCTCTACCGATGACCAAGCATCATCTCGCGCCATTCTTGCCTTTGCACGGCATCCCTCTCAAGTATTCAATACAGAGTGTTTATGCCAAGCAGTCTCAGGGCGGGCACAAAGGGAAAATTCAAGTTTTTCCAAACCGATCAGGAACAGTTTCTGATCAGCTCCAAAACCAGCAGGTCTTACAAATGTTTGTGTTAAAATAGCAGCTTGTGTGTGGTATGCCAGAGGTGACAGAAGAGGAGCTATTTGTGCACAGGGAAACCAACTGAGAAAGTAGAACCAACATAATAGAATAGACACACATCAACCGGATGCAATCATTTCCCAAAGACAGATGGACTCCAAAGTGGCAGTCAAAAGAAGGCCAACCACACAGATTTTCACTTTAACACAAATGACTTCATGCTGGATCCACACTATTACAAAGGTAGCAGTGGACAAAATGTTGTTGCACAGCCAATAAAGTACTACAGTGTCAAAATAAGGAGGCCAATGTAAGTAGAGCTGGGTGGTGCTAAGCCATCAGGCATGCTGCCATCAGGGTTACAATTAGGTGTGGGCTAAAAATTCAGCTCCGCTGGTGGAGTTACTGGAGTTTTGCCCACTCTGCGGGTTCTGGCAAAACTCCGCCGACCACCGCATGGTGGAGGGTTTTCTCATACGGAGCTCGCCAATGTGAAGTGAGCGAGCAAGAATATGTGTCCACTAGCATGATTTTTGAGCACTAGCTCGCCTCCCGGTGAGATTTCTCAAAGCATGCGGTTGCAGCAGGTCACTACTGTTCGCATTTAGAAAGCTGCCACTTAGGTAGAAAATCTAGTTGAGCCGCAGTAAAGAAGCAGCGTCCTCGGGTAAGCTGCATGGTGCCGTTCACAATGATTTTACATCGCGGAACAAGCTTCGGGTGCTAAAAAGCAGCGCGACGTGACATAATTTCATAGAATTCTGCGGAATGTCACAGAATTTTTAGGCTCAGTCACGAGTTCTGCCCACCCCTAGGTCCAATACAAGAGGCTTGGAGAGAACTCCAGACTGCTCTTAGGAGAATACACTACATCTGTGAAAACGTATCCTTTTCAACATCTCCATGTGGCCTCCTTTAACCATATTGTTCAAGGATTACCAAAACTAAACTAGATTTTCGAAAGATGGGCATAACATAAAAATTACAATTGCTTAAATCTTATTGGTTTTGTTTCAGGGGGAAAGAGAAACACTGGACGCAGTACTCAAATCGAGAGAGAGATCGAGATCATGTGTGTGTACAGAGTCTCTTACAATGTGAATTCTTCAAAACATACCAGTTTGGGACAGAACAATGTATATAAGGGTGCAAAAGCTCTGCAACGCTAGGTCATGGGACACGAACATGGAGGTAAAAAAGAAAAAAGAAAGTGGATGCAAACTATAGGTTTTGAAAGACCCACACTAACTTGTTATAGGCCTATATGAATGGTGATCAAGATTTTCTCACAAAATAGTGAACTGAACTCAAGGACAGGAATCCACAGAGGCTGTTGGAAGTGGCAACTTCCAGTAGTCTGAAAAGCTGCTCGTGGGTCACACAGTGAGACCACTCTCCCAAATTTTTAACTTGCTATGAATCAAGAGAGCTTCATGCACACAGGAAAACGAAATATAAACCTCTTCCATACCATTATCTCATGTCCGAGTCCAGACCCCCACCTCAAGGCATTCACACTGTTGGAGATTTTCTGTGGCTGGCATGTAGAAGAATGATTGCTTGTTTATAGTCAAGCACTCTCTGCTGTTCTACTTGCAACACAATTTCACAGGGTGTAGGAGGTAACCCATTCAATGTTATGCTCCACTGCAGAACGTGTTGGGCATTGGACCAAGACAATAGACCATGTAGCTTCATACACAGTAAATGGCTCTAGAGTACAACAGGACTATGGAGCCCTAGATATGGCAGAAACTGCTATACAAATACATATAACAAAGGTACATTTGTGCAGGAAATTGCATAAATAGAATCTGGTATGAATCTGGTATGAGAATAATGGTAGAAGTAATCCAGATGACAGCCCCCAGGAGCAAGTACTCGAAACAGTCGAACGAGATTGCCTTGAAGAACGTAGTGTTGGCCATTCAAAAGGGGAGCATACACATAGACAGTTGTTGGCCTGCTTGTGAATCAAGTATTTATGGAGGCAGGACACAGTGTAAGGCAGTAGAGAACAGCACTATGACTCTCTACGTCCTTCCTAGTAACATCTAGCAACCAGATAACTGCAGCCTCAACTTTTTGGTGGTGTGAATAAAGGCATTAGATCACATTTCAGCCATTTAACATCGCTTCAGTATTCCACGATCCCTCAATGCAGTGACACATTCTCGCCCAAAGACCTACAGAACCTGATGAACAGTTTCCACGGAGAGCCAATACTGTGCCTACTTTCTAACATCGAATTCACATTAGGACATCAGAATCTCTTATTACTAGGTTGTTACTAGGTTCACTTGCTTGGTTATCCACTGTATCAATCTCACGGGCATCAGCTGAGTCGCCAAACCAGGTTCTAGAAAAAACATTTTTGACTCCTCCTCAGAGCAGATCATTTATCCATTCAGAAACTGCAAATTTTGTTTCTAATAAGAAGGCACACCATTTTCACACTGCTAAATAGACAACATTTAGCACTGCCCCTTCCTGAACACTCCATTTTGCAAACCACCCAAAAGAAATATTTGAAGTAGAAAATGAGAAGGAGGATGTGGAAGAGGTGGTGGTGGAGTACAGACATGCTCCTTTTCTTTATATTTTTTCTGGCCCGGACCCCTTCTTGCAAAAAAGAAGTCCCGCAGCTCTCAGAAAGCATCTTTGAAATAACCCCTGCTCCAGTTTTCTGACAGACTCTCTAGATTGGCAGCACAAAACTGACCCAAAGAAAGGGGCTCCCTGCTCTTGAGATCCTATCCGACTCCTGAGACTAACATTTGTCCTGTACCAAGACTCAGCACTACCATTAAAGAAATCAAGGAGCGTGTTCCGAAGTGCACTACTACCAGCTCAGGAGACACTGACAAACTGCAAGATACACACCGACCGTCCACCGGGATAAAGTTGTCACAGTTGTCGAGTCAAATCAGAGGCAACTTTTATCCACTTATGGCATCTCAAAATTGTTCCTTTACTTCTTCACAACAAATGTTATATAGGGCGACACAGAAGGCATCATATATGAAAGAAAAACGTACGGAGTCAACCATAACCAAAATAAAACTTTCCAACGACAACCTACTTTTTGGTATCTTCCAACATCTACAAGTTGCTGAATAATCACAGCCACCTCAGTGCACAAAGAAATGAAAGCAACATGGACTTCTGAGCCTAATGGTCAG
This sequence comes from Triturus cristatus, assembly GCF_964204655.1. Taxonomy (NCBI): domain Eukaryota; kingdom Metazoa; phylum Chordata; class Amphibia; order Caudata; family Salamandridae; genus Triturus; species Triturus cristatus. The sequence goes on along the minus strand of NC_140593.1, from coordinate 996,842,687 downwards.
CCTGCAACGGAGGCTCTAAGTACATGAAATCTTTCTCATGTTCTCAAACAAAATTTGACCTACCTGAAGTTGCTGATAGTACTGTTTGAAAAAATCACTACAACATAAGTCATGGGTTTCATGACACAAAGACCCAACTCTCGTCCTTTACCAGGGTGGAAGAGGCCTACCATTCTGACCAAACTGGAGTCAAAGGTACATAACCTAGGATGCTTGTTTTACCATGATCAGATATTAGATCTGCAGGTGTTGCGTGTGAGGAGACTATGAATGTCGCTGAGAAAGTTAAGGTGGAAATTACAGAGGACCTTCTCCCCATTTCACACCCAGTTTGAGCTGCGCAAACACTGCACTAACTGCTCTTCTTGCTTGTGCCACCATAAAGTGTTGAGCTGGCTACCGAAAAAGCCACAATCAAGGGATCCACCGAGCTTTTAATCAGAAGCTCAGGAGTCCATTCAAGGCCTGTGCTAAAAGCACTACCAAGGGTATTGGGCAGTGTTTTAGCTATAGGTCGCAAAAGTAAAGGAGTCCGTTTTACAATTGCATCCGAGTGATGAAATGCAGTCACAAAATCTAATCGGTGGACCAACATGTGCGACCTTTTTACAAAAAACAGCAGCGTGGATCAACCATGAAAAGGAACACTGGTGAGCTATTGAACTAAGGCGTTGAGAGCCAAATATGTTTCTGTTCCTGCACTTTTCAGGAGAATCCACCTGGATTCATACACTAGGCTGTACAAGGCCCTGAAGCAGAGTGGCAAATAAGTTCATTTTGGAAAACAAGAAAAGCAATGTAAAGGTCACACAAATAATACGAGAACGCTGGTCTCCTATTGTTTTGATCATCTTTGAATGAAGATACAATGTAAACTTCAGACAGTGTTGGGCAAGGTAACATAACGAGGAAGCTTGGCTATGGCTGATAAGAAAGGCAATTTTGTCCAGGTCATCTAGTCCTCCTCTTCAAAAACATGGAAAGTTAGTACGCTTTGGTGTGGACCTGGCCTCTCACCATGAAAGAGTTTTTATTATTTACAATCCAAGAAACCTCGAACCATTCCACTATTTACCAAGCAGGAACCTTTTTGTTGAGAGAACAGGGCTCATATGCAGCGTCATTGAATGATTAAAGAGCCATGCATTTTTACATTTGCCATGCGGGAAAGGGCCATTACAATGTGGCTGTTTCCATGCATAGCTTTCACCACACGTGTTCCTATGCATGCACTGTTACCATGCATAGCCTTCACCACGATATACATTTTAAAGGTATGTATGGCAAAGATATACATGTGGTAAGGGTGGTGAAGGCCATCAGCGTCGTTAGAGGAAACAAAGAGACCCTTCTGCTTCCTCTTTACGGCATGCACCGCGTCTCAGAAGAGCTGGAGAGGAGTTGATGTTGTGGAGAGGTAAGAGGGACTGGGCTTGCGGCAGGGTTTCAAATTTATTTTAAAAAATGTAATGGGGGAAGGAGTAGCACAGGGGACCGCTTTTAGGGTTTAGGGAAGGGGTGGTTTTTAGAAGGGATGGTGGCCAGGGCGGTCTGTCCGCTTCTAGGGCTCAGAGGAGCAGTATTTTTTAAAAACTGGTGGGGGGTGTGCAAGGTACCGGTTTTAGGACTCAGGGCAGGGGTCACCTTTACCACGACTATGCGTTTAAGAATCATGCTTTAACAACAAAATGTATTGTAAAGGTATGCGTGGTAAAGGCATATTTGTGGTAAAGGTTACGCGTGATAAAGGCATTCACGTTGAAATGCATTTGTGGTAAAGGCATGCGTTGCAACGGAATGCGTTGAAACGCCATACAACCTTGCCACGCTCATAGCAATTTCAATGAGTGGAGATTTTACATGTGCTGAGATTACGTTCATGCAGAAACCATTGAACATTTATAATTAGGGCTCCCAGTTTTATGGTATTTATATTTTTGTCATTTCCGTCTGTATTTATCCATATTTATTTGTTAATAATTTACCTGTATTTATCCATCTTTATTTTAGGTTTTGTGAAATGAAGCTGAAATGTATACATTTCTGCATTTATTTAACCAGTTAATGTACACTTGTGCCTGAATGCCTGACAGGTTTCAAAGATGTATACAGACTCAGATGATAAAGTACGCACTTATAAGAAAACGTGCATATTTTAGTATCAAGGTTGTGCAAATCTACTACTGTCTAAAGCTCTTTACTAAAGTTCCTCAATCTTTTTAATTCCTTGCCGGTCAATCCGCATAGCTTTTGGCCTGGCAGTCATGGTTGGCCGCATTCAGAATCACTCAAAAACAACCCAATTTCCGTTTTTAACCATGTTTAAAAACAAATAGACAGGAAAATAATTGATTTTCTGTCTGGCTAATTCCCACAATATCAAGTCCTTCCTTGGGGTATTTGTAAGGCCAGACAGCAAACAGATGTTATCAATATTTACAGTGATCAATTCATTGCCCTTCGTCCACTAGGCAGACGTAACACTAATCCCCTCCTACCCAAGAACCTTCCTTTATTTAATTCTACCATGTTCCTCGCTTACTCCGAGACACATTGCTCTTCACATGGCTGGTGCTCGTCATTCACAGGTTCCCTACTATCCAGATTTCTATTTAAAGTGTTTATTAATGTGGCCTAAATCACCCATAGCAAAAAAGCTGCATAAACCTGCTTCAAGCTTTACAATGCCAGCATGTGTACTTCATCATCAAATCTTTATGCACTAAATACTATCTACCCCAATAAACTAAAAGCTTACTGGGAACCCCAAAAAAATAAGGCTATAAAAAACAAAAAGTGTAATGAAATCAACGGAGCTTGTTAATTTCCTGCTCACAGCTGAAACTTTCAGTGAACTCGCGATGCCTAGAACGTGAACCACAATTATCACGTCTAATGCAGACTCACACCAGGCATGTGACAAAGACCTAGCCCTTATTAGGGGTCAGACAAGATGTCCACCCATCTACCTTCCATGATTGATCACACGCAGACTGTCCACTTTATGTCAACTGCAACTCCTGCAGTGCTGCTTGCAACTAATGTGGGGTACGCTCATTTTCAGTTTTGAGCATTCATCTCACTGGGGCGCATCACCACAGAGAATACCCCTACTAAATCATCTCCCAGAGTAAAACTGCCATCATCCCTACGGGCACCAGAACACAGCCAATTTCCAACAACATCTAGATGAAAGTGCGTCACCATCATCCAACTGGATACAGTAATAAGTTTGCCAAACCTCATGCCTTCCAAGAGAAACAAGAATAAGGAAAAACAAATATGGAAGCACACCTATGGTGTGACCACAATGGACAGACGTCTAGAGGTTCTCAAAGGAAATCCAATAGCCTCTGGGTAACATCTAAAGGTTTTTTCTTTTTTTTTTTTTTCTTTTTTTTTTTTTTTAATCAAAGACATTCCCCTATCCCAGGGTGCCTGAACCTTAAACTGAACAACACATCTACTATACATTCTGAGGAAGTCTAAAGCTCCCAAAAGTCAGGATATATTTAAAATGTCTGGCTGTTTTTTCACCCATAGCTGTTGAATAGTCGGATGACCACCCAGGGTAACTAAGAGATCTAAAAGAAAGATCAGTATGAGGGAATACAGGACCGGTTAACGGCATGGTTTCTGCTGTAAGGCAATAAACTAAGGGGAGCAGCAGCTAAACAGCGAATAGATATCGAGCTGCCCTACTGGCTAGGAGACCCGTACAAACTAGGAGCAACACCAGGCAGGTAAGGCAAATTTGCAGAAGCATCCTTCCTCTTTTCAGCTTGCACAAGCCTACCAGTGTCACTGCACTACCCTTGTTGCAATGACCCTCTTAAAATGCCCTTCTAACAAAGTAGTGTATGGAAGCTAAACTGTTCGGTTACATGGGTTATGAAGCTGGTTAGCAGGTGTGACATGGGCTGCAGCGGGACTGTGTCTCCATTTTCATATTAGAACAAATCTGCATTCAGGCCAGATTCCAGATTTTTTCCCTCTGGGTGTACGCATTTGGACAAGGACCTCCTAAAAGTGAACACTGTGCTTTTTTACTTCAAGGGAACATTCTAAGGCAGTCAGAAGCTACCGGGCAAATGGTGTCATCTTGGAATGATGAGACTGGTTGACTGAAAGTAGTGTGTGAGTCTGTTAAGAACGTAACTCAAGTGACACTGAAGACTTGAGTGAGGTATCTAGAGACACCTTGATGAAGGGGGTCCCAGGTTAGGCTTTTTGTAAGATACCTATCCTGGATCACCTGCCTACTAGATCATAAGACAGGTTACAGGCCCCCAAATTATGACAATTTCGGTGGAACCTAGGATTTTTTTAATATATCAAAGTATAAGTGACTGGTGGATTCGGATCTACAGGATAACTGCTGAACCACTACAGTTCAATTTTGAGTAACATTAATACAAGGTACAATCCAGAGGGCTTTGACAGAAGACCCACCAGACAGGAATGAAGGAGTCAATGTAGAGCTGAATGTATTTTTATATAGCTAGAGATAATGGACCCAGAGATGTCAACTTTCTTGAAATTAGAGCCGTTGAAGTGAATAGGGTTTCTCACACGCTGTGGTATAATAACAGTGAAGACAACGTGTACGCTAAAAAAGATTAACAGCATTTAAAGGTTTTTGAAGGTCTAGCAGTCAGGTCACCCACCGATAAGTAGGGCTGTGCAAGGTCATTAGAGGCGTAAACACCCAGATGTCATATTACGGATAAAATACCCTTTTATTTTTTTCTCTTCGTTTTAGCTGGCAATATGTATGCAGAGAATGTCATGTTAGACTTCATTGCGTATTAACAAAAAAACAATGTGATGTACTCAGCCATAGAAGACAGTAAACAAGAGCCCGTCTGCTGTTTTCAGTTCATTATCATTCCACTTTGTGCAGAAAGATGTACTCATGTGTAACAATCTGTTTGCATCTTGTATTTTTGTATATCATGGTTATAATGTTGTGCATTTTCCTACAATCTGGCTTTGTGTTTGGAATATGACAATATTTTCCTTCTACACCCTCCTTTCCGTTACAAGTTTGCAGCGAATGACCACTGTTCACTTCCCCAAAATCCATAATGTACTAGAGCACAGACTCCACCTTAGATTTTGTAAAGGTATTGCACATATCAGAAAAAAACAGCCTGTGTATCACATGAAGCGCTATTTGAACTGTATAATTTCAGCTCAGTCATGTGCAACTGGGCATCTTTGTGTGACCACTTGCTATGAATCCTCTTACATGTCACCTGTGCTGCCCAAACAGAACAGTGAGAACCGCATCGAGTCACTGGCTGTTGTGGCTCTAGGGTTGATATGCCCAGTGACAAATTTGTCCAGCTCCGCCAATGAAGGTAGTGTTGTATCCTGGGTGCCACCAACATGAGATCCTGTCATGCCACAACAGCTTGTGGCACTAACGTGTCACACTTTCTCTGACGGATCGCAGGTCAAGAAGTGCATTTAGCACCAAAGCCTGAACAATTGTATTAACTTCCTCACTGTCACAGATATGTTGTCTGGACTATGGAAAGAAACTCTTAAAGGCAAACACTCTCCCCATGGTCAGATTAGTTGCAACATTACGTAATGTCCCCCTTCGATAATTCCAAATTTGTAGTGTTTTTTAATGGGACCTCTTCCATTGATGGTGAACTCTAAATTTGAGAAGATTTAAAGTTTAGTAGTGAGGTTGCAACATTTCTGCCTAGTTCTCCACTTTACAAGTCCGTGGTTTTAATACAAGTAAACTAAATCATGTGATTGCATACGTGTACTCTATCCCTATAATGCGGGACAAAAAAGTGCTACAATTCAAACATCCACCCACATAGGAATGGTATATCTCATTTGCCCTGAGGCAACAAACTCGTACAGGGAAGACAATTAATGTCTTAATACTGCCCTCCCACACTTTGCAGTGTCATGCTTCATCATAGGACCGCATCATACATCCAGGTGCAGACCAACACTCTGGATGAAGCGCAAAAATTTGTGTGTGAAGAATAGTGGTGAGTGTAGAGAAAATTTGAAAGAACACAAAATACAACGTAACAAACGTAACAAAACTTGAAGGAGAAATGTGTTCCCCTCAGAGAAGGGACCAAAAAGTGCAGATACATATAGTTAAAACTCCCTAGAGGTCAGCATTCCATTTTTTTTATTAAAACATAAGAACTGGGATAATCAGGGGAGGTAAAGGCCCCTATATCCCCACTGCAGATACCAACATGTTTCTGCCAATTTTTTGCGCCCAACCGGGTCGCTCTGGCATTCGTCAGGGTGTTGGTCCCTAGTTTTTTAGTCTTCACCCCAAATCAGGTGTTTACCTTCTTATTTAGTTTGTAGGACAATGTCCAGTTGTCAAACACTCTGGGAATTTCCGAGAGGGATTATATTTCTGTAAAAAGAAGAGAGGAGGACAGAACCCATAAATATAGTCCTATCCAACTTTCATGTGTTCCTTTTTTACATATTAAAATTCATGTCTTCACACTTGTGCCACAAAGTCACATAGTGTGTACATATAGCCCTGTAATTTTATGTATACACACACCCACACCTTCTTGGGATTCACCAAACCACGTGTATCGAACACAGACACCTACAAACTCAGTGACTGTATCCACAAAACTCTGTTCAGCTCATATATGCAAATACTTCCCATCATAGTACTGCTACAAACGAAACCAGCCCCAATGTGTTGGTATTGTATTATCACAAGAGTGCACCTAAATTCGTGTCGCTATAATTTGCTCACAAGATTTCACAAGCAATTCTCTGAACCCGGGACCTTTGCGGGACTGTGCTCTTGTAGTCACACTAATGTAAAATCACAGTGGGGAGAGACAGAAAAACAATATTATATTAGTTGTTTCTTCACCTCTCCCTTCGTAATTAATGTGAAAGTAAACATCAAAAAAACCTCTTCTTAATCGAGGGTAGACAGCCCAAAACCAGACTGGGTTACCCGTTACGAGCTTAGGTTTAACGGAATCGGCATCCCCAAGTAACAGTTCGCTACGGGAGCTATCGGGGGGTTATATAAACCAATGCGCATGAAAATATCCAAACGCCGCTGGTACTGGCCCTCCCACTTATTACTCCAAAGAGGCACCGTCAGTTTAGTCCTCACGCCGGTCCTCCGTCGAGCACGGTATGCCTGCCATTTGAAAGCATTTAAAGAACTACAGCGGGTCAGCCACACCCCTTCATGGTCACGTGAGCGCAACTCACGACCGAGAGTATGGTTTATGAAGATAGAGAGGGCTCACTAGGACCTAGAGTATACGAGTGGCGGCCATTTTAAAGGTGTATTTATTTCCAAGTATTAACCCACATAGTGCATGTAATTCAAAGTCAGAGACTTTTACTCTCACTAAAATCCGATGTGCCTCGGTTGTATCAAATCTTGCAAAAGATCCTGCGCTTGCACCTCACCAATGATCATAAAATACAAACACCATATTAAGGACTCCTCAAATCCACTGTGTCTCGATTATATTGAATCTTACAAAAAGTCCTGCGCTTGTACATAACCAATGGCCATCGAATACAAACACCCCATTAGGGACTCCCCAAAGCGCCTCCAGCCGGAAGGTCACCTCCTGATTTCAACACTATCATTGTTTGTTTATAATCCCATGCAGTTGGAACCAGGGAATGCAATCATTCAGTCCCTTAGTACTGCTCTTAAGTCTATCCACCCAGCATTGTTCCCTTATTAAAAGGAAATTAGAAATGTCACTCATGTTCGGTGGAATAAAGGGTTTATCCAATACTGTCCACCTTAAGTTTTGTTCGCTATGTCCCAACTCATTGAAGTGGGCAGTCGGCTTAGTATTCGTTTTTCCACATCTTATCGTGCTCATATGTTCCAATATGCGGGTTTTCACTCTGCGAGTTGTCATTCCCACATATTGCACGGACATTTTATTAGATAAATGACATTTGCTGTGTTACATTGGTGTGCTTTCTCTGTTCCCACGGACGATTAAGCCCAATGTCAACACATTTCCCATTGATCGAGAGAGGACAAGCCCTACAATAGCCACGTGAATAGAGGCCTACTACCGGTGGTAAGAGCTGGTTCAAGTTCTGGGAGTTTGAGGGGTTCATCTGTGTCCTGGGGCGGGTATTCACAATCATATCCTTAATACTTGCACTTTTCTTTAAAGAGAAAAAAGGAAGGGGTGGGTCTAATCCATTTGAATTGAGAATCCGCCAATTCTTATGCATGATTTTCTTCAGATGGTTAGATACTGTATTGTAGGTCGTTACACATATGCTACTTTCAATAGGCTCTTTTTCGTTTGTCTCTAGTAGAGCTTCTCTGTTGCAGTTTCTCACTCGTTTCTGGGCTCTCTTAATGACAAATTCAGGGTAGTCGGTTTTTGAGTTTCTCGCTCAGATGATCCGCTTCCTTTTTATAATATGAAAACAAAGAGCAGTTCCTGCGAAGTCGCAGGAACTGCCCATAGGGTAGGTTCTCCCTAAGAGAACGGGGGTGAAAGCTGTGGAAAGATAGTAGATTATTTCTATCTGTGGGTTTGTGATAGACATTGCTAATCAGGGTCCCATTCTCTGCTCTTATATTTAGATCCAGAAAAGGCAGTAGGTCATTCGTTATCATGCTCGTGAAGAATAGAAACGGGTTCCTTTGGATGAGCCATGTAAGGAAGGTCTGGGCAGAGATTCTGCTGCCTCTCCAGACGATGAAAACATCCTCTATATATCTTTGGAGTAGTAAGTGGGAGGGTCAGCACCAGCGGCGTTTGGATATTTCATGCGCATTGGTTTATATTACCCCCCCCCCCCCCCCCGATAGCTCCCGTAGCGAACTGTTACTTGGGGATGCCGATTCCGTTAAAACTAAGCTCGTAACGGGTAACCCAGTCGGGTTTTGGGCTGTCTACCCTCGGTTAAGAAGAGGTTTTTTTGATGTTTGCTTTCACATTAATTACGAAGGGAGAGGTAAAGAAACAACTAATATAATATTGTTTTTCTGTCCCTCCCCACTGTGATTTTACATTAGAGTGTGACTACAAGAGCACAGTCCGCAAAGGTCCCAGGTTCAGAGAATTGCTTGTGAACTCTTGTGAGTAAATTATAGCGACATGGATTTAGGTGCACTCTTGTGATAATACAATACCAACACATTGGGGCTAGTTTAGTTTGTAGCAGTACTATGATGGGAAGTATTTGCATATATGAGCTGAACAGAGTTTTGTGGATACAGTCACTGAATTTGTAGGTGTCCGTGTTCGATACACGTGGTGTGGTGAATCTCAAGAAGGTGTGGGTGTGTATATACATAAAATTACTGGGCTATATGTAGACACTATATGTGACTTTGTGGCACAAGTGTGAAGACATGAATTTTAATATGTAAAAAATGAACACATGAAACTTGGATAGGACTATATTTATGGGTTCTGTCCTCCTCTTCTTTTTACAGAAATATAATCCCTCTCGGAAATTCCCAGAGTGTTTGACAACTGGACATTGTCCTATGCAGTAAGTAAGAAGGTAAACACCCGATTAGAGGTGAAGACTAAAAAACTAGGGACCAACACCCTGACGAATGCCAGAGCGACCCGGTTGGGCGCAAAAAATTGGCAGAAACATGTTGGTATCCGCAGCGGGGATATAGGGGCCTTTACCTCTCCGGATTATCCCTGTTCTTATGTTTTAATCCTTCCCGGGGTCAACAGGAATAAAAAATGGAGTGCTGACCTCTAGGGAGTTTTAACTATATGTATCTGCACTTTTTGGTCCCTTCTCTGAGGGGAACACATTTCTCCTTCAAGCTGTGTTACGTTTGTTACGTTGTGTTTTGTGTTCCTTCAAATTTTCTCTACCCTCACCACTATTCTTCACAAAAAAAAAAAAAATGCGCTCCATCCAGAGTGTTGGTCTGCACCTGGATGTATGATGCGTCCCTATGATGAAGCATGACACTGCAAAAAGTGTGTGAGGGCAGTATTAAGACATTCATTGTCTTCCCTTTACGAGTTTGTTGCCTCAGGGCAAATGAGATATACCATTCCTATGTGGGTGGATGTTTGAATTGTAGCACTTTTTTGTCCCGCATTATAGGGATAGAGTACTTGTTCTAGAACCTCTGTTGAGTGAGTTTTTGACTATGGTAAGGGAGTCAGAGAAGGCTTAGTCCCTTGTTTCTTCCTTTTTGTGATATTTATTGCATACGTGTGCCACAACTACACGCAGACGCTTTCTGAACAATCTGTGCCAATTTGATGCCAAATGGCAAAATGTTCAACCAGTAAAGTTCGTTATTTAACACAGACCATATGTGCTTGTCGTGAGATAAACACATGAGCACATATTTGAGATCAAGCATGGTTATGTATCTCACTGCTGCAACAGTGGGGTGACCTCTTGAAAGTTAGTGACCCTGAAATATACTGTAGTCACATAGCTGTTCAGTAGTGTACAATCAGTACATCTAGTAGTGATTGTAGAGCACCATCCTTTTTGGAGACAAGTACACTGAAAGCCCGCTTCCTTGTTTTGCATGTGCTCATTTGATGGTCCATTTTCGCAGCAAGGAAGCAATGTCTTTCAACAGGCATGGAAAATTATCTTGGCTTGTCCTGTCAGACTTAGGTTAATGGCGTAGGGGCATTCTGTGAAAATCTATGCAAAACAGGTGTCACGCTGATGAAGGCAGCCATTGATCTGGGGTTATTTAACTCCACTAGTTTGGAAAGAACCGGACTACCCCAGGCAGTGTTTCTGGTGAGGTGGTTGATGGGGAGAGGGGGAGTAGGGGAAAAAAGGTGGCATAGCACCACATCAGTATGTAAAGCAGGCACATCTTCTTGGATGATTTTTTGCTACTACGAAAGGCACCTCTTGTATACTCTTAGGGGGTTGCTTGAATTGCTGCTATTGGTCAGTTTGGAATGGCACTGAAAATACTGTTTTGGGCTTGAACTTGGCCTACAAGATTGTCCTCGGTGATACAAAGGGCATGGTTGTAGCTGCCCGATCTATTTGGCAATCTCTAAATCTTTTTGCTATTTCTTTGGTGCTTTATGAACTATAGGCAAAATAAGTGTTGTCTATCTAATGGGACAGTTACAAGAAGCAAAAAGCCCCAAGGGTGAAAACCTGATGTCCAAAGCCAGGTGTAACGGCAAGTAATATGCTGGTGTTACCTTTGCTCTTGCCTACATACTATATCTGCTGTGTCCAATAAAGTATGCCTGCATCTGACATTTATTTCACTACAGGACAGTTTTCTTTTTTTTTTTTTTAAAGAGAATCTAGGAGAAATGTCACAGCCGCTTAACAGATCTTGGGAATTCACAATATCCCACATCACTGTAATGCAGACTGCCACAATTTCCAAATAGCCTCGATGTTTTTACTGTCTTTTATCACTGTTGCACAATACATCCAGTGTCTGTCAGTGTGTATTCTGCACTGTCTGACAATCTGTGGGTGGTTGTTCACCCTCTCTGTGCATGTCACTATCCTTTACTGTTTTTTGACTTTCGTGTTGCAGTCAAAATAGGAGCTATACCAAACCCCTTTGGATACAGAATTTTCTAGATCTCTTTACAGAAGTGGAAATTCTTCAGTGGCCTAGTTTGTCTCCAAGGTCTGTCTCTTAAAGTCAATGCCCTTTTCGCGGGTTGATCCTCCACTGCGGTTTGGTCCACCCTTTGTGGCACCCATGTGTGTTGAATAGTCTTTTTGCAAAAATAATTTTACATGCCTAACACTTGCTTTTGTTGGGGTCCCCCTTTTGGGCTATGAAGGGTCGACCAAGGAAATGAACTTGAACAGAGTTTCAAAGAAGAGTTTTCAGTGACCTCCTTCCAAATACAAGTGCCCATTGTACTTGTGTGAGTTGCTCCGTAACCGTGCCTTTGTAGCAGTTCTGGCGAGGAGCTTCTGCCTGGTGTGCAGTTTTGAGAGAGCACTCATAGTTCAGAATTGGATAGTGGAAAAAAACAGTAATGTGCAGCATGTTACCTAGTGCTTTGTGTCTGGGGTATCTGAACATGGGTCATTCACTGCACACTCAAAACAGAAAAGACTTCATAGAAATACAACATTGTCATATTCCAGAGGCAAGAACAGAAGACAGGAGAGTGCAACGTTTGCTGCAAATGGGAAGTTGAGTGGAACATTGTCTTGAGAGGCCACTGCAGCGCCTAGGATTATATGTCAGCATATGATTTTTTTTGTTTGATCTGTTTATTAAAGAATGTGTACATTAAGTACAAAGAAAACAATATACAGTCATTTAAATTATCCTACAGCACCAGTAGGTAGTCAGACCCAACTTGCAAATCATCAGCTCATCGGCATGGTTACATTGGTAGCAATAGGTAACAACAAGTGGCATACCCCAGCAATCACAGAGCCTCCTCTCTCCATCAACAATACGGTTTAATCCAGTTGTGGTAACATATAACTCAACTATGCAATCGCATCTCAAGAACATATGTACAGCTCTTATGGATTCACTCCGCCGTATCACATCCGTCTGCTTATATAATCAAATGATCCACATAAAAGTAGGCAAGGAAACACGGATCCCAAACGCTATGAGACAGAACCCCGTCAACCATCATATGGGTGCACATCCTGACAATTAGGAGAGTAACAGTACAGTTTGGGGTGTAAGGGACGCTGTCTACAAATCAAAGCAAAGCCCGGACCATAGGTCTACACACGCATGACACACTATTAATCCGGAGTAGGAACATCCAAGGGGTCGCCCGCCAGTCAGCAACTGATATTGCAGAGACACGCTATATTCAATGCGGAGAGACATCCGCCTCTTACATGACAGCCCACTCACTCAGAGCAGGAGTGGACAATACTAAAAACAGATGAAGGTGCTGCCCGTTGCATTAAGGCCTCCACAGCTCACTGTCTCACTAATATAGTTTCTTTACAGCTTCCTATATATCACTTGCTGCAGTGTCTGGGGCAGAGCTTAATTTGCCTGAATATTCCTGCTAAAATAGATTAACAAAAAGGTCTTGAACAGCTGCAAAAAGCAGAGTGAAGGGGAAGATTAGATCATGCAGCTCAAGGTTTCTCCCAGCACAATGGGTTGGAAGAGGCGAAGCACATCACTGTTGATGGTGGAGCCATCTGGAAAGTGGGGCAAACAGTAGAGACTGGAAGGACATACTTTACTGTCATTAGGTATTTAAGATAAATTTAGTTGTCATTTTATAAAGCGTTTATGTTCTAGGAGTGTCACATTTAGTAGCTTTGTTTTGAAATTCCTTTTATATTTATGCTCTTAGGAAGTACACTTAAATTTGCCCTACTTGCACCCATCCTCTCAACAAAACACTAAGGTTTTATTCGAGCCCCTGTATTATGCCTATATCAATTTAGACTGTTTATGGGTTCTACGCAGAGATCACACTGTTAACTTTGTGACATTTATGTTTAAGTTGGAAGTGCTTAAAAATAGTAATAAAAAAATACCTCGATCATCTCCTCCCCTCCCTCCACTCACACACATGGATTAATAACAGTAAATAAAAGTGCATGTGACACGTTGATAGACATTTCTATGGATTTCTTTTGTATCCTCACAAAACTGAACTATACCCACACTTAAACCCACACAGCCACACTCGCTTTGAAAAATTGATTGCTCTCGTTAGACCAGCAAAAAAAAATAAAAAATTCAAATTCAAAGATAGTTGTATACATCAGCTGTTGAGAGGGACTTATTTTCTTTCGGATGATGCAACTCTGGCCATGATTGAGGAGGCGTGCTTCATAATACTAGGATTAAATTACTTCACAGTGCCTTACTATTATATTTCCCTAGAAGACAGTCAAGGATCTGAAAAGTGGTGTAGAGCATAAAGATATCTAACTTCAATAAACAAGGATTGCAGAAGTGTAATCAAAGTTAAGGAAATTAAAAAGAAGCTACAGCAGAACGACAGGGGGACTGAAAAAAGATTAGGAAATGATTAAATAGGTGCTCGAAGGTTGGTAAAAAATTTGATTCACAGATGGAGATGAATGAGTCTTCCTTCTTACTGAGGCCACTACAATGAATACTTCCTAGTTAGCTTTTGGAGAGCATTACATCTAGTTTATATTAAGTCACTATTGGGAATAATTGGGGAGGGCCGGGAGTGTAAGGATAGCACTAGGGAGGCACAATCGCTTCAGAATCAAATTTGTCATCAAGATCTGGATCCTTTAATGCAATGATCTTCAAACTCATCCTTTACATTTTTTTTGTTAGTCCAATAAAATGTACCCAATGGTAATACAATAAACCGAAATCTCACCTGGCCCAGGTTAACTACAAACACCTTTCCTGTTGTTCCCAATGCATACAAACGTGTCTCCACAAATCCTTGAACCTTATATCAAAGCATCATCCAAAAACACAGGAGCATATCTAAGACAGCAAAATATGGAGAGCTTTGGGTTGTCAAGTAAGTCTACGATATTTATGTCCGCTTCCAATAAATCCCCAACCATACCCAAAGTAAGTGTGGAACAACAATCGGAAGGTATCAAAGGGGATGTGCCTTTTTTAGTCTGCATAAGACCACAACCCAGCCTCCACACACATCCAACAACAAGAAGATATACTATTGGTACACATGGTAAACCAGTCTAAGCACTACAATTTGGATGCCGGGCTCATCCCAGCTCTCCAACATTCTGCTAAACTTAAATTACCTTGAACTGCTCTTCTGAAGCAATGAGCACTGAATGACTTCCTTGCATGTCCGGGGCTTTTGCCAGGTCACGGGACACTTCGTATGGCTCTGGAAGAGGGTTTCCCCGTCCATCTAACACTGCAATGGACACCACAGGCGCCCTGTGCATCAGTTGTATTTCTTTCCCAAGTACTGCTTCCACTGACCGCTCGGAGAACTTTTCCTGAGAAGGCACTTCCAATGCGTAGGCAAACACCGACCCAGAGTTTGTTCCTGCCCATATTGTGGGTCCGTGATGAGCAGCTGGAGGAGTTAAAAAATTCAAGTGAATGCATAAAACATCGAAACTGAAAACATGCACTAAAGAAGAAGTTTTAAATCTTAATGTCTACAATTTAAATTGCATTTGGTTACACTGTGCGCAGTAGCTTTGTTCACAGACATTTGTTCTACTTTCCATTGCAGGCCAACATTCCTCAGTACAACAGAGCTGCTCTGCACATATATATCCTATCTGTACAGTTGAGGTACTAAATAAACAGAGCCGCCTTTTTGAAACTAGTGTCCCGTCTGTGACCCCCATTAATTCTCAATAAAATAGGATAATTTGACAAGTTGTATCAGAAGGATGTCCAGGCAAGAACACATACAAAGATGCTTGAAATGTACTTAACACTGTACTGAGTAGCTCCTACATGCATTCAAGTATTATGAGCCATTTGCGGGTTTTTGTTGCATTGTTTTATACTGTAACATTTATAGAGTGCTTACTACTTCTATGTGGGGCGCTGAAGCGCTTGCCTACATGGGTAGCATGCTACAAAATGTAGCGTGTTTGGATGGAATTGTTTTGTCATTGTTTTGATCCTATGTGGGAACTGTTTCCATGTCATGCGCAAGGACCAGCAAGGTGCGGTTATTGTGTATGGGATGCAGCACATTGCAGTGTGATGGATGAAGAAGGGGGAAGAGACAGGCTTACACTTTGTTTTAAATAAGCTGGCAGCTTTGAGCTTTTCTGCAGATCCTTTTTGGTATGGCTTATGCTCATAGCTCACTAGCTGGATCCTGCACTGGGTTGTCTGATCCGAGACATTTTGATTAAAGTTTATGGTCTTGATTCGTACGCTGCCTAGGTGTAGCTGATCACCATCTCGACCAACACAACCAAACTGTTGAGAGGCAAAGTAAAGAACTACATTAGAATGATTTAATATGGTACATGTCATAGAATATTTTAATGGTCAGTTTTGAAGGAATTATCTTCAGATTATTACTGGGCCATTAGCAGCAAATTAACATGTAGCACCCCAGCTAACATTCACTTAGGTACCTCAATCATCGACCTAAGGAAAACCTCCTGCAGCCTAGCATCAAAACTGGAAATTGTGCTGAAGGCATTTTACTAAAAGCAGCCCTGCACATTCAGCACTCTGTATGGCTTTTGATAAAGTTTCTGAAATGTATTCAGAATACAGGCTAATCTTAGGCATCCGTAGTCCCTCTGGGGCCACAGAAGTAGTCAACATATCAACTTGAGACAGGTGGACTACAAACCATGAACTACTTGCGCATTACCTGAGGATGGTACAAGGAGTTTGTAGGTTCCAAACCTTCTTTCACCACAGACACACTCAAAACTTCTAAGAATATATTTTTATGACAAACACAAAATTCTATCCTAGTGCAAAGTATGTGTATAGCTGTGACTATAAAAAATAAACAGAAAGGTGGTAATAGCATCTAATAAATAAAATATTAGAAAGAAATGCAACACTGTAATAGAACTTTAGAGATGCCCTTCATTTGCTCTTCAAACCCCTCCCTTCTTGAATCTAAGCTATGTTAGGACCAAAAGGAGCTTGAATGAGATTCTTAGGTGACCTTGCTTTCACCTGCATAACTTATATGGTACAACAGAGATATCAATCCGTATGAAAACAGCTAATAACCCATCAAGCAGAGAAGGCCAGCCTGGTGGGACAGAGGTCTCTACCAGACATCTGAAAAGGTGTTTACAACTCCTGTCTGAGAATGTCCAATGTCTCTGCTCCCAGAAAGCATGGAGATTACTTTACCTAACACTTGTTTGCATTAAGCTGAAATATGCTTTTCAGGTTCTTTTAAAAACAAGGGACTCTTTTTGAAGGTTATCAAAAACAATGACCAATATTCACCTTCACCTGCTTCTCCTTCTAGGAAACATTGTGTTCAAGTAGAAAACAAATATGAAGATTACATCACTCCCTCTGGTTGCTCTCTTGTATATCTTGACCTACCGTTCACAAGTCAAACAAGTTGACCCAATTTAACACTATAGTTGCAGGAGTAGCTAGTTGAAAAGAGTTATTAAAGAAATCCTACGGAGTGAGCGTATTGGAAATACTACAGATAAGTAATGTACACCAAGTCCTGTTGCAGTCAACGGAATACCACAAAATGTTTTCAAAGTATGGCGACTCTTACTTAGAACCAACCAACTGGTGTTTGCAAAATGCATGTACCTTTGTTTACGTGGCTGCTTTCCTATCTTAGGCAACAGAACATGTTTCTAGAGGCCACAAAGCCATTGTAATGCACGACACAATCTAGTGTTAATGAGGCCCAAGCTGCTCTTCTGCCAAGTACATTTTCAACATAATCCACGAAGTCCAGGAGAATAATGAAACTGAGACAATGAAACAAGTAGAGTCCCTTAAGCAGTGCTTAGATTTTCTTATTAGTTATTTTACTCTGGGCATTACCGACTTGCAGTGAAGCTGTTTCACTGAAGGCCTCTCTCACCTGGTCTAAAATGCTAAGGAGCATTGGTATATACTGGCATTTGCTTTGAGAGGAGCAGCGTTTCAATTAGGAAGCATGTCCAAGACTTTTTCCTCTACCCCCGTATCTGTCTGCTTCTCTCTTCATGATCAGGTTATACTTGGCGATGCCATCCAGGGGCAAAGGCTTCGATGGATAGGAGTCTGTCTCTTCCGGTGAGTCAGCGTCAAGATCTTCCAATTGTTTTTCCACATCTTCGGCTTTGTGGAACAGACCCTGGGATTCTGGGTCCTCCTCTTCATAGAAGAGCATCTGTATCTTCTTGGGGCTCGGGGGTTAGAGATTATTCCAAGTCCCGTTACCCGTAGTCCACCGCATGGTCAGTGTAGGAATCATCCACAGTACGGCTGCACCGCTGTAGCGCTTGCCGATATAGTTCCACCTTGATTACAGACACTCTGTTCTGAAGCACACGCTGCGAAACTGGACTTACGTTTGAGTGTAGCATTGTCTTTCTGCCTGGGGAGTTTTCAACAGAGTTTCTAACAGAGTTTCTAATAGGGCAGTTGAACGGTGTCCTGTTTTTCCGGATCCTAGTTGGGATCCTTTAATCCCGATGACTGTTGGTATCATACTAAGTAGTCTCTTTATTTCCAACCACAGCGTTACATTCCTTCCCTATTTTTTACAGGGCGGGGCCTCCCTTAACCTGAGTCAGCACCGGGTGAGGGGAGGCTTACTCCTCGTGGTAATCAGATAATTCATATATACTAGTTAGACGAAGAGCCATACACCACGAAGGTTGTATTTTATACACTTACTATTAATTTTTTGTCACATTCATTGTTGCAGTAGCAATACAAGTGCATTATAAGGTCCTGAAGAAAGCCATTTGACCATGGGGTCAAGAAGGCTGAAACATGTCGACCGTATTGTCACACAGCCTATTTGTTAAAAGCTGTTTTTGCACCAATTTTTTAATCAAAGGATTAGTAGGAATATCCTGAATAAAACTTTTTTTCCTCTAAATCCTTTTGTAACCTTCACGTTTCTGCACTGCACTGTTTATATATCATTTCTGGTATACAGATATTTTTGACTAAGCCAGTGATCTTTGCTGTCTTCTTTTTTTCCCCTTCCCGGGTTACATTCAGGTGCTCTGGTTGACACCTACACCACACGTAACACCCCTTGCTGGAGAGGTTTATCGTGGTGGGAAGGTTGGATATCCAGATGATGATACTGACCAATCACTGGTTGTTGATGGAAATCCTTTACAGTCAAATAGCACTTTAAAGTTTCTCTCCTACCTTTTGCAATTTTTCTTTTCTTTTCTGTGGTCTCTCTCGAATATATAGACCATCAGACTTTTCTGATTTATTGATTATTCCAAGTCCACCATCTTGCTCTCCTTCTGTGTCTGACCAGACGAAAGCTTCCATGGAATACGGAATTTTCAGGGGGAAGAATTGAAATCTTATTTCTCTAGAAAGATCGCTGCCATCTCAGCCTTGAGCCACCTCTTTTTTTTTTTTTCAATCGATCTTGAGCGCTCGCTCTTGGATTCTGTCTCAGCTCATTGGATACCACTCCACCCCTACTCGGTGCTTTGGCGGACATTGTTTCGGCTAGAAATTTCTTTGTTTTCCTTTGACCTCTGTCCTCGTGCATCGGCAAAGCATTTTCAGAGGGTCAACCTCCTGCGGTGTACTTTGTATGGGACCAGACTTTTCTTTGGTCGACGTTTGTTTCAGCGCCGAGGCAGTTTAGTGTTTTGTGAGTCCAATGTTCTCAGTTCGCCTGTCCCTTGCTTTTTTAGCATTTCCTGTCCACTCTATTCCATGTGTTTCTAGTGCTTGGTCGACGTCAATTATCTTTTTCAGCATCCAAGTTTTCTCCTTCGACAATTATATCTTCTTCCTCACTGGACAGGCCGAGGTTTGTTAATGACCAGCTTTACTTCTGCGCCTGCATGGCGTAGAGGGTCTGCTTCAGTTTCTTCCAGCTCTCAGTGTCTTAGGCTTGAACTCGGGCATATGCCTTGCAACCCTTGGTGTTGTGCTCTCTCAGTAGGCAGCAAAAGTTGCACATCTGGTGGCTGTCCCTCTGTGCCAACTTTTGGTGGCACTCTGTGCAGAACCTAAATGCCATGTTCTCCATCTCCCCCATAGCAGGGTGCCCCTTGGTTACGCATCCTGCGATCTTCTCCGGAAGGCCACCCATGTGGCCCATCTACTTTGGTGTTTCTCTGTGGATATCGGTGAATATCTTTATCCTTCTTCTAAGGTGGTGTCTTTGGCTGAAACTTTGAATTTTCTTCAGCGATCAGTTTCGTTCCGTCTTTCTTTTCGGCATTCTGAAAGTCTTCAGCAGTGTTTACAGATACAACAGCGGAAAAAAAGAGTCTGGAGACCAAACACAAAGGTTTCCGGGGAGGATGTCTGACATCAGGAGAAGGATGGGCACCAAATGGAGGCAACAAATGACAGCATAAAGAGAAAGTAAAAAAAGAGAAAAGAGACTACAAAAGGAGAGTTACGGAAATTGCAGAAAACTGCACAGCACGTGAATCCAGAAAAGATTCACTCTGCATTAACTATCAGAACTCATTTGGCAACTGCTTTCCTTTGGAGGCACTAGTCCAATTAAGGCAATGAGAAATCTCCTGGTTGATGCAGAAGTTCCAAACAATGCTGAAATAAGCAAGCACAGCGACATATCTATCACTGGAAGTCTGCATGTGGTTGAGTGAAGAGCCAAGTGTTAAGACACTAGGAAACGATGAAGAAAGCAGGCAGTGTTCCTCTAGGGCACAAAATTCATTAGCCTACAGGCAACTAAATTTGACTGAAAATGGGAGAGCACCACAAATTATTTTTCTGTTTGGCTGAATTGAAAGGACTCAGATTTCCTAGGTCCCAATCTGAGTTACAAAAGTACTAGCGTGATCTAGAGACTCCTTATGTCAGAGGTCTTCAAACGTTTTAATGCTGTGCCCCCAATGGGGAAAGCACAAAAAGAAACACAGATTGGCTCCTTCCCTCAAAAATCTCCACAATTTTTCTATTAAACTGGTAATGTTTAGATCTGTCTAGACTTATTTAAACATTGCAGTTAAGTTTTATTACCGTTTTAAAAATGAAATAAAATACATGATTGCCAAACATACTAATCTTGTCAGGCAGGCCTTACTAATGTGTAAAAGTATCCACAGTGTGATTATCAGACATAAGGGTGAGGGCTCTGACAAATATTTGAGTCCTTTTTGACACCTTCTCCCAACCAGGATATAAGCGACAACAGAGGTTAGCAAAGGCCCATTACAAAGAGTTTTACTGCCGCTCATTTTTTTCAGCTGAAAACAAAGCACGGTTATCAGCATAATGCTTCTTTTGGCTAGAGCCTGGTGCCCCCCTCCACTCCCCCGGGATCACTTGAGGCACCCCTAGGGTGGCCTGCCCCCCAGTTTGAAACCCTTGCCTTTACTCGATGCCAGAATCCTCAATATTTGGTCAGAACACATTTAGAAACCAGCCTTCAGAAATGAAATGGAGAGGGGGCTGGGGAATGCAAAATACTGCCCAGTTTTTTGTGACAAGTTGACTGTTTTTGAAAAAAACGTAATTCTGATAAATGCATTCATCAAGATTAAGCAAAGCCTTTTGAAGGCAAGTTCTTAACATATTTTCTGAATTCCTGGAAGGAGAGGATAACAAAGAAACCTTACACTTCTAGGAGAGTAAACACTCAATAGAACAAGCTTTCTAGGTATCCATGATGGACAATCTGCTGTTTAGTAGCAGTATCTATTGACAAAGTTCTACCTGAGAAAGACTGGGTTGTAAACATTTACTGAGGTCCTGGTCGATCCAGCTCCATTACCTGCAGGCATGAATGAGCAAGTGTCATATTGTCTTTACTCCCACAAGAAGATCAGCAATAATGACTGTATGGCCTGGACTGAGTGGGAAGTAGCCACTCTTGCTCCAGACGGTGTACACTTGGATATCACTTTAACAGGAAAGCACAGTTTTGAAGTTGACAAGGAAAACAAAGTGACAGGAAGCACTAGTCGACTTCTATAATCATTGCGCTTCCATGAAGAAAACCAAAGGGATGCCCTGAAAAATGTACCAAGGCAGGGCTGCAAAACTCCCAAACGTACAAAATAACTTCGTCCCCCTAAATGGAATCCCTTCAGATTCTGAAGATTATGGTCTCAAGAGAAAAAATTCTCCCACACAGATGTGCCTGAACCTGGTAAGGCATTGACAGCTTTAGGCTGGAAGCACCACAAGTTAAAAACATACTGCAGTTGTTATCCAACTACTTAGGGAACCAATCAACAGTGATGTTTTGCAAACAACTATCACACATGGGCGCTCAATAGAAAAGAGACTGCAGACAGCTAAGGTTCCCAATTTCACTAGGTCAAGGGTTTCTAATCTTTAGCAAGAATTTTAAATAAATCAGGCACGTCTTATAGCACATTGATGGATTCTTACCATCCCGCAAAAAAGAGTCAGCAAAGTACAGACAGCGCACCACACCAGAGAGGGAGTCATCAGCTGACCGCGGCTCAATTCTTCTCTGCACTGGAGCCATCTCCAGGTCGTGAGGGTTGGCCTGCTCTGCGAGCTGTGCGTTAGCTTCCTGCAACTGAAAGCAGGCATAGGGACATTAGAACAGTCTTTATTAATCCTTGTTCTGCGAAAGTGATAGGCTGCACTTAAAATATTGGTAGAAAAAAGTTGGGATGTATAGATAAAACAGAAATAGGGACATAATAGAAGTTCACTTCAATAGAAGGGTGGAGGTACTACGAGGAGAATGTGGAAGAAAGAAGGATGGGTAGGTGGTCAAATTGTGGACATCCCTGGCATTGTAGTTTTAAGTGGGCGTGCAAAGTATGATCTATTCATATGTAGAAATAGTTCCTAGAAACAATTAACAAAATGGTAAACAGATGTTTTCCTGGGAGAAGGTTGGCCTTCTTGATCACTACGCCCAATCTGTAACTGCTATTTACAGCTGACCAAAAGCAAAGATCACAAGCCAACATGGTCCATAACAAAGTTTAATGTTCTAAAACATCCAGGTTGAATGTATGCATGACAGATGTTCTCTCCTACCACTGTATCAACACTACTTCAACTTTAAGCAGCCTGAACTGTGTGCGGAGTCAAAGGGCACAACTTCCCACCCCACTGACCTATTGATCATTACCTTGTTGGAGGGACTACTGGGGTTCGGCCTTTTCTTCCCAGACACTCTGCTCTTCCGGATCCTACGGAATGACTGCCTCAGGGACTTCTTTAGAGACTTCACCCGTGACAGCGGCCCCTCCATTGCCACTGAATCATTAGGATGTAGTGTACACCTAGAAAATACAAGGTGACCTTTAAATTAAGCAAAGCACTTGGACAACTAACCCCTCACCCAACTCTCTTCAACATTCCCATGTTCTCAGACTTTATCCTGTGACCTTCTAGGTGATCATAGACTAACAACGTTATAGTAGATGACTGATGCATATTGGCTACAAAGTGAATGAAACCAGGCTGCAGGTTTGTTAGCGGATCTTGCAGAAAGTGGGTTTTTGGTAATGAGCAGTCAAGTGGTTTGCATTTTCACTGAAAGCACTTCACACTCAATATTCTGCACACAATTGTCACCAACTGAAATTGGTATAGACTAATGGCAGGACAATAAAAGGCTAGACTGAATAAGTTTAAAATTAAATTTGTAAATTGTAGAAGAGATCCATTTCAGGATCAAGGGCTTTTCCTGCTGAGCTAACCAGCACTCAGCATTGAAAACACAATCCAAAGTAGATAAATATTTTAGTAACAGATCTAGAAAGCCACGCCTTTAGGTTAAGCACAAATAAGGGTTACCAAGAAAGCTAAAATAAGTTAGACCGTCTAGGATAGGTTAACTCAACAGCTAACAGGGAATTTGGTTGCAAATTCTGAGAGACCACAACCGCCTTGCTTTTTAGAGCTACTGCTTGGATATCAATATGGAGGAGAGACAGAGACTCATATAAAATTAAGATTTCATGAATTCGCTAGAGCCTGAAAATAACCATGTCTACGTGATAAGTATTCTTCTGACAGGCATTTTATTTCATCATTACTCAACCAGATTCAGTCCCAAAGACCAATTGCACCATTCCAAGAACAATTTTAAAATTCTCACAGAGAGCGGTTTTAGAACTTACACTGCAAGAAACAGGGTATGAATATATGTGACATTTAAAAACGTTATTGGTTACTTAGCACAACACTCAAGCAAGAACAGCTGACCACACTGAACAAGAAGCAGCTTTTCATAACAAAATATTTACAAGAAACAACATCAGTGTAGAAGATTGCATGCCTAGCCGTGACAACAGATTTTACCCTCTAAATAACAGATTCAAAATATGTAAAACAACTAAATTCCCAACGTATTCTACAGACTAGCCTGAGCCCCACTACAGTGGTGACCCTTGCAAATGGATCATACCTATTTTGACATGATAAGCTTTGAAGAATAGAGAAGGGCTATGTAGGGCCTGGATGTGGGACTATTAAAACTATTTATACTTTGCACAACCTGTATGCTTCACATGGAAATACATGCAGCACCACACCTGTTCTACATCAGGCTCAACCATGTTGCTCCGTCTACTGGGTCTGTGCGAGAACAGGTTCAAGGTTATAACATTCATTTGCAATTGTTTTCTTCTTGCAACACAGCAGAAGTTAAAGAAATAAATTGTATTAAAAAAAACATTAACCAATTTTCAAACAAATTCACTTCATAAATCATTTCAATTTGAAGGAAACCAATTGGAAGAGATTCATGTCCTCTTCTATTCAATGGGGAGCAGTGTCGTCTACATTTGGAACGGTGTATTCACCTGGCTAGCACTGCATTCCGCCTCTGATAATCAAAAACGCCAAAGCCATGGCTCGTGCCGAAAGCCACCAGATTCCACTCAGAGTGCAGAGTAACTGCGGTTACAGTCGCTGGGGGCATACACTGCACCAATAGGGATGGCTGAAAGCCAGGGGCAAAGACAAGTGATCCGTTCTTTGGGGTCAGCCGGTCGTGGCCCTTCCACGTGAAGCCCTCGCGGTCCTGCAGGAGGTCGACTGTGGCAATGTTGATCATGTGGTCAGACTTCTCGTCGCTTAGCTCCATCATCAGGACCTGTAACAACAAAATTGAAAAGGGGCAAGTTAAGATCGGTTTCTTACCTACTCACTTAAAACAGAAGGAGGCAATAGGAGCTTTTATCCCTCTGAACACAACGCAATGAAGGAAGGAGTGATATTACTTCACTTGTTTCCCAAAAGAGATTTGAATAGGGCTTCAATTAGGCCTATGACAGGTTGTAATGGCCACCAGGCCAGTGGCCACAAACCAAAGGAAGGATGAAGGCTTGATCAGCAGCTATATAATTAGGGGATTGAACTCCGGTATCTTCAAGCACCATTCTAATAAAATTAATCTAATAACACCACTCAGAATTTTACAATTTAGGTCTATGAACACCAAGTTAAGACAACATTCTGCATTATACAAGACAGGTGTATGTAATCATATAAAAAACAGATTCATAAAAGGACCTTTGGTGGGAGATGAATAAGAAGCACTAGACTGACCTAGCCCAGCGAGACCATAATATATTATAACAGTTTCAGTATTTCCGGTTCTAGGAACTTGGTCTTTCATTTTGGTACTGGAAAATAATTTTATACCAGATAAGGCTGATCTCCCCTGAACTTTCTAATGCAAAGAAATCAGAGGTCTTCGTCACAGGCTTTCTCTGCAACTGCCCCCAAACTCAGGAACTCTCTGACCTCTTCCTTAGGAAAGCCTCAGTGCACATCACCAAACTAACTAAAGAACCTAAGAACTTGCATAGTACTTAGCTTCACGGAGTCACACCTGCCCAACATGAATCCTACTTCTGTTACCTGCTTCTGAGACTGTTGGACAACACTACAACACTCCCCCACCCCGCCCACCCAGATATGGATACCCTGGGCTCTCCTTCTAGGCTACACACTTTCAGGAATCACTTATGTCTATCTTTAATCACTTGGGCACAGAAGTCAACTATCTATACCATAAACATGGATACTGTTTCACTTGTTTCAATATTAGAACCAAAATTTGCAAAGAAGGCTAATGTATCAAATACAATGGCACGGGCATGCTAACAACCCAAGTGCTGAGAAACGCCAGCTTCATACCAGCATACTTCTTTACAGCTGATCTAATTTTACTTTAAGAAACGTAGTGAATTCAAAACAGATAAACTGAACTCCACTGAGGCATTACAACACACTAGCCAGAGTCTGGTACATTTGTTCAGTAGAATATAATCAGTAAGGTAAATATAAAAGCATGACAACAACTGCCCACAAGAGCTAGGTAGATGATGCAACAGTACCAGATCTTCAGAATTTAGAACACCCCCTGTACCACAGACCATGCCGATGATGATGGTCCCATTATAGCAGCCAGAGATGAAAGCCCTGAGACAAAACAGACTGTCTAAAGAGGGCCGTATTGCTCTGGTTTTCTGCTGCAAACAGATCATTATCCTGCCATGCTCTGGCTTAGGGACGAGGCTCATGCTGGTCACTGCATGCACGCATAGCCTACTCAATGTGAGGACACCAATCCAGAAACAGGATAGGGCTTCACATCACCCAAATGTTCTGGTACTGAGTCAAGCATAGTATGGCATAAGGGGAGGTGGTTCTAAGGCAGGTTAATTTAGTACTTTGATTTCTAGTCGTTGAATATTTTAGGGGAGAGACGGTTTAAAAAAGAAAACAAAATGTTTCCATCTGTGCAATAGAATGGGTTTACTAGGATTTCGTTTCACCACTTGTTACGTTAATTGTCAAAGCCTTAAAAGGCAGAGCCTGGAAAATTTGGAGACACCGGTAAACAGAATTGCATGACTAAGGCAGATTGGAGGGTTTTTGCAGCTCAGTGATTCTTAATAACTATGTCGTCAAAATATTTAGTATCAACTGCTGTACCTGCCCCGCTGTACCCGCCACCACCATCTTGCCAGTGTATTTGCAGAGTGCCAGTTTCTGAATGCCCAGTCTGGGATCATCACTGTAGGGGTCGAAACAGCCAACCTATTCAAGATTAGAAAAAAAGCACAAAAATGTCACAATGTAAACATGGGCCTGTATACAGTTGTACATGTGTGAAGAAAAAGGGAGAGACCCCACTGAGCAAGAGACAGGGTACCACAGGTAATTAATATGAGATAGCTCTCTTAGACCTACACATTATATTTCTCAAATTTCATTCAGCTGTATTACTATCACCAACCATCAAAACACTCAGATACATTACAATGATCACAAACTCAGGCCCAAAGAACAATTATGAACACATAGATCGAGACTATAACTAGTATTGCAAAATAATTTTATTTAAAAAAAAACATTTTCTTTCTAAAAGATTCTTAATAAAATCAACAAGCATTGGCATAGCGAATAGGTCTCGCCTTTGGGACCTTATAAGTGTTTAGCCATGCAACAGTTGATGTTGTTGCACCAAGGATACTGTGCTGCATAACTAAATACTTATAGGTCCCAAAATCAAGACCTATTGGCTATGCCAATGCTGGTTACTGTTCTGTTTCTGCTGACAGTCTCTTTAGGACTGTGAAAGAAAACTTCAAAATGACCTTGTGTGGGAGCACAAAAATGTAAATGAGTGGGCCAGTAGAACTTCGCAGCTGGCAGGCCACCACAAAGAAAAAAATGCTAACATCCTATCAATCTCAGTTTCTTAAAGCATTCTTTGCCTTCGTTGATTTATAATGAATTGCATATCAGGTATACACATTGTTTATTATTTCTTTATGCAAATAAAGAGGTTTACAAAAGCATGCAAAACATGACTGCTGTCATGCAAAGGCCGCTATGTGTCCTTTGAAGTGGTGGCCTGTGTGTCGTATAATAACTCTGTAGCATAAGATGAATGTGTACTCTTCATTGATTAAATCATTTGCTGCTTCGCATTCACAAACCAGTTGATTGGTATTCATGGTTTAGATATTAAAACATACTGCGAGTGCCTACATTCAATTTATATACAGGCTTGTTTGTATCTCAGCTGTAACTATAATCGATACAGGGGTAGACTATGGTTGCAAAGTCACTGCCTCTGACATCACTTTGTGCAATGTCACTCCATCAGTCGTCCATGTATGAGATCTTGTAACTAGTCCCCTGCTTATTGTTTTGAACTTGTGCCATGGCAAATGTGTGTATATGTATGTACACTTCAAGGACTAATGTTTGTCAGTTATCTAATACGGTTATTGATCTCAGAATTGCACTATAAATATAAAATTCAGTATCCCCAGAAAAGGATTAAGTCGCTTCAGTATTTAGCAGGACAAGTCAGTTGAATAGCGCATCTGCCGCAGAAGTCTGTTTGCAACCATCATGTACATGATTTTATTTCCAGTTAGACCATCTCAGCCAATCACCTTTCTGAAGCTGAAAAAGGAGTACCGTCGAATCACATAAACAGAACAGATCATATTTATAAGTTTGTTGGACCCATGGTAACTGTTATTGTGTTGTATTTGTTATAAATGTCTTTGAGGTCAGCTTGCCTAGATTTTTGCGGTTCAGAAAGTGAAATGCTGTAAATGATTAACTTCTAATATGTGCTGCATCAGCAAAGTGTGGAGGCCTTGTGAATAAGTTGTTTACACACACTTGCTGAAGTATGTGTAGGGAATGTATGACGTTACATCTCATACATTCACAACGTGGTATTTTACATCACGTTCGTTACAACGCAAGTCGTTACCACGACTTGCGCTGGAGGGCGCTGGACTTAGGAATAGTATGATTTACTATTCCAACTCTAGTCTACGTACAGTAGGGAAGGTGTTGGAATAGTAAATCATACTATTCCTTAGGTTAGAGCGCCATCCAGCGCAAGTTGTTGTAATGACTTGCGTTGTAATGACCGCGATGTAAAGGCATTGCGATGTAATGTCCATGTTGTAATGGATGTCTCCTGTGTGTAGGTGTTCCCCCGTTAAACACTTAACTACATATTCCTGAATGCAGACAAGAAAAAAATGAATTTGTTCTACGGAAGGGGTAAGAACTTCAGGGCCTACGTCTCTTGGACAGGGCAGTATTTTGTTGAAAGTGCAGCACTAACCCTATGAGTGGGTCACTACTAATCCCACAATAGAACAGTGTAAACAAGGTATAGTGCAATCACTTCAGTATTGATTTCACTTACTACAGTAATTACTGCATTGACTACCCTATACTTTCTTTACACCAAGAATAAATATGAAGACCGCAACATTACACAAATTTTCCATTTGCAATAAAGTATCCCACGTGAAGCGTGCAAACGTCAAACACTGGCACAATGCAGACATAGAAATGTCACATATAGCATCTAAGGTTCGCACCTTAATCCTAAACCATCGTGGTTAAGCCATTCCTGGCTTTTACACGAATGATTAAGCAGTTGGAAGAAGTAGTTTCACATTGCAAATGTATGCTCAAAAGCTAAAGTTATGTTTACTACTGACGGCTATACGATCTGACTGCTTGGGACACATTCTTCATGGGGCCAGACAGTTGACAACTATGAATAATTAACATCCTGAAGTGACGATCACAAGATACGGCGACCCTATACTCTCACGCCCACCAGGCACCTCCCAGCCTAATCAAGGTACCCTCACTTCTAAAGAAATGTGACCTGAAACATGTAACAGTACAATAGCATGATTTTCGGTATGTAGTCACGTAACCACATTCTAGTATCACATGCTTATGTTCCTACTGAATCCTGTAACGTAAAACTCAATCATCCACGTGACTGTCAACCTAAGTAAAACACTCACCTATTCATACGTCACTCCAGTCCACATCCCCTACCCAGAAAATCAGTTCCTGTATTCGAAGGTGGCCCTCCGCCAGACCTTTTCCAGCCCCCGTCACCAAGGCTCTGCAGCCGCTGAAGTTGATCTCCATGGGCGCTGTGCACGCAGAGCCCTCCAGTATCCCAGAGCAGAGGAGTGGCGCACCAGGAGAGCGGCGCTGCAAGTTATTGAAATGGTCTGAGGCGGAGCCACACGAAAGGGTGGGGCTATGAGCACGAAAAAGAGGTGGGCTAAGATAGTAGAGGGCAGGAACTGGCCATCAGCGGTGCGCCTCTTAACTGAGAAAAGAAGTTACAAGTAAAAATCAGAGCAACTCATGGGGCAGGTGACTCACTCGGTGCAAATTTTGAGCGGTGACTAGGGGTGGAATCCTTGTGACCATACGATCTTCTTTTCCTCCGAGCTTTCAGTTTTACCCCTGTGTACTCTCTGCTTGGGCTGTTTTTGCCTGCCCTTTCTATCCTAAGCTCTCCTTCCGTCTTCTCTGCCCCGAGCGTGCAGTCCGTCGACTACACAATTCTTTCATGGAGGTTGGTAAAGCTGCCATGGCTTCTCTTAACCTGCGAATAACAATATCGAAAGCAATAGATCTTGGCTTTAACCAGCGAGTGCTGAGCTATTGGCGTTGTTAGTGCCTTATATTTTACTGCTCTAAAATGGCACTCAGCCTTGTTGGAATTATAGAACAAAACAAGCGCGACCGTGGTAATTAGACAAGGAATGTCAGGAATGCAGCTGGCATCCGGCCGCACTGCTGCTCGCTCCTGAGCTCCCTAGGCCAGGGGAGTTAACGTTTAGAGAGAAGGCAGGACATGCACCCGCCTTTGGCTAATTGCAGGCTTTCAATTTTTGAAAGCCACATGCAATGGCTAATGACTTCAGCTTTTCTGTAAACTCGTGCGTGTGGCTTTTTTTAGCCACACCCACGAGTTTGCGGAAAAGCTGAAGTGATTCCAAGAGGTCATTTTCTAGAGTAGCGCATGCGCGCTGCATTAGGCTCGACCTAAAAATTGAACAGATGCAAATTTATACAACAAATGATAAAAATCTAGAGTACACGAGAGACAGCACAATTGTGAAACATTAAAAACATGATAATACGGTTATTTCAAGCGAATCAATCAACTTGGTAAGGGCCCATCGATTAATTATTTGACTGGACATAGAGTGTTCTTTGAATAGAACCCTAAAGAAAAAGGGCATTGACGCGTTTTGGTGGGAGTAAATTATTCATAAAACCACTTTTATCAGGACAAGAGTGATAATGGGCTCTCCTATTGGTATAATTGAGGATACAATTTCATATCACCTTAGTGGTAACTATGGAATGATCTGCCAACTTCCAACGCGATCTGGAGACGCGGCGATTTAAAATTCTTTAAAAGCAATAAACAATAGAAATCCACTCGTAGTGCTTTTCTATATCAAGACTGAATTTTCCTCAAGTCTTAACTAAAGTCCGCTACGTAGTTAGCCTCCGGTATAGATAGGAACTAATCCCCTGTTGTAACAGTGGGATCCGTTAATTTACGTAATTATCACTCCAAATACACATTTTTGAGTATATTCAATTTTATCCTAGAGTGCCGAGAGACTATGTTCAATCACCGTTGCAAATTCCCTTTGTTTGGTTTTTATTCTGTAGCAAGGGTTTACAGGTCGCGTACTCTGTCTTTCCGTTCCTCTTCACGATCGGACAACGTACAGTTGTACATAAACAGAACATACATTTTGCATGCACAGCCAGGGCCAGGCCTGCTGTTGTTGGAACCCACAAACATCTTTTGGTTACAGCAAAAAAATTGATCTCCTAGGAAGATAAAATTCGGTGATTTTCTGATGGGCCAGTAAGGGATAGCTGCTTGGGCTGAAGCCGTCAGGCTCATTTCATGGTTACCGCCACATAACACGCCAATCGAGTTCAGTGATGCTGGAACAATTTTTAGAGTGAGAGTGCTGCCATTAATATACACCAATAAAGTTATAGGGACTTTGAAAAATCTAAGTGTCACACAAAGAATAAATATTGCAAATGAGCCACACCACTCAGCAGGAGTGTGCTAATGCTCTGTGGTACATAGCCAGTGGTCTATTTTGGAGAATGGTGTCCAAAATCTCACTTTACAGATAACCCATTTTCTATAGAAATGTCCACAAAATTCACAGACATGCAGTTTTACTGACAAAACCAAAGCACATGAATGATTATTGGATTTCAGCAAATATTTATCGCTTGCACATCACCAAGTAAAGTGATTTGATCCTATTAAATTCTTTGTTTTCATCGCACATCTGAATAACAAAAATGGGCTTCATTTGTGCTTTTGTAACTGCTCATATATTTTTAAATATTTAACAATTTATTTATGGTTTAAATCTGTTTATTGATTTTATGCAAACATTGAAACAAAACCCACATCCCCGTAGGCACAATGCCAATGAGACAACCCAGTTGCCTGTCATATCGCTGCCAAAGGCAACAAGCGTGAAGCGGGCCTACAAAAATAGAAGAAAACATACAAATACCCAATAATATCCCCCTCCCTCCTCCCCTCCCCTCGTCCATAGTAACAAAAGGAGTGTGGACACCTTCTAGGGATCAGCGCCGCCGCTTACGACGGTCCTGGGAAGCGGCCCCTGGAATCTGTGTGTCTGCTAAGCGCAACAATCGAAGGTAACGGGGGCAGGTCAGCTCACGAAACTCTGACACCAGTAGGGTCAGAAAGGGCCTCCATAACTCAGGGAATTCAGACCCTCTACCAGCTAAAGTGAGGGTGAGTTTCTCCATACCTAGCACTAACCAGAGTCTTTGGAGCCATCCGGAGAAAGTTGGGAGCTGAGCAGAGCGCCAGTGTGTCAGTATGTTTTGTGTCGCTGCGCCTGAAGCAATGGCAATCAACCGGCCTCTCCGAGACTTGAGTGGGTACGTTAGCGCGTTGGGCAGACCCAGGAGGATATAGGCGGGAAATCGCGGGAGCTGCGTCTCCAGGTGGAGGTCTATTTCGTCTAGGACCTGGGACCAGTACGGTTGTAGGCAAGTACAACTCCAGAGAACATGCTCCAAAGTGCCCACTTCTCCGCACCCCCTCCAACACAACGCACTCCGACGAGAGTCGAAGCGATGCAAGCGCTCCGGCGTGTAGTACCAATAAGTGCCGAGTTTAGTCATGGTTTCTGTAAGTCCCATGTGGTATGCTGAGTGCCGTGCTCTATGGTAGATGCCTTCCCACTCTTTGTGGCTCAGGGATCTACCTAGGTCCCTCTCCCAACGAGTCCTGCTAGCGTTGTATGCGTGTGCGGTAGTGTCTAACAGCATCTTGTAGAGATAAGAAAATAATTTCTGATCGGACGTACGCGTTACCAGCCATTTTTCATAAGGGGTCAGCAGGCGCTGTGCCTGGGGTCTGATCTGAGGATGGAGTGCCCAATGTCTGACTTGCAAATAGGCCAAGCACTCTGATTCCGGGAGGCCGTAGTGTTCCCTGAGCTGCGGGAATGTGATGATGCCGTCAAAATCAAAAAGATGACCCAAAGACCTACAAGAGGAGGAACGCCAGGCGCGAAAGGTCCGCGCGTCGGCACCAGGGTGAAACTCTGGGTTATCAAATATTGGGGTGAGAGGCGACGGAAAGGAAGTCAGTTGATGGGTAATGTTAGTGCGATCCCAGGATTCCAAAACAGTGCTGGTAATGTAAGAGGCATAAAGATTGGGTGGTCTATGCTGTTTACGGAGAAAGGGAATGCCTTGCAGCGGCCTGGCTGCCACCGCCTGGTCCTGGAACAACCAGTGCTTCTCCGATTCCAGTTGGTGCCATTCTACTAAATACCTAAGCTGAGAGGCGTGGAAATATAACTGGAGGTCAGGGAGCCCTACCCTGCCCTTTTCCGGCGGGAGAACTGCTACTGCGTGTCGGAATCGGGGTTTGCGGCCGTGCCAGATAAAACGTGCAAGATCCGCCTGAGTCTGTTGGATCCAACCCGACGGGGGGCGAAGAGGGAGGGTCTGGAAGAGGTACAGAATCTGCGGAAGCACTGTCATCTTGGTGGCCGCGATCCTGCCCAGCCAGGAGTGTGTGCAATTTTTCCACCCGTTCAATTCTTTGCGTATGTGGGACCGGAGGCTAGAGTAGTTAATGTCTGCCGTGGCCTGGAGGGTTGGAGCCAGTTGAATGCCCAAGTAGGGGATCGAGGCAGATGCCCAGTTCATGGTATGCTCCTCCTGAATATGGGTCAGAGTGGGCGGGGAAAGTGAGATGTTAAGCGCTATGGATTTGTCCAGGTTGATTTTAAACCCCGACCCGCGCGCAAAGCCATAAAGCTCGACAAAGAGAGCGCGTAAAGCTGGTATTGGGTCGGATAGGGAGAGCAGAATTTATTTATTTATTTTATTTAAGGAGCTTATAAAGCGCACGGCTACCTCCAACGGGGGTGTCCCGGCGCTGTAGACTACATACAAGAAAAGGAGGAGTTAAGGTTTAGAGAACAGCCAGGTTTTTAATTTTTTACGAAAAAGAGTCTCAGAGGAAGTGAACCTCAGATCAAGGGGTAAGGTGTTCCAGAGCTTAGCAGTCATGACTGTAAATGCTCTACCACCCATTCTAGATCGGCGGAAGCGGGGAACAGTAAGAAGGCGTAGAGAATTGGATCGCAAAGATCTGACAGATTGAGAGAGAACAAGTCTCTTTCTCAAGTAATCCGGGCCAGACCCATTAAGGGCCCGGAAAGCAATAATCAGCATCTTGAACTGAATACGAAGCAGAGGTCAGACCCGGGACCAGGGTTCGATTCCCGACGCGGCAGGGTTCGGAGCCCAATTGTCCACGGACTTGATAATTCTCGCTTCGGTGCCCACTCTAAGCACGAGTTCACACTATGCAGCTCTGGGCAACAAGCTTGCTTAATCTCCACAACGGCCCCCCGCGGCGGGATGCCTGGCTTTCACCTTGGGGATACCCAGTACGGGTTATCTCACAGGGAAAAACCAGGACGGGTTCCCAATGCAAGCGCCGAGATGCCCAAGGGTAAGTCGAGCGCTATATAAGACATACATACATACATATATAAGACATACATATATACGAAGAGAGATGGGAAGCCAGTGAAGCTTCTTACGGTAGGCCGCAATCGACTGCCGGTATGAAATGTTGCCAATCAGCCTAGCCGCAGCGTTCTGAACGATCTGAAGGCGTTCAATTAGATACAAGGGGGCACCGGCATAAAGGCTATTAGCATAGTCCAAGTGAGATGTAATCAACGCGTGAATGACTGTTCTACGGGCCTCCAAAGGCAGATAAGGAAAGATCTTTCTGATCATACGCAGTTTGCCGAAACAGGCTGCGGTGACCTTATTAATCTGAGCTCTACAAGAAAGAGTGTTATCAAATTGAAAGCCCAGATTACGAGCAGATTGGACAGGGATGGGAGGGGGGTTAAGCTCAGTTGGCCACCAAAGAATAGCAGGAGGGATAATGTTCAGATTAAAAAATAGGACCTCCGTCTTGTCAGTGTTAAGTCGAAGATGATTGGAAGTCATCCAAGAACAAATATTGCTAAGACAATGGCGGAAACTGACAAAGCTGGAATCCGAGTGATCTCTAAAAGAGAACATAAGCTGAGTATCATCAGCGTACGAGACCACACGGACCCCCCCCAAGACTCTACCACCTCAGCCAGGGGGGCAAGATAGACATTAAAAAATAAAGGGCTAAGAGCGGAGCCCTGAGGCACACCGCATTGCAAGGGTTTACCCTCAGATTCGAAGGGTTTAAGAAGAACCTTCTGGGATCGACCAGTAAGAAAGGAGGCAATCCAAGATAAGGCGGAGCCGCCCAACCCAATCTGTCTCAGACGATCCAGTAAGATAGCGTGAGACACCGTATCGAAAGCTGCAGATAGGTCGAGTAAGACCAGCATGGCCTCCTCGCCCCTATCTACAGACTCCCGAATCGTCTCGGAGACCTCCAACAAGGCAGTTTCAGTGCTAAAGCCGGTTCTAAATCCGGACTGTGAGTCATGAAGCAATGAGTTGGTTTCTAGATAATCAGCTAATTGTAACTGCACAGCCTTCTCCAGAACTTTCGCCGGTTTAGGAAGCAGGGAGATGGGGCGATAGTTACAAAATTGCGCTGGGTCCGCGTCAACTTTCTTCAAGATGGGGACTAACAGGGCCTCCTTCCAAGCAGTTGGAAACTGGCCCGAGCCCAGAGACATGTTCCAAATAGAAAGCAGAGGTTTAACCAATAATGGGGCTAAATCACCCATAATTTTGGCAGGAACCGGATCTAGGGGAGAACCAGACTTACACTGAGTAAGCAGGGTAAGTGCGGACTCAGTGGAGAGCTCTTTAAAAGCCAACAGGGACGGACTTACCGAGTCTCTGGGACAAGAGCTAATGGGAGTCAGCGCAGTAGGAAAAGAAGTAGAGATCTTATCAATCTTATCCTGGAAAAATGCTGACAGCCCATTACATAAAGCCTGGTTAGAGGAGTTTTGGGGCACCAAGGCAGGGGGATTGACAAAGTCCTTTACAATCTTAAACAAAGTTTTAGACAAGTTATCAGAGTTCTTAATTTGTGTAGCAAAAAACTCTCTCATTGTAGATTTTTTTAGTTTTGAAAACTTTTTTAAAGCACACTTATAAATAAATTTAGCCTCAGGATCATAGGAGAGTCGCCATTTGCGTTCTAGCTTTTACAATGACTCTTTTCCTCACGTAGAGCCGAAGAGAACCACGGGGCAGAAGGACGAGATCTAGCAGAAGTAATAGGCAGTATGGGAGCGACAACATCAATA
This sequence comes from Triturus cristatus, assembly GCF_964204655.1. Lineage (NCBI taxonomy): Eukaryota > Metazoa > Chordata > Amphibia > Caudata > Salamandridae > Triturus > Triturus cristatus. Next base: position 996,806,471 of record NC_140593.1, on the reverse strand, counting down.
GCACTCAGTAAAGCAGAGTTGAACTGAGTCACACTAGCGTCAACATCATTAGACATGGCAGCAGAAGGAGAAGATGGAAAAAATGGATCCAAAGCAGAGCAGGTGATTTTATGCCACTTTCTCCCAAATTCTCTGGCCGGCGCCACTGGATCCGGTACCGAGGGAAGAGTGAGGTCAAAAGGGATAAGATGATGGTCGGACCAGGTAAGAGGAAGGGAGGGATGAACAATGATAGCAGGATGGTTGGAGAAAATCAGATCAAGAGTATGGCCTGCTACATGCGTCGGGCCAGTGACTAGTTGGGTCAGATTTAAACCCAGTAAGGTATCTAACAGTTGAGTAGCCTGGGGACAGGAGGGGTTATCAACGTGTAAATTAAAATCACCGAGCACCAGAAAGTACGGATGTTTGAGAGAGAGATCCGCTATCTGATGAGTCAGCGAAGTAAGGGAGAGGGCAGAGGCATTGGGGGGATTATACACTAAAATCCCAGCCGAAATAACAGCTGTTGAATCTGAAATGGTGAAGTATAAGGCTTCAATCAGTCCAGTGTTCGTGAGTTTGCGGATCGTCAAATGAAGATGGGATTTAAGTATAATAGCAAGACCCCCTCCAGCTTTGCCACTCTCTCGGTTAATGCCCATTAGGAGATACCCAGAGGGGACAGCTAAATGAATATCGGGTTTAGAGGTGTCTTTTAACCAGGACTCAGTGAGAAACAGGATGTCCCAAGCATGGGTCTCCAGGGATGTCCAGATCTCACTAGCATGGCGGGGGAGAGAGCGGCAGTTGACCAACCCCGCCCTCAAAGTCAGGGAATGAGAGGGGCGTTTGTGCGGATAGGAGAGAGGGCGAGCGCGTCTGCTCACAGGGGGGGAGAACCAATTCACAATGGGGGCAGGAAAAAGAGTGTCCCATCAGCTTACCCGGGTAGCAGGGGTAGATCGGCATACATGTATTCACACGCATCTGTAATAGCTGATCTCTGGACCAGCAGAGAGGGCCGTTTTCAGAACAACCAGCAGAAGGACTGGCCCTAGGCACGGGCCAGGCGCGGACGGGCGCAGACGGGCTTGACTTAGGCGCGCCTTCGGCGCGCCCGCTGCGCCCGCCCGCTGCGCGGACGAGAAGACAGTCTGTTTAAGTACATAGAGAGGAGGGCGGGAGGCGTCCAAGGTCTGGACCGCTACCCTGCCTTCCCCTAAGATGGCGGCGACTGTCCTCTGCGAGCCGGCGTCGGCGTTACAGATAGGCTAAGTCGATGACAGTCGGGGAAAGGGGACTGGCCAAGCTGGGAATGCGGTGAGTAAAAACACACTGTTTAAGATATGTACACGTTTTAAAAACAAGCTATCAGCAAGCGAGCACAGTGCCCAGAAAATGCATGAGCTATAAGTCCAACAATGTTACAAACACTTTAAAACAAATTAATAGCGACAAGCACAAGGCACAAAGCACAGAAGTATGGGAAAAGGATAGCAAGCGCCCCCGGCTTCCGCTTATCGTCCGCATAAAGACTAATTGTGTGAACGTCCCCTCTAAATTTAATCCCGTTGATAAGGGGGTGCCGCCGGACTCGAAGGGCCAGGGGCTCCATGTAGAGCGCGAATAGGAGGGGCGACAGGGAGCATCCCTGACGAGTGCCCCTGCTTATGGGGAAGCGAGAGGAGGTCTAGCCATTAACTCGGACCGTCGCCTGGGGGAAACGATAACAGTTCAGGATTCTGGTGCGCAATTTCTCCCCAAAGCCGGCCCGTACCAGAACCATCTCCAGATACGGCCAGTGTACTCTGTCGAAGGCCTTCTCCGCGTCGATGGCCAGGAGCATATATTCCCCTTGTGTGCGGGATGCCTTTTCAATCAGATGTAGAACACGCTTAGTATTGTCGCTCGTTTGCCTCCGAGGGATGAAGCCCGCTTGGTCAGGATCAACCAGCTGGGCCATATGCAGGCCCAGTCGAGTCGCTAAGATGCTAGTGTATAATTTAATGTCTATGTTCAGCAGGGATATGGGCCTGTAGGCGCCACAGGTGGTCCTGTCCTTCCCCGGCTTGGGGATGACCACTATCGCGGCCTCTAACATTTCCCCTGGGATAGCTCCCATTTGGTCAAAGGTATTGAACAAGCCCGTCAGGAGTGGGGCCACCTGCCCGCAGAATGTCTTATAAAAGGCAGCAGTGTAACCATCCGGGCCCGGCGACTTACCCAGCTTGAGGCGCGATATTGCAGAGATGACTTCCTCGGTCTGAATAGCCCTATCCAAGTGATCTGCTTGCGCTGGGGTTAAAGAGGGCATATGGGCCGCGTCTATGTGATCAGCACTGCACTGGGCTTCCAGGAGCTCCCCTGTGTAGAGGTCCGCATAAAAGTCTCGGAATACTTCTGCTATGGCTGCATCGTCTGTCATCGCCTCCCGCCCTGAGGTCCGAATTGTGTGAACCCCCTGCTTCTGGCTGGTCTCCCGCAGCTTGTTTGCCAGAAGACGACCGCATCTATCCCCCCGTATAATATGAGTGTCGGAGCCGAATGGCCGCAAACTCAGCCCTGTCCTGGTCTAAGGCTGCAAGCTGCTTTCTCTCTACGCATAGCTGTCGCCAAGCACGGGAGGCACCCGTTCTTTGATGCATCTGTTCGAGCTCTGAAACGCGCTGAGACAGTTCCGCCCGCTTGCGGCTTCGCTCGCGGTTGTGGGCAGAGGAAATAGCTATAAATTCCCTCCTCATGACTGCTTTCAGCGCCATCCACTGTGTTGCCAGAGTCGTGTCCGAGTTAGCGTTGTGAGTGAGGAAATTTGTGATAGCTGTCTGGATTTGTTCGGTGACGGACGGTTGGTGTAGCAGCGTGTCGCGCAAGCGCCAGTGTCGAAGGGGCTGCAGGGAGGGCGGAAGCTGGAATGTAGCTAGGACCGGGGAGTGATCTGAGAGGGAGGCCGTTAAAATTTCAGTGCTCAAGGCATGGGCCTGGAGTGGCAGGGAACTGAGAAAGTAATCTAAGCGTGCGTATGTTTTATGGGCCCCGGAATAAAAGGTATAACCGCGACTGGTCGGGTGAAAGTGGCGCCATAGGTCCGACAGCCCCACATCTCGAAGTCAGGCCCGTCCGGTAGCTGTGAGGACCCCTTTTTGCCCAGTTCTCTGACAGGAACGATCTAGGGTGTTATCAAAGACAATATTGAGGTCGCCACCCAGCAGCAGGCAGCGGTCCGCGGCTGCCGTGGCTTCCTCGAGGGCCTGGAGGAGGAATGTGATCTGTCCTTCATTGGACGCATATATGGAGCCAACCCCAAAGGTCACCCCCCCCCGATAGGAATTGGTATGTGAGTAAGCGGCCCTTTATCTCCGCCCCTTTTTGTAGGACCCTACCGGGAAAGGAGCGGGACACCAATATAGCTACCCCAGCGGATTTGGAGTTGGCAGAGGAGAACAGCTGCGTAGGGAAGGCCCGGGATTGTAAACGGTGGTGGTCCTTAGCCAGAAGGTGTGTCTCCTGTAGGAGGCATATGTCCGCTCTCGAGTGTTCCAAGTAGCTGAGGATTGCTCGCCGTTTGATGGGGTTATTCAAGCCTCGGACATTTAGCGTGAGGACTTTAAGAGGGGTGTGTGGCATCTAGGGACCAGAGGTAGAGCAGGTAGCGGCGCAGGCAATTAGCCACATGAAACACAAGAGAGCGACAACCCAGACCGGCAGCTCGACAGCGCAGCAGCATATGATTTGCAATAGGGATATATGGACGAGGGAGTTCGTACCCCAAACAAACCCCAATACCCCCTACTAAACAACTGATCCAGCTATAAAAACCACTGGCAAAAACAAACAAAGAGACCAATATCCATAGAAAGTGTCCGTCTCCTTGGATAAACCAGGAGAGCGTCTGTGTGGGGGCCATGATGTGACCAAGGGGGAGAGGCTCGGCCCCCCCGCCGTCCACCGGAAGGTCCTGGACCAGGTGCAGTAAAGCATGTACGTCAGCCGCTCACTCACCACCGGAACCCGCCCCGGCCAGAGCGTCCGTCGCGGAGGCCAATGCATCTCGCTGGCTCTCAGCTATGTCAATTTTGTTGGGTCTCCAGGCTCGCCGTCGCCCACCCAGACGTCGCCACTCCGATGTAGAGGCCTCGTGCCCTGAGCCGATGCTTTGACAGTCATCATCCCCGCTTGGCGGTGGCATGTCCAGCAGTCTGCAAGATTCAGTGAGTGAGCGTAGCTGGTGGAGCTTGCCGTTTAGTCTAAAAATGAGGCGGAAGGGGTGACCCCACGAGTACGGGATACCCCGCTGCCGAAGGTGTTCAGTCACTGGGCAAAACTGCCGGCGGCGCTGCAAGGTAATCAGGGCCAGGTCCTGGCATAGCACCGGTGAGTGCCCCCTGTAGGAGATAGGATGGAGGGTTCTCGCCTTCGTAAGGATCGCTTCTTTGGTTTTAAAGTCTTGAACACACACCAGTATGTCTGCTGGGGGGGCATTAGGCCCCCGAGGCGGGCCAACCCTGTGTGCCCTGTCCAAGACGATCTCAGTGCCATCCGGGGCGGCCAGGATATGGCGGAAGAGGCCTGCGGCGAAGGCGGAGAGGTCTTTGGTGTCGTCGGATGTCTTCACTCCCCGGATACGGATGTTATGTCTGCGGGATCTGTTTTCCAAATCTTCCAGGTGAGTCTGGACGTCTAGGTGCTGATCCTGCAGGCGGAGAACCTCCTGCTGGAGTGTATTTATGTCCGACACGGTGGTATCGCTCTTGTCCTCCAGGGTGGTCACACGCTCCCCCACGGCATCAACATCACGGCGGATCTCTTTTATCTCAGCCGTGAGGTCAGCCTTCACCGCCTGAAGATCCGCCCTGAGGGTTTGGAATAGGGACTCCATGTACGCTTTAGTGATCGGCTCATCCCCGGCACTGGGAGGGTGTTGAGGAGTCGCCATCGCGGGGGTCACGGCCACGGGGCTGGATACAGAATGAGCGCGCCCAAAGATGTCCCTTAGAGGTTTCTACTTCCTCGCCCTAGATGAGGGCATAGTCATAGGGACTCCGCTAAAGGGCTCGCACCAAGAGGCACGTCGGACCCGCTACGAGCGGGGGGGACCAGGACATAAACCCCAGTAGGGCGGATCCAAAGTCACAAGCCGTCTCCAGGCCCCCACCCCGTGCTGCCAAGTAGGGCCAAGCTGAGTGTCTTGCGGGGATGCCGGCTAGGGAGCCACACTGTCCATGAGAGTATTTAGAGGGGAGGGGCCCACACACCCCAGGGCCTGGTGTCCAGCCACTACAATCCCTCTCTCCCGCGGGTCTTCCACCGGGTCGCCTCTCGGCCCCTAGCTATCCGGCTTGTCACCCCTCCGGCCGGCGCTCCTCCGCTGTGCAAGGCTAGGGCCAGCCACCCGGGTCTTCTCCCGCCGCTGCGCTGGAGGGCCGAGCCCCCCACTCCCGGATAAATATAGGTGTCTCCTACCTGGGCTCGGCCGCCACGTGTCTCAGTCTCAGCGCCTCCGGGCTCAGCCAGACCATGCTACGGGCCGCTCTCTCCACTCCAGGCCGGGGATCCGGCCGGGCCTCCACCACGTGTCCGCGATATAGCGCTGCTGTACACCGCTCCGCCCCGAACCAAGAGACAGGCGCTGTCACCACCGCTGCTGGGCTCCGGGATACTCCGGGGATAGGAGGAAGGCAGTCCGCGAAGGTAAAGATGTGTGTGGAGGGCCGCCAGATCCGGGCCCCCCCAGCGCGGCCCTCCGCCCGCTCCGGGGCCCCGTCCGGTCCTCGCCTTCTTCTGGGGCTACCCCAGGGGGCAGCGTCCAGTGCCAGCCCAGGCTTCGCTGACGTGGGGGAGGAACGACCCCGGCTCCGGGTCCGCCGAATCCCAGGGCACCACGGTTTCCGGCAGGCCGCCTCTCTTCTCCGCCTAGGTCGCCGCGGTCCCAAAGCTCCAGCGGCCCACCAGGCGTGCCGGCCGGCGGGCCCTAGGGTAGAGGCCGGGATAAAGGTTGCTGGCCTCGACGGTCCCCACGCGGGGCCGCCGCTCCTGTGAAGCCTCCACGGGGCGCCCCCCGGGCGCCGGCCTGGTCGCTTCGCTGCCGGCCCGCCCTTGGCTACACAGAGAGGTCGGACGCCGCCAAGCTCCACGGCAGTCAGGGTCGGCACCTCCCGGGACAGTCCTCGCCAGTGCCAGCGGTCATCCGCAGGTCGCTTAAGGGCTAAACGAAGCTAGTGTCGGTGGACGGCGGGCAGGAGCTCCAGCAAACGCGTCCTACCTCGCCGCCATCTCGGCCACGCCCCCATAACAATTTATTTAAAGGTATTTACGTTTTGTTGTTAGAAAAAAAAAAATGACATCCTACAGCCTTTCCTTTCACACTCCCTTTACTCAAGCAATATTGTCAGATAGTTCACCTTACAAAATGCTCTAACTTTGCAGGTAGAGTAAGAAAAGTAAACACCAATCTCCATGTTAAAGTTGTCAGAAGCCATAGCCAGACACTAGAACGAACAACAAATATGCCAAAATAAAAATAAAATTGAAAGATATCTTTATTGTTCATTCAACTTCTGAGATCTAGCACCGTATTTAGGGAGTGCTGCAGTACCCCCCCCCCCCCACACCCATACTTCCAGCACCTAAGGATGAGTTAGATTAGGGTTAGTCATGAGTCAGTCTTACACTTCATGAAATGGACTCAACCCCAGCCTTGTCAGTCTGTTGGATGATTAGCAATCACAAATATCAGATTCTACATCGAGTAGTCCCTGCAATGCCCCAATTTCATATAGAGCCAACTAAACTTGACTACAAGTGTTCAAATAAATACATGATCGAGGGACTCCGAACTGCTGGGTCACTTGAAGAAGGTGATGTCCAATCAGTGGTTCGGGGAGGGAGTTTCCAAGTAGATGGAATACTCAGTGCATTGGTGGGGTCATTGTGAAAAATATACGTGAATGTCTAGCATAACAGTTCTTAGCAATAAAATTCCTCTTATTTGTGAATTATTGTCTCTAGTTTGCCCTTTCGGAAGGGCAAGCCTATCTTGCCACAGCACAGCGTTAAACAACGATTAAAGGGCGAGCAGTCTACAGTTGTGATTCTAGCATTAGTATTGCAATGCGATCTTGGGTGTAATCAGAAGACTGGTATGCAGGGAAGGCTTTGTAAACACTCACACCATCGCAGGAGGAGGCAAGTAAAAACATATGCTTCTCAATTCAGAAAGAAAAAGGTTTTAGCCTATTCCTAAATTCAGTGGGGACCACCATAAATCGACAGTGGTGGCGTTGAGGTGGGGGGGAGGTAGAGTTGGGGGGGGAGGTAGAGTGGGGGGGAAGGTGCGTGGGAAGGGCGGGCAGGGGCAAAGTACGGGAAAAAAATAATTTTCCAAAAACATACCTTTCTTCTCGCTGCTGCTGCCTCCGACGCCTGCCTCTGTGCTCTCCCAGCAGTCTCTGGGAAAGCAGGCTCCCTACCCAATCCAGACGCTGCTCTCATGCTATGAGAGCAACGCCAGGATCGGTCTGAGCGGCCGGGTCTTTTGCTCAGACAGTCCCTGGGAGCCTGCAGCATTTCTCCAAACCAGCTGTGAACACAGCTGGGTTGGAGAAATAGAAATGCACCTGTCTGTTTGGCCGATCTAAGACAGCTGGCCAAACTGACATGCGCAGTTCTAAGTGCTCACCATTACTCCCGGCCCGCCCCACCCTACACCAGGCCTAAACAAGTCACAGAAAAATAAAATGATGTTGTTTTATTATCATTTTATTTTTCTTTCACGGACTCTGAGTGGGGCGATGCTCCACCGCCATTATAGAGGATCTGCCCTGGCATACATTTTCCGAACAGGGAACAGTGAATGCACAGCACTCATGTTTAGCCACTTGCATCGCCAAAGCCACAGTACTTTCTAAGGCCCCAATTAAGAGCTGCATGGTGCTGGTGGGGTGCAAAAGCGCCACTCGTAAACACTGATACTGTGTGGTAATATAGGATACCATGCAATTACAAGTTAAACCCCACAGAATGGGGAATAACCACGCTGACCAGTTTTATTTCCAGGTTAAATTATGCCCAGAATTCTTTCTTCAATGCAGATTATTAATCTCATTTACTACAGCAACTGGGAGTGTCGGGAAGGATGTGGTGTAGGAAGGGGGTGTGGAGGAAGTCAATGGACAAGAAGCAAGCACGGAGACTCATCGAAGCACTCCATCCTGCTGTAAGATGAGGTTGGGGAGAGTAAAAAGTGTGCTTGTGTCTGCAGGCCCAGCCGAATCTTCCTCCGATTTTACCATCCTAATTTTCCAACTGGTGAAATCGAAGCTGGTGTTCGGCACACAAATAATATGGGTCCTAGGGTTTCCTGATGAAAGAAAAGCCTACGCATGAATTTATTTCAGTGGTTACAGCCAGTAAGCTCCTTGGATGTAGGTGTTTAGATCTGCTTGTGTCTAGCATGGATATGGACTCTCATACACACTACCTCCCGAGGGCAAGAGCCAGCAAGAAACTAATGGCCAGACATCTTAGGAAGATTACAGAGGCATCATTTAAAGGTCACCTTAAGATGCAATCTACATATCCTAGAGTAGCAACTCCGATGCCACTCCTTAATGGATTTGTGTAACATTTTTACTTTTGGTGGAGTTTATTTTCCTTCTCGCGATGTTGAGGGTCATGCCACGTAGAAGAGCATATGAGATCAATTTGGCTGACCATAGAACTCTGGTGAACACACATAATCGATGCATGGATTATTCAACATACGGTGCCAAAAAGAAAGTCCTTAGCACTTTCTCTATATGTTTATTGCAACAATGTTGATTTTAATACAGATTTATAAAGAGGTCACATGAATTTACATTAAAAAATTCAGTTTGGCCAGAGTAGACTCCCTTTCAGTGCTGGTTTCTGAAGAAGCCCAGCATGGTTATAGCACAATGAGACGTTTAAAAGACCTACTTTGCTTCACTAAAGCCAAAATCTCCAACAAGGAAACGTGTTAGAGGTTGAAAAGAAGAGAAAGGTACATCCTCCGGAAAGATATTAAAGAGGCAAGGAAGGAAAAGACAATGGAAAGAGCCCAACTGTTGCAGTGGTTGAAGCCAAAGAATGTCTGGAGATTTCCTGTGTGGGCTCCAAGTCTGAACATCTGCAATTAATTTCTGACAAAACGCTAGTTACAGCCCTCACAGGAGTGGGGTTCCCACTGCATCTGCAAAGCCTTGCGTGCGCCACAAGCTTCTTTCCCAAAGATGTGCCGTTTCCATGTTTAAGGTGTGCTTGACCATACTGTATTAGGGGGTGGGGACTGCATCTACAGTCATTCAGAGGTCTCTTGAGCATCTGAAGAGGCCATAGGGGGAATGGATTGAAACTTGTTAAAAAATAGAGCACTTTGTTATGGAGTTCCTAGTATATCAAAGCAAACTACTAGCAGCAGCGTCAATGCACTTGGGGTACAGTGAGTGGAGGCTGGATACATGAGGTATGCAGTGAGTGAGGAGGGTGGTACTGGTGGGAGGGCATGAGGATGCAAGGTGCCGGAACACATTTTTGAGCTAGGATGTTACACTTGGACTTTTCAGGCATTCCCATGCCAGGAGGAGCTGGTCCCCTATACAAAGCAATATAAACATTCGAGATTCAACACTCCAAATAGTACATTCTTGAGGGAGTATGAATGAGTGAAGACTTCATTCCACTCACCATCTATGAATGGTGATGCAAGGGAAATCCACCCAGCAACCTGTTAGAACCTGTTAGAACTCTGCCAACTTTCCAAAACAATACACTTCAGAAAACAAAAACAACCTGCTTCGAGAATGCGTAGAGTGCCAGATTACTGAAGCCCACTTAGAGTGCTTGGTTGCAAAAAAAGGTCATCGGCAGAATATAAAATACCATACAGTTATTACATTAGCACCCCCCTTTCTTATAAAACTGAATTCAGAAAAATCTGCATTTGGTTTTTACAGGGTTAACCAAACTCAACCCTCACAGCATCCCACTTACATTTGACTCCACTAATGCAGGCTTTCATCCCTCAAAGAAGGTGCACACTGCAGAGCAGAAAACCTGGATATGGGAAAACTATGACAAATGATAGGCTGCAAAATATGAGCTAAAAAGCATCTTCTGTCATTTATGGTATTACCTGGAAACTCTCATTGCTGCTGTGGAAACAAACATGTACTGCGAGAAATAGGGATAAGAAAGACAAGAGTTTTAGGGTGGTCGGCAGACCATCAAAACCTCCATGATGTCCTCATTATTCACGCTTATTCAACCACTTTCAGCTTTGGCTTTTTCTCCGCCTTCTTCTCACCACAAAAATAGGGTTTTAATTTGATCTGTTCCTACAACAAGACAAGGTTGTGCTCTCCCCATCACTGCTTTTGCATTCAAGAGTAACAGCATATCTTATACCTTGCGGAAGGGCGGCCACTCCTCCTCACTGCTCTGGTTCAGGCTGTCGTTGTGTTCACACTCTGTTTGGAAGATAGGGGAAGTGCTGAGTTTGTACAGTGGCTTCAGCGAAACTCCAGAAGCGTCCCAGAATCGTACTGTGCCATCCTCATGTCTGGAACAGAGGAAAAAGAATTAACAAGAGCATACTCTCCAACAGAAACCAGGGGCCTGTAACCTCACTAAACTAAGTGTTCCTTAGTGCTATTGTGCAATGGGCACAGAGAACCAAAAGTAAGAGATCATATTCTTTTTACACCAGTTTACCACCTTTTGCGTCACTGCCAATTCTTCAAAATGGTAGTCATGGAAATACAACTATTTCCAACTACAGCAATACCCATGTGGAGGAGACATGTTGCTTCCCTTCTTGGTCTGAAAGCCATAATGTATTGAATCAGATTTGTGATTGCTTAAAAAAATTACAGAAAAACGGCCAGTTGGGGTTGGAACACTAGGAGACTGACAAATGCTTTCATAATCTGGGATTCAACACTTCAAAGCTCCAACAAGTTATACATTTTGAGGAGTCTACAACCATAAAGTCAAACCCTAAATGCAAACACTTCTTGTAATAATAGTTCAAGGCTACAAGAAAACATGGAGCATCTTTCTGAGTATCTCTTGGACCTCCCCCAATGACTACAACAAATGTTCAGGCCAGATGGGTAGATGGTATCCTGTGTGACATCAGTCTGGCAACCATGTTTGTTTCTGGTCTACGTTGTGCTTATCCAAGCCCTTGGCAGACCGACATCAGAATTTGATACCTTTCAAAGAGTCAATTTATTCATCTTGAGATTAAAGACCAGAATCAGCTCTCCAGAATACTTGTATATTCAGACTACACTAAACTTGGACAGTAACAAAATACTTTTGATGGAGCGAAGCGAAAACTTCGCGCCATGCACCTCTAATACAAACTCATATACCCAGCCAGAATCAGGGTATTGTGGAACCCCAAATTATACTTCTCTGGCAGCTCAGAAACCGCATGGTAGTGGGCGGCTAAAAGTAAGGGCCTGGTGATCCAATTCCACAAAGACTAAGCTTAGCCATCGCAATAGGTAATGTCTTAAGTGGACTTGGTCCATGAGAGGCAGAAAGATAACACAACTGGGCTCAAGTTCTGACTGACTCAGTAGAGAAGACAACTGAGGAACGGAAAGAAAAGAACTACCCTGACAGAAGACCAGTACAAGAATTGTAACCATATGGCCGGGACCACCGTTGTCAAACCTCCCTGATGGTGACTGACACCCCACCCACCCCCTTCATATTATTGATTATAGCTTCCCTGACAGTACTGGCAGGTAAAATAGAGAACACTGGTGGCAGTGGTTTGCTGCTATTCTTGCTAAGGTGACCTCAAAAAAAGGGTGAGAATTGGGAATGCACATGATATCAATAAACTAAAAGAAGAGTACATGTTGAAATGCATAGAAGCTGCTCAACCGTCAATCGTCAAGTCATCCCACTCTATGAGACTAGTTAGAGAACAAATCTATGTCAGGAATGAAGGCTTCGGATTATGCTTCTCTTTCTTTACTTAAGAAAATACAGCAGCCAATCAAACTTTAAACTAAATAACCAATGAGTCCTCACAGCTAGACTCTCTCCACCAATGACAGGGGTCATGCAAGAATATAAATGTCCATAGAACTTTAGACCTTCCTCTTTGCTGCTGCAGCAGCTAAGCTAAATAAACACTGCACACACACACACATTATATATATACACACACATATATACATATATACACACAGCGCTATCTATTTGTGCTTATTGAATTGCTTGAGTGTTATTCAACTGTATTGGTTTGCTTATGGGTGCCTGAGCACTCAAGCTCACATGAAGTAGACTCCCGATCGCCTGGCCAGCAGTGGGACAGGAGCTGGGCCAAGTGCGCTTCGTGCACAAAAACAGGGAAGTCCTCTTATATTGTTCATCAGTCTCGCCATGCGCGAGGCACCGATCGGAGTAGTTATCTTCGGATTGGCTGCTCGCGCGGCATGTGTTCGAGGCAGTGCCTCCCTGTCCCTTTGATTGCCCAATGGGGCCCAATAACAACAAGGGGGTTGGGGGGGGGGGGGGGGGGGGGGGGGGGTGTATATATATATATATATTTTTTTTTTCTTTGCCAATATTTGAATAAAAAGACTGCTGGCTTGGGCACATGGCCCTGTGAGTCTCTAGAGATCTCAATTCACCCTTGGGCATACTCTCCCCCTGAACCTCTTACACCCCTTGAGTTCTCAGGATGGCGTACTTCACTGAGGAGGGCGAGGATTATGTGGAGTATGAACAGGTGCCCTACGAGCACCACATGGAAGGGCTGTTGGTAGAGGCATTAGATTCACATGTGCAGGACTCAGTGAATCGTGCGTTAAGGCTTTGCACTCCTTTAATCAGCCATCGGCACATTATGGTAGACATGTATTAAGAGGTCCCTCACAAGATTCCTATGTGCAGGGATTGAATTTGAGTGAATCGAGCTTCGCCCGTCAAGCAGCTTCTAAGAGTTCATTCTCGGCTAAGGTGTTCTCGCAGATGGCATCTCCAGTCCTTTGGGACAATGGCTATGGGTGCTCCAATTAACAAGGCACACTGGGTACCTCCACGATTTCCACCCCTAGGGTGGCAGATGTGTTCTCTCCCTTTTCTCCTTCCTCTTCTGACTAAAGACGACCAGGAAAAGCAACGCCACACTACTAAGCGCAAACGCTAAGCCCATCATGATACGTTGGAGGTTCCGACCAACAAGAATCTCCTTTTTGATCCTTATAGTACATCTCAGATCCACTGAATGGGTGCCCTGCATGTAAGTCACACACTATGTGCAGGATAATATACATCAGGGTTTTGAGCATGAAGTGAGCTATACTTCAAGGTCAGAATGCTCAGACCCTCTCTTCGGAGCAAAGTAACGGATACCCCTGAACTAGACCCCAGTATGGCTACATTTCAAAAGAAATTTGCAAAGGATCCTAAGAAGGGGCTAGACAGGGCTTGAGACAGATGCCAAGCCAAACTGCTGGATTTTCCTGGACCCCTCACCAAAATATTGGATTTAGAAGTCAAAGCCAAGGACGCCAGTTTCTAACTTGACCCTAATGAGACTCTTGAATGGGCGCAAAGAGCACTCTGTTTCTTAGGCAACACTAACTGCGGCTTGTCTACAGAGAGACGCAAATCCTTCCTCATGAGGTTTGATCCTCAACTTGCTGACTTGGCCTCTACGGGGGCGGGATCCCTAGCCAACGGCTTAATTTTTGAAGACAAGTTTGTAAAAGATTTGGGGAAAGACATGTCCACCTTTTCTGCCTTGAATAAAGCCCAATCCTCTTAGAATTTTTTTTTTTCATTAGTGGCCTTTGTCAGGGCCGAACGCTTCAGACGTCGGGTGCCTGGCTGAGGATTCTACCAGACTTTGTGGGGAAATGCAGCCAGAGGAAGAGGTGATGCTCCACATTCTAACTTCTACCTGACCTGCAGTAGAGGCGGCCATAGTCATGCCCAACTAGGAGGTTACAAGTGAGAAAATAACGCCAGTCATAAAACCTATTCAGGTAAAGATTATTCAATCCCAGACATTATAGTGGGGAGGGGGCGGATAAGGTTTTCATAAACAATTGGAAGGTAATTACTCAGGATCCGTTGGTGTTGCAGACTGTTCAGGGCTTCCAACTGGAGTTATACTCCTCCCCTCTCCGGAGGATATGACTGACTTCTCTCCATTTTTACCCTAACAGAGAGCAATTTCATAGACAACGAAGTGTCTTCTCTAGTGCAAAATCGACCTCTCACCCACATGGTTATGTCAGCACTATATTTCTGGTCCCAAAGATAGATCAGGGTTTCTGCTTAGTTCTCAATCTCAAAGAATTTAATACATGGAAAGTGTATCACCATTTCAAGATGGAAGGCATACACCTGTTGTGAGATCTTTTACAAGACGGAGACTGGATGGTTCGTCTCAACCTCCAGGACGCTTATCTAGCAGTTCCTATATTTTCATTTCCAGCGGAGTCATCAGTGGTTCGAGGTTACCACCAGGTCATTCAGCTGGTCTTCAGTTCCTTAGTGTTTCACTAAGCTACTTCGACCAATGGTTCAATACCTTTGGGAGCGGGGGGTTTGGCTGATCATATATTTAGACGACATTCTGGTAATGGCACAGGGCACGGACTTGGTCCTTCATGTCTCTTGGACAACCCAGCTCCTTGAGGATCGGAGGTTTGTCATCAACTCGGAAAAGTCTATTAAGATTCCCTCTCAGACGATGGAGTTCCTGGGGTTCCAGTGAGGTTCCAGTTGGATTAGATCCTAGCCCAGCTGTTGCTTCCATGAAAAAAGCAGATTTCCATCAAGGAGTTGAGGAGAGACTTGCCTCTCTGACTATATCCTTGAGAATCTTGGCTCGCCTTTTAGGACTCATGGCTTCCTCCATTCAGGTGATATTTCCAGGCCCCCTTCATTAATCGGGCCCTTCAGCATTTGAAGATCATGCACCTTTGCCGAGGTTTAGCTTACTTGGACCAGATTATTCTGTCAGAGGAGGCCAGGATGGCGATGTCATGGTGGTTGGAGCATAGTGATGCCTGTAACAGAAATACCATTTTAGTTTCGATTCTGGAGGTGATAATAGAATCCGATCCCAGTCAGTGGGGCTGGAGAGCCTGTTGCGGCTCAGTGGTGACAGGGGTGGGGGTCGGGGGGAGTGGCCCTTTATCTGTCCTGTGCACCTTCAGTGCGTCTTCCATCTTGCCCGGATCTTCTCGCAGATCAGATGGGCTTACCAAAGCGGTTGGTGACTCATCAGCTATTGTCTCTCATGACTTGGAGACTTTCAGGCAACGCTGGCAAGTGACAGGAGATTCACAGGATGCGTTCTTCCCTTCAGAATCTTGGGCTCCCTCTACGCACAAACGCTAAGAAGCAGCCTGGTGTAGATGGGTTTGCTGGTGTAGTGAGTGGAGTGTGGGTCCTGCGGGATACTGAATTCATATGATTGTGAATTTCCTGACAGATACTGCTAGTCAGGGTCTGGTTTATTGGACGATGAACAATTTCCGTTCGGTTATCTCAGCAGGTGATCCCCATCTAGATGGTAAACCGGTAGGTGAACATCCACTTGTTGTCAAAAAGATTGGCCTGCGAACGAGGGTCTTTCATGCAAACAATGGTCGGCGAAACTCACCTCTCCTCTTATGTCAGATTTCCTGTAGACTGGTCTTGACGGACCAAAACTGATTCCAGATGTGTTACATCAGAAATTGTGTGTTGTCAAGTGTCTGAAGTGTTATGAAGACTGTATGCATGAATTGCAAAGCGATTTTACAGAACATTTGTTGATCTCTTTGCAGAAACCTTTCCGCCCAGTCTTTCCGGCTACCGTGGCCCATTGGGTTAAAGGGTTATTGTCCGAAGCTGGAATGGAGGTCTCTCTTTTCGGAGTTCATTTAGTTTTTTTCTTTACAGAGTTTTATATAGCGCAAACTTGACCCGAATCCAATCAGGTATCAGAGCACTTTACATAGCACCAGTTACGTTACATGATGATTCAGTGAGAGGGGCTATGACCTCTGAAGCTTTTTCCACTGCTTCTCGTCTGGTGGACATTATGTGTGCGGCGGATTGGTCTTCCGAATCAACTTTAAGTATTTGATCATAAGCCGGGGGCGCTAGGTGGCGCACAACCAAAATGGCCGCACGCCTGTGAGGCTCTTGCCTTACCGAGCAGGGAAATATACTTCATCCCCATCCTGAGTTGGAGAAGCTAGCACCCGAAGGCACCACTAGCTGTCGGACGAGTTGCTGTATCTAGAGGTAACCGAGCTTGCCTAATAGCTGGAGAGAATCCCGGGAGCGCTACTGTAGTTGCTTGGGACGGCCCCCCGCGCTTCAGGTCGGAGCCGGGAGGCGGACGCTCGAGAACGGCAAGCCCGGGACCGCGGCGGTGGAGGAGTTGCCCTGGTGTACTGGAGCTCCGGGGGCTTGGCATCACCGCGTCCTCTGCAGACTCACGGGGGCCTAGCGGTAGGCACGGAAGGTGCGTTGGAGCTGCCTCCCGGTGCTGGAAGGATCTGACGTCGTTGCGGACTGGGGCGCGGAAGCCTCGGCCGCGTATCGCTGGAGGCGGCCGGCTTGTGATGCGCTTGGAGACATAGATGCGGCTAGAAGCGCCACTGGATGGAGGAGTCGGGGGAGCTCTCCGCTGAAACCCGCTAGGTTGCGGCGCGTACTCGGCCTCCATGGTGCGCGGACAGCGCCGGCATTAGGAGGCTGTCGAGAGTGCAGGCGGAGGCGGCCATTTTATCTACCTGGCATCTTGCGACCAGAGGTGGGGGAGCGGATCCCGGAGTTCTGCCTGAAATTCCTGAGAGCGGAGCGGGACCCTTGAAGGTTTACCGGAGGTGTGCAGGGTTGGAGATTTCTGCTCAGCGTGGAGTTATTGCCAGCCGGGACGATGATGGTGTAGTCTGGCGGCCATTTTGCGGAAGCACAGCGACCTGATACTCAGCCTAGCAGAAGGTGGGTGATCACTCACGGCGGACAGTGGCAGAGGGAATAAACGTGCCGTGCCTTTCCCGGGGCCCCTGCGGAGCGTTGCTCCCTACTGAGCAGCAAACTGTTGGAAGGAAATTCGAACATAGGCTATACTCCATGCGTAAAGCTGCATTCTGTGGTGGAATGCTGGAGATATTGGGGGTGTCAGAGCGATAGACTGATTGGATTTACCGCCATTTGATGTCATAAATATTGCTGTTGACCACGCATGTGACGGGGATAGTGGCCCTACGCTGCGGGGGATAGCTACAAGCCCGGATTTGGAGTAATTGCTGTGGTTGCTAATCTCTCTTGACACCCTGTTTGTGCGGCTGCCTGGATTGGAGAGATGCAAGATGGGACGCACGGATACAAAATAGACCAAGCAGCCATTTGAAACACGCAAAGCGTCCAGGTCGGCCTCGCAGGAACATGCTGATTCGGGCGCCTCAGAAGCACCTGAAGAGGACTGGAAGGCCCTTCTGCTGGGCATGAAGCACAGTCTCAGGTCCATTGGTAACAAGATCGACACTATGAACATGCGCATGGAGGCCGTGGTTAATAAGCTCGACCAACATGAGGAGCGGATAAAAGAAGCTGAGACCAGGGTTTCGGACCTGGAGGATGGTGCTGCTTCCAGCCGGGGGCAAATGTCGCAAATGGACAGCTACTAAAGATAATTGCGGGAAAAAATGAGGATTTGGAGGCTCGCTCCCGAAGAAATAATGTTCGTATTCTTGGCCTGGTGGAATCCACAAACGTGGGACACATGGAAGATTTCATAGAACGGCTGGTTGTGGAACTATTCGGCAGGGAATCCTTTTCAGCGCATCTTACAGTGGAGGGCGCACAGATCGCTGGGGGCTCGCCCCCCCCCCCCCCGATCGCTGGGGGCTCGCCCCTCGCGCCCCCCCCCCCCCCGGGGTCGCCGCTGCAGCCGGTGATAGCCAGCTTCTTGAATTATCGTGACAGGGATGCGGTTCTGCGGCTAGCTCGTGAAAAGAAGCAAGTTCACTATGAGAATACCATATTGGCGTTCTACCCCGATTTCACCCAATCAGTTCAGGATGCCAGGCGTAAGTTTTCTGCAGTCAAGAAGAAGCTTCAAGCGCAGGACATTTCTTACGCTATGCTGTATCCGGCGCGGTTGCGGATAACACAAAGGCACGCAGCACTTCTTCCAGAACCCGCAGCAGGTTGAAGATTTCCTTAAGCGGCACCGGCGTGTGGCGCCCAGTGGCCCGGAGGAGCAACGACGCTCTAGATCACACTCCCCACTATCGGACCCTGACAAGGGTCTCCTCGGGACATTGGTTCATTCTGTGACTCTCCTGGACAATATGCTGTGACTGATGGGCCTGTAGTTGGTGATGTATTATTTTCCCTTTTTTTGGTCTCCAGCATGATGTCCTGCTCGGCACCTCCCTTCCGTCCCGCGACAGCTGCCCACTTAACAGTGGAGTGGTGTGTGGGTGAAAGTAAGGAGGGAGGGGGCGGGTCGTGAGCCTCACGCGTTCCCTATGTGGGCATCCCCCGAATATTTGAAGATGAGGGACAGTCAATGTGGGACATTGACAAGTGTTTGGGAGGGGAGGTATTCTGTACACGGCAAGTTGGGGTTGCTGGTGTGGGAGTTGGACGGGGGGTATTTGGTTGCAAGTTGCCCGATTACACTTTAAGTAATTCTTGACGCAGCGATGGGTACAGATTATTGTAGTGCATACTTTGGCAGACACCACACGGGATTTTAATGGATTGACGATTGCAACATGGAATGTGCGAGGCCTGAAAAACCCCAGGAAGAAAAGACAGGTGCTTGGATACTTAGATCGTCATCATATCGATATAGCTATGTTACAGGAGACCCATCTAGGCCCTGGCGGCGCGCCTTTATTTGCCTCGCGATGGGCAGTACACCGCTGCTTTGCATGCTACTCCAGCTATTTCCGCGGAGTGGCTATCCTTTTCAAGCGGGGGCAGATTTTGCCTCATTTGGGGGGACGCTCTACTCTCATGGGGTGACGTTTGCTAATTATTATAGCCCCAATACTGATGACCCCCACACTCTTACTAGGTTATGGAATAGAATTCAAGAGATAGGCACCGCATATGTCATTTGGGGCAGGGACTTTAATACGACGTTACGACCCCGGATAGATAGGTCCCGAGTCATTCCAACGCACTTCACGCTTACGCACAGAACATTGAGCGACATAGTAGGTGATAGAAGATTACTGGACTCTTGTGGCACATACACCCTGGGCGGCGGGAGGGTACACACTTCTCGGCAGTCCACTCATCCTGGGCTAGATTGGATTACATGTTCCTATCGGTTGGGATGGCCCACTGGCTGCGGGATGCGACCCACCTAGCTCGAACGTATTCAGATCACTCCCCAGTGGTGGTGACACTACAGGTTCCTTTACAACACTACCCATATAATAGCTGGCGACTCAACCCTTCACACTTGCAGGACGCTGTGTTTAAAGCAGAACCAGAACAAGATATACGGGACTTTTTTGAGCGCAATATCACATCGGTCTCCAGTATGACCATTGTATGGGAAGCGTTCAAAGTGACGGTCCGGGGGATGGTGTTTTTTCCAAAGGAGGTGGCATTCTTAAGGAGTTGCGCAGAGACCTCTCCAGACTGGAAGATGAGTTGAAAGCGTTAGAACAGGAAGCTAGTGGAAATACGGATGGGTGTGAGATCAGGGCTACCATACGTAACAAATTGACGGAATTTGGTGTGATGGCGGACAGGGAACTTAAATTTAGAGGGAAACCGCACGTGGCCAGACGATACGGGGAGGGGGATAGGCTGGGGAAGGCTCTGGCGGCAGCGATCCGGTCCCCAAGGTTCTCTAACTACATAACGGAGATACAGGATGGGCAAGGTCAGATACATAGAAATCTCCCGGACCAATTGACCACATTTTGTGAGTTTTACAGAGCGCTGTACTCTTCTCAGCGGGGTGCTCCTCTTCATCTGCATGAGTATCTGGAGGACACGGCTCTGGCCTGGTTGGGGGAAAATCAGCAAACATTCTTGAACCTGGAGTTGGAATTAGACGAAATTACAGAGGCTATTATGCAGATGAAGTCTGGCAGGGCGCCTGGGTCAGATGGCCTGCCTATAGAATTTTCCAAAACCTATGCTAATATACTTGCTCCCATTCTGAAGGAAGTATTCTACACGGAATTGGAGGAAGGTAGTCTGCCCGGAACTATGCGCGAGGCCTTAATAACCTTGTTATTGAAACCGGGGAAGTCGCCTCTCTCTTGTGACTCCTACCGCCCCTTATCGCTACTAAATTGTGACACTAAAATACTTGCTAAAGTGTTGTCGACTAGGTTGGGCCTGCTGATGCAGCGGTTGGTTCTCCCTGACCATGCGGGATTTGTCCCCAGCCGGGCCACATCGCATAACCTTCGGACGCTGGCTGCTGTGCTATAGGACATTGATCCCAATAGCTCGGCAGTAGCGGTTTTTCCTCGACGCTACTAAGGCGTTCGACTCCCTGGAGTGGGACTACTTGCTGGGTGTATTGGAGCGTATGGGAATGCCGTACACTTTCTTAAACTGGATTAAGCTGCTCTATAGTCGGCCAGTGGCGTCAGTGCTTCTAAATGGAGCTAAATCGCCCCCCTTTGATATTTCCAGGGGCACGTGCCAGGGGTGCCCAATATCTCCTATTTTGTTTGCCCTTGCCATTGAACCCTTAGCGGCGAAACTCCGGCAGCACCATAATGATAAAGCATTGATATACCCTTCTAGACAACTGCTTATTTCATTATATGCGGATGACATGACGCTATATGTGAAACAACCCCAGGTCAATTTAAATCCTATACTGCGTGAGATAACCAAATTTGGCGTCATATCGGGCGTGCAAATAAATTGGTCAAAATCGGCGGTCTTCCCCTTAACTGGAAATACTGTACCATATCCAATGGACTATCCCCTAGTGTGGGAATCGGACGACTTGAAGTATTTGGGTATACAAGTTTCCAGAGATAAAGATGCATTAATGAGACTAAATTACCTAAATCACCGACAACGTTACCAAATGGCTGAGACTCCCCTGTCCATGGCAGGAAGGATATCGCTGATTAAGATGGTGTTGCTACCGAAGCTTTTATACCTGTTTGTTAATATCCCATACCACCCAGGGAGATTCTTCTTCAGTACACTGAAATCACAACTCACGAGGCTTATATGGGGCGGGAAGCAAGCGCGCCTTAACTTAGCCACGCTTATGCTGCCATATCACCAGGGAGGATTTGAAGTCCCTGATTTTGAATTCTATTACTACTGTGCACAAGCCCACTTTGCCACCTTTTGGTTCCACCCGCCGCCTTTCATGCCTCATTTGGTGGTCGGAGATGGTTATATGGCCCAGACGCCTCCGTCCGGTTATCTTTTCACTGCAGTGAGGGAACAGGCACATGATCCATCCACAGTGGATTGTACTATACGGGCCTGGCAGCGGATAGCCCGCAATTGGGGTCCCCTGTGATGTATTAGTCCAGACTGGTGTTGGCACGAAGTCCCGTGTTACGGGTGACGGAGGAGGGTATTTGTCGGAAGATGCTTGACGGACTGCGGTATTTCCCCTGGGGGGACTTGTATCTAGCGGGGCAGTTTCGTACAAGGGAACAGTTTTTTGGTGAACATGTACCGACCGTAATGGACACGTTTCTTTACACCAGACTCCGGCAAAGTCTTAAGGCGGTGACCCCTGACTTCCCCCGCGGAGCTGCCATATTTGCTCCTCTGCATGCTTTCTTGCAGACAGCACCCCCCGCCATGCAATCTCACCATTATATAAACACACGCAGGATGCGATACCGACCACTCCCAGTCGTGCCAGAGGAGAGTGGGATGCAGACTTGGCTACTCCATTGACGGATGAACAGTGGGAATTTAGCTGTAGGCAGACGATGGCTATTACTGGTAACAGCAGGTTGCACCTTATTCATTTTAAGTTTTTGCACCGGTTATATTATACTCCGGCTAAGCTGTATAGATTCGGGCTCAGAGACAATGATAGGTGTGTACGCTGTGGGAGGGAAGGGGCGGGCTTTGAACATTTGGCATGGGGCTGCCCTGCGGTGGCAGAGTTTTGGACACTGATGTTCGAAGGTCTCTTGACTATGATAGGGGTCAGATGCAGCCATGCCCCCTGCTTGCACTTTTGGGTCTGAGCCAAGCTGTTAACACTAAATATTAAAAAAAATTAGCAATGGGGCTATTACTAACTAGGAGACAGGTGGCAAGCAGATGGGGTAGAGGTCGAGCCCCCAAGTTTAAAGAGTAGATTAATTCAATGGTTACCTGGCAGGAACAACTACAGGGTTATGCAGACCTTCTTCCCATAAGGTCGCGTCCGAGGGACATTTGGGGCCCGTCAACCGCGTATCTGTTAACACAAGCAGAGAGGAACAAGGAAGGCGACGCTGACACGGCATTGGGGGCGGGTGACGAGCTGGGGACTGAGGCCTGTACCTAGGTAGTGCAGGTAGAATACCCGGGAGGGAGTCCAACATAATGCCCGGGCTTGAGCACCAGACTGGGGAGTAGAATAGTTCTAGTATCTGGATTCTGGAAAAGGAGGGTATCCTGGAGTGCGGAGACTGGAGTGCTCACATGCCAGGGTGGATGGGGTATTCACTGTTGCTCTGCTAGTGGCATATTGGGGATAAATGGTGGACTGCTTCAAATAATAATAACATGTACTGTAACAGGTCGGACTTTATGATGAGATTCCTGGGGCTGCATTGAAATTATATAGGGGAGGGAGGGGGGGGGGTGGGGGGGAAGTTGAACTCATCAGTGTTGGGGTATGATGAGGGGGGGGGGGGGGAGGTATGTGTACTGCTACAGTATAGGATATGATGTGATGACTGCACTGATGTACCATGCACTAATTCAATAAAGGTTTTTCAAACTTAAAAAAAAAAAAAAAAAGTATTTGATCATAAGCAAATTGTAGAGTGTAAGAAAGTGCCCTCTTTTTGCATGGTTGCCCCCGCTTTTTGCTCAATTGCTGATGTACTTTGACTAAGTGTGCCATGGGCTCCTGCCAAACAGGTACCCAGGGCCTATGTTCTTTCCCTAAAACTGCATTGAAATCAAAACCCAATTGGCACTCTCTGGCCACAGGTCAGCCCCTCGTAAATGGTACCACAGATACCAAGGGCACTGTGACCAGGGAAGGCCTCTTAGGGCTGCAGCACTTATTGTGCCACTCTTAGAGGCCCTGTACTTTTACACACACACTGCCTTTGCAGGCTGCGTGTTTTGATGCGGAACAAAGTGGAGAGTCGACATGGCACACATCCCTGTGTGCCATGCCTACAACCCACTGCCCTGGCATAGATCACCCCCTATCTAGCTGGGTACACTATACCAGTGGTGAGGGTGCAGGTGCATGAGCCCTGTACCCCTACAGTGTCTAAGCCAATTCTTAGTCATTGCAAGTGCAGTAATTCCATTAAGAGTATATGGTGCTGGGAGTTTGTAATTACGAACTTCACAGTACCATAATGGCTTTACTGGAAACTGGGAAGTTTTGGATCAAACTTCTCAGCACATTAAACCCACACTGATGCCAGTGTGGGATTTAATGAAAAATGCACACAGAGGGCATCTTAGAGATGCCCCCTGAAAAACGAACTTACACTATTGTCCAGGCTGAGTGGCTGCTCACCAGCTGCCACCACCAGACATGTTTCTGGACCCCTGGGTCGGGAGCCTGCTGCTCTCGGGGGTCTGAAACATGAGGTGCCAAGCCTCCTCCCCCAGGATGGGCAGGGTCCACGAAGGGGAAGCTTCAAAGGGGAAGCTTCAAAGGCTTGCCACCTCTGTGAGCTTCTCCAGGCCTTTTGCTGCTTCCAGCAACTGGCCCCCACTTGTTCTGACCCCCACTTTGGGCGGAAGAATCGGCGGGAAAACCAAGTGAGGAAAGGAGGTATGCCCACCTTTGCCAATCTCACCCCTCAGGTGGGGGAGACGTGGTGAAGCACAACTCTCAGACCCTGCCATCTTGCAGATGGGGGGACCCAGCCAACCAGTGAGGCATATGCCCCCCTCCCACTGGAGGGTGGCATAATAGGGGGTGTACCCTCCCCAAGGAAGGGACCCATTGGTCCCAACCTTTACTTACCTGTAACGCCCCTAAATCTAGTATTTAGGGGCACCCCTGAACCTTGCCTCCTCAGACAAGAACCGACCAAGAAGAAGGACTGAAGAGTTGTGCTGAACTTGTTGCAGGGATTCTGCACATATACAGAACTATGCACAGGAAACCAGGACTTCAGTGTATTGTGGTGTACCAAAAACACACCTCAGTGCCAGGAACCCCTATCCCGCTAGCTATAGTATCCCATGCGTTCTCCGTACTACAGCGGAGCTACCAATGATTGGATATCCTAGAATATGCGACTCAGGGCCTCTCAGAATTCGTGGGAAAAGACACTTTCACTTAGATACTCATACCTGTTCACAGTGTGAGCAACCAGAGACACTGTATAATTTAAAACGTTTATTTCAACTAACATGTTCTGTAATGCAGTACACATGCTAACACTAGCAAAGAAATGCATAAAAACAATATAATCAGCATGGTTACAATTCCATATAATACGAACAGGGATAGAATATTATTATGACAGTGGATTAAGCCATATAGCGCTTTACCACCCTCCCCGTGCTACAAGCTATGTTTATTATATCAGTGTAAGACCTCTAGGCTTGGACAGCGGAACCCCCTACCTCAAGTCTTAGATGATAGGATTTACATCTCCGGACAAGCACAGCTCTTCCTCTGGAAAGGTTTTCTCCAAGTGTTGTTAACTTGCATGCTGTGCAATATTAAAAGCACCCAGAAAGTCAGAAGCGCAGCTGTGTTCCATGTTATGTCTATATGTGTGTGGGATGGATCAAAGCCGATTAACCAGTGGAGTTGTATTCTGGCCTTGAACACGAAGTACAGACGAGAACTCAGAGCACAACAGAAATAGTGAAAGGAAGACAGTTCCCATGTGAAGCAGCACAAGCAAAAGTATTTACGAGAACCAAGGCATGTAGTGTCGTGTGCATAAGCGGCAAGATGGCGGTGATGCAACGCACAAACTAATGCTAACTTAGGGTTTGGAGGTGCCGGCTGACGTTGCTCACGACACACTGACTTGGCCCCAGCCCTACCGGCCTGTCCCCACCTTGAACCTGCATAAGCGAAATCCCGGTGTGTCCTACACCCAGCAACATTAAGAACATCTAGGACCTGCCCTGCCTTCCACAGAGAAGACTCCGTCTCCCGTGAGCACTGGATCTGCTCACCCACACTCTGGCCAAATCCGCAAGTCTGCACCACTCTGCACCCGGCCCGAGTTCAAGTGGCCCAACACCACAAGGAGGTCTCCCCGGTGACCCTGACTTGAGGTCTCCCCGGTGATCCCGACTTGAGGTCTGGTGATCTCTGACCTGCCTGGACCCTCTCCAGGACACTCCATGACTCCTTTCTGGAGGATCCCCGCGACCGGAGCTGGTAAGAAAACCCGACGTCTAAAGACACCCCTGCACCCAAAGTCCCACGGCCTTGGATGGCCCAACCGACGGTGTCCCAGCATCTCCAGGCAACCCAACTTACCTCTCCAACCGGTGGTCACCTCCAGAAGATCTTCGTCCCCGAGACTACAGTCTTTGTCAAAACCGGAGAATCCCTATTGAAACCAACAGGTCACCAGACACCAAAACAGCACCCTGCACCGAGCCACCCCTGCGCCGCTGCGGGTGTACTTTAGGTGCTAACTTGGATCCCCCTTTGCTCTGAGCCCAACACCAGGAGCTTTGCACCCACAATCCTGTGGCTTGCTCGTGAGCAGCCACCAACCGGAGGCCCCCTATACCCAATTGGATAACATTGGGCCTCAGCACTCTGCACCCGGCCGCCCTAGTGCCGCTAAGGGTGCTTTCAGAATACATCCTTGACCCTGGGGGAACCCTTGTTCTAACCCCCGATACTCAACCCCAAAGATCTTGTACTTACCTGTTAACCGATAACTTCATTTCTCTCCATAGGAATACACGGACTGTTTTTCCTTGAAAAATGTTGTGTGTGCAGTTGATTTGTATGAAAACCTGAAAAAATCCAACTGCGAAAAATTGATCTTACCCAGTGTGATATCAAGGCATATCTCACTGAGCAGAAAAAGTAACTTAAAAAGTAATCGGAAAAGTAACAAAAGTAATCTAAAAGGAATTTCGACATTTTGACTTACCTGTCTTTCAATCAACTGCATTTGAACCTGCATTCAATTGTAAACACTGCATAAGATTTTGCAAAGCATTTATTTCACTTACCTGTGCCAGGCTTGGCTTTAGAAATAAAGTGCTCCAAATGTCTCGTTCGTGGAAAAGCTTCCGTGTCACAGCAGTGTAAACTGCTGTGACACGGACGCTTGTCCATAAACAAGACAACTGGAGCAATTGATTTGCCAAGCCCACGACGTATAGAAAATAGAAGAGAGACAGGATTTCAATTGACTAACCACTATCACATCCCTTTCTGACTGTGGAGCCGGAAGGCCCATCTGCATCAAAATCTCCACTGCTTGCAAGAATGTCCCCCACTTGGTCCTGATGAAGACCCTACTGTAAGGATCCTACTTGCCTACATATAATCCCAGGGTCGACAGCTATATTTTGTGTTTACCTTTGTGGATAACAGTGATAGATTCACCGTATCCCCATCCGTCATAACATTATGGTGTTGTAAATAGGTTAAGCCTTGAACAAGGCTGGAATGGCTATTTTTAGTATTTAGATGTGTATATATTGTTCACTGCCCTCCTTCTCTCACTTACCCTCACCTCTGCACACTGCAGCACTTACTCCTCCCTCCCATCTGGGGCACCTTATAATTATATGTAACGGATGTTACGTTTGTGAATGAGATCCCATTTTCCACATGAATAAAATGTGTTCAACATGAATGATATTGTTTGCTTTTACAGGTGTTGTTAATGTTTAGATCTCTTTTTTCGAAATGTGGGTCTACTGGGGCCATTCTTTTTTGTACTGAACATTACCCAGGACCCAGTGACGTGTCTGGGTTTACCCCTTTGTCTTGTAACAGAAGGAGTGTAAAGCAGCTTGTTTTACCATAACGTAAACTTATTGGTAAAAATTAAGTTAAAAAGGACCCCACAGTGTATTTATAAAAATATGTATTTATTAGAAGACACTCATTAACACATACAAATATCTCCTACCCAAAGATGAACAACATGCACACAGTACTTTGCAAAGAAAACAGGTAACAAGCACGTATTACACATTGGCCACTGGGGGCGCCAAATGATATACTGAAACAGAGGCATGCGAACCACGACTCAAGTGAAGACTGTACCCAGAGGACCTAGAAGTGCCGGGGACCCAAGGAACCACCAGAGGTAAGCAACTAGGAACCCCAGGGAGGCCGTGTGCAGAGTGGGTACACGACAGTGGGCTTAATTCAATTCAATGGGTAAGTTGCAGTTGCAATTTTAAAGAGGGACCCTTCCCAGTGGACCTTGAAGAAACCCCATGAAAGACAGAAGTTTGGAGAGCCACCCCACCTGTGGATACCCTAGGAACCAGGATACCTACACCAGGGAAGCCGGGTGCATAGGTGTCAATTGACGTCGGAAACCGCCTTCGAATTCAATGGAGGACTTCAGGAAGATGTCACTGGTGAAGAAGTGGAAAGTGTCTGGGGGGGGAATCCGAAGGTAGATTCAAGTTGGGAAGTACCTGCAAGCAGAGAGTGGACAGAGTCTATGCCACCCGGGAGCGAGCAGGGGGCACAGAAGTTGAATGCCCACCAAAGTGGGGTGTTTGAGGAGAGTTGACGGTGACCTTGAAGCTGCAGCTGTGTGGACCAGGCTACACTGGAAGACCAGGAGCAGTTCACAAGCTGTCCCACGTCGGATGTCGAGAGTTGATGGGTCAGTGTCCGCTGGGAGCACCAACAAGCCTTGGCAACCACAAACGACATGGAAAGCGAAAAAGGTGCAGTGTTGGGACCAGCAAGGTCCAGGTGACTCTCCACAAGCAGGGGAGTCAGAGCAGACCCCAAGCAATCAGGGGAGCCCGCTGAAATCAACGAAGACCCTCAAGAGGTCCCACAGACCGGAGGCACTGGAGTCGCAAGAGGACCTCCAGCATCTCACCAAAGATGCAGGCCCGCGGTGCAAGAGATGCGGTGAGGACAATGATCTTGGTCACAGGAAATGCTTGAGGTGGATGCTACTTGGAGCCCAAAGATCTCTTAAGAAGAGAGCCAACAAGCCTTTGTAACGGCAAGTTGATGCAGTGCAAAGAGGTTTGGTTCCTGCGGCTCCGGCAAAGGATACTGGCCTCAAAATCTGTGAGAGGGCAGTGCAGGCCTCGAGGGATGTGAAGAACCACCAGCAGTGTTGCTGAGCCTTTCAGAGTCTGTGGGAGCCCAGGATCAGCAGACCGGCCAGCTTCATTGCGGTGCCTACAGATGCAGGGAAGTGACTCCTTCACTCCAAGGGAGATTTCTTCAGGTGTCTTGGATTCCCACAGGTCTTGGAAGGTTCCTGAATGGAGCACAGAAATTGCAGCAGACGAGCATAGCGACAAGACCAGGAGCAGTAGGAGTCTTTCCAGTTGCAGTATCGATACCCATAGCGAAGTCCAGCGTGCCCAGACAGTAGAAGATAAAGTGGTGTCTTGATATGAATCTTGTCCCATGACGAATCTAGGGATCCACTCACAGGTAAGCCCTTAAGTACCCTAAGGAAATGGTTTGGACGTTTCAGGGTACCCTCCCAGGGGAGGGGTTTGGACAGTAGGGAGGATACTCCCTTGTCTTATGCCCAGTTTATTGCCAGAGCGGGAGCAAACGGCTCCCTGAGCTGGTTTGAACTGGAGTATGCATGGAGGGCAACAAATGTGCCCCTCAAGCAGACTGAGTGGCACTGGCAAGCGCTCCCACCCTGCCTCAATAGACTAATCTCTGTCTGAGAGGTGATCACACCTCCCTGTGACAGGATACCTTTTGCCCTGCCTTCCCCCGCTCAGGCTTGGCTCAGCAGCAGCACAGCAGAATCGTGTCACTGGTCGGCAGCAGCCATGTTGTGCTGTCCGGGTGTAGAAGACTGGTACCGAAAGCACTGAGGGCCTCCCGGAGGTGCTTAACAGTGCATGGAATCATACCTCCCACACGTACGATTCCAACATGTTTGATACCAAACACAAAAGGGACCGTTACAGTCAGTTTAGAGATGTTCATCGCATAATGACGCATGGCCAGATGCATGGCCAGACGGACACCGACCCACTCACAACATCCGACCTGAGACAGCTCGTGAATGGCTCCTGGTCTTCCACAACGTAGCCTGGTCCGCACAGGTGCAGCTCCAAAGTAACGTCAACTCTCCTGCAACACCCGACATTGGTGGGCATTCGTCTTCCATGCCTTCTGGTCACTCCCGAGTGGAATAGACACTGTCCCCTCTGCTTGCAGGTACTCATCATCTTGAATCTACCTTTGGGTTCCACCTGACAATTTCCTCTTCTTCGCCAGCAGAATCTTCCTGAAGTCCTTTAATGAGTTTTATGGGGGGTTTCCGACGCCACTTCACACCCGGCCTACCTGGTGTAGGTAACCTGGTTCCTAGGGTATCGCGGGTGGGGTGGCTCTCCAACCTTCTGCCTTCCATGGGGTTTCTTCAGGGTCCACTGGGAAGGGTCCTTCTTCAAAATTGAAACCGCGACTTATCCACTGACTTGAATTGAGCCCGCAGTAGTGTTCCCACTGTGCACACAGCCTCTGTGGGGTTCCTGGTTACTTACCTCGGGTGGTTCCTTGGGTCCCCAGCACTTCTACGTCTTCTGGGTATAGTCTTGACTCTAGACGTGGTTCGCATCCCTCTATTTTAGTATATGGTTTGGTCCCCACCCGTTGGCCACTGTATATACGTGCTACTTACCTGTTTTCTTTCCAAAGTAATGTGTTTTGCCTATATATCCGGGTAGGAGATATTTGTATGCGTTAGTGAATGTCTTATAATAAATATATATTTGTATTAATACACTGTGTGGTTCTTTTTCACTTAATCTAAACCAATAAGAGTACGTTCTGGTAAAACAAGCTGCTTTACTCTCCTTCTGGACTAAGCCTGAAGGCTGCTCTCCAGAGCTACCACTTAGAGAGCTTTCTAAGGTTGAAGGTTGTCTAAGACCACTAAAATCACCATAAGGGTTGTCTGGATTAGTGCAGGGTGCTACACTTAAATAAGTGAGCACCATATACTAAGCCAGTCTCCTACAGCGATAGCTAGAAATTGTTTTATTTGTAAACAAATGGCCGGGCACAGATGTTGAAAATTATGATGCAGTATTAGGAAAATGCCAAAGAAAAGCCATTCAAGACCACACAATGAGGCTTTCAAAACAAGATATGAAGGGCTGAATTAGGGGAAATTCCAATAAAAGGTTTTGTACAGCACCCTGGATATTGCTTTCGTTTTTTTTGTTTTTAAACAGGTTGCCTTGTATGGAATGTGGGTGGTAGGGCAGAGTTTTGTGAGTTCCCCATTACCAAGTGCTGACAAGCTGGAAAGGGAAGTAAAGCACAAATTGATAAAATACATTGGTCAGCATTACACAATACAGTCTGGTGAGGAAGTCCAAATCAGAGCTCTGGTTTCATAGCAATTTAGCCATCAAACTACCACTAACACCAACCACCTTCGGTGACTTGTTTTGATTATTTTAACCAGTGTACTTTTCTTTAGGCCTCAACCACATCTTGGCCTATGGCGCATGGGCAAGGTGCATCTTAGTATCACAGGTGAAAGACCAAGTTTGAGACTTACACACCAACATAAAAGTGTACCCAAATGAAAAAAATAGAAAGATGATACAATGAGGGGATGAGGTGTGGTCAAGGAGAGCGATGACCAATGCATGCTTAATTTGCAAAAATAATATATGTGAGAGTGCACAAACTTTCTCAGAAGCCCATGCCCCACATTGCTGTATCGTGGAGTTGCGTGATCCTAAGGCTTAGCCATGACTGAACTTCATGCCTCCTTTATCCACCACCCTACACTCCTTGTCCCTCTAGCAGACTCTTCTTTCCCACTTTCTCCTTTTTAAAACTGTTTTCTGTCATTCTCTTTCTTTCCCCATTACTGTCTTTTTCTCTCTTGCTCTGGTTCAAAGTGTAACGGAAACATAGGATTAAAAAACGAAGTCCCAGTCACGGCAAAAAAAAGAAAAAGAAAAAGAGGAGTACTGGTTGGCTCCACCTGCAACCATCGGCTCAAATTAAGCACTGACCAAAGAGTAGTGGCTGCGTAGAGGGTCCGCGCTACTATGAGTGCTAGTGGGAGACAGAATAATATTCTGAAAAGTCAGTAGTTGGGAAAACCATTGAATGAGTTCAAAGCTAGTTCAATAAAAAAAACACACACCCCTCCCCCTGCCCCCCAATATGTACTGTGAAGAGTAACATTTTGAGAAATCAGTATTTGGGGATGCTTTACATAATCATCAATTTTATATATATATATATATATATATATCACTGAAAAAACCATAGGTTTCACACAAGTTATAGTTAGCTGTACATTTCACTCGTAAAAAACCAATGAAATTCCCCCGTTATAGTTAGTGCAGGCAACTATAACTCACGCGACCGCAATCTTCTGCTGATGCTAATACTGTATTTAGACACTTATTTGCCCATGTCTTCTTCCATTAAATTTTAGCTATACATATATTACAAATATTTTTTTTTCATAAAGACACATATGTCATCAGCAGAGGATTGCGGTCGCGTGAGTTATAGTTGCCTGCACTAACTATAACGGGGGAATTTCATTGGTTTTTTACGAGTGAAATGTACAGCTAACTATAACTTGTGTGAAACCTATGGTTTTTTCAGTGAATTTGCAAGGTTTTTTAAATGCTAATTCCTAACTATAACGTGTGTGAAACCTATGGTTTCAGTGAATTTGTACGGTTTTTTAAATGCTAAGTTACTTTACGCCATTCGTGGCGTGCGCGCCCAGTTAACGCAGTTCGTTCCGTGCGCGCACAGTGAGCACGAGGTGCGCTTCGCGCACCGCGCGCCCACTTTACGCAGTTAGTGCCGTGCACGCACGGTGATCACGCGGTGCGCTGCGCGCACCGCGTGCCCACGTTACGCGGGATGGGCCATGTACGCACGATGCGCTTCGCGCACCGTGCGCACATGGGGGACATATAATGCGCTTCGTTGTGAAAGGTATTCATTTGTACTTTCCAATAACTTATATGCTATGCACAAATGGTGCCCTTCGGGCACCATTTGCACACGGGGTGGGGATAGTGTGGATAAATTTTTTTTTTTGAATAATTTTAACCGTACGCGTACGGTAAGCGTAATCGGCGATTTTTCGAAAATAAATAAAATTGTTTTTTTGGGCTTGGGGGTTGTTTGGGGACACCTATATCGATGCTGGCTGGTTAAGAACTGAATATACTGCCCCTTTAGATGTTTTTTGTCTTTGTTTTTGCTGCCCCCCTCAGAGTGCGAGAGAGAAAATGGCGGCCGCCGCTTCCTGGTTTCGACCGATTCGAATTTTTACTTAGATCGAACAGCCAATCAGAATCGCGCTCGTCACCGTACGCGTACAGTAAGCGCACCGTAAGCGCACCGTAAGCTGGCTCAGATATATATATTGATTTAAAGGCTATTTTCTCAGAATCTACTGAACAGATTTACACCAAACCTACAAAAGGCACTTCCTTGACCTGTAGACTACCTCTCTGCCAAATTTCAAGGAACTCTGTTAAGCCGTTCGGGCTGTAGCTGTGTCTAAAGGTCCTATGGAAAAATGCATGGGAAAAATGCGTTTTGGGACCCCCCTTTTATCTCAGCCCCCGCTTGACGAATCACCCCGAGACTTTCAGGGTAGGAGCGGAGCGTAGCGCCCCACCTATTTTGAAAATTTCGCGAGGATTCGTCGACCGGCGCCAAAGTTATTCAAAATAGAATGTTGCGGTTTCCTATGGAAACAGGGTCCTAACTACAACTACCTACTGGCGACCGCCAGTAGGATATATATATATATATTTTTTTTTTTTATTACAGCTGGGTTTCCCCATTTTCAGCCACTGCCATCAATGGCCACCTTTTCTTCAGTGCGATTGATTACCAGACTCCCCTCGCATGACCTGCCTTTATAAAAGCAGAAATACCATCAAAGCCGTCCAGGCAGAGACCAAGTTCGTAAGGTCGCCCCAGACTTGGTCTGTTGCCATCCCATGAGTGGCAGAGCTAGGGCTGGACACAGAACCCGGTCACATTCCGATGGAGGCGACAAGTAACACCGAGAGGAACCTCACGTTGGTTCCACCCTGACATGCGCTTGTGAGCTTTCCTCCTACAGAGGCCAGATCTCGGCGCTCTCATGGCGCTACAAAGGGGGAGGGGGCTCCAAGGCATGAGCATTCACTCCTCCAGATTTTGGCTACAGAACTTTCAACACTTGCCATTTCGGCTCCTCGTGAGCACAGGCGAGGAAAAGAACAAACTGAATTGAAATGTCACTTTTAGGAACATTCTCGAGAGATGTGGGCCATTATATTATTGTTTTCAGTGCTTTGGGCTGATCGGTGTGTAGCACTAGGAGACCTTTCACATGAACTATTCATCGCATACATTCAAGAGCTGGGTGCTCTCCTCCCCTAATGGCAGGTATACATTAACAATGTGTGGTCCCGCCCCCTGTGGCACTCCCACATCTGCTAACATTAGAAGGATGTCTATGTTCCTTCTGAGACGAGATGCAATAGGCCTCCTTGTTGTATTCTGGCTGCATAATGCACCGATTTCTCCGAGATAAAAACTGCATTTTTGTAAAGCAGCCAAACGAAACATACAGCTATGAACATGTGTTCAGCAACGTCTGGAAAACCCCAGGCTGCTTTCTTCGACAGGTTTACAGTCCCTCCCAAAACAGCAGCGGGACACTCCAATTTGCTAACCCCCCCCCCCCCCCCCCCCTAATCTAAAAGGCGTGGAAGAAACTCGCTGCAACATAAAGTAGCTTGATAAATTCACAATACGACCCCCGTCATAGGAAGTAATGGGATGGGATGGGATGGGGGGGGGGTCTCACTTCAGGAGGCCCTGGGGGACCTTCATTTCTTGGAAGAGGGAGAGAGCGGAAACCTGCCAAGTAAAAAGAAGAAAGATGCCAACAGTTCCATCACAGACTGCCCTGCCCTCCGATGAGGGGGGAGCAGGTTATGCTGGTCCTGCAGGAGGAAGGAGCTTGGTGGACAGGTGGTCTCTCCATGCACGCAGTGCAGTGCCCATGTTTGGTAATACTGCGCCTCATTTTGCAAGCAGCGGAGACTTACAACGTGCAACCAACTGCTCGACATCAAACAGCGCTGTTTGAGGATGAATGGCCGTCACTATTCTGCCCCCTCAACATCCCTCCCTGGTTATGCAACTCCAACCACCTCTCTTTCAATCCTCCCTGCCTCACCTCTCCCCACGCCCCCAACAAACATTGTGCAAATCTAAAACAAAACCGTTGTACACACAGTTTGGGGCAACTTTAATCCTGAGCATCATTTCAAATGTGCACCCCCCACCCAGCCCCCTCCAAAGTGGTGGAATCTTTCAGCAGCCTCAGTGCCCAGGAAACAGTCATAAGATCGGTCACGTTTCCCGCGAAAGGGATGAATCATCGCTGTTGGAGATGCAAACATGATATGAGCCGTATGTGGCAGCACGCGGGCAGACACGGGTCACGTGAAGAAATCACAAGCTTCCTCTTCCACTGATGCAAATTCGAGTCAGACCGTCCTAACATCAGGCAGGGAAGATATGGATGGACAAATCTGTTCTGACATGTAGTCAGGACATCAAGTAGGGCTTGCCATTTTGTTAACTGCAAAACTCCTTAAAACGTTGGTTTTGCAAGTGGCCACGGTCTGGTCATACCACTGTCCGTAGGAAACTGAGCATTACATATTCAGAGGGCGGTGGAGGCCAAGCTTTGAACGTGGCATCGGTGGTTGGATGGGACGTAGGAGGGTGCAACCCTTCTCCGCCTTCCCCATCTCCTGGGCCACAGATATCGCTGTCCCATTAGCACCCGCAGGCTGCCAGTACTGTGAACCACACTGGTTAGGCATGGGGTGGCCCACGTAACTCCCTATGCTACTTTTGGGAACCTGGCTGTACCCCTATGGTCTCACTGGGATTCTCCTACCTGTAGGGAATGCAGGACGGATAGTGGCATCGAGATTCACCATGAACAGACCTCAGTTCCTCAGGGAGAGTCATCTTCCATGGCTGGCACAAGGTGAACCCCGGGAGTTCATTCCTATGCTGGAAGAATCGCCAAAACGTTAGAAGGAGTTTTCTTGCCACCAGATGGACAGCCAGTTTTAGAGGGAACAGGCCCACCAAACCACTCCAACCAATTCGGGATAAGAGGAGAATCTTGTATGAGGCCACCTGCAGCCAATAATGTTTCACCAACACGAAGGGAGGGAGAAAGGAGGATTATTTTTAGTATATAAGCAGCCCACCCAAAACCTTGTGGAAGTAAGGAGCCACCCGGCTATAAAGTGGGACTAATCTGTTATTGTTTGAGACATTTTTGGAAAAAATGTTTAGTCGTGTCCTGAAAGCGGTCAGCAAAGAAAGTTCTTGGTGTTTGTGATAAGGAGGTCCTCCAAAAAGGAGTGATAAACCTGAACTTGTATTACACACTTATATCACAACATCTGGAGCACTTTGTGTTTAACACTGGAATTCAGGGTATTCCTAAGAACAATGCTAGATATTAATATTTTGCAGCTATATCAAGAACCAGCAGTGGCAAATACAATAGGTCTTGCACTAGCAAGTGTGCAAGGTTTAGATTTGTTATAGCAAACATATGCGAAAAAAAAGATAGACATAAACATAACGGAGATGCCCCGCAGCCGGGGGAGGGGTGGTGTGTGTGAGCACCCACATACAGGTGCATGTATTTTATTATAAACATTTTTTTTGTTTTAAACATGGTGCTGAAGAGACTGCTAAAATTAATGCTAGAACTAAAAAGTACAAAAACAACAAGTAGCAGCACTCACTGGGTTGCATGAAGGAGGGTGTTTTGGAGACCAGACACTGATCATCAGGCAGGCTCATCAAGACCACTGTCAACGTTCTGACCAATAACCAACCCCAGGTAACCGACAGAAATCTGGCTGTGTGCGCCCACAGCAGGGATCTGGCCCTGGGCCACAAGGACAAGCCAGGGGTGCGTCCAGAAAGGCGCCGGGCAGCTGCCGCGCATGGATCGCAGCACCCTGGGGAGACTTCCTGTTCTGAAGCCCAGAAATGTTTATGCTGTTCTGCTGTTATCAGGATTTTTGAGAGAAAACTAAAACACATCCAGGCTGTACTTGGAGCAGCTGCAAGGCATGTCTAGTGAAAATCAGAAACTCCCCTTCAACTTGTACTCACCCTGTCAGCAGCAGGCCCCGCTGAGAGGGCTCCTGGGCAAGGCTCCTCCCGCCGTTAATGGGCCAACTCTACAAGGAGACGCGCATCCGCACACGGGGGCAGGAAGCAGAGGGGGGAACAAAAGAAAGAAAAGCAGACGTAAACATCCTGCACTACTGAGCAAGGCAAAAGCAATGCACACAAACCATCGTTCACTAAAATCTGCCAACTCTTTACAACAGCATTTATTTTTCTTAAAACAACAAAGAAAACATATTTCAGAATGGATAATGTACAGATGTACAGGTTCCGCAGACAGGGCTAATCTGAACACAGGGAACCGTGCACGGGCTGCTTTAGGTCATTTAGCTCATCTTTAGGGCTGACCCTGTACTAAAGACAGGCTAAGTACTTCATTTTTCTACCCAACTGTAGTTCAGTTGTTACCCATCCTAATCCATTTGGGCTAGGCCTATGCAAATATTTGTGTACCAATATCAGAGTTTTAAATAGCACCTTGCAAACTCTTACCAAAAACATATGTTATATATCACACACACACACACACACACACATACATTACAGAAAGTGTTCTGTTTCCAGTAAAAACTGGAAAACAATAACAGTTCAAGGATTGAATAATTTTCACAGCTAGTCATTTTCACACAATCAAAAACCGTTCACGAGTAGGTATATAAATCAAATATAGATACATAGAAACGCTCATACTACTCACATTTTCCCCCAGCTATACCTGCAACTAGCTGCAATGAGGCTAACCTCACACATAAAAGTTACTCCATCTTCTGCACATAATGACGACTTTCTTATCTCGCCACCGATATACACAGTTTATCCCGCAAGCACACACCAACTCATCACCAAAGCATACAAATCTTTTATAATTTCCATTCATGAAATACTAAAAGCAACAAGATCACAACACACTGAAATGCAAGAAGATTTATAACAATGTTCAGGGACCTGGGTATAAGAGATGCAGTCCATTTTTGTTTTTTTTTTATTACTTTTAATAAAACATTTAATTGACGTTTCTGTGTAACAATAGAGACCAGTTATATAGCAGCAGCTCGGCCACAGTAGTATTCCGATGTAGCCCTCCAACTCTGCAAGGAAGAGCATTTGAGCAGGTAGTTTGAACACACCCTCTATCGTACCTCCTCCTCAACAATGTTACAATAACTATAAGTTTCCCTGTATTTTGAGTCAGTCATTACCAACATCTAGTGTTGTTTCCTTGCAGCACTCCCTCATAAAAAGCTTGTCCAGACGACACTGTTTAGCCATCTCCAGTACGCTCAGTCCAGCTTTCTCAAAAGGTAACAAATTGTTCTTGAGCAGCCACATCCTTCACACACCACCTTATCTGCAGTCATGTAACAATCCATGTTATGTTCCCATCCTGCGACCATTTGCAGTGAGGAACTTCCCCGTTTCCATGCAATGTCTCGCTTGACTAATATAAAACCCTGGTTTACAAATAGCCTTTGATATCTAGACGAGTCTGTTGCACACCACCAACCCCAGAAGAATGTTCTTTATTCATGCTGTAATTTTCAATCCACCGCGCCTCCGGTTCACAGCAGATTTCTTTCCAATAGCCCCTTAGTGCAGGGCATTTCGACATGTGTAGTAGGGTAAATAACTCTCTGCCCTCAACCCAAACACCGAGATCACCTGCCCATCCAAATTTATACATTCGCACCATGATGTACATCATGTGGAAAATGATTTCATTGCATCAACCTCATGCTTGCTTTCACCGATATCTCTGTACGGAATAAGAGTGCCTCCATGCAAAGTTAGTCCCCAACTCCCCAATGGATTGCTCCCACTTGGACTTAAGGTGTGGCAAGTCGCGCTGCCTACTAACCGAAAGTCTGACGTATAGCAGCAAAACGGCCCGTCTGGTCTTTCCACAGTTAAAAACCTTCTCTCTAGAGGGAAGTCTTCCATGCGGTCTTTGAAGGAGTCAATAGTTGCAGACTGTGCAAGTTTAAGCTACAATGAGCTTTAGGTTTGAGATGCCCGTGTCATTTTGCTTGTAGGTGGGCAAATGGCATCATACCATTTGCATTCCCCACCTCACTTAGTGTCGATATCCAGATTCTATCCCAGTTTCAAGAACCGGTTAGGGAAACCACCGCTTTCAATCTGGTGCCTAACCACAGTGGTGTTGGAGGTCCATCGTACTACCAGACTTCTTTGTTAAGCCTATTCCAGATTCCAACTACCACAGCAGTCATCAGTGGTACATCACTGCGTTGCGCACTTCCATATAGCGGGAGTAGTTAACCTTTAGTTTCTGTGGCGAGTCTATCCAAACTATAGAGGGTTCATCCAAATGGGCAAAGGACCAAGTAATATACCATTGATAGCTGGGGGATTAATAGTATTTCTTTATATTCTGGAGTGCTAATCCACCTTCATATGTATCTGAAGCCTTTACAGCCCAGATCAATGACCCAACAGTGTATCTAGTTTCTATCAGGGACAGCTTGTGATGTGTTTAGCAATAAGTACAGGAATGTCGCAAACAATGTCCTATAGGGTAGCTCTGCTTAGCAGAGGGAGCCCACATCAATGGGAGCCCACATCAATGGGATAGGTCTATTTTTAATCTGTGTAGCAGCAAGTTAAGTTTATATAGACAGAGGGACTTATCCAAATTAATACTCAGCCACAAACACCTCTCAATGGTTGTATGATATTTGTAATGCATAGGTGGTAAATGAATGCATTCTAATGCGAATGCCAATACTACGCATAACCTTTACTACAGAGATGCCTTTAACACTCATACCTTTACAACCAATTTCGTTGTAAAAACACGCATGTTAAGGGGATATTCGTGGTGAAGGTTTTCTGTGTCACAAGTCCTAAAATCGGTTTCTGCAAACCCTTCTTCAAACAACCCCTCCCCTGAGCCCTAGAAGCGAACCCCTACCCCCTCCGCACCCATCCCTTCTAAAAACTACACCTCCCCATAGCCCTAAAACTGAACCCCCTGCGCAACTTCCACCTCTTCAAAATAAACTTAAATACATTATATATATTTTTATTAAAATAAATACATTTAAACAATTTAAAATCCACCTTAACTCTACACGACGTCATCTCTACTGAGACGCGATGCACATCTTCAAGAAGAAGTGGAAGGGTCCGTTTCTTCTAACGACGCAGATAGATCACCCTTGCCACACGCTGTTTTACAACGTAATAAGTTGTAGAGCCATGCGTGGTAAAGGCTGTGTGTGGCAACGGTGCATGCGTGATTAAGTATATGCAAGGAAACAGCCGCGTTGTAATGGCTGTTTCCCCTCTCAAATATGTGCTCATTTCTGGTTGGTGATTCATCAAGATCTACAAGGTAGAGCACAGTATTGTCTGCATACGAGATCTGCTCATCCTTCCAAATGTTCCATATCTATTTCCTTAGTAGGGCATCTTGTCGTATCAATTCTGTCAATTGTTTCACTGTCAATTGAAACAGCACACACACACAAACACAACCTATTCAATTAATATATGTATCACAATCCAGTTCAATTTTAACAGTTGCACCAAGAAACCTCTTTTTGTGAGCTATGTTACAAGAGATGGGAAAGTTTCTGGATCTAGTCCCATTAACCTCACCTTTGACAATGTTCTATTATACAACAATCTAATCCACGAGATGAAGTAAGGTCCGAATCCCATTTTTTCTAGGACTTTGAACATAAATAGAAAGTCTATCAAACTGAACGCTTTGCTGGAGTCTAACAATGCTACAGCGATTGGTTCTTTCACCTAGTGCCATAGGCTAGGTTACTGTGCAGTGGTCTCAGACTGAGTTACCTAGATCTTTGGGGAATGACTCCAGATTGGTCCTGATTAACCAATTTAGCTATTACTGGGATCAACCTGTTGGCTAGAATTTTGGCCAATAGTTTCGCTTCACTATTTTTCCAGAGATGGATCGGCAGGATGCACAATCATCCATTGGTTTTCCCTTCTTTAATTTACAGGACAATCGCTGCAGTCAAAATGTCCTTTGATAGTCACTGATTCAGTGGTGAGATAATAAAAGCATGTTCAGTATTGGTTGAGCTGACACAGCAACAGGTACATTTTGTTCTGAAATTCAATGGGTAGGCCGTTGGGTCGCTGT
This sequence comes from Triturus cristatus, assembly GCF_964204655.1. Lineage (NCBI taxonomy): Eukaryota > Metazoa > Chordata > Amphibia > Caudata > Salamandridae > Triturus > Triturus cristatus. The sequence goes on along the minus strand of NC_140593.1, from coordinate 996,765,789 downwards.
GTTTTGAGTGATTGCAACTGCACAAGGGCTAAGAGGACTGACATTATCTCAACTTTCATCTCATGCTCATTATCATGGAAAGGCCTCGGCTATGGGAAAATCTATCTCCATTCGTTCTCTCACGAGTGGACATGTCACCCTCCGCTCTTAACCTCTTCCAATCAAACTAGCAGCGGTCACAGGAGCCCAGTGTGTCCATGTGAACTTCATATTTCTCCTCCCAATTGGTTGCAAAAAAGGATGGTAGGGTGATGGACACCACCTTTGGGAGGAATAGCTTAAGTTTTCAACACCAACTTGTCTGGGAATAAACACATAAATGGGGTGGGTGGGTTTGGAAAGTCAAGGTTTGCAACTTGCTGGTTTGGCACGCTGAGGTGATAGCAACTAGGAAAACCCCATAAGAAATGTCAGACTATAGGCCAACTGAGGCATTATATCAGGCGCTGGCAGATACAGGTTTCTCAGGCCTTTCAGAAATTTGATCACCAATTGAGGCTTAAACAGAGAGGGTTGACCTGGTCAACAGAGGAAAGCAGGCGGAGCCTAGAGGTATAACCGGACTAAAGCAACCACACAGCCTTATTGTGTCAAGATAAGTACAAACTGTAGTTTGTTGGCAAGGAATACTTTTAATTGATCAATTCTCTTTTCAACATACCAGGAAATAAAAAAATATCTTCCAAAGTAAAAATACTTCTTGGAAGGGATAAGCGTTAATAGGACCCGGTCCACCACTTCTGGTGGTAGCAGATAGGCACTCATACTTCCCACACTTAATTACAATGCACAAAGGTGTAGGTTGTAAAGATGGGGACCCCTATGCGGAAGAGAGATCTCAATCAACAGGTCCAAAGGTATTTTCACCACAGCCTCGGTGGCCAGTCTAAAGCAACAAGAATGACTTGGGCCAAATCATGGCAAACCTTCCTCAGAACCAGAGGATTCAAGGGGATGAGGGAGGCAGGAAAGTGTGTAGTGGAGGGGAAAACTTCCACTTCAACTGCAATACATCCCACAAGACTCCCTGAGATTGAGGTTAGGAGAAGTTCGGGCAATTCGCATTGTCTCGAGTGTCAAAGAGGTTCACATGTGGTGTGCCCCAAAGAGCAAAGATGTTACGTGCTACCTACGGATGGAGACACAAATCATGGTCGGCAAGATGATGCAGAATGAATCAATCAGTTCTGGTGAAGGCAGGTCAGACCACTGCCCGAGAAGGCACCACTGCGGCACCCTCATGTGACAGCAGGCAACGAGTGACTAGGAGGATGAAGACAGTTAAGACAGAGCAAACTAAGGGTATTCAGGATTGTGAATGCAGTTCACATTTTCTGCAGAGGAAGGAAATCTGAGTGAGATGGTATCTAGTTCCACCCCAACGAACAGGAGGTGGTGGAACCAATTCAGGACCAAGAGATCGAGGATTAGAAGCAGACTGCTGTCCTTCATGAAAACTAGAAAGTAGAGAGTAGCACCCAAATCACAGTTCCTGCTCTGGGCCAATTCTATTACCCTTTTCTGCAGAATGATATCTACCTCCTGCTGCAGGATCCACAGGGGTTCTTCTGGAACCTGAGAGGGGTGGAGAGGACAGCTTGGAGAATGCTGATAAAAGGGTTGGGTGCGCTCCTTCGCTATAATTTGTGGAACCCAGCAGTCCAAACTGACGGTCTTCCAGGCCTGTATAAATAAGGGACATCCTTACTCCCACCAACATGCCATGCTCCTTCCCACGCAAACTACTGCTGCTTCATTGGTGGTGCTGGGGAAGGGGGTAAGGAGAAGTAAGCTGCCTGGCACAGCCCTTGCTTTCTCTCTGTATTGCAACACATTTGCGCAAAAAAAAAAAAAGAAAATCCTGAAATCAGAGTTATGCTCTCCAGAGTAGCTGGAGAAACCCAGTTTGTCTTTGAGCCCTCTCAAAAGGCCTGACACACATGACCTTTATAAACCCATGTATTGTTCTGGGACTCTGATGCAAATAGTATTTTAGGCGATAGAGTTATCCAACTCACTATCCCTTACTGTTTTAAAAAGTCTCCACCCAGGACCAGTAGTGTCTGCAGGAGTTCAGTCACTACCATGTTCATCTTCTGTAGTGCCTCTCTCTGAATCCCTGAGGGTGTGTATATGTTAACCAATAGCATCGGTTCTCCCACCCTCACCTAAATCGTATATCTGCACGCTGTCAGTCACAGTTCTATAAAAGCAAAATGTCCGATTTATTTTTTTAGTAGTATTGTCACTTCATTAACCACAAGTTACAAAGTACTTTGCATTTTCCTTGCTCAATGAACTGGTTGCCCTTCGGACGGATTTCTTGCAGACAGACTAATAGCCATCGGGTCGCATAACATCTGGAGTACTATTCCTCTGTTGATTTTGTTGCCTAGATGTTGACAATTGACATGTATGAAATGGAATGTCATGTCAAGTCAGGAAGTAGTATTCGGCCCCAATGCTCGCTCTGCCCATTCCAGTCAGTATATGTCATTGTTATTGACACCTCTCTCAAAAACTATAACCTGGATTCCTCATCTGCCTCGAGCCCACTCCATCACTCTATGAAATCTTTATGCAGTATAAAAGCCCCACATCTGTTTCTGTACTGCCAAGGTTAAGTCCAGAAAGACCAAACCACCTCTTTGCCACCAGGTAGATCTGCCACTCTGATATGCAATCCCAGGGGAGCATGGCCCCACACTGCAGTGGGGGATAATGGTCATTCAATGCCTGCCAGTTTGTATGCACTTCATCTTGCTCACGATGCTGCCATCAGACTCCGAGGTGTCTGCCCCTAGCTTAGTTTCTTCTGTTCCAAGCATCCTCAATTTCGCTAACCGTTTCTTCCGGGCACCACTCCTCTCTGTACTCTAGCTTGCATGCTGCCAGCAACTCTGACACTACCTGCCCTCCGCACGGAGACAAGTCAGGCAATGCTGGGAAGACTGCCTCCGCTGCTCCATCAGCGTGCACCACCCTGCTCTTACCTCGAGGCAGCGTGTTGCTTGGATCGCAAGCAATTCTATGTGGGATGCAGGATTCTTCTGCTACTCCCGCTGGACAAAATCTTGGGTGGCGCACCAGCCCTCCCTTCACACCAGGTCCATAGGTGTGTGGCGACCCAACTGAAAGCCCTCAACTGCTACTTTGTGGTTTTACTGCCTCTCATTTCAGGCCATGTGAATGGCAGCAGATGAAAAGCAAGGGAGAGGCTTCTCCCTGACCTCAGTCGCAACCCTCGGATCAGGAACCTCACTCACCACGCCTCCCTCTTGTTATGGAGTGAGGGAGGAGATTACTTTCCCAGTTGCCCTGCATCATTCGGCTACAATGTCATCAACACTGAGCTGATTTAGGTCAGGCCACAAAGCTCACCTAGGCTGCGGCCATTTTGTTCAGCAGGTAGCCACACTGCCAGCATCCTTGGTTAATCTTGATTTTGTTTCCACATCCATCATCACTGGTGAAAATTAAACCTGGTATAGATAGTTACTTATAAACAACTGGGTCTATGCAGACCTGCAAGTGACAGAAGAATGGGCTATTGGAAGTCCTTGAGTGCATCCACAAGGAATGCAGACCACATACCATGGGGGCTGGCCCCTTTCAAAATCTAAGCGCCTGCAATTTGTGGCACTAGACTAGCAGTCCAACACGTCCCCATCTAGTGAATATTTTTATGCTCCCTTTCAGCAATAATATCCCAACAAAGGAAGAATTGTATTGACAGGCAGTCATGTCACAACAAGCCAAGGTGCTTGATAAACCTAACCACTTTATAAGAAAAATGATACGTAAAGGGTAGGCCCAATAAACCCTTGAGGGCTTAGGCAGATAAATTGGTATAGTGAGATTGCCAACAAGGGATTTTGCTTGTGATCACTTAGTTCTATTTCTTTATAGTTGAATTTGGAAGTGTACTTTAGACCAATTATACACGTGACATAAATGTTGTCAAAAAACTTATTAAAGATAAAAGGTACACACACGGGATTTGTTTTTGTGAATAAAACACAAATCTTTTTATATATCAATCAAAATCAAAACAAGGGGGATACAAAAGGAACAATAGATTTTTTAGGCAATATAGCATGAAGGATGGGTTAACTCAAATCCACATTTCATCAAATAACATCTATTTCCGAGTGGTTTTAACAGAGATTAATTTCATGAATGAAAAGAAATCAACTGTAGTTATCAAATAATGTGGAATTAGATGATGGTGTCGACGTTTCGGTCTTGGTGGCAGAAGTCCGTTAGACCATCTTCAGGACAGTTAATAATTGCACAAAAACCCCTATGTGGACACAATACAAACAATTACATTGATGAACACATAACAATTAAAAAAAATTTCATTCTAGACAACCCGTATGTGGAGAGTGGTCTCTTTATACTGATTAATCAAACGACTGATTTAATACTGCATAGCAGTGAAATTAGATTAAACATGGTCATTTACCATATTCGAGAAAGATGGATGCCCTTTTAGAGATCAGAAAATCAAAAGTTCTACCATAGAGATGGTTATTGTCATGATTAACGAATCTTATAGAGCTCATCTTCGCTTTCATCTATTAAAGGTTATAAAATTTTTAAACAGCAATAAATCCAATCAAAGTAGAAATGATTGCTTACTTTGTGAATTCAGAAAAACACGCAGCTTGATTTTCGTGTTTGTATATTGTTGCCGAGGCGTAATAGATGAATCTATAGCCTAAATTAAAAAACACTATATTAGGTGCACATCCTACACAATTAATAAAGGACAGCAAAGGAACAAGGGTCGTTGAGGTGACTCCTACCTAATTGTTGGCAGAATAACTAATACAGGAAGGTTCAAACGGGAGAAATCCTCGTTGCTCTTGATATCCTTTTCAAAACTTTATACTGCAAACAAGAAGAGTAAACACCGTTTGGCTAGTGTGTTACTTCCATTTAACTTTAACCGACTAGACATCAAGTATTATTCTAGGATAACTCTCAGAGTATTATCTACTGCTCAGGTAATTCAGTTAGGTGGGTCAAGAACACGACTTCCTCGTTGTAAATTTACGCTCGTAATAGTCTGAGTCTCTTGGTAGGGACTTCTAAGACTCAAGTCTATGTTGTATAAGTGTCTAGTGATATGGTCATTCAAAAGACAGAAAATCATTAAAAGGTAGGCAATTCGATGAAGGCAGGTATGTGTCTTGCATTTTACTTCAATGCGAGGGAGCGAATGAGTTCAGAATAGTAAAGTAGATTTGGTATAGATCAACACTATTTGTGAAGCATCGCTTGTGTATTGTGGCCCACTTCAGATGACTATATGTTGCTAGACACAGCGACTGATTTTGGGTAAACAAGTTTAAACGGTGAGACAACGCCGACTCACGCCGAAAATTTGAGAGCACGCCCCTGCAGTCTGTCGTGAAGCATCGTGTCATGTCTAACGTCTAAGCTTAAAATAGTGAGGACACTGCTAGTCAAACAACAAACGTTATCCCGAAAACATTTCAGATTTGTGTTGCCTCTTGTAAACCCGCTTTATGTTAAAAAACAAAGACAATCTCTAGCTGTCATAACGGTCTACTTACATTTTAGATTGTCGATTAGGCTCGAAAAACTCCGCCACAGTCGGGAACGCCTAATCTGACCGGACTAGATCACCTGTTTTTAAAGCTTACTTATTAGGGGCGGACCTATTGTAAATTAGGGCCGGTGGTTGAGTGCACTAAGTAAACGCGGCGGCCATCTTTCAGATGTACGGACCTATATAAACACGGATAGATTACATTTTTACGGGCTTTTAACAATCACTTGCACAATGCTGGTTGTCAGGAAAAAATATCGTGCTTCGAACCTGAATGCACCTAAACTGTATAATTAATCATAATGTAGCTATATGGTTGAATATGTTTTAATCTACCGTAATCAGGAATGTGGTTCACCGTTGTACTTGACCTACGTAAAAATGGCGGCCATCTTGGACTGTGTAACAGTCATTGAATCATATATGAATTGAAATAAAGTTCTATGGATTCAAAGAAGGCTAAAGGAAACCTTTTGATCTCAATATGTTGTCACATTACCAGGGAAGTTAAACTAGGGCTATATATTTAGTCATAATATCGCCAAAGGGTCAAGGAAGCTATGGGTCCTTTTTAATGAGACAAATCCGTTACGAAAAATACTACCTGACCTTAGCAGATATATTTTATTTAAACCACTGAATATCGCTGTCAGAAAGAATCAACATAACATAGTTCTAAGACATCACAGTTCAACGGCTTTAACCAGTTAATGTATTATAATCTTCTCAGTGGGACACAGACTTGTTACTGAGCACGTGTAACATATGCTATACAAGACATAATATTCTCGCATTTGTAGATCTCGTGGTTATCCTAACAAAAGTGCATTATGTTATGCATTGTACTATCCTCGATGTAACATAGACTTGTTACTAATAGCATATAACGTGTTATACAAGACATAGGATTTTTACATTTTTACATCTCGTGGCAGTACCAACAAAAGTGATCAATTACATTGCTCAGGAAATCAAAACATGTATATTACAAATTATCTTATAGTAATCAACATGAACATAATTTAACATAAATTAAACACGATCTGGAAACTGTTGTCGTTGGTAATATTATAGATCTAAGGTGATGTTAAAAAAAGGGGGGTTTCATATTAATTCTACCATGAAGATAGTCAGATGTTATCTTAGTTAGTGTGGTTAATACATGATGTCATGGTAAGTGTGTTAAATACCTTAATATGGGTGAATAGACATAAAAGTACAGATCTTAGGAACAGAGTCATCATTATAGATCATATTAATTATTGTGACAACCATCATGAGAAATAAGGTGTCTGTTTTATACTAGGCAAGATAAAGTGTGCCATTCGGTAGCTGAATTCAGACCTTGTTTGATATTGTCCGTACGACAAATCCAACGATTCTCTCTCATTGTGAGTATATGGTCAACATTTGTTTGTCTAATTGTGGGTTTTACTACCTCTATGACCCACCAAAGCATGTCTTTTTCAGTGTGTTTCATTTTGGTGTAATGGTCTACTAGGGGTGCATTTTCAACCTTGCATCTGATTCTCGACTGATGTTGCAAGATTCGCTTTTTGACCATTTGCGTTGTTTTTCCTATGTATTTCAAGCCACACGGGCATTGAATACAATAGACCACATTGCTCGTGTTGCAATTGGAAAAACATCTCACTTTGAAGTTTCCACCATTCAGTTCAAATGATTTAAGATTAACTGTGCTTGCACAGGCTGCACAGTTACTGCATTTAAAGTGACCGATAATCGGTGATAGCTGTCGCATGTTATCCACTATATTTTGATCTTGAGTCTTGTAGGCATGGACTAACCGGTCCTTGAGATTGGGACCTCTTTTAAAAGAGAACAGCGGTTCCTTTGATAGTTCAGGAAGTGAAGCTAAAAGTGTCCAATGTTTTTTAACAATTTTTTTGATCTTATTTGTGGCTGTGCCGAAAGTGGTAACACAGACCAATTGGGGTTGGTCATTTTTTTCTTTTACTTCCAACAAAGCATTGCGATCATTGTACCAAGCTCTTTTCAGGGATTTCTTGAGTAGCTTGTTTGGATAGCCACGAGAGTGTAGCTTATCTTTCAGTTTTTTCGCTTCTAGAAAATAGTCAGCTCTTTTGGAACAGTTCCTCCGAAGACGGAGGAACTGTCCAAAGGGAAGTCCATCTTTCAAAGACTGCGGATGATGACTTTCGTACTTTAATAAGGTGTTCCGCGCAGTCGGTTTGGTAAAGAGAGTGGTATACAATTTCTTATCCGTATCTACTCTGATCGAAATGTCTAAGAAATTCATATATTGGTTGTTACATTCTAAAGTGAACTTCAAATTGGGATTCCTTGAATTTAACCAGTCATGGAAATTGGTCAGTAATTCTTTGGATCCTTTCCAGATTAGGAAAACATCGTCAATATATCTAAGCCAACACGAGATGTTAGCTGTGTAGGGATTAGATATATTGTGGATGTGTTGCATTTCGAAATTGGACACATAGATGTTTGCTATATCTGGGGCATAAACTGCCCCCATCGCAACACCCTTTAGTTGTTGGTAAAACGTCTTTTCAAAAAGAAAGAAATTTTCGCAAAGAGAAATCCTAATGCATTCCAAAATGAACTCTGTTGGTACTGCATGAGGTCTTGGTCTGTTTAGTAGATCTTCTATAATCTCAAGAACATCTGTCTGTGGAATGTTAGTGTACAGACTTTCTATGTCCATTGAGACTAGGAATTCACAGAGTGGATCAAAGGGATGGTTTTCTACAACATTGATAACTGCTGTTGTGTCCCTGATGTAGGTGGGAGGTCGGTCACGGAATCAATACACAAGGAATCCCAATTTGAAGTTCACTTTAGAATGTAACAACCAATATATGAATTTCTTAGACATTTCGATCAGAGTAGATACGGATAAGAAATTGTATACCACTCTTTACCAAACCGACTGCGCGGAACACCTTATTAAAGTACGAAAGTCATCATCCGCAGTCTTTGAAAGATGGACTTCCCTTTGGACAGTTCCTCCGTCTTCGGAGGAACTGTTCCAAAAGAGCTGACTATTTTCTAGAAGCGAAAAAACTGAAAGATAAGCTACACTCTCGTGGCTATCCAAACAAGCTACTCAAGAAATCCCTGAAAAGAGCTTGGTACAATGATCGCAATGCTTTGTTGGAAGTAAAAGAAAAAAATGACCAACCCCAATTGGTCTGTGTTACCACTTTCGGCACAGCCACAAATAAGATCAAAAAAATTGTTAAAAAACATTGGACACTTTTAGCTTCACTTCCTGAACTATCAAAGGAACCGCTGTTCTCTTTTAAAAGAGGTCCCAATCTCAAGGACCGGTTAGTCCATGCCTACAAGACTCAAGATCAAAATATAGTGGATAACATGCGACAGCTATCACCGATTATCGGTCACTTTAAATGCAGTAACTGTGCAGCCTGTGCAAGCACAGTTAATCTTAAATCATTTGAACTGAATGGTGGAAACTTCAAAGTGAGATGTTTTTCCAATTGCAACACGAGCAATGTGGTCTATTGTATTCAATACCCGTGTGGCTTGAAATACATAGGAAAAACAACGCAAATGGTCAAAAAGCGAATCTTGCAACATCAGTCGAGAATCAGATGCAAGGTTGAAAATGCACCCCTAGTAGACCATTACACCAAAATGAAACACACTGAAAAAGACATGCTTTGGTGGGTCATAGAGGTAGTAAAACCCACAATTAGACAAACAAATGTTGACCATATACTCACAATGAGAGAGAATCGTTGGATTTGTCGTACGGACAATATCAAACAAGGTCTGAATTCAGCTACCGAATGGCACACTTTATCTTGCCTAGTATAAAACAGACACCTTATTTCTCATGATGGTTGTCACAATAATTAATATGATCTATAATGATGACTCTGTTCCTAAGATCTGTACTTTTATGTCTATTCACCCATATTAAGGTATTTAACACACTTACCATGACATCATGTATTAACCACACTAACTAAGATAACATCTGACTATCTTCATGGTAGAATTAATATGAAACCCCCCTTTTTTTAACATCACCTTAGATCTATAATATTACCAACGACAACAGTTTCCAGATCGTGTTTAATTTATGTTAAATTATGTTCATGTTGATTACTATAAGATAATTTGTAATATACATGTTTTGATTTCCTGAGCAATGTAATTGATCACTTTTGTTGGTACTGCCACGAGATGTAAAAATGTAAAAATCCTATGTCTTGTATAACACGTTATATGCTATTAGTAACAAGTCTATGTTACATCGAGGATAGTACAATGCATAACATAATGCACTTTTGTTAGGATAACCACGAGATCTACAAATGCGAGAATATTATGTCTTGTATAGCATATGTTACACGTGCTCAGTAACAAGTCTGTGTCCCACTGAGAAGATTATAATACATTAACTGGTTAAAGCCGTTGAACTGTGATGTCTTAGAACTATGTTATGTTGATTCTTTCTGACAGCGATATTCAGTGGTTTAAATAAAATATATCTGCTAAGGTCAGGTAGTATTTTTCGTAACGGATTTGTCTCATTAAAAAGGACCCATAGCTTCCTTGACCCTTTGGCGATATTATGACTAAATATATAGCCCTAGTTTAACTTCCCTGGTAATGTGACAACATATTGAGATCAAAAGGTTTCCTTTAGCCTTCTTTGAATCCATAGAACTTTATTTCAATTCATATATGATTCAATGACTGTTACACAGTCCAAGATGGCCGCCATTTTTACGTAGGTCAAGTACAACGGTGAACCACATTCCTGATTACGGTAGATTAAAACATATTCAACCATATAGCTACATTATGATTAATTATACAGTTTAGGTGCATTCAGGTTCGAAGCACGATATTTTTTCCTGACAACCAGCATTGTGCAAGTGATTGTTAAAAGCCCGTAAAAATGTAATCTATCCGTGTTTATATAGGTCCGTACATCTGAAAGATGGCCGCCGCGTTTACTTAGTGCACTCAACCACCGGCCCTAATTTACAATAGGTCAAGTCAAGTCAAGTCACAAAACTTATATAGCGCACTACATACCCATAGGGTTTCAAGGCGCTTAGGAAGGGGAGGTCCGCCCCTAATAAGTAAGCTTTAAAAACAGGTGATCTAGTCCGGTCAGATTAGGCGTTCCCGACTGTGGCGGAGTTTTTCGAGCCTAATCGACAATCTAAAATGTAAGTAGACCGTTATGACAGCTAGAGATTGTCTTTGTTTTTTAACATAAAGCGGGTTTACAAGAGGCAACACAAATCTGAAATGTTTTCGGGATAACGTTTGTTGTTTGACTAGCAGTGTCCTCACTATTTTAAGCTTAGACGTTAGACATGACACGATGCTTCACGACAGACTGCAGGGGCGTGCTCTCAAATTTTCGGCGTGAGTCGGCGTTGTCTCACCGTTTAAACTTGTTTACCCAAAATCAGTCGCTGTGTCTAGCAACATATAGTCATCTGAAGTGGGCTACAATACACAAGCGATGCTTCACAAATAGTGTTGATCTATACCAAATCTACTTTACTATTCTGAACTCATTCGCTCCCTCGCATTGAAGTAAAATGCAAGACACATACCTGCCTTCATCGAATTGCCTACCTTTTAATGATTTTCTGTCTTTTGAATGACCATATCACTAGACACTTATACAACATAGACTTGAGTCTTAGAAGTCCCTACCAAGAGACTCAGACTATTACGAGCGTAAATTTACAACGAGGAAGTCGTGTTCTTGACCCACCTAACTGAATTACCTGAGCAGTAGATAATACTCTGAGAGTTATCCTAGAATAATACTTGATGTCTAGTCGGTTAAAGTTAAATGGAAGTAACACACTAGCCAAACGGTGTTTACTCTTCTTGTTTGCAGTATAAAGTTTTGAAAAGGATATCAAGAGCAACGAGGATTTCTCCCGTTTGAACCTTCCTGTATTAGTTATTCTGCCAACAATTAGGTAGGAGTCACCTCAACGACCCTTGTTCCTTTGCTGTCCTTTATTAATTGTGTAGGATGTGCACCTAATATAGTGTTTTTTAATTTAGGCTATAGATTCATCTATTACGCCTCGGCAACAATATACAAACACGAAAATCAAGCTGCGTGTTTTTCTGAATTCACAAAGTAAGCAATCATTTCTACTTTGATTGGATTTATTGCTGTTTAAAAATTTTATAACCTTTAATAGATGAAAGCGAAGATGAGCTCTATAAGATTCGTTAATCATGACAATAACCATCTCTATGGTAGAACTTTTGATTTTCTGATCTCTAAAAGGGCATCCATCTTTCTCGAATATGGTAAATGACCATGTTTAATCTAATTTCACTGCTATGCAGTATTAAATCAGTCGTTTGATTAATCAGTATAAAGAGACCACTCTCCACATACGGGTTGTCTAGAATGAAATTTTTTTTAATTGTTATGTGTTCATCAATGTAATTGTTTGTATTGTGTCCACATAGGGGTTTTTGTGCAATTATTAACTGTCCTGAAGATGGTCTAACGGACTTCTGCCACCAAGACCGAAACGTCGACACCATCATCTAATTCCACATTATTTGATAACTACAGTTGATTTCTTTTCATTCATGAAATTAATCTCTGTTAAAACCACTCGGAAATAGATGTTATTTGATGAAATGTGGATTTGAGTTAACCCATCCTTCATGCTATATTGCCTAAAAAATCTATTGTTCCTTTTGTATCCCCCTTGTTTTGATTTTGATTGATATATAAAACGATTTGTGTTTTATTCACAAAAACAAATCCCGTGTGTGTACCTTTTATCTTTAATAAGTTTTTTGACAACATTTATGTCACGTGTATAATTGGTCTAAAGTACACTTCCAAATTCAACTATAAAGAAATAGAACTAAGTGATCACAAGCAAAATCCCTTGTTGGCAATCTCACTATACCACTTTATAAGAAAGGCAGAATTAAAATTTTATGTGGGATGCAGTATCTTAAGCGAGTACGGGTAAACCGAAGAAGTTCTATGAGGAACCTTTCAACTTCTTGACCTTTGGTCCTGTAGAAACTGACAACAACTGTACTACCAGCAAATGAGCTGAGCTAACTACATTCGGACACAATAGATAGGGGAGGGAACGGGGTTGGTCCTAACAGCACCAGTTGCATCACAGCCAGTGATGACAGTGCATTGATACACACACTAAAGAGCTTCCGTCCCTCTAAAACTTTCATGACACACACCAATGGTTATCAGCAACATTGGCCACCTCTGCATATCCACTTTTTAGAGGCACCAAAATTGGCACCACTAATTTCAGCACAGTAGGAAAGAATACACCAAAGTATCACAAGGTCAAGACAAGCATTCAATGAATCAGATAGCATTGAGTAACTAGTTGGGATTTCTGGATGGCTTAACACTATTGTAGAAACAAGCCTGCGATACACTAGGGCTTCCTCGCGTAACATACATGGGTGGAGGGTGCCCCAGTGACTATCCCTTTAGATGAATCCTGTATCATATTCCAATAATGTCACCCTTGATTTCTCAGCCCTCCTCAGGTCTGCTGAAAACAGAGATAAAGGGCAGACCATCATCGTCCATTTCACAGTTTCCAATGAATGAGCTGAGAAGGTGGAAGGCCGGGGAAGCTACTGCTTCCCTTGGTGATGTTGCAGCAGCGGGAAAAAAAAAAACTTCAGGTAGTCACTGCTGTGATGTTTAAATAGCCAATGAATAACCAGATTTTGAATCCGGTATTCACACTAATGTCGGACAATGGAATCTGTGCATAAGTCTACATTTATATGTTTTTGATAAACAAAAGGGGCTATGTTAAATGCTCAAATCTTTAGAAATAAATGGGTATTTTAAAAAAAATCATTTAAGTCTGGGCTTGACCACTTTTCTTTTAAGCCAATTCCACTGAAACAGATAATTACATAGAGCCAAATCCACTGTAGAATTAATTATAAATCCCTACAATTAATTAGACCACAATTTCATAAATTGAGTGTCTTCAGGTTTGTCCACTTACAGAGTATTACACAAAATCTTTTCTTGAATGAATAAGCTCCCGTGGTGCATTGCGTGGACTTAAAAGAACAGACAGTTTACAGATCTTTATAGATTGACCAAGATGCAATTTATTTCAAGTAATACCCTTGTTTTTTCCTGTACAGTTTCACAAAATATTTTAAATCATATTCTGGACCAATCACAAACACAAAGTAGGCTATATTCATCCAAAACAGGAACTTAACTCAGTTTCTATCTTCGATAATGAAGGCTGCTGAACTTTTAGGACATGAGTTTAGAAAAAAGTGTTCTAACTGATGAAATGTCCCACTTTTAAAATTTTGGAACACAGGAACTTTGGCCTCGACTGTGATGGGTTGCTCCCCAATGAAGTTTCACCTACTTCAAGCTCTGTTAAAATTGTATAGAAGTTACTCTTATTTTACTGCAAAGTCAAGTGTCCATGCACAGATATGTAAGGATTTCTGGGTAGGTTGCAGGGGATATTTATACACTGTGTGTGCACTATATATGTTGAATGTGGGTGAATGTTAGCGTGGAATAAGTCTTTCATTTTACTGTATGGGGATAGGAATCCATCTTGGTTAGCTTGTGTAGGAGTGATACAGGCGATAGAGAGACCATGCCAGACAGGGATGCAGATTGTAAGAACATTTCTGAGAATCTTCTGAAGTGGACTACGCTCTTGTGAAAGTAAGAAAAGAGACGGAGGGCCCTCTTGAAAAGTAGAAATAGTTTCTACCCCTTCCAGCTTAATTTTCCCCCAACGTGTTACTGCAGATAGTGTTGTGGAGTAGCTGAGTGGGAAGATCTCTTTTGTGCCTTATTCTCTGATTTCCCAGTCAGGGACCAATCAGCTCTAAACAGTTTTCCTGGCAAATATGAATGGTCGATTTTAGATAAACCAGTCTGGGGAAATAAATAAAATGTCAGCAAACTGCCTGAAACCAGCATCAGAGTTGGATCTCTCGAATCCACATCTATATAACTGGGATAAATCCTGCGTACAAACTAAGGTCAGTTAGCCAGGATTTTCATAGACTAGCGGCAGGGTGGGCTGGAAATATTTGAACTCCAGAATCAGGATCTTGGACTGTTAGCTTTCTCACGAAGTGGGAAAAAGCTGCGCAAGTATACAGCTGTCCACGCAGGTGTCTATCTAAAGGGGTAACTGCATGATGGTGAGAAAGGAGTGTGCTGGTCGGTGTCCCAAAGAAGAAGAAGAACCTGCCTCATTCAGTCATCAGCTGAGTGGCATGGTGACTAAGAAGCTGTGCAAGGGACTAGGTCCAACTTCTGTTGGGAGAGTTGCATTCACCTTGAGAGGAGGTCAATTCACTGTGGAAAAGAGGTCCTGGAAGTAAGCCCTGCAAGGGGATACAGCCTACAAAAGGAGACCACAGCTGTTCAGGAAGGAGAAGGAACAGTGATTGACCAAGTTTAGGATGGTCAAGAGGCTCCGGGTACTTGTGGCAAGAGCTTGGCATCAGGAACAGAATGCTGGAGCAGGAGTGCACCTGCTGCAAAACATTGGCTGGAATCTAGCGTTTGACTATGTTTTTGTGGGTCACAGAAGAAGCTAAGAAATTAGTGCCAAGAAAAATATGAACCAGAATGGTTTTAGTGGTCTCTCAGATGACAGACTTTAATGTTTAAATGAATTACACTTAGGTGAAGGTTGGTTTTGGACTGTTTGAGCAGAGGCCTTGGGCTGCGGTTAGTAGGCCTGCTTTATGATTTGTGACTATCTTGACAGAGTCTGTGGGCCTCACTGTGTTGATCAGGAAGAGTTTGTTATTTCCAGGAGGCCTTAGTTAGTTGTATTGCTAGTTATAACTGTTGGGCCATGCAGTTAAGCAAATTGTCATATTGTACCTCATTGATAACAGAAATACAGGATTTACAATTTAGTTCCTCACTGTGCAATATGTTAAGAGTATGTGATTCACACTTTGGTTATCTGCATATATCTGTGGAGTATTTAGCCTTTTGTTCTATAAAGTACTTTACTTTTTAAAAATGTAAAAGCACTGACTGGAGAAGGATTTAATGAGTGTTAATACATTTATTACAGAGTTCTGAATTTCCTACCCACATTACCTCCCAGAAGAAGGTGTCACTACCTCGAGAGTCTAGTGCTGAAGAATGGTCTTAGTTTTCAATCTTGGGTGATAATATTACAGGGACTCCTGGACACCATAGTAAAAAATCTCAATTGCTATAAATGGAGTCCAGTAAACTCTTGATACCCTTAGGCACTACTAACCAGTCCTCACATATTCTATATCAAAGGAGAAATCAGAAGTCAGAGTTCTTCTCCAAGAAGTATGTGGAGAATGCAAAAAGGTTTAACATTGCAAAAAATTTCACAGAACAAAGACAAAACAGCACATTTGGGCAGTGCCTATTTGGATATTTGACCACATAGACATGGCAGAGGGTAGGAAAGACCCTCTGAACAGGCTTCCAACAGGGTGCTGTACAGTACATCCCTCAATCATCCGACTCCTCCCCAACATGAGGAACATTAACGGTTTTCAGCTAAAAACAGTCCTATATTCAGCTCTTACCACAGATGAGAGATGGGGGTTTTGAAGCTCGCCAGCAGTTATGATCCTCTCCCACAACTTAAGGGGGACATTAGCGATGTGATACGCACATGTGATGGCAGAGGAATGCAGAGGAGCCAGGTACGGAGCAGGGACTGTGGGCCAGCCAGGAGTTTGCAGATCTATCACAACCAACTCCTCTTCCACCAAAACCACAAGGGCCCTTGGCTCATCAAACTCTGTAGAAAAATAAAACTGGAAGCATAAACAGGAGGTCCAGAGAAACCAGCTGAGACAAATCAAATGTAAGAGATAAGAGCTGGCAGAAATGAAGGCTAGAACAAGGTTTGTTCTTCCAAATAGCAGACTGCATACCCTCCTCTACCTCTGTGTTGTACACGGTGAAGAAGTCAATGACGCGAGAAGTGAAGTCCAGTGTGACCAATGACTTCCCCTGCTGAACTGTCACACAGTGTCTGTCGCCATAGCTGGCCCGAGGCATGCCACCACTGAATATGATGAAATTATTCCTAAAGCCGGAAGAAAACAAGTGACAAAGAATGAATAGAAGAGACGCCAAAGAGTGTGGATCCAAAACATTCATGCAGAGGAATGTATACTTTTTAACTAATAAGGGGTGAAAAGCTTTGGCTGGGCGTCAGGACTTAAGTGCAGCAATTTACATAGCTTTAAGAAAAATAACACACAAACAGCTATTCACTTTTTAATCAGAGCCCAAATTAACCACTCTCAATTAATATCTAACCTAACCATTGCCCATCATGAAAAATAAAGCACCAATCAGTCATTCACACAACACTATGGAAAGGAAAGCCCCACCCAGCCACCAATTAACCAACACTGAATGCGGTCCACATTCAGACATGTCAAGGGACCCAGTTGCAAGCACATAATTCGGAGTTATATGCTCCGGTCAAAAAATAAAAATAAATAATAAGACCTCAAACTCTGACACCCAACAAAATTAGATACCATTACTCACAAATCTATGTACCTTACAAAGCTAATCAATGCCCTCAATCGATTAAGCTAAAATAAATGTCAATTAACCAAGTTACTTGCCCAACCACTCAATGCCCGCAGAATTATGTTGCTTCGAAAATCTTCACACCCAACAGTTCCAAAATATGCTCTGAATCAGGTGCTCCAATCATGCAGTAAATAACTTCCTAATTAATGACGTACTCAAATAAAGACATGCCTCAATGCCATATTAGGTTGCTTAAAACATACAAAAGCTGATGAGAGGAAATGCTTGCAAATTGTCTAACCACTGGCAATCACTGGGGGTAGCAGGCCACCCCATCGTTGACAAGGAAACTGGCCTTGGATTACTTGTGTTCTGGTTCAGAGAGGACCCGGAGCCTGATCAAGACTGGTTTGTGAACAGCTGCATCTATTCGGAGGTGGTATGATGGACAAAAGAACGATGGTTTGGAATGCTTCCCTGAACAGCAGACAGTGGTTAGACTTACTGCAAACATTCCTCCCATCCGGAGGGTTTTATATTAGGTTTCTTAAGCAACTATCAATTATCCACAAATTTTAGAACCCAGTAACTAGCCACTGATCTAACCAGGAAGCCCAATCCAAACCAAAATAAAAATGTAAACTTTAAAGTGTTCAAACAATACTACTACTGACTAAAGGATGCTATAAAAACATAACCACTATTGTAATAAAGAGCAGCATTATTTTTGTAATTATTTGCACTGTGCTTGAAAAGAAAGTACTGCTCAACTGTATATCAGTTTAAATTCTAAAAGAACTTTTAAAAAGCAATTCTCTGACCAGGTATTACAAACAGAGTAAAAAAATGCAGAGACGGGCCTATTCAAACTATGATTAGACAGAAAACAGGAGCACAAGGTGGCATGTTCCCATTAGAAACTAGACCAACAAAATGATCCTAATGAAAAACAGAAAATTGATAAATACTGCACTAGAAGGACTGAAATGCAGCAACTAGATAGTTTGGCCGGGCCCAAAACCAACTACCCCTCTGCAACAACACTCTCATAGCTAAACAGTTGAGTGGAGGGCCTCAAAACAAGAACATTCACTGCAAACCATCAAAGACAACTCACTACACATAGAACATTCAAGCAGTTAGGGTGGAAGGTTAAAAGACTCGCCAAAATTCACCGATTTCGAAACACCACCATGTGACTCACTCTCACCCTAAACACTACCCAACCACAGTGGTTCAGGAACAGAATTCCCCAGTGGAGAACCTCCTTTGGATGAATCACCACTGCAGATCAAGGTCTGCACAAAGTTGGAGAACAACAAGTAAGTGGTGAGACCTGCCCTATACAAATACCCAGTTACATAACATCTAAAAACATACTTAAACATTCTAAAGGGGAGGTGCACAACTCCATTTTTCGAACCCACTATATGCTGCAAGATCTTACAAGTGCTAATCTTCAATCACACACACCCATGCAACTGAAGGAGGCTTCAATCGCAACAGCATACAATAAATACTGTGACCCCTTAAGAGAAATCTTACAAAGTTAGCTATTAGGTGCTCTGCGATTACAGTAATGGGTCACACGGGCTGAGCTCTTCGAAATCTAACCTGGGGACAGCCAGGATATGTTTATTAGAACACAACCAGCACAAATGTTAATTCTATGCAAATGAAACAGTCAATACCACACACATTGTGCGCTATTTCTCCATCTTCTTGTTAGTGGATCTTAAAGTCAAGTCGATCATTTCAGGTGGTGCCTGCTCAAGAGGGTGTCACCTCGCCACAGCTCAACTCCAATCACAGTGGGGACCACTTGACTATTGTCCAACTGGGAGCAGATCTGTTTGGCAGAACCTAGGAAATCCAGAAAATGGGTGCATAGTCCAACTTACCCTGAGGAACATGTTCGCCACTGGATTTTGTTGATGGCTTTGCAGGGAAACGGACCTGAAAGAAAAGATAAGATTCGGAACACTCCTTGCTTAAGTTGCACATACGTGGAGCTCTGGAGGCAGACAAGTCCAGTCCTCTCCACAGGGTAAATCGTACACATTTATTAATCAGTTGCATACAGCAGCCATATCAACTTAGTATAACCAGATCACATATTCTCTCGCCCACAGCCACACGAAAACATCCTTGGAAGCTTCAACTTTAATTAAGTATATTTCAGCTGCATACAGTGAAATAAGCTTATAAGCGCTCTGTACAGTGCAGAAACGGGACTGAACTATCCAAAGAATACATATGGTGGCAGCTGGACTGAAGAATCAGAACTAAGCCTCAAAATCAAACCCCAGCGTTGGACTGCCTTACCTCTGCAGTATGTTTAAAAATAATCTTTTTTTTTTTCTTTTTTTTTTTTTTAAAGATCCTGCAATGCAAAGTACACTTAAGGTCACATGTATCAAGGTATTTTGCGATTGCACAAAATGTGATTCGCAAAAATGGGCCGTTTGCGATCGCAAAATGGCCTTTTGCAATGCATGAATGTTTTTGAGATTTGCAATTTAGGTAATCGCAATTTCTTGCAATTACCTAAATTGAGAATGCAAATAGGGAATCGCAATTTGCAATTCCCTAATGCATATGCAAGAAGCTTTTCCTAAATGAGAACTGTGCATTTAGGAAATGCTAAGTTGAAGTTTATGCTAATATGTGCATACTTTGAAAAATGCACAAAACTGCATTTTTCAAAGTGCCATGTGGTGCACACATGCCCTTAGGGCAAGTGCGAGCCTCACATATGCACCTTTTTTTTTTTTGTTAGGTGCACCTCAGGGGTCTTTAGGCCCCCGGGCACCCTTGCATTACCTAATGTGACATTACCAATTAAGTAATCGCATTTTAAGCAACGCAAAAACATTCCCACCTATGGACCCTGAGGCCCATAGGAAAGAATGGAGCAGCAATAGCAAATAGCAATTCCCTAATTGTGTTTGCGATTCTTAAAAATCGCTATTTGGTAATCGCAACATGTAACTTTCATGCATTTGCCCCTAAATACCTTTTACTTTGAGGGTGAAGATGCAGAATACAATGGGCTAGTGGTACAAGAGTGATCACTGTGCAGTTCACCAGGTGCTCCCAAAAAGAAGACAATTCACACTTGGGGCTGTGCATCTACTGCATGCTCACTTATCACTAGGGCACTTTAAACAAGATGCCACTGTCCACGTTGCCCAATTACCAGAGATCTTTAGCTTACCAAGGGCAAAGAAAGCCTTCATGATCTTGTTAGGCTGTTGAAATGGGTAAATACGATGTCAATGAGTACCATGTGTGCAGGTCTGACTATGGCAAGATCAATAAATGCAATGCCAACAAATGCCATAACCTGTGCCCATATGACAATGCAAATGTTCATAAATACAAAGTCAATGTATGTCATAATCTATGCTTGCACAACAGCGATGATACGGGTAGCGGCAATGCCAATGTATGTCACAATCCATGAACAAACAACGTTACCAGCAAAAGCCATGTCAATGTAGGTCATGATCTAGGAAAGCATAACTATGTCAATCTCGGTAAAAACAATACCAATGTACGCAATGACAACTGTTCACAAGCTATTGAGAACGTTGATAAAAATGACACCAGTGACTGCCATATTTTTAGGAGTTCCAGTGAACTTGCACCATTGCTGTTGGATTTACCCAAGATGACCTCCTCATCAACCCAGAGATAAGTGGCGATACAGGCCCTATGACCTGCACCCACGCCAATCGAACAACAGGTCACAGGTGAGGTCTCACTTAAACCAAAGAAAAACGCACGGCCGGGGTATACCTTAATCAATCCCACAGATAGATAGTTGCACCACAAACACTTCCGTGGCATGACCAGCTGATGGGTGACCAGGGTTGCAAGTTGTTGGTGGTGTTGCCACTAACAACTATTGGGGCATAATACTAATGTGTTATTAAAATGCCCCCAGGTAAGTGGCTTTTTTCGATTGCTGGAAGACACAAAATTCCTTTGCACTCAGAATGTTACCAAGCGGTAAACCCTTCAATTTCCATGTTTAGAACATGGACCCCGAAGTTTGCAATACCTCTACAATTAAAAAAAAAACCCACTTAATATTTTTCTTAATGCATCAATTGGTAGGTTGCGCAACCACTCAATGGTCTCTTTGTAATGAGGTGGTCTACTGCTAAAACCGCAGGAGGAATGCGAATAACTGAAAGCAATGCTCTAGTTTCACATGCTAGGACTTTCAGAGTTGCTCATTAAAAACTTCCGATATAATGGTCTGTAACCGGGTCC
Organism: Triturus cristatus; assembly: GCF_964204655.1. NCBI lineage: Eukaryota > Metazoa > Chordata > Amphibia > Caudata > Salamandridae > Triturus > Triturus cristatus. The sequence goes on along the minus strand of NC_140593.1, from coordinate 996,744,343 downwards.
AGAGAATATAGATAGCAACCGAGCACAAAAGGGAACAAGGAGTGATAGAACTTAGAAATACTGTGGAAACTATGGATCTACTCAGCCACAGAGGTTTCAGCTTGTCAATGCTAGTTAAGAAAGAAGATTTTTGGATATTGGTCATTGCCAAAGATTGGACTTCTTGGCACTCTCGACTTGAAAGATTGACAGAAACTATGATTATCAGTTTTGTGGAGAAAACAGGCCTACACAAAATGGGGCCTACTGGGTTTGATGAGATAAATAACTGTTTAGATACAATTCTAAACTCCAGCATGGTTATTTTGGGGGTATTTCAGCAGCCCCCCCCCCCCCCACTCACCTACTTCCAGTGGCTATGGCATGGGCGTGAAATTGTGGAAGAGGATTGCACGAATTATGCTTTTAGTAAACATCACAGACCAAAATAAACAAGCTGGAAGACAGAGGATTGTTCTTCACATGCATGCAAGATTGAGGAACTGGAGTGGCAGAGATGAGTAGCATCAGTCAAGCAGACTGATAGGCGGCATGAAACCTTTTAAAAGGAATACAGCAGTTTATTGCTGTGAATTAGCATACAGGAGATAAACATACATCTACTTTCCTGGACTGCCTTATGAAAAAGAAAAAAAATGTTCCCAGAAAGTGAGCACTTGTGCAATAATACATGAAGCCTTTCATAGAGGTGGTAAAGAGACTATCCTCCATAAGAGGGACAAAGATATGCTTGGAAGCCTAAAACAAAGTCAGAAAATAGAATGCAAGCAAATGTGAGTTAGAAACGACAAAGCCAATGGTAAGCAATGTGCTGAATGCATTCCCAAGGAAGCTTCCAACATTTCCCCAAGAAGTCTTCCACAACCAGACAGCTGTGCTGTCTAGTAGGCTTCAACCTAAACAGCGATCGCAGAATTGATACACCTGTACCAAACTGGCTCTATGTCACAAAGATCCACCAAATTAAACAGTTAGATTACAGAATAGCCTTGCATCGGCAAGTACAGTTAATGAACCAACTGCAGTTGCTGCACTGGGTGCCAACAAAGCAAAGGACACTACAGAAAGGACCCTTTTTACTCACCATACTGAGGTGAAGGGGAGTTTGGCCTGAATTCATAGCGTGGATTAAACTACCATTCAAAAACCTAATTGCCAAATTAATGGTAAACTGAATCCAAGCAATTTATAATTCAGAGGAACAGAGCAGGCTTGCCCTCTCTCATCGATGCTATTCACATTGGCTGTAGAACTTTTAGTTGAATGGATGCAGCCACGAGAGTATGATTGGGAGGGTAAATACGGATGAGTGGATATTCCTACATGCAGACATCCTTCTAAATATCACTGACCCTATACACACACAAGCCTTAAAATAATATTTGAGGTACATCAGAATACACCAGGTTAGACATCAACTGGGACAAGTCGTCAATATTCCCAGTGGGAGGATGGATACCACAAGAGACTCTTCCAACACCCCTTAGATTAGGATACTTCAGAGGAACCCAGCATTGTTGCCCTCTCTTGCCAACGCTATTTACATTGGCTGTAGACCGGTTAGCTGAATGGATACACACGGATCCAGCCATGAGGAGATGGGTATGGGGAATGGTATGTTATGTTAACTGTATTTGTAAAGCATCGCTTATCACTTGATAGGGTATCCAGGCACTGGGGCAGGTGAATAGGTGCGTGAGACGTAGTTAGTTGAAGGGCCAAGTCTTCAGCCTCTTGCGGAATTCAAGAAGCATGGAGGAGGCCCTGATGTGTAGTCGAAGGTAGTTCCATGTTTTGTATGTGATGTGGGAGAAAGCTAGGCCTCCCGTTCTGCTTTTGCGGATCAGGGGGTGTATGTGAAAGAGTGAGACTGAGTGCTGTTGTCTGGTGGGTTGGTGGAAGTGAAAGTGGCTGTTAAGGTATGCTGACCCTATGTTGTGCAGTGACCAGTATGTGTGTGTGAATAGTTTGAATTGACAGCATTTGTGTGTCAGAAGCCAATGAAGTTCCCTGCGTTGTGGCGTGATGTGGGTGTGACGTGGGACTTTTGGGATGAATGTCTTGTTGCAGCATTCTGCATGATCTGAAGTTGGTGTAGGAGGTGGTTAGAGATTCTGGTGTAGAGAGCGTTGCTGTAGTCTAGTCTGCTTGTGACTAGGGTGTGAGTGACTGTACGCCTGGTATTCCTGGGTGTCCGTTTTCAGATTTTTCTGAGGATGCGTAGTATATGAAAGCAGGGGGAGCGGACTGAGTTTACCTGTGCTAGCATGCTGAGTTTGTCATCTAAGATGATTAGAGAGGAGCAGATATCCCTATACGCAGGCAGCATTCTTCTATCACCGATCGTACCCACATTAGAAAGACTCAAGAATATATGCGATATATCAGAACTACACCAGGCATGAGCTCAACTGGGACAAGTCAGTGATATTCACATTGGGAGGATGGACCCTGCAAGACACTTTTCCAATATGCCTTACATTACAACACCTGTACTTTAAATACATAGGAATCTGAATAGCATCAGATAAAAAGACACAATGCAAAGACAACCTTGAACCATGATTAAGTAGGCTAAAGGCTGATGTGTCTCACTGGGAGTAATCTCCTATTAACAGTGCTGCGAAGTGAAGCAGTGTATAAAATGATTGCTTTACCCAAGTTTCTTTAGACACAACACAACAGAACCTCACAAAATTCCTAAAATCGTTTTTCCAGAAAATAGATAATACTACCAGAACACTACCATGCCTGGGGCGCTCTGCTATGTTTACAAAGGTAAACACGAGAAGAAAGATTAGCAATCCCGAACATACAGAAGAACGAGGCAGCACAGTACAGCATAGTGAATGATTGGGCATACTGCCACCAAGATAAATCTGAACTCAAGGTTAATTGTTTTATATTCGATCTCAGGGGTTACACACAGGTGCTAAGGGGGTGGGGTGGAGGGATGGGGGCGGATTAAGGGCCAGTTCCGTACGATGCCCCACCAGTGACCAATCCTATATTCCAATTTTGGAACAACTTAACTAAAGAAACAGGATGGGGCATTAGGTGAACACCTAAAACACATATAATGGAGGGTGCACACCTAATGTAAACAACTAAATTATCAAGATTTAAGAATGGGAGGCAGTAGGTATATCAACCTTAAAGTTTGTGACACAAATTGAATTGTTCCCCTCGGTTTTAACCTACAAATGGAATATGAAATCAGTAAGTCCCATTGGAAGGGCCAGACTGGCCATAGCGGGCGTTTCCTCAGTGGGCCGCCAGGGTGGGAGCCGGTTTTGGACCCTGGGCCGTTTTGGTTACCAGGTGCCGGTTTTGCAGGATAGCAGCGTTTTCCACATAATTTCTCAGTGGATATTTCAAGCCTTGCTGAAGACTAATAACTCAAAGAAGGGTACCCCAATCAACCATTGATTAATCTTATTTTATAAGCTGATGTGTAACCTCATTTTACACATCAGAGGAAATTAATTTTTCCATATTTTAAACAGATACATTTCTTGTCATCATGTATCTCAGCCATTTGCAATACACGTTAAGACTTGGCAAATCAATAATGTCAAACATATTAGAATCACATAGAAATAGCACTTACCAAGTCTTAACATGTATTGGAAATTGTTCAGATACATGTTGACCAGAAATCTATTTGTGTCCATTTACAGTTTAAAATCTGGATTTACCCCAGTGCAAGAAAAAGGGTGCACATCTATGATCGATCGAGGTACCTTCCTTCCAATTACTGTGTTCTATTGCACCAACCCAAACGATCCTCAAATAGCACACCCAAGCTACAATGCATAGCATCTGAAAACTGACACGTTAAGTCATACTTCACCAGTAAAGACATCAGTGATGTCATGCGCAAGCCCATGAGCACTACATTAGAGGCGCAACACTTCATAAATGTTTTTCATAGTTTTAAATTTTGTACCGTAGTTATTGCCAGTTGATCCAGCCGAAATTACCTGGTAATTTCCCTATTCAAAACCTCATTACAGCTTGTTTACTGCTGTAAAGGGTGAAATGATGGACCTTTTGATGACCGTGTTTCACCAAACAGGAGACTTTACATAAATATGAAAGTTAAATGCAAACAATATTTAAGGCAATAATGAGAGTGGCGAGTTATTTTAAAGGGTTTTATTTTTAAGTCAAAAGTTAAGGTTCTCTGACTCTTTATTCATTAGTCAAATATCAATCAGGTTACAAAATTGAAAAATAGCTTTAATACAGAACATATTACAGTCTGCATATAAGCATCACATATAGGAAGGGAAATGTGGCGCAAATTGTCAGTCAAAACTCTTAAAGAGTTTCTAAGAAAAGAGCGAGTCAATCAATAATTAATAATGGCAAAAATCTCCCATAACGAGAAATAAATGCATAGGACAAATACATCTTTTCAAAAGCAGTTAGTTAAAGCATGACATTTAAAGTTTAGCACCTAAAATCTAAATCTGTTCTGATCCTTTTCCCTCCCTCCCTCCCTCCCTCCCTCCCTCCCTCCCTCGCTGTGCTGGTCTGTCTCAGGCTGCAAAATAGCCCCCACAGACGCAGCCTCTCCTTCTCTCTCCTCCCAGTCTCTGTGTTCAGCACAGAAGCTGGGCCTGGCCCTCAGGAAAAATGAGCAAAAAGAGCCACCTTTCCCACTTGTAAGCTATATTTGAAGCAAAAGTCCACGTGCTTGGTCCTCATAGCTGGTCCAATCAGAACTTCAAAACACATCATCTCCCCATGGGCTGACTGGATATGTCATTAATCAGAAGTGCTCCTGTTCAAATTTTAGTCTTGTGATTATGGAGAAAAAAAAAGTGGCTGTTCAACTAATTGAGCATGTTTTCACATGAAAGCACCTCCAAACTGAAGCATTCTGATCAGGCCTTATGTTTTCATCTTGCTTGTGCCACAATCTGCGTGCCATTTTAGAAATCATGTCTGCAGCTTTTTGTCATATAATAATGTATACATTTTATAGGTGAAATCCGAGCTCCATCACAGTCATAAGGAACACTTATGACAATATGTTTATTTATAGCAACAATTTGTAGCCGATCTTGGTAAACAACTGTAGCTTCTCTTAATCAAAGCCTCTTCATTGATTAAGCAAGTAATTAAACAGCTGATGTTGTAAACATTATGAGTCACAGAAGGAAGATCAGTCGCTTGAAAAGCCAAAACACACTCCTATGTGAAATCTTAGGCTCTGAATTAACACAAGTCGTATTAGAAGTCACATTTTATCTGCATTACAGAACTGTACCATGATGAAAATCGAAACTGCAGACGTTTTGCCATTTGCTTGGCCAATAGAACATTTTTGGGAATGAAAGATGCACATGGTTGAATTGATTATACGATGCAGAGCTTGAGGACTTTGGAACTGCATGGGTTATAAGGTGTGTGCATGTTTAGCAGAGAACTACTGGATGTCCTGCATTGTTCTATAGCACGGTTACTCATAGTACGGCCTGCGGGCCGCCAGCGGCCCGGCAAGCCTTCCTTGGTGGCCCACGGACCTTGCAGACATCCTACCTTTCTTTTAAAAAAAAAAAAATAATAGTGTTAGCAAACACTGCCGGTTGCAGCAGCCCAGACTCTGAGAGTCTGCTCTGTGGGGGCCGGGGGATTCCAGTTATTCTCAAAGTGGAGATGCAGGGGCCTAAGAGGTGAAATACAGCAAAGCTTTATTAACATGTAAATGGTCTTTTAAAGACCTGTGAAGTACTCGGGTGCGGCTGTGTGTGCCCGCTGGGAAGCTGTCTCAGTGCGGCTGTGTGCGCGCGCTGGGAAGCTGTCTCAGCCGGCGCTGAGGGCTGACATACACATGGGGTTAGATGACAGAGGGTGACAGAGGGAGGGAGACAGAGGGAGGGAGACAGAGGGAGACAGAGGGAGACAGAGGGAGGGAGAGGGAGACAGAGGGAGACAGAGGGAGGGAGAGGGAGACAGAGGGAGGGAGACAGAGGTTGACAGAAGGTGACAGAGAGGGAGACAGAGAGGCGCAGTCTGGGGGAGGCAGGGAGGGAGAGGGAGGGAGGGAGGGAGACAGAGGAAGGGAGACAGAGGGAGAGAGACAGACATGAAGGGAGGGAGACATGGAGGGAGGGAGAGACAGAGACCGAGATATGTGTGTGTATGCCGGGTCTGGTGGCTCAGTGGACGAAGACGTCTGCTGCAGGGATCTGTGTTCAACCTCACTGTCACAATTTTTTTTTGCTTTAGCCCCGCCCCTCCACCTCTGACCCCGCTACCACCGGTGTGGCCCTCGGCCACAAACCACACTGTAAATTTGGCCCCCGAGAGAAAGTTTGTGAGTACCCATGTTCTATAGCATTACTCACTGAAACATGTTTGAACTGGAGTGATAGGAAAGTCCTGTAAAATTAATTAATCACAGTGATGCCACAATCCTCCTCTAGCAAAACTATACATTAAGGCATAAAGAGACAAAGAACACTGAAGCCACTAGTAGCTAGTTTATTTACTTTTTTCTTTTTACGAATTTTAATGTGATACAAACTATGGCCTAGAATCTGGAATAAAGGCCTGCAATAAAGATACCATATTATAATGTATTGCGTAAACTGTAATGATCAAACAAGGGCAGAATGTTCTAAGTGAAAGATTAGTAGGAGGTAAAATTAAAGGTTCACTGACAAAGTTCTGCAAAACTCGTAAGTTTTATCCTTCGTAATGCTGCAAAGTCTATGTACCTCATAGAACTTCACCTCTAGGCAAGTTTTTTTTTTTTTAAATTCAAAATTAACTTTTCAAAGAGTTTATCCACTTTTTACTTCCAATTAAAAACACAAACTTTGTGAGGCTTTGTGTCACAGTAGGTTAAAGAAAGAAGATACTTCTATAGGGGTCTAAGTTTAACACGGGGGACCCCATGACGCAAGGGGAAAAGTCAATTCCAGCAAAATGCTGAAATGCTCTCTTAGACTGGTAAGAATGCACAGCCAATCATAAATACACTGAAGTAGTAGCACAGATATGACTGTGTTGGGCCGGTCAGAAGAAAGCTGTGACCATTTAAAGCCTACTTATAAACTTGCAGCCTTTATTTGGGATTACGTTACACATTTTATTATTTTAGCCCTCAACAGCTAGATTTTGCTCCAAAATGAATGTACAAAATCCCTTAAAACATGGCACTTTACAGAACCACCCATACAAGATTCAGCCAGGTTGGTTCAGACAGGTGAATTCGGTGCTGGGGCAATTCCTGTGGGAGGGGGGTAGGGTGCGCGTGGCTATACGGACGTGCTTCCTATCCACCTACTGTGGAGGGCTGGCCACCTCGGATATTCTGTCATATTATCAAGCTTCACATCTTCTAGTCCTTAACGAATGGTGGTACGGGGACAGGGGAGACCCGGCATATGCGCTGGAACGGCAACTTATGGGACGCCACACGCTGCATACACTCCTTTACTCTGCGTCCCTGAGGGGTGTGCTGCCCCCGGTCACGCAGGTAGTGTTTCAAATCTGGAGGCAGGCTTTGCGCCGTATGGGATGGTGGCAGACCTTGACTCGTGAGACTCCCCTGTGGCACAATGGGCGTCTATCCCACTTGGCGGCCCTACAAGGTTTTAAGGGATGGGATGACATTGGCATCTCCACGCTGGGAGATGTCATGCGAGGGACGATACTTAAATCTTTCCCTGAGCTACAGAAGGAATTCCATATGCCACATGAGCAATTTTTTAGATATCTCCAGCTCAGGCATGCCCTGTCGCCCGCATTGGTGGGACTGGATTCGCTCCCTGACTTCAGCTCATTGGAGGCGAAAGTCTTCATGGGGGATCTACCTGATAAAAAAACCTCCAGGATCTATCAATCCCTTGTTACGCACAGCTCCCCCACACTGAGCAAACTTCGGGGGGACTGGGAGGCAGAGGTGGGCGCTCTGGAGGAAGAGGATTGGAGGGAGGCGCTGGCCGCCCCGCGAGGGGCTGCTATAGCCATGAGGCTCCGGCTGGTTCAATTTAAATACCTGCATCGGGTGTACTTCACGAGAGTGCGGCTGTGGCGGGCGGGGCTGATTGCATCCCCGGAGTGCCTGAGGTGCGGCAGGGAAGAGGGCACATTCTTTCACACTATCTGGCAGTGCGCCTCCCTTGACCGCTTCTGGAGGGGAGTTTTGGCGTGCCTCTCTGAAGAATTGGGGTGGGAGCTCCCCCGCTCGCCGCGATTGGCTCTACTCCATGTCATGGAGGATATAGGGGGCAATATATATAAACGTCATCTCTTGTTGCTGGGACTCACTCTGGCCAAGCGGGACATTGCAAGGGAGTGGAAGGCGACACGAGCCCCATCCATGATGGGATGGAAGAACGGCCTGGACTTTTGTATGGGGCTGGAGCGGCCCGTCTTCGAGGCCAGGGGGTGCCCACGCAAACACTTTAAGATCTGGAAACGCTGGGCAGACTACCGTGGAATAGGGCTGGAACCCCCCGCAGAGAGGGAGACCAATCCATAGGGGCAGCTATACACGGACGTTGGTGGTCCTGGGGGGGCGGTGCGGGGATGCGTACGCTGCGAGGGGAGAGCGGGATGGATGGAGGGGGGAAGAGTAGGGCTAGCAGTAGGAAGTGCGATCTTTGGGGTTTTGGGGCGGGGGGAGTTGGGACGGGAGTTGGGGAGTTATTGAATATACAATTGTCTATTGCCTTTATGTAAATGTATGAAGGATTTGGCAGACGTCTCTGGATTACAGGGCTCTGCATGGTGATGGCTATATTGACATAATAAAATTTGTTTTTTTTAAAAAAAAACATGGCACTTAATTTCAGCAAATCATTGCCGGACCACTCAGTCTCTTTTCACAGCCTAGTCAGACATCAGTTCACATCAATTATCTTCTCTGTGACTAGAGTTGGAGTACACAACCATCACTCTCCCAGCCGCTGTGGCCACCATCAATCCAAAACCATCCACTCACTGACCCAAACCACCAAACCAAGTACAGGAAGATATGACAAAATAACAACAAATGATAAATAGGTGAATTAAAGAACAATTGTGCTGAACAGTTTAATAGAAGGCTGAGCAGTACAGAAATCCACATTCCTAGAAGTTTAGTTTGAGTACTAGTCATGAAATGGGGATAGGGGACCAGCACACTAGAAAGGAGGCAGTGATGAACAGTGGTACAGGGAGGAGAAGGACAACAGATTGAAGAACAAGGAAAATGTAAACTGTGCAGTTGTACTAGAGCGGAATGGGGCTGAACAGGAAAAGGTAAGTAGATGAACAAGAGGTAAGGAAGAAGAACAGGAGATAGGGAAAAAAAACAAGAATTGCTGCTGGGACTAAAGATAACAGAGAAAGGTTTAGGAGTCAAATAAGGAGGAAATGAAGTGCCAAATATTAGGGCACATGGAGTTAGGATATGAAAGGCAACTCATAGATGAATGTGGGAATTGAAGCAGTATTTATGGAAAGACTTTTCAACTTCCTGGCAAACTACACACTTGATGAGACTCACCATATGGTATGGATGAGGAGACCGGTTGTGAGAAGTTGGGGCAGTCGCCATTTACAGACCAAACCATGTAGCCTCCATCACTGTGCGAGCTCACCAGGGTTTTGCCACTCCGTTCCCAGCAGAGACTTTCCAACTGCTGCAAAAACCCAAGTAACAAACAGCAAGTTTAACAGTCTAGCAAAGTGCATAATGAACACAGCATAAATATTCCCTCAATCTAATCTGTAACTCCCTCCTGTTCCCACATTCAGCAGAGAAAATGGCCACAATTGCTGAACCTTGCCCAACCCCCTAGCCACTGCTAGTTCTAGCAAAGTAAGATGTACAGAAGGTTACCAGATATTCATAACCATCTTGTGCCTAAAGAGGGCTACTCAATACAATGCAGAAGCAAGATCACTATGCTTTTCAATATCTATCCACCAATCTATAAATTCAGTTACATACGAGACAGGACAAAGCCCAGCTGCTTGGGCGATTTACAGATAGGTCAATGTGGTACTCACATCAATAAACTCTACTTGATGGCGTCACTAGGCGAATCCTCAGTCTACCCCTAATGCTTACCTTTCCCATTAGCCCACCTACCTTTTTCTGTTGCCTCTCTCCAGTGTTCACTATCGAAGGAAAGCAGTATTATTTTTGTGGGTGGACAGCGGCCCAGATGTCCAGACAGTTGAGGTGGGCTGCATGTTTTCTTTTTCTGGGTTGTACCCCTTTCTCGCCCCCGCTTTTTTCTTTTCTTTACAGAGGGTGTCACCATGTATCCTGCTCCTTATGAGGTGTTGCCTTCCTCATACTTCTGCTTCTTCATGTCGCTGACCCAAACATTCTGCCATCTCCTACTGCTGCAGTTTGTTTGTAGACTGTGCAACGCAGGTGGAGTAAAGTCCAGCATTGGGTCTAACACAGCAAGAAGGCTGCATACTGCTTGAAGTACACTGCAGCGATACATATCCTAGACTGCTCTCAAGCAACTCTTCATTTTAAAGCCTTTGGAGTAGCTTTGCATGACATGTACCATTGCACTCTGAAAGTGCAGAAACGGCCATAGACTTTCTCTTTGGAAAAACAACACTACTTGCCCCCCTCACCAACAGCACAGGCAGATCAACTATCTGATGGACCTTCCATTTCTGACTAGAGAGGCTAGTCTTGCAATAGCGGCAAACAAGCAAAGTCTGTAGTGTTGCAGTCATTATCCTGCTATCAATTCTTTGAGTAAGTCTTAAAGCTAGCAAGACCCATAACTTACCTGATTCCCCAGCAGAAGGTGGTCCACATGTCGAGTTGTATGGTCCCATACAACCACCAGGCCCCGGCTAAAGCCAATCAGGATCTTGCTGGGATCTTGTGGGTGTTCCTGTAGGGATTCCACTGGTCCAAGGGCTTTCCCGCACCTGTAATCATCTGGCACACTGTATAAGAGAGAGAGGAGGTTAATCAGTGATTGCCCTACCAAGTCTGGAATGCAGGCGTAAAGATGGTGTGAAGGACAATTGGTACATTTCCTTTTTAGGTATGGGATAACATTGTCACAAATGCAGCAATTATGACCTGAAACCCACTAACCTCCTTGTACACAGTTACTACAATATTAAAATGCAATAGGACTTTCTAGTGATTTCACAGTGCCCAAAACAATCTGTGCACAGAATAACATAATGAGCAAGAAAACAAGGACCGGACAGGTTGGGAAATTTGGTCACACATTATCAGAAGGGAAGAGGCAGGCAGATGGCCACACTCATCAACTGAGTGACCAATGATTCCAAGGACAGGCACACATGGTAAAATAAGGCCCCCCAGCCCATCTAGAACTCTATTGTGCTGTCGTTTCTTCACAAATCATGTGCTCTACAATGTTATACCTTCTTTTTGGCTGTTTGGCAAATCATTTTTAAACGAATTACACTTTACCACCACTTCTGCTGGGAAATTGTTTCACGTACCGACTAAAGCTTAAGAAAGGTGATTTACAAATAATGCTATAAGACCCTCTCACCCCAGTGCATGTCTACCTCTAACAGAATTAGAGGTCTTCTGCTGTAAGATGATTGTCTTTTGTAAAGCACTTATGCTCTATGAGAATCTGAATTCGCCCTACATGCCTTCATTTCAGTGTAGATCTATTTAGAGGCTCGTCATCAACTCTTTTGGTAGCTTGCTATTCACTATCTGAAATCTAGCTTTTTTGGGAGATCGTTGTCTCACCCACAAATCAGCTTGTCACTTCCATTGTAGAGCACATGCTTTGTGGGAGGGTCTTATAGCATCATTAGTATATGGTCTTTCTTAAACTTTAGTCGTTAAGTACAACAATTTCCCAGCAGAAGTGATGGTAAAGTGTAAAAACGTTTTTAAATGATTTGCCAAACAGGAAAAAAGAAGGTATAACATTGTAGACCACATGATTCTTGAAGCAAGGACTGCATAATAGAGGAAAATATTTTCCAATGTATATATTCAAATTGAGAGACACAATATGTTGGCCTTGATCACTGATGGATCTTCATGGAATCGGGTCTATGCACATTTCAGAGACCCAAGCACCTTCACCAGGAAAGCCAAAGAAAAATGTTTTCTTTCCTTTCTAGATTTAATGTTTCCTTTTAGATTCTTTGGCATTCATTAGTAACACTATTATCCCACATCATCATGGTGGTGAAATAGTGATGAACGTATTGAAAGTATTTTATTGAAATATATATACAGGAAATGTATCCTTGTTGGTTGAGAGAACAATGAGGTGGTGATATTCGTTTTTAATTGCTATGTGATCTCACAGGCAGTGTTCATCCAAAACAAACTGGTTTTATGTCATTCTATATGAATAAAAAGCTTTTGTTGTGCATCTCTTTGTGTACACTTATTTTTTTCCATTATCGTGTAGCAATTATGTTCTCCAATGCTCAATAGAATAAAAGTTGCCTAGGGACTTGTTTTGAACAATCATATCAGAAGGGTCACCATATCCCTGGTCCTGTGCTTTCATTTTACAAGTCATTATCACTAGGTTCTTCAGTTCAATGGGGAAAACAAACATTCCCACTCCCACAATGAACCGCTTTGTAAAATGAAAGTTCACAACTTGATAGTGACCTGCCAATTTGGAACGGTCTATCAATTCTCTTGGATAGATAAAATTCTGGTCACATATGTTTCCCGTTCCCATCCCTCCAGCCCCACCTACCCAGTCACTTTCTCCACCTCATCTTACCACTGCAGAATTTCATCCTGTAGAAGAGTTTTTTCCTCAATGAGCGAGAGGCCAGGAAGTGCTAAGACGTAAACTCCTCCTCCCTCGGTCCCAAGGCATGCGAGGTCACAGGACATCTTGACCAGAATGACGGTCACACGGGTAACACTTGGAGGAGAGCTGGCAACAGTCAGAAAGAGAATGTCACAAATTAGCATGATCCCAGACTGTACTCAAGACAGGGTGCAAACATTGATGTTTTTAAAGTGAAGTCAGCTTCACCACCTGCTCAGTGTTTTAATCTACAATGTGCACATGTGGAGTGGTGAAATAATGATTAAACATGCAAGCAATGAGGAATCAATTTAAGAGATTTTTACACCCAGAAAAACAAAGCTCCATTTGACCAATCAATTGGGCAAGGATGCATCAAGAGGACTTGGGGAGGGGAGTGCCACAACAAGAGAAGGAAAAAAAAACACCCAAAAAAAAAAAAGCACACGAGCATCTGCCAACTACTAGAAAACCACAGCATGGTCAGAGTTACTATACTATAATCTTGTGTACAAAAGATTCTAGCTTGGGCTTGTCAGACCAAGGATAGTGAAGTGGGATCCCAATGGTAACTTTTGTTTGTATCGTGTGGCTACGTCTCAATATGCTATGGATAGATAAGAATACCCAGGTACGACAAAGGGTTATGAAATTCCACAATGCATTGTAAACAATAAAATAATGTAAATTAGGGCTGGGATGTAGGTACCCATTCTCCTATGTCTAGAGCAGGATCCAGGACATCTGGCTTGCGGGAACCAAGACCGCTAAACACTAGAAATCAGAGTTCTCATGGAGTCGAATTGGGCACCATACCAAAACCTCAATGTCTACTTGTAAAATATGCACTTCAGGCTCGCCATTCAAAAGATACTTTTAAAACATTCTGCATTAATGGGCATTGTCAGGACACCGAACATGGCGCCCACTTTTTGAGCTCTGCAGCCACTCCGCATCCACCTGACCTTTTTGCCAGACCAAGAGGCCCCCAGGCGTACGAAGCCCTGGCACTGGAGGTGGGTGCTGCGGGGAGGGCTTTGAGCCACAAGAATATATCACCGGGGGCTCGTTGTAGAGGAGATGTTGTGCGGCGTGCTTGGTGCGGGGAGGGCCGAGACAGGCGATCACATCAGACCCTCTGTCGATGGCCAAGAGAATCTCTCTACCTACCGGAAGAACTTAAGGCCCTACACTGGAAGCAAATGCTCTGGGGGCGACTGAGTCACACAGCTGCATCACAGGAGGCTCCAGTGGTGCCAAGATGATGCCTGTTAAGTCGGGAGAGCGCATCGCCCCCTCCCCCTGCGGCTGAGTGGTGGATGGCTTGTGCTGGACAGGTGATTCTGCGGGGGTGACGGCGGTGCTGGGGCCTACTGTACTGGGAGCCGAGAACCGTTGGTGAGGCCCCCGAGATGGGGAATGGGGGTCTCCCCTTGGCACGAGGCACTAGCGTGGATTGGCCCTTGATGCCAGTTAGGAGGCTCAATCAAGGAGACCACGTAGCCCCAGAGAAGACATCTGCTGCCACACGGGCCAGGGAGCTGTTAAGATCTGGGGCTTGAAGGGTACAACCCACGTGGACTGTCGCTGGGGGCCGAGGTGCGGCCCAAGACTGTGGTGGGTACCTGCCACTAGCTCTGCTCAGGAGGCCACTTCTGGGGGCTGAGAAGTGATCAGGCTGTGTGTGGGGCAGGAGTGGATGAGCACTGACAGCCACCTGACTCTTTGGAAGAGTATATGCCCGAACAGGGTGACACGAATCACGGTGCACCCTGAGGTGGTGGGTGTCTGCCCTTGGTTTCATTTGGGAGACCTCACCTTTGAGGTTGAGGAGGAAACAGACTTGTGGTAGAAGTACAGCCCCCAGTTCAGTATGGTGGTGTGGTATTGGATGGGTGTGGACAGTTGGCCAGATTTACCAGAAGTAGCAGCATGCACTGGCCTATTGACTCTCCCTTGGGATAACGTGCATAGTGGGTGATTCACCGAACCCTAATTCTATTATGGAAGGGTGGTGTCCTGCTGACCCCCTCCTCTTCTTCTGCCTCCACTTAGGGCTGTCGGGGTGATCTATAGAGCCCAGAAGACCGCATTGCCTTCTCTATCCATCTCTGGCTGCTGGGAGCCATCTGGACACATCATGGGGAAAGAAACAACTCAGGTCCCAGACTTCCCACGGACGCATTGACAAATATATGTGAACTGCAAGGCTTGTTCACAAAGATCTCCCATTGGCAGCTGCACCAGTTCCCAAAAATCCCTCAGCCCCCATCTTGCAGGTTATCCATGACTTACAATACTCTTTGGCGTGGAAAATGGGTGAATTGTAAGTGCACGTCTCTCAGTTAAGGCAGGAATTTTGCAATAAGACTGCAAGGGTGGTGGAAGCTGAGGGTCGTATCTCGATAACAGAAGATAAACTACACACATTACAAACCACTATTTCTGGACTTCATAAAACTGTGCATTACCTTGAATCGTAGGAGGATGCCGCGGATGACTGCTCACAATGTAACATATGAATAGTGGGGGTCCCAGAGGGTGCAGAGGGGATGTCCCCCACTCTCTTCGTGATCACCTGGCTGAACTCCTGGGTGCCGCCGGAGGAGTAGTCACTCTGCTTCGCAGTGGGGGGGGGGCGGGGTAAGATGGGGGGGGGGGCGGGGGGAAGCACAGGTCGCTGGCATAGAGACCACCGTCGGGCGATCCGCCTCACCCCATAATTACTTGTATTTTTAACATCGCTGACACAACAAGATCCTTAGGGCTTCTCGACTAAAGGAGACATTGACATATGACTCTGCCCAAGGGATGGTTTTTCCCAATTACACGTTGGAAAGTTCAGCAAGAGAGAGACACGTTCCTGTAAGTTAAGCAGAAGCTACGAGCGCTTAAGATTCAATACATGCTGCATTTTCCTGCACAGCTGAAAGTGAAATATCTGGAAAAGTCTCTTTTCTTTGATACATCCGAAGCAGCTTGGGTACGGCTGGATGAGAGGCTCCCTCCACAGGGCAACTTCCCTTCCTCACTCACAGTCATGATACTGCTGGGCCGAGCCAGAGCTGGGGGTAGCTGCTGCGTTGATTCTAGTGTGCGTGGCGGAGACGCCACTCCACCAATGGGTTAATCGACGCCCCGGGCCCCCCACCCCTCGAGGTTACTGAACATTGATTGAAACACATGAAAGGGCTTCTCTCTCCCCGGTTACAAAAGGAGCCTTGGCCCCAAGGAACTTTCAAGTAATTGGAACTATCATGGAAATACTACTGTGCTACCATAGCAGAAGGGCATGCGGCTCACCACATGGACCCTCAATTTCCTTTCTTTTCCTCCACTTTTTCTTTTCGTTTGTGGCTAGTCTTCTGGGATTGTTAGGGGATTGGTGCAGAGGACCAATGTTAGGGTATGGTTGCACGGTTGACGAAGGTTACTTGTTTATTCCACAACAGATACTTAGTGTTTATGAGGTATGGGAAGGGGGATGCAAGGGTTCAGTTACTGTTTTGTATATTTGTTTCTTTCATACATTATACACATTGACAGGTAAGACTATGAACCCAGACCATCTCTACCATTTGACTACAGATCTGGTATTGAAATGACCAATGACTCACTATTTTGAAGCTGGTGTACCAGGGACTGTTCGTCTCCTGACCTGGAATGTTAATGGTATCTTGGATCCTGTTGGGAGAGGCGCCCTGCTAGAGAAGGCTAATTGGCACTGGGCTGATTTATTTAACGGACGACCAACCTACTGGGCACCAGATGCCATTTTCCCGCCCGTATGGGATACACACAGGTGTCCCATACGGGATTTGCACAAGAGTCCAGGCAGATGATCATTTTTATACATCAACTTTGTCCTCTGGTGTTTGACAGGACTTGGCATGACAATTATGGATGCTACACTGCAATATTAGGTTTCCTCCTCCACAGGCACCCCATTGCGTTGGCTAGAGTCAATGCCCCTCCACAACTCACACAGGTTTCTGCAGGATGCTGGGTTCTTGTGTGTGTTGGGGGGGAGGGGGGTAGGAGGCTTCAACATGGTGGCAGACTGGGAGATAGATAGGATCTCCAAGGCGGGGAGTGCCGGCTGAAGGCAATCCCCCCTTGCCAGTTTTATTGAAGCCATGGATTTGGTGAATTCATGGCGAGTCTTGCATCTAGGGTAACAGAGCTATACCTTTTACTTCAGGGCCCACAAGGTCATCTTTGGACTTGACTATTTTCTCCTCACTTTCTTGGATCTCACAGGGTGCAGGATGCTCCCATGCATGCTTGTGGTCTCTCAGACCATGCTCCTCTGAAACTATGGCAGCAATTCTACCCACAAAACTCACAGTTGAGCTGGCGTCTGAATGCCTGGTGGCTTCAGGACACCGAGACCAAGACTTAGTCACCCAGCCATACAAAGATACGTGGACGCAAAAATGGTACGGTTGACTTTTTCCAGATACCCTCTGGAAGGCCTTAAAGGCCACCGTGAGGGGGTCATTGTTAGCTAGGCTTCCGGAAGGCGCAAGAAGCATTGCCAGGAAATGATGGACCTGGAGGCCTGTATCCTAAAGTTGGAGGTAACTCATGCTGCGCCTGGCTCCCCCACTGTACTAAAAGTTTCCCTACATTAACAAGAGTTACTTTCTGTAGTAAAACAAGCTGTTCTGTGCATCAACCATAAGCAGTTGACAGTCACATCGATCAGTGCAGTGACAAGACTAGTAAGACTCTGGACAGGCTCTGTACTAACAGCACATCGCACACCTATTGCATATTTAACAGACAGGCAAGAGGTCAGTTATATGAGGTATACGAATATGACACGTTACAACACGTACTAATACCACGCGTGTCATTACAACGTGGGTATTACTACGCGCAGTTATTCACCACGACCTACCATTACAACGCATACTTTTACCACAAATATGCCTTTACCACGCATGCCATAACACAAAGGCATGCGTGGTAAAGGTATACTCTTGGTAAAAGTATCTAAGGTAAGTTACACTACCCCACCTTACCCTAAACCCTAATTTAGTACCCCTGCATGACCCCCCTGAGCCCCATTCCATTCCCTACCCTAAATCACTACCCCTGCATGACATCCCCAATCCTTTCCCTACCTTAGAACACCACCCCTGCATGACCCTACCCCAACCCCCGTCCTCTCGCTGCCCTAAAACACTACCCTGCACGACCCCCCCCCCCCCCCCCCCGACACCCAGTCCTCTTCCTACACTAAAACACTACCCTGCATGACCCCCCCGACCCTAAACCCTAAAACACTACCCGGCATGACCCTCCCCCCCCCCTCCGACCCTCAGTCCTCTCCCTACCCTAAACACGACCGTGCACTACCCCCTCGACGCTACCCTAAACCATACAACGCTACCCCTGCACGACCCTCCCCTAGACCCCCAGTCCTCTCCCAACCTTAAAACACTATCCTGCACGACCCCCCCTGACTGTACCCTAAAACAGTACCCTGCACGGCAAACACCCCCCCACCTTTTACCCTAAAAAGTACCCCCACCCCAGGCCCAATCCCCCTTGCCTCTCTCTTATTGTGGTTACTCTCTCTCCTTGTGGTTCCAGGTTCCCTCTGGTCGCCTAAGGGGCGGTGCACATCATTGTGAGGAAACGGAAGAGCCTCTGTTTCCTCACAATGACGTGGACCAGCAAAATGTTTTTTTTACAAGCTATGTGCTTTTACCACACATACCTTTACAACGAAATTCGTAGTAAATGCATGCGTGGTAAAAGTACATAGCTTGTAAAAAAAATGTGTAGTAATGACTACGCGTTGTTACAAAGCATGAGTGGTAATGGTTGCGATGTAATGGTATGCGGAGAAACACCTCCACCTGGGGGGGGGGGGTGCGTGAGATCATCTCACCTCCACCCAGGCAAAACTACAGGATCCAATGGCCTACCGGTGGAGTTTTTTTAGGCCAGTAGAGGACGGTTTATGGACCCTTTCTGGAATATGTTCAAGTGGGCCCATGAGACGGGCATGCCCCTCCCTGACCTCCGTCTGGCCGAAAAAAGTCATCATGCCAAAGTAGAGAGACCCACCTGATGATTGCTAGACCTATTGCCCCATCTCCCTTTTAAACACCAAGTTTAACATATTGGCTAAAGCCCTAGCCGACAGACTGACCAAAGTGGTAATCACGGAGCGCAATGCCAGTCAATCTGGCTTTATGCCTAGGAGAGCCTCACGACAAACATGCAGTGTTTACATAACGCGCTGGCATTAGCACATAGACTACTAAGAGATCACATTCTTCTGCTGGTATATTTCCATAACACATTTGATCCTGTACGAGGGGACTACCTGTTTTGTCTATTGCAGAAATTCAACTTCGGACCTAGATTAATTTTCTGGACACAATTGCTATACATTTTTGGGCAAGGCTGAAGCAGATTTCTGAATTTTGAGTGGGGGGGGGGGGCAATCATCCCTCTCAAAGGCCTTATCCTTCAGGGTATGATGACTGCTGTATCCCAGGGGTACAATCCCGTGGACACTGCTCTGTCACCTGCCTGGAAGAGAGTGGGCAGGGAATGTAAACGTTATTCCCCAAATCCCACCCTTCCAGGCAGGAAGCACAACTTTGCTTCCACCTGGGTGGGAGTAAAGGATCTGACGGCTTCCACTGGCCCCCACAATTTCTCTTGTGGTGGGTGTCCCAAGTGGACACCAAGGCACCCACTTTCAAATAATAGCCAGCTCCCGCCTTCAATCACTATAGGTACTTGGGGTGCCCCAGGTGAGAAAACGAAACCTCCCAAAAGAAATTGGGGGAACAAAATATTTTTCAAAGAATTTGAAAAATGGGCTGCGGAGCTGCCCATTTATTATTCACTGCTCTCTGCAAGGAGGGCCCCATAATGACCTGTGAGGGATTTTTTAAATTGCATTTTTTGGCCTGGTGGTGACCCTAGAAGAGGCAGGGCACGTCAGGACTCTTGTGGTTGGTTCTGTTTGCACATTGTGGCCTGACAAATGTTAGAGCCTCAAATACTCGTTTTCTGAAACTGCAATTGAAAATATTTTGTGACAATCACTATTATTAAACATTGCAATGTGTGAATGTATAAAATATTCATTTGATTATGATAATTGGTGACTTTTTGTCAAAACCAATAAGTCTGCTTTAGAAATGTTGGTGTGTTGACCAACTGATAAAGCCAAAAAGGCCAGCTATAATTTTATTTTGGTGTTCTTACCCTTTGACAAAGCCAGTAGGTCTGTCATACTTAATGACATTCTTTATATTGTTAAATGGCAGCCAGCCATGCACGGCGGGAATGTGGTTCTGCCGGGCACTGCACCCAAACCCATGCTGCTCACGGCCAGAGGTTTGGCACTTGCTGGGGGTTGGGTACAGTGCATGGCCTGTGCCCAGACCCCCATGCTGCGAATGGTGAGGGACATCTTACTTTAAGTTTAATAAAAAACTAAAATTCACTGGGGGGGGGGGGGGGGGGAAAAAAGTTTAAAGGGACGTTAGTTAGGTGAAAATGTCTATTAAATATACCGTTTTAAATCAACAAAACCACTGAAACTCACTGGTTATAGCTGTTTCAAGTAACTAACTCGTGCTCTAACCATACACTAATTACCTCCCATATTACATCACTCATTATCATTTTCTATGACATCATTAATAACATCCCTACATCTCAAATTACATCATTAACATTGTGCATGGCGGGGGCGAAAGTTAGAGTTGTTCCCCCATTTGCCATCATCTCTCCTGAGTGTAGTAAACCCTGTGTAGGTACTTCCACTGTATTAGGTGGAACTGCAAGACAATTGCAGTCTCATGGGGGGAAGCTTGCATATCTTGATAACTAAAATTAGATGTTTGAGCAGTATCATCCTTTTGCCCCGGTCTTCATTGCAAATATATTTTTTTATTAAAACAATTTAGTAATGAATTGTCATTTTTTGTATTGATATGGGTTTTAAGAGGTTCCATGTTCTAATCATTGTCAGTAAGTTGCCCCAAGTCACCCACCCCGGGTTCTCGCAGCTGGTCATACGAGTCTGGTATGTTGACCACTAGCGATTGATATACCTGTGAGATTTTATGGTTGGTTAATTAGTTCCTCCATGAGTATTTTGGCCTCTAAGAGATTATATTCCAGTATGTCCATGAGCCTTTTGATATGCTGAGTCAGAGCACGTTATAGTTGCAGTTATTTGAAGAATTGTGAACGATTTAGGTCATATTCGGCCTGCAGCTCAAGAAAGGATTTCATTACGAAACCCAACAGGACATCCACGAATTTTGAGAGGTCTACGACATCCCTGGATTTGAATCCCTCCAAGACAATAACCTGGAACAAATGAGTATTGTGCTGTAACAGGTTTCTTTTGTCAACTGTCCTTTCCAATCGAGGGCTCTGTGGGTCTCCCTCCAAATCTGGAGTCACTTTTGTGGCTACCGGAAGGTGTTTTTGGGGGTGGGGAGTGGGTGTATTTCCTCCGTACAGCAGATACAGAAGGGGGATCTTTGAATCACCTATCGTACAGTAGGGAAGGTGATGTCAGTTGATGACAATGAGATGGGATGCCTTGTAATATGAAAGAATGTCTGGAGGTGCAATGCCTCAGTCAAAGGACATTTATAACACTTGGATTGGGAGATCCTTGGGATAAGGTGTCGCCACAGGAGTAGTTCCTCAGCTGATACAACAAACTGTGCAGAGTGACCATTTTATAGATAGTTAAATGTCCCATAATGAACAGCGGAAGCGTCATCCAAAAACTTAAATCGCAAGTCACCCTTTTAAGACTATGTTGAATATCACGTTCCCACGCCCGAGTGAGGTTCTCGGTCGCATACACTTCCAGATATTGGAAGCCTTCCTGGTGGACCAATAAATAGACAGCCAAATCAAGCGCCAATGAGAGGTACGATAGGGGGCACACTGAGGATCTGGATTTAATAAGATTGAGCCCAGAAAAATCCCCCAAGATCTGGAGGACTTTGTGCCCAGAGTCATGGGGGTCGTCCAGGTATATTCGGATTTTGTCCGCGTTTAACGAAAACCTATTGGAGATCCCCTCACTAGGACGTCCATCCTCCGCCATCCCGCCAGGGGCTCATTGCAAACAGTAAGGGCGACCGAGGGCAGCCCTGCCTCTTCCCTCTGTGCAGCAGGAATTCAGCAGACAGTGGACCTCACACCACCATTCTCCCTGGGTATCCCTAACTTGCCCCCCCCCACACGTTTTTTTTCTTTTTTTACAGTACACGAGACTGACATCAGTGCATTCCAAATCAATAGTGCAGGTCATCCCACAACAAAACAAGAAAAAAGAAGAGAGAAGTGTCCTAAAGTCTGTCCAGATGCAAAGCATCGGAGTTAGACAAGACATGTAGAGTCCGCGCACTCAATGAAAATCCCCATGTTTATTGGGTAGAATCAGGTGTGGATAGGGTTTGGAGGTAATCCCTCAGAGGTAGGCTGCTGTAAAATGATCTATTGCTCAAGATAATATTTATGCCTTAAAAATATATCAGCAAAATGACTTCATGTTTACTATACAATAAATGCTTACAAAATATACATTTTAGTAATTCTTTCAGACTGCACCTAGTGCAACATTTATATAAGTGTACATTAAAAAGACACTCCAGAACGTAGTGGTAACACCCTTGCATTACCAAAAAGAAAAAAATCTTGGTCACTGTGAAGCTTCAAGTGTCCAATTAAAAACTATACTGGCTCCCAAACACTCTACATTTGATGATTAACCAATTACACATATTTACATTTCTTTCAGGTAGCAGCACTCTTGTGTGAAGGCCTGTTTCTTTTTAGGTCTCGCCTAGCGAAGCGCGCATGCGCTGCCCTAGGAGAGGGCCTCTTGTAATCACTGAAGACCTTCAGAAAGCTTTCTGAAAGCTCGTGCGTCTGCTTGTCAAATTCTATTGGCCTTTGCGTGTGGCTTTCAAAAATTGAAAGCCCGCAATTGGCCAAAGGCAGGTACATGTCCCACCTTCTCTCTAAACGTTAACTCCCCTGACCTAGGGAGCTCAGGAGCGAGCAGCAGCACGGCCGGGTGCCAGCTGCATACCCAACATTGCTTGCAGTGCGCGTGCTTGTTTCATTTCCACGTTTGAAAAACTGCTTGAAAGACAGAGCGAGAGCGCACCGGCACAGCTCTTCCTTGCCACGAGGGAAATAAGCCCTCTTGTATGGGAATTCTGCTCTGCTTCCCGGTCACCTCTTTCTGTATGTTGAAATAACAGCCGGGTTACCGCTTGCAGCATCCTGCTTTGACGGCTGTGCTTCTCTCATTCAGTATCTTTCCTCCCTAGCTCTGCTTCCCCGGGCCTCACTTCTCTTTGGTGCCCTAGCTCTCAGCTACTTAGTTTTCCCCACACTTCTCTGCGCCCTTCTTTAATGCCACCGCTCCTCTGATCCCTTTTCTCCACAGCTCAGGGGCTGCTCTCCTTGTTCGCCTTCCCAGATTTTCCCCAGCACTGCCCTTCCCCCTCCGGCTTGCTTTCTTCTCAGCCCCCAGTGCCCATTCCTCTGCGCCAGGCCGTGTCCTGCAGCAGCCGGCACTGGTGGCAGGCCCTAGCCTGATTGCAGATGGCCTGTCTGTTGATGAACCTGGTGGCCTGCAATAATGCGCCGCCGGTGCCGCTGGACGACGTGTATGTAGAGCACCGCTCCGTGCCCGATGCCTGCCCCCGCGAGGTCACAGTCCGCGACTTTGTGCGCTACCACTACCACGGCACCTTCCCGGATGGCAGCAAGTTCGACTCCAGGTGAGATGGAGAGGCGGATGGGCTCGTAAAATGACTGGTCACCCACCAGGCTGCGGATGTCACTAAAGGAATCTCACATGTAGCCATTTCACATAGTTTCTAGTCAGCCCAAGTGTCATAGGACTCATAAGTCTAACATTAGTTTCCATGATACTGAAAACGCCTCGAATCTCCCAAGAAGGGATTCAATTGATCCAGTAAATAGCCCTGAAATAAAAACGTATTTACAATCTGACTTTCTGAACTGCGTCACAGTGCAAAGGGTTAGGACTCAATTAGACGTGTACATCGTTCCCACAGAATCATCCTAGCTATAGGTAGAAGCTGTTAAATCCAACAGGACCTCCCCATTGATACTTTTGCTGCGATATTCCGAGCCCCCCCCCGCTGATTTCTCTGGCTCCTTCTCATTACTTCATACTCCCTCGCTTCTAGACTGTAGTGGGTCCTCAGATAATATTTGTTGTATTACCAGCTGCGCGGCAAACTAGATCGAACGTTGAACACAGTTCTGAAATTTAAGGACAAACCAGTTGCTCTGGAATTCATTAAAATCTTGAAACATCTGTCCAAACAGACAGTCCGCTCCATGAACACCTAATAAAAACTCACTTTTACACACTCCACCCAACAGCCAGACGCTTAGGAACGCTTTTGCAACCTTTCCCAACAATTTCCCCTATTAAAATGAACTGGTTTTATCATTTTTTGGTGCTCACAGGAGTACAACTCACACTTACATTTTGCAGATTTATTGTTTTAGTATCTTTGAGGGTGTTGGTCACACCTCACACTACAGTGTGGAGATGCAGATTGCCTACTGGCGCTGGACCCGACCAGTAGTGTCCATGACTGAATGAAAAGCGTAGTTGTTTGGAAACTCAGACTGGGACTGCCCTAAAAGTCTCAACAGATCGAATCTCCAGAGAAGCATTGGCATAGCCAATAGGTCTCGCTTTTGGGACCTTATAAGTATTTAGTTATGCAGCACAATATCCTTGGTGCAACAACATCAACCGTTGCATGGCTAAAAACTTATAAGGTCCCAAAGTCGAGACCTATTGGCTATGCCAATGCTGGTTTAGGTTTGACCCTCCCTTGGCTTCACCGAGTAGACATGAGGCCAAGGAGCGTGAGGGGCCAACTAAACCCCAATTATGGCTGGCAAACCACCCTTCCATGGATTAGGATCCAATTGCATCCTTGCTGTGCCACTTTGGAGCAGCTGCCAACTAGGAGCGACACGCAAAGCTCACACAGTGGCCCGACCTAGGATATGACAATTTCTCTTTACGGATTTGTGTGTCTATTTAAATCTAGATTGTTGATGGCTTGTGATGCGCATTTGCCCATTACTGTGTTATGACCAAACACTAGCCCATGCTGTTAAAGGTAGCCAGGACAGGTGCCCTACTCTTAGTGATCAAGTATGTCTAATAAGTGTTGGGTCAAAGACACCTACTTCGGGGAGACACCTTTGTATCAAATGACCTTGTGTCGTCGCATTTGTGTCATCACAAAATTGCCTTGAACTACTGGCAATGAAACATGAGGACATACATAGGTTGTGTGCAAGGTCTGGTGTCACATCAGGTCATGCATCTAACATATAATGGAGGATGGATGGCGGGCTTGCTCTATGGCCAGACCCTGTGCCCAACCAGCCACACGTGTCCGCTGCTCATGCCATGTGCAGCGGAGGTTGGCCATGGAGTCTCACCTGTGGCCAGGCACTGCTCCCTCCCCTCCCCTCCATGACTACCTTAATACTCTACTTGCTAAGTCATCGGCCCTTCACAGCAATGGTTGACCAATTGCTATATTGTTCAATTATGTTCCACGAACAGCTCTCCGCAAGAGATCTATCCCCACTGCACACAACCTTTGGGTGAATACAAGTAAAAAGAAAACGACATCCACCAGAAATGCCTCACTTCTGAAATATCCAGTATCTTATGCATCTTTTGAAAGCTTACAGACAAGCTTATAAGAGTCCAACCATCATTGTATGGGTTGCTGTATTACTCCTCGTTTACAAAGCCTATAGCACACTTATTTCAGAGTCTGTGTCTCTCTCTGCGCCCCTCTCTCTCTCTCTGCGACCCTGTGTGTGTGTGTGTCTCTCTCTGCGCCCCTCTCTCTCTCTCTGCGACCCTGTGTGTGTGTGTGTGTCTCTCTCTGCGCCCCTCTCTCTCTGCGACCCTGTGTGTGTGTGTGTGTGTCTCTCTCTGCGCCCCTCTCTCTCTCTCTGCGACCCTGTGTGTGTGTGTGTGTGTCTCTCTCTGCGCCCCTCTCTCTCTCTCTGCGACCCTGTGTGTGTGTCTCTCTGCGCCCCTCTCTCTCTCTCTGCGACCCTGTGTGTGTGTGTGTCTCTCTCTGCGCCCCTCTCTCTCTCTCTGCGACCCTGTGTGTGTGTGTCTCTCTCTGCGCCCCTCTCTCTCTCTGCGACCCTGTGTGTGTGTGTGTCTCTCTCTGCGCCCCTCTCTCTCTCTCTGCGACCCTGTGTGTGTGTGTGTGTCTCTCTCTGCGCCCCTCTCTCTCTCTGCGACCCTGTGTGTGTGTGTGTCTCTCTCTGCGCCCCTCTCTCTCTCTCTGCGACCCTGTGTGTGTGTCTCTCTCTGCGCCCCTCTCTCTCTCTCTGCGACCCTGTGTGTGTGTGTGTCTCTCTCTGCGCCCCTCTCTCTCTCTGCGACCCTGTGTGTGTGTGTGTCTCTCTCTGCGCCCCTCTCTCTCTCTCTGCGACCCTGTGTGTGTGTGTGTCTCTCTCTGCGCCCCTCTCTCTCTCTCTCTGCGACCCTGTGTGTGTGTGTGTGTCTCTCTCTCTGCGCCCCTCTCTCTCTCTCTGCGACCCTGTGTGTGTGTGTGTCTCTCTCTGCGCCCCTCTCTCTCTCTCTGCGACCCTGTGTGTGTGTGTGTCTCTCTCTCTGCGCCCCTCTCTCTCTCTCTGCGACCCTGTGTGTGTGTGTGTCTCTCTCTGCGCCCCTCTCTCTCTCTCTGCGACCCTGTGTGTGTGTGTGTCTCTCTCTGCGCCCCTCTCTCTCTCTCTGCGACCCTGTGTGTGTGTGTGTCTCTCTCTCTGCGCCCCTCTCTCTCTCTCTGCGACCCTGTGTGTGTGTGTGTCTCTCTCTGCGCCCCTCTCTCTCTCTCTGCGACCCTGTGTGTGTGTGTCTCTCTCTGCGCCTCTGGGTCTCGGTGTCTGGGTCTCGGTGTCTGGGTCTCGGTGTCTGGGTCTCGGTGTCTGGGTCTCGGTGTCTGGGTCTCGGTGTCTGGGTCTCGGTGTCTGGGTCTCGGTGTCTGGGTCTCGGTGTCTCTCTCTGCGCCTCTGGGTCTCGGTGTCTGGGTCTCGGTGTCTGGGTCTCGGTGTCTCTCTCTGCGCCTCTGGGTCTCGGTGTCTCTCTCTGCGCCTCTGGGTCTCGGTGTCTCTCTCTCGGTGTC